>NC_066396.1:43311827-43911827 GCF_013377495.2 Cygnus atratus
TTTGGGGGATCGACAAGCTAATATTAGGACATATCACAGTGATTTCTCAGTCAAAATTGTTTTGGGAGTGCCCTAGGGGAAGATCCAACTTCACTGTTTCAAATTAAATTAGATATACTAACTTAGCACTCCTTACAGACACTTGTATTATACAGACTCTCCATCAGTTCCATTATGATGTGTTACATATTTTAGGACTGTGATGAATGTGATGTTGCTAGAAAGAAAGGAGATAACTAAACATCTGTTATACATTTGTGTTTCAGGTGTGAGCATGAAAATAAAGCTTAATTTTTCATATTTCACCCTGTGTACTGGGCATTCTATTCTCATTATATTGTACTCTGTATCTTAAAACTGTAACTCCACTGTTTCTTCACATTCAAATCTGATTCTAATCTCATGCTGCTCTAAATTAGGTGTTACTGCTTTAAAATCGAGGATCTAGATCCTGATGTGATTGTGTGTAATCTGAAGAAAGTCTCTGCAGTTCAGTAGAGGTACTTTGAATTTCCCTATTCAACAGAGGTACTTTGAATTTTCTTAAGGTAACTGTAACCAAAACCTGATCAAACTTCACAAGTATGTAAAGCTGATATAAATGACATCAGAAACAAATCTGTGCCATTTGTTCTGGCAGATAGCTCATGTATCCATGTTTGCTTTTAAATATGATCAGTAATATTCTAATCACAGTCAGTCATCTTGAATAATTAGCTGAATGCTGAAAGAATAATAATTGCTTGAAGCACTTTCCAGCTGATACTTACATTTAATTCCTTTTTCTTATTTCATATTCCTGACACTTCCTGTTTCCATGGAGAAATCCCAGTGTGTGCTAGACTAGACACCAATAACAATACTTAGGGACTCTAAGGACAATCCTTCCATTTTGAGAGAATGGTACGTATGAACTTATATAATCTCCAGTACTAATTCAGTTTCTCTTCCACCAGCTGTAATAATGATAAGTGGAGCGTGGAATTTCTCACTGTTGCATAAAAGCTATTCACTCTCAATTGGCATGTCAAGTTCATTGCAATACTTGTATAATCAAATTTCCCTCCATATTAGAAAATATTTCTCTACACTTTCTCTACAAGCTAGAGTTGCTTCCTTGATGTTTTCAGACTTATGTAAGATCAAAGGCGGCCTTTTGCAGACAAGAGGATGTGTTTGCTATAAAGACCTTCACTACAGATGTTTTGATATGATCTCCATTTGAAGGGCTCTCTGGCTTTTCTGTGTACAACTGCTCTTCTTCCACCTAGCTTTGAGTTCAGCTGGGTGGAGAGGGGGTCTGTGGATGTACTATATGTAGCCCTCCTGGGGAATATTTATCATTACTAGAGACTTTCTTTTTGCTTCAGTGAGAGCTTTGGACTGAAAAGAATACTTCATCCAATTGATAAAAAGTGTCACCTGCTCTCATTCACCTTGGGTTTATGGCTTACTTATGGTGGTTTAATGAAGCCATTCCTGGTCTAATACTGGGCTTGAAATGTAATTGAGAAATGCACATCAGGGAGAGCCACCTCACTAATCTACATTTAGTGAAAATCATATACTATTGAAAACCTCCTTTACTAAGCCCAGTTCCATGCAGACTCAAGGTTACATCTAATGTTCTTTATTTGTGCATTTAATCAATGATCTTGAATACTATGACTACAAGCCATATTTTCTATTTATTTTTATTATATCATAATCTATCTTTCAACTGCAAGCATCCAGATTTCCTCTCTCTCTCTCTCTCTTTTTTTTTTTTTTTTAACGGGCAGCAATACATTGATCACTGAAATTAGGCAGAAGTAAGACTACTCAGTTGTGATTTATTTACGCTTGGGTGTATTTTCAGTTACTCAGAGGAACTACAAATGTTAAATCTTTATAGTTATGGTAACTACACAGTGAATTATAGATGACTGTTCATTGGGTGGTATAATATAGAGGATTCCATCAGTGTGTGAAGCTGAGGTAGTGACTATCAGAATACCAGAGTCTCCATAGATCCCATATATGATCTACACACAAAATCAGAATGGTTTATTAAATTAGAGCATTTCAATGTGCAAATACTACATCAAGTTTTCTTTGATATTATTTATTTAAAAGCAGATTAGAAACTGATGCTAATAGTAGGTGGAGAAAATACAGCAGCCATTAGTTTACTAGAAAGCTTTTACTTCTAAGCTGGAAGTCCCTATTACCTATTACCTACCTTCCCTATTTTTTTTACCTACCTTCCCTATTTTTTATCCCTATAAAAAAAAAAAAAATTGCAAAATATATCATTTTATAAACTGCTCTGCTGTTAGTATTTGATTATTCAAATATACCCAGTAAAAAAAGTGATTAGTTCCTTTATCTCTTCATTATTAAAACAAACTGGAACTACTTTCAACTTTCACTAGGGAAATATTCAGCATAATTAAAATGAATGTATTCCATTATCTTATCACTTTGCTACTGCTAGCAGTTGTAAGGAAATTTATCAAGCTGATGAATTGATAACATCCTCCTTTTTTAGATAAGAGAATGCTATTCAGTTCTCAGCCATCTTTCCCTTACAGGCTGGAGTGGGATTTTTCTCTTCTATTCTTAACTATGTAAACTCATGTATATGATTTCCCTGAAAAATGCCTTTATTCTGAATCTCTAACACAGATTTTAAAGAAATATATACAGTTATGTCAAATATAAAATTATGTAAGTTAACTCATGAGGAGGAGAATTGATTTTGTGAGAACCAAGTAGGTGGCAGAAAGAGAATCTGTGTTTATGCGTTTGTACAGTTTCCTGAATCCCTTGATTTTTCACAAGTGATTGACTACTTGTGTCATGACTAATGGAAGTGGTAATGAATAATGTGCATTTACTTAGACATGTTCATATTGAAAGATCTCAAAACAAAGAGGAAGCAAAGATAGCAGGGTAAAATAACAGCTGTTGTCTGATGGAAATTATTTGTAATTTTTAAGTTAAAAGATCCTTTATATTTTAATTACAGCAATAGGCTATAAAGGAATGCAGAAAATAAGTTTCAATCTGATTAATCTATCATGATAAATTTTATTGTTTCTTGTTTTGAGTCAATAAAATCCCAAAAATATCACTTTAAATCTTTTTCTCAGCTGAATATTAATTAATAACTCAAAAAGATGTGTTGAAGACTGATCTAAAGTTAAAGAAGGAAAGGCTAGTACTTTTTCAGGTGACAAAAAGAAAAGAAATGAAAAAAAAATAGTGTTTAAAAGTGACTAGTTACACACTCATCACTAATGAGGAATAAGGCTTGTATAATAAATGAAAATAGTCTTTTACCTAACAAGAAAATCCCTATTCATGAGTGATATAATGTGTGAGGAAGACCTAAAAAATCCACATGTCCAAATGAAAATTGTGTGTGTTTGAGTTCTTTGCTTTCAGAACATGTAGAATACCTTTCCTTCATTGAATTTCTATGGCTGCAAGTTGTAAAATTCACTCAGTGAAATAACCGAAGGATCTGACTGTGTGAAGAGCTTGCTTTTTAAACGCACTATTTTGCTCACATGTGAATGAGGTTGATTGACTAACAGCAATGTAGTAAAGCAGACATAAAAATTACAAGCATACTATCATCATTTTGTGAAATGATGAAAGATATAGTTAGGATCTAATGTTTACATGAACCCACAACCTCCCCTAGCAATGCCAGAAATGTTTTCATTTGCTGCTAACCAATTCACTATTATACAATGCAGTATATTATTCTTATCTAAAGACTGGATTTACTACTATTTTACTTCTGCTATCAATTATTTTTGGGTTTAAGACTATTGCTTTACCCTGGAAAAGGTTAACATTTTTGTAGCTATGAATTATTTTTCAAAAATAAAGGACTAACAGTCATAAAGAAGCTATCTGCTGCTCAAGACAGTGGCAAGACAAGAGCTTTCACACTATATCTTGCTTTTGTTCCTAGCCAGGAAAATTTAGGGGAAAAATAATTAATTAAATGAATGAATGAATAAGTAAATAAATAAATGTTATGTGGGCGTATATATATATTCAAATATATATCTTAATGAGTGGAATGTATTCTGCTCTTCACCATCTTTCTTTGTGTTCAAAAAGAGTTAAACTTTTTCATCCAAACTTCATCTATGGAAAAAAAATATTCCTGGAAAATTTCAGCCAGAAAAACATACGTATGAATAATAGCAAACATCCTGTAAGTCTGGTTTCCTGTGGATTTGTGTCTTAGTTTTTGCTTTTCTAGGAAGATGCAGTCAGTAACTGCTGTTTTTTTTTCTGAAGCTTTGGAATTTGTATTGTGGATTATCAGGCATCCAGTAAGTGTTGAATTTATGTTGAAGCATTTTTCTCATTTGAGATGATGAAAAAATCTACATGCTAAGTAGAAAAGCAACTAAGTCTACTTTTATTTATTTGATTTGGTTATTTTATTTTATTTTATTTTATTGTTTTATTTTAATTTAATTTAATTCAATTTAATTTAATTTTGTTTGGTCTGAATTTTGGGGTAGACCTGTATGGTGCCAGGAGTTGGACTCAATGATCCTTATGGGTCCCTTCCAACTCGAGAGATTCTATGATTCTATGATTTTATTATTTTATTTTATTTTATTTTATTATTTTATTTTATTTTATTTTATTTATTTTATTTTATTTTATTATTTTATTTTATTTTATTTTATTTTATTTATTTTGCTGGAGCTTAAAAGAATGCTTTTCCTTCCATCAGTTTGGCTGAAACTAGCCATTAGGTTCAAATGTCATTGTTTATGTAAAGGAGCTCAACAGTTTGCTGATAACAGTAACTCTCATATCAGCAGGGCATGGTTGTATAGCCCTTGTCTCTACAGGAAAACAGGAAAAAACATTAAACAAAGATGAAAAACTATATGCAGTCTAAAGGAAAAACTATATGCAGTCTAAAGTGTGGTACTGCTTCTGTGGTGACTGGATTCTGATTACAGTGGATTTCAGAGAAGAAGCTCTACTAACCTCATGAAGTTCCTCATGTTGAACACTTCTATAAGTGACAGCAAAACCTAGACCTTACGGTAGACCTCAGTGGTTACCCATTACTGGAAGAAGGATAGATTTTGTACAAAAGTGGAAAAGGAATTCCCTTGGGGATTTTATTAATTCTATATCAAATTAGAATTTGCTAATTTGGCAAAGTTGTCCAAGATGACTTATGGGAAATACAGCATAAGAATATTGCTTCAGTTTCAGTCATGTAAAGATGAGAGTACCCATACAAACAGATGCAATTTTTGAAGATCATGGAATTACTGTGAAACACTAGAAAGGAAAAATAGAAAAAAAATCATTCCTTAGGAGGAAAAAACAACCTTATAATATTGGGACTATCTGCTGTCATGGAATATTACCATTGAAAGTAATAAAATCTGGTTCCAGTTTTGGCTCTACAGCACAACTGACTTACAGGTATTGCAAAATGAGTATTTTGCAATTAGAATGGCACGGTAAAGTTCTGGCAGAGCTGTTTACCAATGAATCTAAATGCTCTGGAAAAATGATGTTTTCTTCAATCTTGCCAAAGTTTCAGGGAAGATCTTGTGGAGGAACAGTGCAAACTGCTTTGACATGTTCAGAGAAGAATATTAATTAGTTTGTTTTGGGATTTTAATTTTTATTTTTGTGTGTGTGTGTGTGTAAACATTTTTACAGTGCCCTGGCTGCTCACTTATGAGGCTGTTGGTTCCAGACCTCTTTGTGCTGGAAATTTTTCCTAAAACTGCCTTTGGTCTTGTCTCTATTTGGCTTTTGGTCTTGTCTCTATTGGCTTTTTTTTTTTTGTTATTGTTGTTCAGCTACCTCAGTGATGGAAATAGGACAGATGACATCTTATTCACATTTACCCCAGACACAGCATTTCCAGACCTACCACTCGGGGACTGTTCTCGATTAACTGTTCAATTCTTCAGGGAGATACCATGGCAAAGGCATACAAATAGATAGGTTTACTCATTTTATGGTAACTCTAGAAATAGTAAAATTCAGAAAAGGGTAGTGTAAAGCCTGTCATTCTTGCTACCATCCCCTTAACACCTGGACAAGAATCAGAATCCCTCACTTGAGCATGGTTTGTCCTGCAAACCATGAGGACTTTGTTTCCTATAGTGACTTTTCTTTTAGCCTTTCACATGGAAATGTGCTTTCTTGGCCCAGTACACATTTTTCCTTTTGAATTCCTTGTAAAGATATGAGACATTGTGGATTTTAAAGGAGCATGTGGCATTTAGTTACCATATCTGTGCCCCAATCTACTATTGAGAAATTAGAAAGATCTCATTTCTACCTCAGTACTTCACTACAAGTTGCATTATCTGAGGATAGCTGCCTATGTTCCACCTTTCAGATGCACAACACAGCTCTGACTGTATGCCTGACTCCTTGTATTCTGACACATGTAGTGGTGCAG
Source organism: Cygnus atratus (assembly GCF_013377495.2). Classification (NCBI taxonomy): domain Eukaryota; kingdom Metazoa; phylum Chordata; class Aves; order Anseriformes; family Anatidae; genus Cygnus; species Cygnus atratus. The sequence goes on from NC_066396.1 coordinate 43,318,288, forward strand.
TTGTTTTTAACTTCGAACTTTAACTTTAGAATTCACGTGTTATGTGAAGAACAGTTGTCTAAATCATTGTTCTCCTAAACTGAGGGAAATAGACTGTTTTTGTGCTGTTTTATTTATTTATTTATTTAAAGTGCTGTTCATCAATTCTACCATGGACATCTAATGTTAAAAGGTGAGATGTTAGGTAGTCGCTGTAAACTCAAAGTACAGTAGTTAATGATAAAATATCATCACCTTCAGCATGCAATTCACCTAGTCTTTCAACTGTTTTTTTTTTTTTTTTTTCTTTCCGATTAGCTTAGATTAGTTTAGGTGGGTAGAGGGGCTTGTTCCGCTCTGTTGAATGTTAAGGGAGCCTGGCTGGCAACACTACATTAGATATCAAACTTTGATGCCTAAGTTTAAGTAAGATGAATCCCACCTGTGTTTAGACTACATCAGAGTGAAATTATTCAAGATCCGCAATAATTTATTTGCAGATGCTTCCTTCGATATGGAGAAGTTTTGTGTTTCCTTTCTAGCTAAAAGGTCTTTGAAATCCTTCTGATCTTATTGGAGCAGTGTTGTCTGCTTTATTTATTTTTTTTCTTATACACAGTAAGTTACAGGTGGATTGTTGTATTACTGACTGCTATGGTAACTGATTCTTTAGGTGCACAAAGATAAAACCAGCGTGTAAACAACATTATCAGGATTACACATGAAGACTTACTAAGGATCAGTAGTTCACATCCTGATGTGACTGAGAGGTATTTGATCTGGCTGAAATGCTCTCTACTCATACTTTCTCTTGAATACAACTGAGTAAGAGATCTGTGAAAGAGAAAAATACCATTAGCTGCACTTATAGGTGGGAAGGGCTAAGCAAAGAAAAATAGCCTTTTTAGACAGACTTTCTTTTCAGCTTTCCTCTGCCTCTCCTTCCTTCTGGCCTTTCATGTGGCTATCCTCCTTTTCAGCTGTCTTTCCATCAATGCCTTCAACATTGTGTGGATGAGTAATTGCTTTGCACAGGCTGTTGGTTTCTCTGGAAACATTTGAAAGTGGCAGATGATACAGCCAAAGACATCCCCTAAGTAAGACTGTGAAATAGAAGGAAAGGTAGGCAATATTACCTTTACGCCAACTATATATTCTTGTGTGCTAGGAGTATCCCCAGATACCTCTGTATCTCTTCCCTGATAAAGCTTTCATGGAAAATAGACAGGGTTGGGTGGGAGACATCAGCACAAGGCTAAATGCCAGTCTGATAGCAAACCTTATACCTGTCAGAGTTCTATTTTTTTTTTCATCAGATGTTTTTTAGACATCCCGCTCATCCTGCTTAATATCATCTTAAATATTTGTTTTAATTTGATGTCTATTCTGTATCACATGTTTTTGCTTCAACACTGTAATATCTCCAGAGCAAAGAGAAAAAAATCGCAACATTCCAGAATTGTTAAGTGATGTCTGTTTTAATTAAAAATTACTGTTGTTCCGATTGGAATAGACTGTGGAAATAGATGAAATAACCCAAAGGATCTCAGGTTAAGCCTAGCACAAATATTTTGGGAGTCACAAATTGTCTATTTTTCTGTCATACATAATGCAAATTGTGTTACCCATGCATGTTGGAGGTTTGAGACTGTCAAGGTTCATTGTAGTGCATATCTACACAGCTAAACAGCTGTAAGGACCAGCAGGATTAAAAAAAAAAAAAAAAAAAAAAAAAGAGGCAAAAAGAGGTACACCAATAAAGAGACCTCTATATTTTTTCTGGTTTGAGCTCTCTGCTCACAGCAGAGTCACCTGCAGCAGGCTGGTCAGGGCTGGTGCTGAATACCTCTAGTGATGCAGATATCACAATATCCATGGAAAACCTGTTCCAGTGTTTGTGTACCTTCACAGCAGAGAAGAATTTTTTGTATCTAAATGGAATTTTCTTTATTTCAGTTTGTGCCCATTGACTTTGGTCCTGTCACAGTGAAGAGTCTGGATATGTCTGCATTGCTTATATCTATGAAGCATTTAAACACATTGACAAGATCCTCCTGAGCCTCCTCTTCCCTCAGCCTCTCCACATATGAAAGATGTTGCAGTTTCTTAAACATATTTATGGAACTTAATGGACCTGTTGCAGTATGTTTATGTCTGTCTTGTACTACAACCCTGTATATTTAGCAGGTCACACAATCCACCTTGCTGTTTACTTATCTAGCCTGTATTTCATTGTTTTGCCTGTGAACTTGCTCTGTGAAACTGTGTCAGAAGCCTTAAATTCTCCATGACTGAAGGTCAAGTCTTGACTAATGTCAGGATAAACAACATCCATTGTTCTCTCATTCATCAAGCTAAACATTTTATACTATGAAGGTTTTTGTAATATCAGTTTGATCAGGCATTATTTTCCTTTTGTAAATCCATACTGATCATTCAAAGTCACCTTCTTGTCCTCCATATGTTTGGAAATGGTGTCTAGGAGGATTTGCTCCATTGCTTTCCCAGTGAATGAAGTGAGGCTGACAGACATTTACTTTCTTCCACTTCTCCCCTGCTTTCTGTATTCTTTCCAAGGTAATCAAGAGTAACCTTGCAGTAACATAGGCCAGGTCCCTCAGCACTTGTGACAGCATCCCATAAGGTCCCATAGGCTTGTTTATGTTCAGTCTATTTACATGTTTCCTAACTTTAGCTTAAAGTAAGTCTTCTGTGTTCAACAGAAGTTTACCATTAAAGGCCGATGTGAAGGAGGCATTAAATACCTTGGCCTTTTCCATGATCTTTGTCATTTATAACCTATCACTTTCAGCAGCAGGCCCACACTTTCTCCAGTCCTCCTTTTGCTGCTGATATATCCATAGAAATCCTTCTTGGTGGCCTCCTTATCCCCTCCAGATTCAACTGCAGGTGGACTTTGGTGTTCCTAATCCCATTCTTTCAAGCTCATTATTTCTACTGAGTTACCTGGCTCAGCTTCCACGTCTTGAATGTTTCCTTTTATGTCCCAGTTTTGCCAGGACCTCACCCGTCCAGGTACAATCTACTGCCTTTTCTTTAATTCCTACAATTTGGGATGGACTTTTCTTGAGTTTGGAGGATGTGATCCTTGGAAATCAATAAACCCTCCTTAACCACTCTTCCTCCAATACTGCATCACATAGGATTCTTCTAAGCAAGTGTCTGAACAGGTAAATGTCTACCCTCTTGAAGCCCCCTGTTGCGATCCTGCTTTTTGTCTTGTTTTCTTCTTCCAGGATCCTGAACACCGTCATCTCACAGTCACTGAAGCCAAGACTGCCTCCAGCCTTGCATCCTTGCTCAGTTCTTTCATGATTGTAAACAGAGCATCTCCCTTTGTCAGCTCCTGCATCACCTGGCAGTAAATTGTCAACACTGCAGTCCAGAATCCTCCTGTCTGCTTGTGTCCTGCTCTATTCTCCCTTCAGTGGACAACAGAGGTTGCTGGTCAACCACAACCAGCTGTCTGAAGTCCTCAATGAGGACTAGGGCCTGTGAATGTGAGGATTTTCCCAGACATATCTCACTGTATGTAAGAACATCTTCTATCATGGTTTTCCTGCATCTCATCTTAATTAGAAAAAAAGACTCAGAAATATAAACTCTATTTCAATTTCTCTGATCTCACAGATATAGCATAAGTTTCAGTGGAGGGGCAGGTCAACAGCACCTGTTCTATTCCTCTACTGAAATACAAGATAACTTCTCTGTAGCTTTACTTCCAAGGTTAGGAAGACCTGAAGAGTCAAACTCATTAATTTATACACTGCTTTCTGTGACACATGTAACATTTTTTCTCCCCACTCATTAAAAGAGAAGGGTAAAAGATTCCCTTTTTTTTTATGACTTCCACATGAATGTAGCAATTCTTCATATAAGGATGAAAAGTGGAAAATATCTAAAATTGCTTTTTCTTGTTTCTGTAAGGTAATAACTGTTGCATTCCAAAGGCTAGGAGTTATCAAGGTAAAATATGCTTCATGCAAGATGAGGGGATGCTCACTGAAACATTAAGTAACTAAAGATTTTTAAGTCCCCTAACTGCAAGCCATGAGTCTATTTGAGCAGAATCTGAGAATTAAAAGCACCAATCAGATTTTCTTTTTCAAAAATACTTAATTTGACATTTTATCAGTGTTTTCAAAGTCAAAAGACAAGCAGAGTATCTTTGATGCCGTTCGTTAACACTCAAAACAAAACAAAACAAAACAAACAAACAAAAAAAACCAGATTGATTAACATGCAGGGTATCCAGAAATTGCCCTATTTTTGATCTCTGGCATGCACATCATCCCTGTGGCACACGAACAAACATTTATACCAATATTTTTGAGGAGAAATGGGATATACTTGTGTAACCAATATTAAGTTTTGGCTCATATGTTGCAAAAGCACAGTAATTGAAAGCAGTACCAAGCAGCAGATAGGACAAAGAACAAGTTTGCAGTTAACTTCTTTGTTTGTTTGCTTCATACTTTCTTCAGTCTAATGAACTCTGTGACTTATGAAATTGTACTTATGCTACAGATAACTCACATTCAAGCTGGGAGATTTTTTTAGTCTCAAGTTTGAAAGAAATAAGTCATTTATCAGTCCGGAACTACTTGCAGAACTACATGTAATGAGTTACATGTGTAGCAATGATTTACCAGCTCATGGCTGCTTTTATCATGGCTTCTTTTAAGTCTGTATTTCTTTATTGTGTACATGATTTTGTGACTTCTTTAGTTTAGTACAGCTTACAGTTTAGTTTAGTTCTTTAGTACAGTAAAATGTACTTTATGAGGTTTGTGATAGACTAAAGGAAATCTCATGCAGGCATCAAGCTCCAAAACTAAAAAACAAACAAATGAACAACGAAACGAAGGCTAGCTAGGGAATTTATAATAAGCTGCAACACCTCTATTTATTTCAATCTAACCAGGTTGTTGTTGATAAGAATATTTGTTATCAAATTGTGTTTATGGAAAGATACAATGATCTTGGCCAATTTTTCTGTGTTTCTACAACAATCCAATCAATCCAGCACAGATGCTGGCAGATTTAGCAGTTATTAAAAGGACTGTGTAGGTATTGGGTTATCTACTCTGTTCATTTCATTTAGTCTAATTATGGGGACATTATTTGAAGGTTTGCTTTCCTCAGGCCTTTTCAAATAGATCAAGTAAGGGTGTGTTTTGACTCAAAATGAAAAACACCAACTGTACGTCAGAAAAAAGCTCAAATTTTGTAAGACTAGGTTCATCAAAAGGTAATAAGAAGTGAAATACAATTTAAATTATGAGAAGACAAGAGAACTAAAATTCTCTAAAACTGCTGTCAGTTTGTATGACCATTAGAATGGCTGTCCCATGTAATTCATGAGCTCTTGGCCTTTCTCAAGTGGCAAAATTCCTATTTACAATGAAGGAAGATAGATTTAGCCCTAACAGGCTCGTCAGAAGAACGTTAACTTGTTTTATATTTAGTGGTTTAAAGAGAGAAGCATTACACTTGTGCAAATATCTTAACAATTTCTAAAATTACACATAAAAGACCAATTGAAATTAATTTTGCATCAGATTATGTGTGGCTATCATTCCCTTAGGGCTGTTAGAAAACAGAAAATTTTAAACTGTAATACTGTGTGCCATGATATCTAGATGGGAAACAGTAAGGTCTAGCTTTTGCAGATTAATTTTTTTTATTTAACTTGTGAATCACTATAAGGGCAAATTGAATGTTGGGAAATATATATTTTAAATATATACATATATATTTAATACATATATATTTAATATTTACTGACAAATGAAGTTGTTTTGAAATTGTAATATTATGGGCAAAATTGTGAAAAGAGAGAGTAACATTTCACTTCCATGCTCCTTGTCAGAGTAACAAGCTACAAAAGTCCTTGGGCTAGAGAGAAGATCTCTTACTCTACTACCCTCTCCACCTCCAAGTCTTGAGAATTCAAAAAAACCCACTGACTCCTTTTCTCTAGTTACTCACATGGTACTTGTGCTCCATGTTAGCAACACCACAACAGTGGGCAGCTTTCACATTCCATATCCGACCACCATAAAGATATTTTTTGTTGTATTTTATTTTCTGCAGCTGAAGAACTTGAAGTGCTTTTAGATGTTACCTGGTAGTGTGCAAGCATTTCAGGGATTAGCCTGTGTTTGCTTAGCTATAGTACAGAAGTCAGTAATATGATGTTTAAAACCATGGTTCAGAGACAATTGATACTCTACTGACAGATCATTGGCATTACTGGCATTGCTAGTCGGTTGAGGGAAGTGATTGTCCTGCTCTGCTCTGCGCTGGTGCGGCCTCACCTCGAGTACTGTGTGCAGTTCTGGGCACCACAGTACAAAAAGGACGTTAAACTGTTGGAGAGTGTCCAGAGGAGGGCAACGAAGATGGTGAAGGGCCTAGAGGGGAAGACATATGAGGAATGGCTGAGGTCACGTGGCCTGTTCAGCCTGGAGAAGAGGAGGCTGAGGGGGGACCTCATCGTAGTCTACAACTTCCTCACGAGGGGGAGCGGAGAGGCAGGTGACCTATTCTCCGTAAACACCAGTGATAGGACCCACAGGAACAGTGTTAAGCTGAGGCAGGGGAAGTTTAGGCTGGACATCAGGAAGATGTTCTTCACCGAGAGGGTGGTTGCACACTGGAACAGGCTCCCCAGTGAAGTAGTCACTGCACCAAGCCTGTCTGAATTTAAGAAGCAATTGGACTGTGCACTTAGTCACATGGTCTAAACTTTTGGGTGGACCTGTGTGGTGCCAGGAGTTGGACTTGATGATCCTTATGGGTCCCTTCCAACTCGGGATATTCTATGATTCTATGATTCTATGATCATTTAGCAATTTAAATTCTATGTGGGTTAGGCATGATCATATGATCACATTTCTTTCTTTCATTTCAGGTTTTGTCATTTTTGATGGTTTTATCACTTTTGGGTTTATAAAAACCCAAATCAACCATGGAGAAATTCAATGTCAGGCATAGGCTTAGGTTTTGTGTTAGTGCAGCTACTCTGACTGTGAAGCAGATTTAGAATAAGAGAAACTCATCAAGTGAGATTTGAGACTGAACATATCAGTGTTTTAGTAGGTAGAACTCAATCAGATCTGTTGGTGTGAAGTCAAAGTATTTGTGAGAGATGTATGGTTAGTTCTGATGTTCAGAAAAAGAGAGGAACTGAGGGAGAATATTTGTTGGTTTGGTTGGGTTTGTTAGCTTATGAGAAAGTCTCTTGTTAGTGTCGAATAGCAGCATTTTCCTGTACTTACAATACACCCAAATTAGTTAATTGATTCCCAGTTGAAAAGCAACCTCTTAATTTTGGAATACGATTCTGTGCAAGCCTTATTTTGGAATAAGATTTTGGAAAAAGATGCTATGCAAGCATTGGCAACATGTTTCTCCATGGGGTTCCTGGTAAAGAGACTTATGATACTGTGAGTTGCTATCTGAGTGATTACAAAGCCATTTCAGAGGACTAGAACAAAATAAGAAAATAAACTAAATAAAGAACACAGTTGCTGGTGTTTGCAAGTGTGTAAGCTGTTTAGAAAACCCCACAAAACCACTTGGCATGCCATAGGTCTCTGTAAGAAGCACTACTGTTATTAAATAGTCTGGCAGTAACCACTTCTGCAGTTCACAATATATGCTGTTTTTTTCAGGTAGAGGAGGCAACTCTGGCCTCCTACAATGCCTATGAGCAAGCCAGATGATCTCAGTGCACAAAACTAGTAGAAGAGAGTGGACGGGAGGAAGGTGGGTTTAGTTTGCTTTTAGTTTCTCACTGCTCTAGTCTGTTAGTAATAGGCAATAAATTTTACTAATCTCCCTATTCTGAGTCTGCTTTGCCCATCACGATAATTGTCAAGAGATCTCCCTGTCCTTATCTCAAACCCTGAGCCCTTTGCATTGTATTTTCTCCCCCTTTCCCTTTGAGGAGGGGAGGTGAGAGAGAGTGGTTGTGGTGGAGCTCGGCTGCCCACCCAAGCAAAACCACCACACAGGTCCACCTCCTGCTTGTGCTGGAGGCCCCAAACCTGGATGCAGCACTCCAAGTGGGGCAACACAAGGACAAAGCAGAGGGGGACCATCACCTCCCTTGACCTCTGCTGATGCAGCCCAGGATGCAGTTGGCCTTCTGGGCTGCAAGCACACACTGCTGGCTCATGACAAGCTTTTCACCCACCAGAACCCCAAGTCTCTCTTTGCAGGGCTGCTCTCAATGAGTTCTTCTATACTCATGTCTGGGATTGCACTTTGCACTTGCACTTGCACTTTGATTTGTTGAACCTCATTAGGTTTATGTCTCAAGTTTGTCCACGTTCCTTTGGATGGCATCCCTTCCTTCTGTTGTATCAATCACACAACTCAGCTTGATGTCATCTGCAAATTTGCTGAGGGTGCGCTCAATCCCACTGGCTGTGTCACTGATGAAGATATTAAAGAGTACCAGCCTCAGAACAGATCCCTGAGGGACTCCACTTGTCACTGGCCTCCACCTGGACATAGAGCCATTGACCACCACTCTCTGGCTGCGGCCTTCAAGCCAACTCCTTATCCACTGAACAGTCCACCCATCAAGTTCATGTCTCTCCAATTTGGAGATCAGGATGTCATGTGGGACTCTGTGAAAGACCTTACAGAATTCCAGGTAGATGACATTAGTCAGTCTTCCTTTGTCAACTGATGCAGTCACACCATCATAGAAGGCTACCAGATTGCTCAGGCACGAATTGCCCTTGGTGAAGCCATGCTGGCTGTCTCAGATCACCTCTTTGTTTTTCATGTGCCTTGACATGACCTCCAGGAGGATGCACAAGGCTGATTCATTAGCTGTTTAGTGTTCGCATTTTTAAATTTTAGAATATTCTATATGTTTTAGATGCTACTTTAGTATAATGGCAATATAATAGTTACGTTAAGTCAAATTTTATTAGTACTATGTGTTTACTTTATTTTTGTGATAACAGATTCCTTTCCTAATCAATGAGACATGTATCTGTTGAGATGTGCTTTGTTAGATGCGCTAGACAACTTCATTGCTGAAATGTTGATTTTTTTTTCCATTAAAGCTGTTTGAATTTCTTAATGTTTCTTACTAATTTAATGGCAATACAAATTAAACAGTACAGAGTACTCATTATATGAGACACTTTTCAGTGCAGTGTTCTAAAGGCTATGGATCATTAAAAATATTGCATAATTTATGTGACTATATAATAAAATTACTGTGCACTTGTAGTACTGGGCTGAGCTGCAATGTTAAATATAATAATCTGTTCACTCACCAGAAAGGGTCAGTCCTATGCTTAACATTCTACAGCATGTTATTGCTCTGTATGATGAAGGAACTGTTAATTTTCTATTGTCCCTACTACCTCAGGCCTGGAAGATTAATTTCTTACACTAACTTTCTAAAAATAAGCTTCCATTACAGAAAGCATGGTACTTTATTAGAAAGATGTCTTCTTGTGCATACATTTTATCTTATCAGATTTCTATTCAAGATTTTGAATTTATCTGTGTGTAACATAATATGTTTTGAAGGGTTCTCAATCTGGAAACTGGTGGATCACATTAGAACTAATCAGGGAATAAGAGGAAGGGAATTCAGATAGATAAACCAGTGTTACTGGCATGTCAGAGATGTAGTTTTGATGTGTTTTGTCTGTGAGAGAATACTAGCAAGTATAGGACCACATTTCTTTATACAACACTTGGCAGTCATGTTTCGAAATGTCTTTGAGCAAAAAAACATACTTCTAGTATTATCTTACCTTATTGTTATGAGAGCTAGAGGGCGCAATCTAAATAAGGACCCAGCCATGAGGAGTCATGGAGGAACAGCAAAATAAAATAATCCCACTTCTGAAGAGCTGCAGTCCTGCATTGGACTTTTAAATTCCTCAGTTGCATTATAGAGGAAGACATAACGAAGCTGGAGATGGAGCAGGAAGGAATAAGGAATTGCAGAAGGGCAGGGTCCACTTATTGAAAAGGTTCGGTATTAGTTTACAACTTGAAAATGTCATTGACTTCCACAAAATATTTGTGTGAGTAAACCTGCAAGTTCATTGGTTTCCAAGGCTATCTTGTTTATCTACATGCTTCTGTTTGGTTTTGTCACATGATTTTTCATTGTAGTATGAATACAACAAACGGAAAGGCACCTGGAATCTATAGGCAGGCTGTATTTCAGTATAAATGTATCCTGCTATAAAGTTCTACCTATGTTTTAGAGATCCCATTTTTTTGTCTAGAATATGCAATCAAAATCAGGAGTAGAGCAAATGTTAAGAAAACAGATCTCCAAGATAATTGCATATACTTCAAGTACCTGTTAAATAACTTCCTATAAAATAATTTTAATGTGTTATACTTAAAAATATCAGGAATAATTAGTATGTAAATACTGAGTAAAGATGACACTAGAATATTTTTGAGTATAATTCTGAATGAAAGCCACTACCTAGAAACACCATAGGATGTCTTCACTGAATTCTTGCTTCAGAAACCTTTCAAAGTGTGCTTAGAAAGACAGCTTCAGCCATTCTCATCTATTTACTCTACTACAGAAAACCTGAACTCTCATTCTTGAGTTTCTATGCATATCTAACTGCAATTGCATTGCCATCACATGCCTACAAATATTTTTCCCTGGCCACTTTCAGTGTCTTCTGTGTACAAACAAAAAGCTGCACTCTCCTTCAATTTTAGGAGTTAGGTTTAAATATAGCTTGTTTTAATTATAAACTTTTTTTTTTTTTCTATTGCATTCTTATGTGCTAAAAATTCTGCTGGAAATTCTTACAGCCGTAACCTGCAGATAAAGTCTCCAATCCCCATATAAATAGCAGCGTGTAATGCAATCCAGGAAAAGATCAGTCTCTCTCTCTCTCTCTTTTTTTTTTTTTTTTTGCATTTCACCAGAAAAAAAAAAAAAGGGTCAGTATAAAAAAAAGATTAGTATAAATCCTTCATTTCTCTCCTTTCCCTTCATAAATGTACTCCTGGAAGGTAACTTATGACTGCACTATATCCTGAAGTTCTCACATTTAAGTGGCAAAAGTCCTGGGTTAGTCCTCAAAAGGCTGTGACTTCCTCTCTTCAGGTTTAGAAACTTTATCTCAGCTACAAAAGGCCCTTGTTATAAAGTGTCTCAGTAAACTGAAAGGGATGAAAGAGGTGAGGAGAAGTAGGCCATAAGTAAGGGGAACACATTTATTTAACTATCCCACTAACAAAGACAGAGCCTATCTCATCACAACAAGTAAGTTTTTGGTACTCAGAGCTGAAGGAAAGGACAACCTGGGGAAGAAGGTCATCACCACTGCCTTATTCTTTCCAGATTTCCTTGGCATATCAGGAATGGCAAAAATACAGATCTAAAAATACAAACATAAACCGTGCTTAATCCTATTCCACTTAAAAAAATTCTAGCTCTGTGGTGGTGTGCTCATGTATTGTACCATGTTTTTGCTTTGTTGAAAGGGTGAAAACTGGAACCCCTTCACTTGCTTTTTCTAAGTGTGATTGTATAATTATCTGACCCCCCAAATATTTCTGTGTCTCCAAGCAGTAATTCGCTCTGTCCTCAGATCCAGTGATGATGTGAGTTCTTCTGTCTGACCCATTAAAGTGCCTAGGACTGATTCCCAGAGCTGACATTACCAGTCGGCATCAGCCTGTAAATCAAGCAGGTCTAAAACATATTGAAAGGATGGTACCTTCACCAGAGCCTGTTCATTTTAGAGTGAGAGAAAATGAGGGATTTAACAACATAGAGATTTTGAGGAAAGCACAAGAATTCCCAAGGAGAAGTAGAGGCTGCAGATGCTCTGGAGACAAAACTACACATTTGAAACCAATATAAAGTTTAGGTTCCCTACACAGGAAGTTCAATATACTTCAATATATTTGTTATAAACTCCCTTCCAGAGCTTTTGACTCTATTTTGGTTTCTAATTTAAAACCAATAAATTAAGGATTAAAGGGCACAGCCTCTTTTCTATTTTCTTTTTCTTTTTTTTTTTTCTTTTTCTTTTTTTCTTTTTCTTTCTTTTGTTTTTCTTTTCCTCTTTTTTCTTTTTGTTTCCTCTTTTCCCTTTTCTCTTCTTCTTCTTTTTTTTTTTTTTTCACTTTTTCATTTTTCATTTTTCTTGTCTCTCAAAGCTAAAATGGTTTATGCAGTTGAAATAGTAAGATGTGTTGTACGGCTAAGTATTTAGCAATTCCTGAGACAGCAGGTGCTTGGCAAAGCATCTGTCACTCTATCTGTCAAAACTTGCTTGGAGAGTGTCTTGCCACCAATGATAGCTGGTTGTGGAATGAACAGCAGTCAGTGATGGGATGGATAAAGAGGTCTTACAGATTACTGCATATCATTTGATCTGTCACCATTTGGAAACCCCACAAATTCATGTTTAGAATTTTATATTTACCTGACTGTCCATATCCTGACTGTCCTTTCTAATTTGTTATGCACTGATCTGAATGGAGCCTGTGATATCCTTAACTGTTTTTCTCTGAAAATATATAAATGCAAAACAGGTTATAAATATTTTCTACAGTGCAGCTCTTAAATGTGTACATGGTGAAAACTGGAGTCCTTGTGATGCTAACACAGACTTCCTGGACATGTTCTAGATACACAGCCTGGAGGGGCTCACCCCAAGTTTCCTGTGTTGTATCTTGTGGGCAGAATCAGGAAGTGAGTCTCTGAAGTGTGCAGCTGAGGGCTGCCTCTGATAACTGAAGCCACAGGTTTTATATTTCTGGCTTTGTCTGTACAGCTGAATCATGGAGCTTGTTCCTCCTCCCAGCTGTGAGGTCTTATTTCCTGTGACTCCTTAACTCCAGGTCCAGTGCACAGGATGTGGCAATGCAATGCAGAACAACATGGAGAGCATAAAAACCCCTGCTCCCCTGAGCTCTGGCCAGCATTTAGCCCATTGACTATGCAAATCAGATGACTTGTGCTGCAGCCGAAAATAAGACTGCTGTGGACAGACAAGGAGCCTCTCTCTCCATCTTAGGGAGGACAATGAAGTCGTAAACGTACCCAGGGGAGATGAGATTATTTCTATATGTTAAGGATGGTGCTTGGCTCAGGCCTGAACTTTGTATCTTCCTTCAGGTCATGCAGATCACCTCTGATAAGCATGATACCAGACATGACGGTTGTAGAGAAACAAGTTTGTGACTGGCTTCTAATCTTGGTATTAAAGAATAATTTTACTGTAAAACATAAACCACCTTGGGTCAGATGGAGACTGTCCAAGAGACCTATGTGCTTAATTTCTATCAGTCTTTGAAGCTATTACAAGAGGAGCAGGATATAAATCTATGTTTATTAAAGCAGTATCTCTCCGTGTTCTACACTTCCACAGACCTGAGGCAGTGTGTTACTATGAACATTGACAAGTAATTTCAGTGAAGCACAGAAAAAAATCTTGGTTTAAGAACTGCCTGAAGGACATTTGGTTGTACCCAACCCAAACTTATTTAATGCATATTCACATCCATAACTTGAGAAGTAGGAACCTCTTTAGCTTAAGGATTAACTTATCTCTTCATGACTGGGATGGATCCAGCCACTTTAGAAAGGGAAGTATTGATATTTTGGCTTTATTTCCTGTAATTGCCAAAGATAAATTCTCGTTTCAGTGTTTGTAACAAATGTTATAGGTACTTCAGCACAACTGTCCCGTACTGTGCTTGATAAGCCTAAATTACTGGCAACAGCAGACAGAGCAAATAGATCTGTAAAGACCTGAACAAAGCAGAGGACCTTTTGTTTGCTTGTTTGTTTGTTTGTTTGTTTTCCTTCAGATATAAAGACAGCTACCATGAACTTATATGAGCCCTAAACTAATTGTTTTTAAAAGCTAGGTGTCTGTTTCAGCTATACAAATGCATGTGCTTTCACTAATGCAGAATTTTTCTTTGGAAAATTTTTCTTTGTTCTCTGGATACCCAGTGCCCTGAGCTGGTGGAAGGGGATGGGGAGCAGGATGTGGCCTTCGCTATTCATGAGGAAATGGTTGGCGACCTGCTAAGGAGCTTGGATGTGCGCAAGTCGATGGGGCGGATGGGATGCACCCGAGGGTACTGAGAGAACTGGCGGAGGAGCTGGCCGAGCCGCTTTCCATCATTTATCGGCAGTCCTGGCTATCGGGGGAGGTCCCAGTTGACTGGCGGCTAGCCAATGTGACGCCCATCTATAAGAAGGGCCAGAGGGTAGACCCGGGGAACTATAGGCCTGTCAGTTTGACCTCAGTGCCAGGAAAGCTCATGGAGCAGATTATCTTGAGGGTCATCATGCGGCACTTGCAGGGCAACCAGGCGATCAGGCGCAGTCAGCATGGGTTTATGAAAGGCAGGTCCTGCTTGACGAACCTGATCTCCTTCTATGACAAAGTGACGTGCTTGGTGGATGAGGGAAGGGCTGTGGATGTGGTTTACCTTGACCTCAGTAAGGCTTTTGACACCGTTCCCCACAACATTCTCCTCAAGAAACTGGCTGCTCGGGGCTTGGACTGGCGTACGCTTCGCTGGGTTAGAAACTGGCTGGATAGCCGGGCCCAGAGAGTTGTGGTGAATGGAGTCAAATCTGGTTGGAGGCTGGTCACAAGTGGTGTCCCCCAGGGCTCGGTACTGGGGCCGGTCCTCTTTAATATCTTTATCGATGATCTGGATGAGGGCGTCCAGTGCACCCTCAGTAAGTTTGCAGATGACACCAAGCTAAGTGCGTGTGTCGATCTGCTCGAGGGCAGGAAGGCTCTGCAGGAGGATCTGCATAGGCTGGAGTGATGGGCTGAGGTCAACTGTATGAAGTTCAACAAGGCCAAGTGCCGGGTCCTGCACCTGGGGCGCAACAACCCCAAGCAGAGCTACAGGCTGGGAGATAAGTGGCTGGAAAGCTGCCTGGCCGAGAAGGACCTGGGAGTATTGGTTGATTGTCGGCTGAATATGAGCCAGCAGTGTGCTCAGGTGGCCAAGAAGGCCAACAGCATCCTGGCCTGTATAAGAAGCAGTGTGGCCAGCAGGTCTAGGGAAGTGATTGTGCCCCTGTACTCGGCTCTGGTGAGGCCGCACCTTGAGTACTGTGTTCAGTTTTGGGCCCCTCGCTACAGGAAGGACATGGACGTGCTTGAGCGAGTCCAGAGAAGGGCAACCAAGCTGGTGAGTGGTCTGGAGAACAAGTCTTACGAGCGGCTGAGGGAGCTGGGCTTGTTCAGCCTGGAGGAGAGGAGGCTCAGGGGCAACCTTATCGCTCTCTACAGTTACCTTAAAGGAGGCTGTAGTGAGGTGGGGGTTGGTCTGTTCTCCCACGTGCCTGGTGACAGGACGAGGGGGAATGGGCGAAAGTTGCGACAGGGGAGTTTTAGGTTGGATGTTAGGAAGTACTTCTTTACCGAAAGGGTTATTAAGCATTGGAACGGGCTGCCCAGGGAGGTGGTGGAGTCACCATCCCTGGAGGTCTTTAAAAGACGTTTAGATGTAGAGCTTAGCGATATGGTTTAGTGGAGTACTTAGTGTTAGGTCGGAGGTTGGACTCGATGATCTTGAGGTCTCTTCCAACCTAGAAATCTGTGTCTGTGTCTGTGTCTGTCTGGAATGGATATAAAGGTGCATCTGTACCACTGTATGCGTATTCTTGAGGGGAAGCCTGTGTGTGTAGTACTGGCAAGGCTAGGTGTTGCAAAAAATGCAGTACAGACTATGGAAATATGGAAATAGTTACCATGTTCTATCCAAATCTAATGTAGGATTTTCATAATACATTTTAATAGAACCCCTTTATAGTAGTTAAGAAAGGTGGCAGCAGAAGGGATACAGTAGGTGTTTCTAAGTACTGCTATTGGCTCTACAGCTGTATTTAAAACCTTTTACTACGTCCTGACTAGAGTAAACATAGATCTGTGGCCTTGCCTGTGGATGCTACTGCTGAGGATGGCCTTGTTGCACTTTAGCATTCAGATCCTGGGCTAATGGGAATCAAGCCTCACTCCTGGAAACTTGCATGCTGCTGAAACTACTGGGGATTAACAACCACATCTCTTTCCTTAGTCATAACTTTCTGACAGCATAAAACTCTGCCCACCTTACACACTATTATCTGATCTTCCTTAGATGACTATTTTGTACTTGGGTCTTGATGTTACTTAGAAGTAAACTATGACCACAATAACTGATTTCAGGGGTTAAATCAAAGCTACACCTGATTCTTCTCCAAAGGGAGTTACGTAAGCAAGAAACTCAAGCCACGTTTCTTTAGATGAAAGTTAGTTTTCCACCCCAAGCTCTGCTCTTAAGCTTGCCTGAATCATAGTAACTCTCAACCAGTCCTGCTGTATGTAAAGCAAAGTAGACTGTTTGCCATGATACTAAGCTTTCTTTAAAGCATCTGTTTTATTATTAATATACTTTTAATAGCATCTCTCCTATTGTTTTACAGACTGACTACAACTTAAGTTAATGCTCAGACATTAGAAGCTTGCCTTTTAAATTTTTAACAAGAAGAAAAATGTACACAGAACATGGACTTGGTTGAACACTGTGGGCCTCATGTGAAAACAAGCTAATACTGTTTCACACTGGTTTAAATATTTTATTGGATGTCACAGATGCTTCTGATATATATTTTTTTGCAACAACTGTTCCCTAAGTGTTCTACATGCCAGGTGAATGATCTTTCTGAGGTTTCTAATAAACAGATCAACTTTTAATGCAAGTGAAAGATAGTGGGAAAATAGAAGGTGGAAATGAATTCATTTGCAGTTAAGTACACACAGACACATACACATAAACAAAACAAGCAACCAATCAACCTACCAAACTAACAAACAAAACACTAGAGGGAAATGGAAGGAAGAAAAATAAAGGAAAGTAAAGTCACCTCCATGGCTTGAAATTCTATCTATCTTTGTTTCCTGCAGAAAACTGTAATGAACTAGTGGAGTAAAAACTGTCAAAAAAATCTGGTTGGATACTCAGCTTTTGGGAATCTCTAGACTTTCTTGACTGGACTCATCACTGGGCTGTGACTGAAATGTAGAACTGGAAAGGAGGTCACCTCGTAGTGTGATTTTGACTTTTAGATGTTTTATACTGAGTTGTGCAGTTGAAGAAAATAAAAAACTGCTCTTCTCTTTAAAACTTGACTGCATACTTGTAATTCATCATTTTCTTTTTCTCTATTTCAACTTTATTTGTTGAATCCTGTAACTGAAAAGAATTTGGCTTGGCAGAACAGTAACTTGGAGTTACTCAAGTGGCTACAGAGTCAAAATCCTTTTTGAAAATGTAAATCTCTTAAAACATTCTACATGCCAGATGTACATTATGGTTTATGAAAATTCCTTGTGTTTATTTTCTTTCAAATAAGTAGTAATGATTTTCTAGAACTTTTAATAAAATCTTAAGCAACTTCTTTTTAACTCCCTTGAGCAACTGTAGAAATCTAGAGCTTAAAGTATATGATATCATGTTGGGAATTTCTGGTCTTGCCCTCCTTCCTTTTAGTTCATTCACCTAGTCCTGAACCGGTGGCACAGAATTACAGAGTACCTCAGGATATAGAGAGGTCTAACAGCAGCTGCTGACCAAGACGTGGCTCAAGATGAACCTATCTCTTTTTTTATGGTGCAACCCTGAAGGGATGCACCAAATGACATGGGTATGAGTCTGATGTTCCCAATCAATCTGTAATACAGAAGTACCAGTTATCCTTTACTACCCCCATTAAAAAAAAAAAGCTAATTTGTGCACTTACGAACTCATCCCATAATTATAGATACAAGGCTACATCAGACCTTACATGTTAAAGTAGGTATTGACTAGAGAAAGACAGTGAGCAGAAGCTAAATGTTCTGCATTTTGGCAATCAATTTTTTCTCTGCATGTACATAAGGTAGATCCAGGAAACTGAAACAAGTAAGCTAGTGATTTAATGAGCTGCTCTAGTAAATTTATCCCCTAAAAACAACTAAAGAAATACACTTATTCCCTTCAGAAATTAGAATCTGTATCCCAATCAGAACATAGGATGACTATGAAAAAAGGCAAAGTATGGCAGAGAAATAGTGCTTTTGGCCATTACAGTGAAACACATTTACTAACACAAATTAGATTGCTTAACATTCTTTCTTTTTCTTTCTTTCTTTCTTTCTTTTCTTCTTTCTTTTTCTTTTTCTTTCTTTTTCTTTCTTTTTTCTTTCTTTCTTTCTTTCTTTCTTCTTTCTCTTTCTTTCTTTCTCTTTTTCTTTCTTTTTTTCTTTTTCTTTCTTTCTTTCTTTCTCTCTTTCTTTTTCTCTCTTTCTTTCTTTCTTTCTTTCTTTTCTTCTTTCTTTCTCTCTCTCTTTCTTTTTCTTCTTTCTCTCTCTCTTTCTTTCTTTTTCTTTCTTTCTTTTTCTTTCTTTCTTTTTCTTTCTTTCTTTCTTTCTTTCTTTCTTTCTTTCTTTCTTTCTTTCTTTCTTTCTTTCTTTCCCTTTTTTCTCATTAATGAGCAGTGTTCAGAGATCAAGAATTGTTTTACACTGCTGTGGAACCAAGCTGGAAGAAGGAGAACTTCTGAACTGGGACTTGCAGCAGCTTCCAAGGTTGAGTCATAGTCACCAGAATGTCCATTCTCCACATCTTCTGGGAATCAGAATCAAAAAAGCTTTGTCACAGACATCAGCCCTGCTGGGAAGACCTGCTTTAAAAGGAGAAATAGGAGAGATCAGGGGATGATCAACCAATAGTAGTACAGACAGTTAAAAAAGTAACTGACTGTGGACACTGCTGAGAAGAGATAGTATTATTCATCCATTTGCTATCATTGTTAAACAAAATGCCTAGAAATACAGAAGAAAAGAATCAATAGAAGCACATCAGCTATGCTCAGCTTTATCTTGGAAAATGAATAAACATATCATATTACTGAAGAGTGGTGATATGAGAGGAGTGCAAGGACTTTAGGGGGCATACAGAAGCTTTCCTATTTGTGATGAGGGAGTTGTGGTCACTGCTAACCCTTAGTATAGACTGTAGCAGTCTGGTGCAATTCACTTCTTGCTATTAAATACCAATGTGATTTTTTGTTTGTTTGATTGATTTTTTTTTTCCTGAAGAATAAGTAATTGTATGTTGTGAGGTGTTTTTTTTTTTTTTTGGGGGGGGGGAGGTGTTTTTATTTATTTTTTCCTTGTTTGTTTTTACACTACGGTAGGAATCCCAATAGCTTTCTTGCACTTTCCCTTAATGATGAGAGCTTGTATCTGTGCCAAGCAATTTGTGATATCATTTGTAAGACTGGATGCTGTCCAGAAAGTGCTACACTAATGCCTCATCTCAAGAATGCCAGCAGTACAGTGACTTTCTTTTAATTAATTATGATGTCAGCTTTGTACAGGAGGCCAACTCCCTGCCTGTGAGCCAAACCTTCAGGTTTCTGATCCAGGAAGGGCAATCACACCATGCACAGGCTAGCAATATTTGGTATAGTTATAAAAATTTCCATGACTTTGCTCTCTCAAGATAGAAATCTGATCAACACTTGCGGGAACTTGTATTTCTTGTTACAAGGTCTGGACTCCATAAGATGATGGTGCACACAAAGCATGTCAAAGTGTCATCAGAAAACCCATTCTGTTGAATGAGATTTGAATTGCCCCAAAGAATTTCAAAGCACTTGAAGGGGAATGGGATACAGAGAGGGAGAAAATGTTTAACAGACCATTCAGAAATGGTGTTAATTTCTTAGACTTTAGGTGCGCCCTGTGGGAGGGATTAAAAAAAAAAAAGTCTATCTGTCTTCTTGAAATTTTTAAGAGAATCTCACTGTCTTCAGTAAATTTTGTATCTGGTTCTGGGTGTCTGAAGTTCAATTCTGATCCTGCAAAAGTAGGTGAAAATTTTCTTGTCACTTTCAACACAGTCAGATTTTCCATTATAAAGAGTAATTAAGAACATTGATTTCACATTTTTGCAAACCGCACCTCTCTTTCATCTACTAGGAGGAATTATAGGTAAGTATTTCTGTTGGAAAATAAAAGGTTTAATTTAATTCATGGTACAAAATGATGTTTTTATAAAATAATTTGCAAAAGGAGTAAATGTTAAAGAAAAGAAAAACAGAACACACTTCAGGTTACAGTGACCCAGCTGTTTCTGGCTTTCTCCGAACTTGCTGCACTGCCTTGGGAAGTGATTTAACATCGTGTTTTGGTGTGTTAATAATCTCTCTGAGTTTGGGAATAGGGACCACCGGATCTCTGGGCACACCTGGGGAATGCTTATTATCTTGGTGACACTTTCTGACAGAAGCAATCACATGGATCCCACTGGTGTTGCTTTTGTCATTCAGTGTTTGGTGTCAAAACTGAAGGTTATGAACATGAGCTCTCAGGAGTGTCTGGAGTTCAGTGTCTTAGGTTATTGCCTTGCATTACTAGGGATAAATTCCACAGCATCTCTTCAGCCTCACAGAAAATATAATCAAATGGCTAACACTTCTGCATATTTTTCTGATACCTTTGTCTCATTAAGATCCTAGAACTCCCCTCCAGTACGAGGCAACACACACCCAGCGTCTTTCAGATGATGAATGATTTACAAAGTCTAGGATTACTCCAAGGCATGCATTTTATATTCACACCTATCTTTGCCTACAGGTCTGTAAATGGCATATAGCCAACATCTTCTTTCAGAAACCCTGCAACAACACCTGTTCCTATTTTTAGATACAACTTTTGTCCAGAAAGTGCCTTCATTTTGAGACTGAAGTAAAAAGTCTTCTGCCAAGATCATGCCTTCCTGCAGAATGTCCCTCAAATTGCATTGTATCTTTTTTTTTCATTTGCATGCTATGCAAAAAAAAAAAAATAATTTTCAAAACCTTGTGTTGGAACTCTCTGATGACAACTGCCATAAACACATAATTAAGACAGGTACAATATCATTCCTGTAGTTTGTTATGGTGATTATAACATAGTTTCATTTAGAAAATACAGCATGTAATCTTTCCAATACCTAAAGGGGGCCTACAGGAAAGCTGGGGGGACTGTTCATCAGAGAGTGTAGTGACAGGATGAGGGGTAATGGTTTCAAACTGAAAGAGGGTAGATTTAGATAAGACATAAGAAAGAAGTTCTTTACTTGGAGGGTGGTGTTGCCCAGAGAAGCTGTGGATGCTTCATCCCTGGAGGTGTTCAAGGCCAGGCTGGATGGGGCTTTGGGCAGCCTGGTCTGGTGGGAGGTGTCCCTGCCCATGGCAGTGGGTTGGAATTGGGTGAGTTTTAACGTCCCTTCCAACCCAAACCATTCTGTGACTCTGATTCTGTAATATTGTCTGGTGCTCTGTTTCAGTAAAAGAAGATGTTGTTAATGAACAAAACCTTTGCCTTGAGATGAGCTGGATTTGCACCTCTGTTTCTTCATTTAGCTGTCATTGCTTCTGCTTGTTTTTAGAGGAGTTAGCATGGCACGAAAGTAGGATAATTCATTGACGAGTCAGGCCTTTTGTCTCACTATATCTTTTGTGATGAGCAGAGTTTTTAGCGCCATTATTGTCAGACAAAGAGATACTGACACTGTCGATAAAGGCAGCTTTGAAGACTCAGCACACCCTGACTTACACCAGTGCCCCAGGCCCCTATTAAGAACCTTCCAGTGTTAACCTTTTGCTTACAGCTGGCACACTACTCTTGTTGTTCGCATTGCTTTCGTTTAAGCAGGAGTAAAAACGCTGCTATATTGAAGCAATTACTTTGCATTTCTCAATGGTGTCACACTCTACAGTCAAAATGCATGCAAAACCTTAAAAGAATCCACTACTTTGTACTGAGATTCAGCTTAAAGGTCAAATGCTGAATTATGTGCCAGCAACAGCCCACTGGGCAACTTTCCAGTCAAGTACATTTTCTTTCAGTTTCTGAAGTCCAGCAGAGCCAATGTATACCATAAAAGTAAAAAGCTAAGGGATGCTCTGGGATGTAAGATTTTGTCTTCTATGAAGGGAAGGCAGTCAAGAAATGACACAGGAAACAAAGTAGACTTTATGGAGATATTTATTTTTTCTGTGATTTTTTTTCCCCCTTCCAATGCAGAGAGAAAGGAAATTTTTAATTGCAGGAAAAGTTCTGATAGTTGTCTCATTTGGCAAAATGGAAAATATCTCAGCTGTTGATTGTACCCAACTCTGTATTTATGTAACCATGGAGATGATCTGAAAAAGAAGTGGTAGGCACAGGTTTGAAAATTAGGATATTGGGTATTATGAATTTGGGCAGCAGTAGGGTTGGAGCATTAGGATGCCAGTGGAAGTCCATTTCCTATGGTGGAGTTTCTAGTGTTTTATTTAATGTGATTTAAATATACAAAATATTGGTGTTTCCAACTTTTTTTTCTCCTGGGAGACTGTTGCATGTCCTAACAATTATCACTGAGGTAAAAGGTCTTTTTGCTCTTCCCTGTCCATGCCAACTGAATGCTCTCTAGTAGCACACGTGAGCCAGCTCTGTGTTCCAGTCTCTTTGCAGTTCCTCAGAGATACTTTTGATTTTATGAAGTCCCCTTATGTTGGGGCTCAATTAGGAAGCATTTCCAAGGTTTTTGTTTGTTTGTTTTTGTTTGTTTATTGGTTGGTTTGTTTTTCCCCAGAATCATGCTTACCCAACATTTGCTGTGTAGCAATTTGCTGAGTAGCAATTGAACAGCGTCCTCAGTGTAACTGAGTTGCCTGTGTAGATACTGCTTAGGATTTGCGTATATGATTGTGTTAATGCACACAGTGGCTTGATGAAACCATATCTTAGGAAGAGGAAGAACTTCCATGCATTTAATAACAACCTGTTTTTACATTGTTGTACAAATTTTTAAACAAGACCTTGGTCTTTATGTGCCTCTGTGAATTCTGAGGAATCAACCCGTATATTCAAGAACAGGATGTTAATTCAAAAGCAAGAACAGTCAAAACACATTTTCATGGATGCTGCTTTGTTCACAGAAGCATGTGATTTTTGTTTTGTCAGCTTTAAAGCGTTTGCATTCTTGTACTTATGATTTGCATTTCTAGGTCACCAGAAATAACATACTTAGTGTTAGTAAATTGATCTTAGACAATTTTTACAAATGACTAGCTGGACCAGTGGCTTCTGGGGTAGTGCTGCCAGACTAATTCTCTCAACGTGATAAATATATTGTTATATATAGGCTTGGAATATAAAAGTTTATATATTTGTGAAAAATAATATGTTGGAGTTATAATATTAAACAAAAATGGTTTATGTATTTATCATAAAAACAATCTATTAATAATTGAATAACACACTCATTTTATTATTACATCATGTATACATCATCTGTG
This sequence comes from Cygnus atratus, assembly GCF_013377495.2. NCBI lineage: Eukaryota > Metazoa > Chordata > Aves > Anseriformes > Anatidae > Cygnus > Cygnus atratus. Next base: position 43,341,656 of record NC_066396.1, read on the forward strand.
TTATTGCTGTTTACATTTACTCCTCATTTATCTTACCTTAAGAATTAAATACAAATTTTAGAAATCCAAGTGCAACTAAAGAATAAAAGGTAAAGAACTTATTTTAACATCTGGTCAACAAAACAAAACAAACAAGAAAAAAACAAACAAACAAAAAACCATAGAATTTCCTACAAGAGTTGAAACCACAAAACAATAAAAAGAGCTCCACTTAAACACATCACCATATTAATGATCATATTCATCTGCTTTTCAAAATGGTGACTCTTTTTTTTATTCCCACATGTGGCTGAGTCTATGTTGACCTGCCAAATCAAACAAGCTCCTGAAGCAGCATCTCCGGATCTGAGCTTTAAAGATAATTACCTGACAAGATCTTTTGGCATTCAGCTGTATCATATGTGTTGTGTAAACATAGCCCCAGATTTTTGTTAGTTTTCTCACTACATAAAAAGTTACACTGAAGCTATAGTGAACTTTCACTTACCCAGATTTATCAAACCACAGTAATTACCACCCATGTACTTCAGTCCTTTGACCCCCTCTCTGTGGTCAATTAATAAATTGACAATGTGTTAGGCTATTTCACACTGGAATTGAGTAAGGATGACAAGGAGAGGGCCCTACATCAGTGGTTTCATTTCAAAGTACACTTAAATATCATCAAATCGACAATCAATGGCAACACACATACATGTTTAACAAAGCTTTTAACCTTTTAACCATCAGGCCATCTTCCTTTCAGGAAATATTGCTCCTGGTTCAAACAGCAAAGAAAGGGATTGTGTACATTGTACAGGCTCTTATGACTGGAATCTGTGGAAGTGTGAATGCCTGGGAAACTCTTCAACTACCCCATCCCACCTCTGGTTGAAAAAGATGCAGGTACTACAGTGCAAGGTCCATCCTATGAAACAAATACAGACAAGATGCACTCTGATAAATTGTGATGGGATGAAAGACTAAATTGGATTTCAGTGACTCCTCTTGAGCCTCCCTAGAAGAGATAATGTGGATATATGTGCTACATGAAGTAGAAAGTCGAACCTATTTCCTTAAAAAGGGCTGGAAAAAATCACATCTCTTTTTGACCATAAGCACCATAGCCTGCAGTCCTAGTCATGCAAATAGTGGCAGTGAGGCCAGACACACGCGTCCCAGACCAGGTGGAAACCCTATAGCTGCAGCAAGGTCGAGACTGGCTCAGCAGTTGTGGTTGCCAAAAAAGATAGTACATCCAACCGTATGTAAGGTGTACCTGCATTAAAGGGTGAAACCAGAACATAATCTAGATTTGGCCATGTGTGAACCATGACTAGAGAAAATTATTCTTAGCTATACCTGGGTAAACCCTGGCTGACATGACTGCACAAAACTCTGATGAGGCACAGTCCTGTGCCAAGAAGCATACTGCATCAGGGGTGTCTAGTCCCAAGTGCAGGGGCTATAAGGAAAATAATGCACCACAAGAAATGTTAGATTTTGCATACTAGCCAGGACAGTACAAGAAAAGAAAGGGTTTCTGTGGTGGGAAAAGAAATCAAACAGGACTGGGCTACAAGGACATGGACTTCAGGGCTAGAGTCTGGACATGGGTTTCAGAACTGACTTGGCTTCCTGAGGATACATAATGTCTTCAGCCACTGATCAGGAGAGGTTGAAGAGTTTGTGTAGCTGGGATTCAGAAGGGAAAATGCAATCAATTACTCCAAAATCATAGGAAGACTGAGATTATATACCAAAGGCAAAAACTGGGCTGAATTCTACAGAGGTGGATCTTGGAAAACAGACACCTACTGTTGTTGCTGAACAGTCACACAGTTGGCCAAGTAGTTCCTCTACAAGTAGACATGATGAAGAGACAATTTTCTGCTTGAATCATGATGTTACTGGCTACTGGTCAATGAACTAAATGTTGTAGGTATGCAAACGCTATTGGAATATGATGCACCTGAATTTGTGGGGGATTTTTCTTACTGTTTTTATGACGAATGTTCTTCCTAGCCTTTTATATTTTATTGACCGAAATAAAAGATGGCTAAGACTTGTAAAAAAAAATTCATTTGTCTGGGAATTATGATCCACGAGTCAAGGTACTATTGTCTGTATTGCCTCTAGCCTCTAAATATTTACAGGCACATCAGCTGAGATTTCCTCAATGGGTCATTCAAAGACTGAACTCTCTCCAGAATCTGCATCCACTTAAATGTACCTATCTGGAAAACAGTCTTCCAAATCTAGATAATCACCCAAAGATCTCTTGCAGTCAATGGAGAAACAGGTACTTTCAGGACATGATCCATCTGAACTATTTAGACATCTACTATATGGTCACTAATGGTGTCTCCCAGGGCTCTGTATTGGGGCCAGTTCTCTTCAATATATTTATCAATGATCTAGATGAGGTGATTGAGTGTGCCCTCAGTAACCCTGCAGGTGACACCAAGTTAGGCGAGAGTGTTAATTGGCTTGAGGGTAGGAGGGCTTTGCAGAGGAATCTGGATAGCCTGGACTGATGCACTGTGGCCTCCTGTATGAGGTTCAGAAAGGCTAAGTGCCAGGTCCTGCACTTGGGGTACAACAACCCCATGCAATGCAACAGGCTGTCAGAAAAGTGGCTGGAAAAGCTGCACATTGAAAAGGGACCTGGGTGTATTGGTCAGTAGCCAGCTGAATATGAGCCAGCAGTGTGCTCAGGTGGCCAACAGCATTCTGGCTTGTATCAGAAATAGTGTGTCCAGTAGGAGTAGCGAAGTGATTTCCTTGAGAACTGTGTTCAGTTTTGGGCCCCCCAGTTCTAGAAAGACATTGAGGTGCTGGAGCGTGTCCAAAGAAGGGCAACAAAACCGGTGAAGTATCTAGAGAACAAGTCTTATGAAGAGCAGTGAAGAAACTGGGGTTATTTAGCCTAGAGAAAAGAAGGCTCAAGGGAGGCCTTATCACACTCTACATCTACCTCAAAGCAGGTTGTAGCAGGGTAGGGATCAGTCTCTTGTCCCAAGCAACAAGTGATATGACAAGAGGAAATTGCCTCAAGTTGCACCAGGGGAGGTTTAGACTGGATATTAGGAAAAAAATCTTCACTGAAAGGGTTGTGGGGCATTGGAACAGGCTGCCCAGGGAAGTGGTGGACTCACCATGCCTGGAGGTATTCAAAAGACATGCAGATGTGGTGCTTAGGGACATGGTTTAGTAGTAGTGCTAGGTTAATGGTTGGACTAGATGATCTTGGAGGTCTTTTCCAACCAGAATGATTATATGATTCTATGAAATGTGTCAGGCACTGTCCATTTCTTCCTGTTAAATACGAAAGGAACATAGAGTGATGCTGTAAATGTCTGCATGTAATAAGATGAATCCTGCTGCTACAGCCAACCTCTGTTACTGAGGAAAATGTATCTAGGTCAGATGATGACCATTCTTCAAGAGAGGTCTTCGCAATGGCACAGCTAGAAAATGCTACTGTTTGATGTTTGATATTAATAGGCTTTAAGACCTTTGTCTTTCTTTTAGCTTCTTTTCTACGTGCCCGACCAAATTCTAACAAAATCAGAGAATTCCTGCTGCAGAGGCAAAACAAAAATGTACAGTACCCAGTGGTACTTGTGATGAGTAAGTTAGGCCCATGTAATGCAGACTTCACCTCCTAGGTATGGGGAACAGTGCATCAACATTAGATGTCCCCATTTCCCTATTACAGGGGGAGTTTATTTCATCTGCTGTTCCCGTAGCTGGGATGGACTGAAAACCCTGAAACAACTGGAGAGACAGAAAGATATGTGTCTGGCAGGCATGTGAAAGCTGCTAATGTTGTGTCACTGGAATTGGAAATAACTCCAGAAGTCTACCCAAATATCTGTACTTAGCCAAAAACTTTGGGGGAAGGCCTATGATGCAAGTGATGTGTGATACATGACAGTTGAAATCCAGGGAGAAAGAGAAGCCATAAAGAAGTACTTCTGCCAGAAACAGATCCTGAAGAAGCAGCTTATGTAAAAGGCAAATAAATGTACAAACATCTGAAAAGAGAAGGTGTAGGATGAATGATGAAACTGCAAATAATGGAGCAAACCCAAGTTTAAATACGTCATATTGGCACCCTCAATAGAAGGTCCTGATCTGCCTTTGCAACTTGCTGCTGGTAGAAGGGTTGTTAAAATCTACAGATTTCTTTTGGAATGAGGGAACCATCCTAAGACACAGGGACCCAGCCAAAGAGCTAGAGCAGCTGAATCACTGAGTGCAAGGTAGTGCTTGGAAGGTTAATTGGGGCTGGCTCATGGCATGTTCTCAGAAATCTGCTGAGTTAAGTCTGCTAGTGGGCAGAGAAAGTCTGTAGCCATCACATCAAAATTACAGCGTAACCCAAAGACCAATGAACTTAGGTAGACATTGATTATGGACAGGATTTGGATCATGTCCCTAGAAAAAAAACCAGTTAACTAGAATGCAGACTTTGATTTGAGGTTTTGAAAGTGTTTAATAAACTATGGTAAAGGAAAGCAAACCTTCAGTTTGTGTTGACAGTGGTGAGCAAGAAAGAACCACCCCTTTCATTCCCTTTTTTTTTTTTTTTTTCTCTGTAATTCTTGCATGAAATGCTTAACATAAAAATACGTTTAGTGAAAGTTCATGCATCAACACTCAATGTGAAAAAAAAACGCTATAGGGAATATAATCAAGTATGTTGGGCTTGAATGGAGTACATTAATGAGAATTTTCATACATCTAAAAAAGATAATCTCTACAAAAAGCTCTAGCAAATTCCACTGAAAGTAGGTATAAAACTTCTGCATTATCAGTTCAGGCTAACAGATGGAACAGAAGGCCAAGGTAAAAAAGTAAAATTTGAACAGCATTTAACTCTAGAGTACTAAGCTGTGCAGGATAGATAAGCTAAAGTTATGGCAATAGGCAACTTTTATTAACTTTAAATTGTAAGTTGAATTCACCTTAAATGAATGTGAATCCTCTTAGCAGTCAACAGGCCCTGCTTCCTGTGCAGAACTGTAGGTACTGTGCTTCACACAATAAACTCTGCTGATAGGGGGAGGCAGCTGTACTGTGCTTTAGCAAGCAATTTAGAGAAGGTACCAAAAATACTGAGATTAATTCATGCTAGCACTTACAAAACCTAAATGTTCTCAGATTGTGTATTTTTATGATACTCTCAGTGAATAGATGGTAGCTATCAACTCTTCCATGTTTTCAGATGTTGCAAAACACAAGGAAACTTTGTTTGAACTTCAGAAAAACTGACACCAAGTGGAGCCTGGACAGTGACAGCATGAAGAACCAATATTATCTGAATCTTAGGAAAAGGATTAAGAAATGATGACGATGGTACAGCTTAAAATGTCTCCTGTACTGTGTGGTTGCTGTGGGAAACCAAGTGGAAGTACCATAGAAACCTGCAGAACATTAGCATTATGTAAGAGAATCCCTTATTCCCTGTGACCAAATCCAGGTGTTGTTGGAAGGAAAGGGATGCAGAGGAGATGGGGAGAAGGCACAATGTCTTGGTGGTGAGCAAAGGCTGGGGAGCCACTGAGAATAATCAGCAAGGGTGTGGTCTTATCCATAGCTGATGGAGAGAGAGAAACAGCAGGGTGGAAAAGGTATTAACCAAAAGGATATTCATAGATTCCATTGCAGACTAAATCCTGCAAAAGAAAAAAAAAAAAAAAAAAAAAAAGCAGAATAATAAAAAAAAAGAAGCAGAATGAAAAAAAAAAAAAAGAGTGCTGCCATACTTTCAGATCAAGGAGATTAGAATTACCAAACTATTCATAGTATATTATCCATAACCTTAGTGGAAGAATTACCTCCATTCACCTCTGTGGTGCAGGCCATCAGGATCTCTCAATCCTAAACCAATCAGTCAGAAACTATCGATTTCTGACCTTCTAGGTATCTACTAGTTTGACTGCTTATTTCTGTTCATGGCTGTTGTCTATGCTAGTGTGTGAAGAGGCACGTTCAGACACCATCTGTCGATGTGGAACAGGGTTACCATGTCCCTCCTGTGCCATCAGCACAGTGCAATAAGTGCAATTGTAGATACAATATTTTCCCTTGGAGTAACAGCCTCTGGAAGGAGATGACCAGTGATCCCAGTTCAAATGAGAAAGTAGCATGGCCATGTTAAGCATATCTGCATCATAAATTAAATGATTTCTATCTTGAGCAACAAACTATTTCCTTCTTCAGGTTGGTGCACCATATATAACCTAGAAGGTAAGGAGTCAAAAATCCTGTTCTACCCTTACAATCATGAGTGATACACATTCATGGTATGTAGTCTGTTTGAATGGGTGACAACACATAATGTCAGTAGTAGTTAGTCAGTAATTTGTGATACCAACTGAAGTTGACTTGAAATGTTGCTACAGCTAAGTTTTGAGGTTTCATTTTTGAACCTTTCAATTGGTATAAAAAAGACTGGGGGGTTGCTTGTTTATTTTTTTACTGTTTACACTAATTGCTGTAAAAGAGGGTGCAGAATTTCATCAGTTCATCATGTCCCCCAAATCCTTACTATTTGGGCTGTTTTTAAACTGGGAGAAAATTGTTAACCTGTTTTCAGATTTTTATTATGTTTGCAATTTCCACCTGTTGAACCCTTGTAATCAGAAAGACAAGCAAGTCTTCCATAGCAAAATATTTGTGTGCAAACAGGCATAAGGAAAGTCAGCTGGATAATCTGAGGGAAAATGATTTCTGTGAACTGAGCAAGTCCATACATTTGATAAAAAGTTGAATGAATACCATTTGACACAAATAGCAAATGCAGTATTAGAGCTGCTTTGGCATTCCTGTTGCTGACATCTCATAGGTGAAAACACCATTTACATTTGCTGTCAGAGGTGTCCAGAAGGCAGTTTAACAGTTAAATGTAGAATCAATCAGCTGTCCTGCTTGGCTGTCTGCAGAGTGACTCAGAAAAGTGGTGGACAAAATAGAGTGAAGTAGGGGTAGGAACTTACAGTGATCCAGACAGTAGGCAGCTCCTGTGAAGTCCTGTCAGCCAGAGAAAGAAAGAGTGCTGCCTTGGACTTCCGCAGAAAATGGAAGTTCATGCCTTTTACTGCCTCCTCCACTAATGCTAGCTTAGTTTTGTAAATGAGGAGAATCCTTCCCTCTACCCCATGATGTGATTGCTTTGTGATGAAAAGCATGTAGCGCTACCCTTTGTAGCACACTGCAAATAATTGAAACATGGAGTTACCAGGAGCTCTGTGATTCATACCTCTGGCCATCAGACAGAAACTGACTACAGGCCAAGAGGCTGGGTTAAGTGCCTTGCTTTCATTATTAGATCACTGGCAAGGCCACTGAAACCCCACATCTTTGAAACTTTGTGGGGATATGAAAAGTGGCATGCTGCAGTGTGAAGAGTGCTCCTAGCAGAGTGATTGCACTTGTGAGGAGGCCCCAGCAAGCCATTTCCAGCTGGACCCAACCATTAGGCCTTCAGGCTCTCATTTAATTCCTTACTTATTATAAATATGGTAGGTACAGTTAACTTTTCCTTTCCCCTTTCATCCTTCTTCCCTTCCTCACAAAACAAAATGGTGTGCTAATTTTCTTGATCACAAGGTGGCAGGATTCAGCTTCACTTTAAAGTCAATAAGCACCGATCAACTGCTTGAAGCAGAGAAGGAGAAAATGCTTCCATTATTCAGGAGTGCAAAATCAGCGATGATCAAATATCTGGATAAACCTGTGAACAGGTGGAATACTGGAAATAATAAAAGCTGGGCTAGGGCACTTACAGACCGCCTTGTGCTTTGAGGAAGTTCTGAAGGAGCTGTGTGGAAGCTGATTTTTGTCACAGGGGTAAAAGATGTGGGAACTTTGGGAAGAGGGACAAGTACATCTCCACATACATACTAGCCTGGCAGATGTTCAATATGCTTGCTCTGGGTCATGGTATGAATGTGTCTCTCTGACCACAGGTTCACTTTGAATGCAAGAAATTATTCATGTGGAAAGTTGCATTAGAATTAGCATATTTCTCTGGAAAACAAAGGGTTTCCGATAAAATCCAGAGTTCCTATGAGCTCTCCTCTGACAGCAAGGAATCACCAAACAATAAGCAAAATGTAAACAGCTAAGATGCAAAGCTTCTATGCTTCTATTTGGTGTTGGTATGTAAGACTGGTCTTTATGTATGTATGCCTTTGGATGAGAAAGAATACCCCAGTACACACACAATTCATGCCCTCACCTTTCCCCAGGCTCTGTAGTACAGTTCCTTATTTTTCCACCTAAATAACAGTACTCTCACATAGATTCTTTGAGTTTCAGCTCTTGCCTCTTTTCTACAAGTCTGTTCTTGCACTTTTACAAATATTTACTGTAATTTCTATGCTATGATATACAAAGATGTACACTGCATGAGTTAAGGTTTTGGGGTGATCAAGCTCCATTTCAGGTAACAGTAATTTCAAGAAAACACTTTGAGTATTTCAGCATCTTCTGGTTTTTCTTCTAACATATTCAGAAAAATGTGCTCTCATAACTTGAAATGTGGTAGTTAAAAAATGGACAAAGAAATGTGTATTGCAAGGGAACTTGCAATCTCTGCAAAGCTGTTAACTTGTTTTCACTTACCAATGGCAAATTTGACTCTGCTTCACCTGCTCTGGGGAGATGCTTTCCTCACTGCTCTAAGCAGGCTCAATTGTTCGAGATTCCAGTGTTCTCCATGGTGATCCATTTGTTATGCTTACCATACAAAAGTATTCATAATGTCTAACATATATCTTCTTTGCAGTAAATCAAGTCCATTAGTTTTTTTTCTGTCTCACAGACAATGAAAGAAATCAACACCTATCCCTTTGGACAGCCCTTTACATATTTCAGGAGTGTTATTGCACCTCCCTTCAGTATTTTGCACACTGAACAAAGACAGTTCATTCAATCCTAGCTCAGACTTTGTATTTTTTAGGCCTCTGACCACTCTATAGCTTTGTCATATTTAAAAGTCTTTGTTCTAGTTTTAACACCTCTGGAATGGTGTGTGCTCTCACAGAACTACCAGAAAGCTACTTTTCTCTGGTGGCTTAGTTGCACTTCTCCTTTAAGTAATAGTTCATAGGAAGTATTTAAGCAGTTCTTTACTACTTTCTTTATGAGAAAAAGCATAGGAGAGTGGTGTTACCTTTATAAATAAAAACCTTCATGTGGAAATAAAGTCACAATTTATCACATCAATTCTTTGTGCAGCTCACCTTTTTAAATCTAGAATTAAGACTCCAAGCATCTAGCTGTGCTTAGTGAAAGAACTGCTCCTTCCCCCAGTACTGCAGGCCAGCCATGGTATTTCTAGGTGGAGCACTCCCTAGCTTTCACTTTGCGTACTTTCCATCTCTATTCCAGCCCACCAACCGATTTTGATAAAATGCTAAGTTGGGAGCGGGGAATATATATTTAATGGAATTTGGTATTTTACCAATACACTTTGACATCTGGTCATTTTCAATATCAGCAATCTATGTTGGTAAGTCCCAGCCCTTCTATGAAAGGATTATCACACAACTCAGCAATGCTCTTGTGGAAATCCAAACCAACACCTTCTATAACAGGTGATAAGACTGTTTTCTAGTATGTACTATAGTATCATTTAACATTTACCTGCAGCTTTACAAGTTTGATGTCTTACCTACAGAACTTCACTCTTCCAACATTATTGAATGACATAATGAGCCAGTTTGATTGAGCTGCATGGTTTTATCTGAAACTTTGAGAACTTTTCAATTTCCTAGAATCTTAGAAAACAGACTTGAAATGTCTGTGAAGTAATAAGGTCCAATATGTGCCTATATGTGATTAGACAAGCGTAAGCTTATTGTCATAAAATCACCAGGAGTATTACAATAAGTATTTACTGTCTTTAAGAGCTGATGTCTTTGTATTCATCAAGAAGAGATAGGGAAATAGGCATATTTTTTGAAGTTGTAAACAGATTTGTGTGAACACTAATCTAGATTTTGCAGTCACTTTCAAAAAGATTTGGAAACTTTACTTCTGTCCTGCATTAGAGACCTTTCCCAAGCTTTTGCGAAAATGGAATCATATTGCCATTCGTGCCAGTAATCTTTCTGCTCTCTTTTCCTCTTAAGCATTTTTCTCCAGATCCTTTAAAAATCCCATCCTACTGGGATTGTACCTAGAAGATTGTCCCTTGAAATGATCTTACTTGCTATACTTCTATGAACATTTCTCGTTAGAAAAAAAAATGGCACTTTAAATTAATGCCTTTTTCTCCAGTGTTGTGTTACTTGTAGACAAAATGTCTTGTACTTGAGTAATATCTTTTATGGTCCTTTCATGTTCTTATGCTGCATTATGTGGCTTTCTTATTGCCTGGGACTCTCTTGATCATGTTTTTATTTAGAAATGACAGAGTGCTGGACTTGGCAAGGAAGCGATACATTCCAAATAGGATACCAGTATTTATATAATAATCCTACATACATTTCTAATAAATTTGTCCTAAATATGGTAACATGATTGACAATATTTTCATTTATGTTTCTTTATCTAATTTTCACTCATTGCCCTATAGAGAGGCATGAATCAGAGTTACAGCTAGATATGGCTATGATTTTGTTAGCAAGATGTTCTTTAAGAGCAAACCCAACCCTGCCTGTGACTATGAATGCAAGGCCTATGAATGTACCCTGTAAGAATTGGATTTTTTCTGTAGCCTGAGAAATGCAAAAAGAACGGAGTGTTCATTGAATTAATAAGTGCCATACCAAATTGATTCCTGAGCACTTTCTAAACAGCATATTGACTACTTGTTCTGTACTTTTGTAACAAAAATTCAGTAGCCATTCTTTCTTGAATTCAGTGGCAGAGCTCTGAATTACTCATTCTGAAATACCAAGCTCGGGTAGTTTGATCAGAATGGGCCATCACCACCTTTGGATGTAATGGTATAGAGGCAAGTGAGCACTCTGCCAACACGAAGCAAGGTCTGCCCGTTATTTATCGGGACAGGAGGAAACACCACTTCAGACATGAGAAGAACGACGTCGTTGTCATTCAGCCCAATTTCCCCCATCACTCTCTCTGTAAACCTGCGGTGCACACGCGTGGGTCAGCCCTGCCCGAAAACACCGACCCTCAGCTCCGAGAGCCGGCCTCCCCCAGCCACCCCGAGACGGGGGTCACCCCGATGGGCTGCGGGGGCTACCGCCTGCCTCAGGGCTCTGACCTTATTCAGCCGTGCCCGTGTGCAGGGGGATCGCGGTGCGGGCTGGCGGCCCCGGGGCGCTGCACGGCGGCGGCGGGACGCGCGGTGGCGCCTGCGGAGCGCGCAGCGCCGGGCACTGCGGCGGGCTGCGGGGCACCGAAACCGCTGCGGAAAACCCGCAGCCGGGCGGAAGAGAGCGCAAAAACGGCTCTCCAGACCGCGGAGATGCTGCGGGATGGACGAGGCTGTCCGGGGAAACAGCGGGGCGTCGGGGGGCCGCTCGTCCGCAGCCTCTCGGGGGTCTTAGAGCGGCCCCCTTCATCGCCCCACCGAGAGGGGTGCCGCCGTCCCCCGCCCCGGAGGGGATGCCCGGTACCCCTCGGCGAGGTGTCCCGGGGCACAAGGGGCCGCGGAGCGGAGCCCCCACGGCGCCCGGCGGAGCGGGGAGCGCGCACCGACGGCGGGGCGCTCCCCACCGCGGGGGTGTGCGTACGTGTGCGCGACTGTCCGTGTGCGTGTGTACGCGTGTGCGAGTCTGTGTTTATGTGCGTGCGTGAGTGAAGGCTCAGGCGCAGACTGCCTATTGGTATCTAATCTTCGGCACCCTCCCTTCTCTCCCTCCTCTCCACCCCCCCTCCTCCCTCCCCTGTCGCTTTTTTTTTTTTTTTTTTGGATTTCAGGCTCATTTTGTGGAGTTTCTGCCCCTCTCTGCGTCAGCCACACGTCACTTTGCCGGCAGCTCCCCGGCTTGGGCTGGAGCAGGAGCCGGGGCTGCTTTATTATCAGCTGGAGGGAGGAGGAGACGGTGCGTAAAGCGGCGAGCACGGCGCCCCGAGCCCCGCCGCCGCCGCCGCCGCGGGCTGCGCCCTCCCTCCCCGCCCTCCCTCCCTCTTTCCCCCCCTCCCTCTCTCTGTCCCTCCCTCCCTCCTTCTGTCCATCCCTCCGCGGGCAGCGGCCGCCCGAGCCCCCGCAGGTAGGAGCGCAGCCTCCGCACCTGCCCCTGCCGCTCCGCGCGTTTTGCAGCATCATCGAGAGCCGCCGCGGGGGCAGGCGGCGCCGCTGCCCACCCGCGGGGCCGGGGCAGGTGCCGAGCCGTGCCGAGCCGTGCCGGCTCCCTCCTGAGTCCCGCCGCCCCTCGCAGCCCCCGGTCGGGCACGGCGGCGGCTGCGGCTGCGGCGCGCCCATGTGAGCCCCGGCCGCGTGGTGCCGGCCCGCGGCGCGGAAGGCTGCGCACCCTCCGCAGCATCCCGAGGAGGCCGTCGGGCAGCGCTGGGGTGATGGGGGGAGGCACGGTGTCCAGCAGGCGGAGGCCGGGCCCCGGCCTGGCGAGGCTGTGGGGCTTGTGCTGCCTGGTGCTGGGCTGCTGGCGGGGCGCTCTGGGCTGCCCTGCGTCCTGCCGCTGCAGCTCCTGGCGGATCTGGTGCGCCGAGCCGGTGCCGGGCATCTCCTCCTTCCCCGTGCCGCAGCGGAGCGCCGAGGGCGACAATGTCACCGAGATGTGAGTACGGCACGGCCGGAATGGGGGGCTGCTGGCCGGGGGGGGCGGCGGGCAGCTTCCCTGCGAGGGAGCGCACTCGCTCCGCGGGCAGCCGGGGTCAGAGAGCGCGGCCGTGATTTAGCCCCATCTCCGTGGGCTCGGCCTCACGGAGATGCCCTTGCGAGGCCGGCGTGACGACCCATCCCGCCGGCCCCCGGTGCGGCTTACCGGGAGCGCGGGGAGGGCGCGGGGGTCGCCACCGGTCGCGGAGCATCCGCGGGGCGGGCGCTGGGCTGCGGCCCCCGGCCCCTGCCTCACCTCTGCGGCGGCTGCGGGTTTTTAATTAGTCCATCGATTTCAGTTTCGCGGCCACGGTTTATTCCTGCGGGCTTCGATGGGTGGCTTTCACCCCCGTCACTGGTCTCTCCTTTTTTTCAATTCCCTTTTTCAACTGGAAAAAAAAAAAAAAAGGAATGAAAAAGAGAAAGGTAGGGATGTGGCACATTCTGATGGAAGGGAAAGGGAGAGCAAACTATCTTCCCTGCCCTGGCCATAGGCATGCAAGCCTGCTTTGCCCTTCTCCATAAGGTGGCTTGAAGGAGAAAATGCTGAGCCCGTGGGGGAATGAGACTTGTGCTCTCAGAGTGTTGGAGGATTAGAAAACCCTCACTATTAGCGAGGAAGGTGCAAAAAGTTTTTTGTTTTTTTCTCTCACACTCGTGTTTTTTCCATCCTTGTTTGCCTGCAGTTGATAGTCGGTGAGGGAGTTGTGTAGTGATTCATGTTCAATCCTACATCCTTTAACAGCCTCTGTACTCTGTGGCATCCACATAGGTTGCCTGAGAAAAGGTGCAAAGACTCTTGCTGAGCAAAATTTCAGCTACTGGGCATACAGGTCCTGGAGAAAAAGCCTTCTAAAGCTGTTTTGTCTATCTTCCCCAGCCCCTGCTGTTTCTGGATTGTTACCCACAACATTTCTATTGTAAAAAAATCCAGAATATTTTTGCCCCAAATCCATACAGATTTCTCACTGTTTAATTTTTATTTCCTTCTCCTCTATCCTCTTCTTCTATTTCCTTCTCCTCTTTCATCTTTCTTTAGAAACAATACAAAAATGCCATGAAATATTGTGTGATATTAGGTTAATTCTAGAACCTCTGGGCTATCTTTCTGCAGTTTGTTGTAGTCAGCTTGCTGCATTTCCCTGTGTGTGCCTGGCAAAAAAACTGGCGAAAAAGCTGGTGGCATTCATTTCTACTACTCACATACAGCCTACATTTGGCAGATTTTTAGGACCTATGAGAATGGAACAACCTTTCTGAGTTGTTACGGCAGTTATTGTTTCAGATGTTTGTTTAATATTCTGTGGATTGCTTCATTAAAAAGAATTGCTTCAAGCTATGCATCTCTGCTCATCTTCATAGGCTTTGCTAGCCTTATTATCTAGTACTTCCAATTTGGAGGTAATGCAGCAATTTCCTCCTAGAATTTAAACCGTTTAAAAGGCCAGAGGAATAAATGCATATGTAAATATACACTCCAGCCACAATCAACTTAAAACATGTCTAGTCATTTTGGATTGGTGCCTTTCGTTTTCATTCTGCCCTATGTTTTTGTCAGCATCGCTGTCTTTACAGTTCTTCTCAATTTTTACTGTATCATTCTGTGACATTGCATGTTGTTGTGTTTGGTGTTCTAAAAATAATTTTGAGTCATGGATTTCTCAGGAGATGCTCTTGCACATATTTAAGATGGTCTTTTCTAGCGTACTTTTGACATAAAACGTGAAGGCCCTTTAATTTGCAGACATAAATTAAAAGTTGGACTGCAGTAACTGTCACATTATTTCATTGCGGAAACTTAGCAAGCAGTGAGTATGTAAAGAAGCAGTTCTTCCATGGCATATAAAGATCACGAAGACATGCTTTTAACACTACATCTTTCTTTATTCTATCTAAGAAACCGGTTTAAGAGGCTGAATCTTTGCATTTTACTTAGGAAGCTTCAGGCCTGATTTTTCTTTTATGTGCTCTGTAGATACAGGAACACAATTCTGTTGGTTTCTGGTGGAATTACTCTCAGTATAAATGAGAGTGAGAAGAGCATAAGACACTTAATTTCTAGTAATTTATTCCCTTGTATTTCCTGCATGCCTGTTGAGACCAATCCTTCATTTATTGCTTATCCCCTCCTCTTGACTGGAGAGGATCCTGTGATCCTAGGCAAAACATCTACTGACTCCAAGGGCACATGAGATGAGTAAAGATCCTCACCTGGGCTGTGTGTGGTGGGATTTCTGTGGTAACTGAACAGGCAGGGTGGGCATGCGGCAACCATGGTTGTTGGCTGTGGGCTGGGTGGATGCCTCTGAGCAGGCAGGATGCAAGTGGGCAGCAAGGGTTTCCCCTTGGCTCTGAGAGGTGGGAGAGAGCCGGCGTGATGCTGGTGGGAATAACAGACCTGCAGTCCCATGCATCGGGCAGCCTCCACTGCCTGGTACATGGGAGCTTCTGCACTATTTTGGCCCACAATGTAAATGGTGGTTTAGAGCTTAATAAATCCTCTCTTCCCAGTCCAGCTATTACTTTATTTCTGGTAGGATCTGCATCCAAATCTACAGAAATCAGCAGAAAGACTTCCAGAGCACTCCTGCATTAGCCCTGTGAGGCCCAGCTGCTGAAACTTGGTGTGGGAGGGCATAGGAGTATTTCTGCCTGGTGCTTTTCTTAGTCATCTTCCTCATTCTTTCCCTTCCTTGTTATTTTGCACAGTTTTCTCATTCTGGTGAATAAAAGGCAGATTAATGAAAATCCCTGTCTCTAGTGAGATTTTAGATTTGTACAGTTGGTTAGGGTGCTGACATGGGCTGGCCTTGATCTGGAAAGCATGTGCCAGTGCTAAAATCGCTTATCATAACAGAGCTCAATTGTAATAACTGTTTGGTACTAGTGATGCTATTAGAGATAAATGGAACTCCATAGCAGGGCCCTGCATTAAAGTCATGGTTATCAGTCATTGAGGCTCACACTAAGAGCTAAGGAGCAAGAGTGGTGAGAGCAAAATGAGTATATAAGCATTGTTAAATCCAGGCACTATGGCAAGTAAGTAGTTCTTAGTGAGATCACTTGAGCAAGAATATTAATAGGGTAGTAAATGAGTCACTTCAAAAATGTTCAGGACTTTTTGTAAAAGGACTGGTCTAATACTTTCTCATTGAATAAAATGTATTGTTAGTATATCTCTGTGTCTATGACACTTCATAGATCTTGATTTCAAAGTGTCTTCTTGCACTGTTAGTATATTCCTGGCATAGTTTTTCAGCTCTGGTATCAAGTCATTAGTATGTTGACTTATGTTTATTCAGGTGAAGGGGGTTTGAAATTAATGAGTGTATTTCAGGAAGAACTGCTTGCCAACAAATAGGTGACTTAGCTCTTGCCTAGTAAAAGAGAGAGGTGATTGTGTATTGCGTACGTTTCAAAACCACAAAGTAAATTACTAATGCAGTTATATAAAGCACTCTAGAATTGTTAATAAATAAGACAGGATAAGTAATTTATAGAGTAAATTATTTAACAAGTCATGTGAGCTTGCTCTAAAAAAAAAAGGCATGTTGAAATTCATATGAAGATCAGCGCTGTTGGTATTTTGGGTCTCTTTCATTTTAGATTTCTAGGCTGTTGTAGATTAAATATAGTGTAAAACTATCTTCAAGGCTTCTCAACCCCCAGCCCCTTCTTCTTCAAAGGAACTTTAGACTCTGCAGCAATACATGGCTTGGCTGGTTTGCAAAGCTATTTCTGGTGACTTGGAATTATATAGTAAAATACAAGGCATGAGGCTACAAATTATTAAAGGGGGTAGGGGGAGTGGTGATAAAAAAGCTCATTTTAAGAATTTGTCTTATTTGTCTTTTTTTTTTTCTTTTTTTTTTTTTTCCTTTCTATCTACTTTTAAAGATCTGGGTAGCAGGTTAAGGTGAGTTGAAAGTAAGCGTTAGAAAATTATATATATATATATATTTAATTTCCAGGCTTTAAAAATACTTCAGAAGTCACAAAATAAAGGATTTTGTATATGCTGGATGTTTTTGCTCCCAGTGATCTTCATTATGCCTTGTTTTAGTCCTCGTCCTTCCAGTTGGTAAGAACTGATGGGCTCCTCGGGGGCTGACAGGGGCTGTCTCCGGCAGGCTGGGGTGAACCAGCTTTTCCTGGAGGAACACAGCATCCTTCAGGCGGTGCTCAGTGTTGTGTAGGAGTGGACTGGCAAAACACTGCCTCTTGTTCTATGTCTTTGGTCACTTGAGTTTTAAGAGAGGGTTGGGATTTATATATGAAAATGAAGGCCGTTTGTAAGAATTTGAGGCTTTGGTGTTAGATATGTTGTTTTCAAGAAACTTGTGCTTCCTTCCCTACTAACAAGAAAACAGAGGGTTGGGCAGTCCACCCTGCAATATCTTTAGGATGACATTTTCTGGATTTCTCTCTCTTTTTTTTTTTTTAATTCCAGAAGTGTAAGGGAGAAGGCAGCTTAGTAAGATTCTAGACCTCAAATCATGGTAAAATAAAAGCTTTTACATAACTAAACAAGAGCCTTATTTCTCCATTTTGGATTTTGCTTTCAAGTAAGAGGGAAAAAAAAATGTTCTTTTTGTATTGCAGTTCCCTCTTTCCCCTGTTTGTCATCTCTCACTGCAGCAATGTCTAACAACACGTCAGTGAAGTTGGCTAGCAGAATATCCTTGCCCAAGCTGGATGAGCATAGCCAGTAGTGAAGAGTAATAAATGATGAAAAATGAAACAGAGAACTCTAGAAACCCTAAAAACCCTCTCAGTGCTTATTGATGTTAAATGTATATTTAGCTTGTTATGCCTGAAAAGCCTCTCTTTGAAAACCGTCCTTTAAAAAGTGGAGCACTGATTGTATTAATTCAGCATTTATGTGCATTTCAAATGGAGAAATAAATTAGTAGAGGTTTGAAAGCCATATGCCTGTACTGCTCTGTTACTGCACGCTGTGTTTGCTAAGATCTTTTTATACAAATGTATGTAGGCACAGAGCTGCTATTGAAATAAAATATATTGGGCATACACCTTAATTCAATTTTTGATTGTGAACCTGTATTTTCAGAAACCACACAAAGCAAACCAAGCTTAAACCCCACTGAAATATGTATACAGGGATATTGTTTCTTATATAGCTACTATTAACATAACATTGAAGAACCATAATGCACTTATGGGAAAGGAGCCATGCCATGGAAATTTTGTTGTGAATATGCAACTTTTTAAAATATTCCTGGAAGAAAACAAACGGCACTGAATGTTGATTATTGACAGAAGTTATAGCTGAAACTGTTAAACATATTTCGTAGCAATTCAGCTGTTCTTGTTTCTGGCATGGGTTGTCATTGGTAGGATATGTTCTTGAAGATCGGGTTTCAGGTCAATATTTTTGGTTCCTTGTCAAGGCCTCAAGAAATGAGACTTTTTGCAGAATTAAGTAGAGCAAGACAGGCCCAAGGCCCAAGGCATTTTTAGAGGCATTTTAAAAGATTGTAATCTTTGAACAGTGTGACTCGAACCAGCCTTTTGCTAAGCCTCCTGATCATGACCCAGCAAGGTCCTTTCACTTGATGCCTTTTATTTTAGGGGAAAATTGAGGTTCGCTTTCTGAACTCGTTAAAGTCAATGGCAAAACTTGACAGAGTTGGCATTTCACCAATGCAAAGTAGTTTAGAGGACATAACTAAGGCATGAAAATAACCGGTTCAAACATTTTCCTGCCTGATTTACTTTTGGAAGAGAAGTGGCCTGTTGCTCCATTGCTTGATGTATGCTTGTCTAGAAGTTTTCTTGGCTTCCCTGCATTTTCCTACTGTGTGAAGACTACATACGTTGAGTCAACAGGAAGTTGAGAATGAGTATTTTAGAGAGTTTTTTTTCAAAATTGTACTAATTCCATATTGAACTGAACCTGCACAGTACTTCCTCATGCAAAAGAGTGGCAGCTACAGTCTTTACCAAAGCTTATACCGGCTCCACAGAGAATATATGGTCCACTATATACATCTGCCTGATGTTTAAATAGAAGAAGGACAATGTCTTAATCAAAGTTAGCCCATTGCTGAAACATTAAAACAGTGAAATGGTGACACATCTGGGCTTCCTGTGGAAGAGTCCCATGATGGACCTCTATTTGGGGCCAGGCGAGTTATCTGTTTTACCTTGTGGTTTGACTGTTGGGACAAAAGAAATCTCCCAGTCTTAGATTTAAATGAATTTATTTTTACCTTTTTTGTTTTTGAACCATACATATAAAAATAATTAGGGCCATATTCAGCAGATACTCTGTGAAATGCATATTACACAATCGGATGCTGTATCCCACATGAAGCGTGCATAGGACGTGACTTTTCCCATTCTTTTGCAACAACTGTCTGATTTTCTAAATGCCAGATGGCACAGCGAGCATGTGCAGATAAATCAAGTGCGCAGAGTGGGCATGTCAGACTTATGGGCATGCACTGGGAGACTTCACAGCATGTGCTGCAAGTGTCACGCACTGGACTTGCTCAGCATGTCTGGGACTGTCCCAGGCCTCAGCATTGAAAATCTGGCAACTCCTTTCAGACTGTGCGGCAAAGGCACTTAAAGCAGCTGGCTTCTCTCCTGCCAGCAACGGAGAGCCCGCTTCTTCCAGGAAGTGATTCAGGAGGCTAAATTAGATTCCTACTGCGAATTACCTGATGGAGGCCCCCCCTTTCACTCTCAGTAAGAAAACCTGGGGGACTTAGTTCAGTAAGGTAAGCGGAAATGCAAGAGCTTTCCTCCAGTGAGCAGTGTTAGGCTGTGGAGTGAGTTATTTGTGCGGTCCAAGCAAACCTCTTCAGTAGAACACGTTGGGGCTGTCTCGGCTCGAAGCAGAGTGTTGGTCAGAACCTGGGTCTTGCACATCAGCATCACAACTGCTGTCCTGTGTGGCATACAGATGTGGATTTGCCTTGATTCTTCCTGTCTGAGTCGCCTTACTTGGCCTGGAGTGTTTAAATGTACTTCTGAGCCAGAGAGCAGGACAGCCTGTTTAGCTAAGTGACCATGACGCTCGTTTGTGCAGTGAGGTGTCTGGGTCCTGCTCTCCTGAGTGTTCAGTGATGGAAGAAATGAGAGCCACATGAACAGGTAGGGTTGAGGCAGCCCTCTCTCAGAGTGCTTTATGGTGCTTTATGGTGTCTTTTGAGACACCGGGGTCACATTCCCTCAGGAAGAGGTAAGAATTGAACCTGGTACTCTTGGACCATGGTGAACAGCTGTATTCAGCATTTCTCACAAGCCTGTGGTCTTCTACCTCACACAGAGAGGCTTTTATTTTTATTTTTAAATCAGTGGAACCTATTTGGTGAATATGGGTCTAGTTTTGGAAGGTGAGATTGCATTTTGTTTTGGGTAGGCAGGTGAACAGGCTACTGCTTATTCATCTCCTATTTCTCCCTCCAGACTTGCATCTTCCTAATTTCTAAAAACTGTTTTTGGAACTCATTATGCATACAATGATCTTCACCTGGTAAACACACGTACAGTTCTGTCATGCTGGGAGCTGTTCTGTTGACTTCAGTGGGAGTAAGTAGTGTACTTAGGCTTATGCTGAAGTATTTTACAGTTTAAAGTGGAAGGAATTTAAGTATCTCTTCAATATTGTGTATTGCATACATACTGACACATGTACACAAAACTTCAAACTTTTCAGGTCAGATGCACATAGATTTACAAACATTTTCATTTGGCACAAATCTCAAACCTGCATGTGATTTTTTTTTTTTTTTTTGTTCAGCTCTGGACATCACTGCAGATCCTCTGGACCATGTTTATGTTCAGTAGCTGTCTTGTTGCCGGGAGCTTTTGTCATCTGGGGGATGTGGACTTAGGTGTCACAGCTGCAGAAATAGATACCCCTTGTCTTGGAGTTGGGAGTGGGTGGAAGAAAGATTATGTTGATCTTCCCTGCCCTGAACATTTTTCCCAACCCTCCATGGCATTCCTGTTTGCATGGAGATGGGGCACTTGTTCCTTCTGCTTTCTTGGTCTGGTTGTATGAACAGTTTTTGCCTGCTGTAGAGCACTTCTGGATCTTCATATGACTTTTAATGGGCAATTTACCATAAAGCAGTTTTGCTCTTCACAGTGGGTGTCTGAATTGAAAGGCTTAGGAGATGAGAGACCTACAGAATTGGAGATATCATTGAAATATCTGCCCTATGTTGTGTAGTTGCACTTCATATATTCTGGGGATTGGTTACGTTGCAAAAGGTATGTAAACTGAAGGAGTGCTGAAAGGTGTGTGCAGCAGAGTGGTTTGGTTACAAAAGCCTTAAGGATAAACAGCTTGGCAGATGAGAAAAATATTACTCTACTCTTAAGCAGTGGCAGGGGCAAAAGCTGTGAAGGTAACTGAAGAATGCTGTGAAGTTAGTAGTGGAGAAAGAGAAGGTGAGTTTGTAGAAATGGTGAAATAGTTTGAAGACCACTATAGCAAAAAAAAACCAAACAGATCACCTTCTGAAAGAGGTATATGCAGGGTGAGAGTATAGTTTGAAGGTAAAATAGTAGAGAAGCTGGTCAAAGACTAAAAATGTGTTAAAATGGAAAATTGTCACTTACAAAAGAGTAGATTTTCCTAAAGTATAACAATAAAGATGTCCATGAACGCATTTTAAGTTGATCTCACTTTAGAAAAGGCAATATGTATATGTCAAGCAGCAGAATGAAGAGCAATACAAACAGAAACCTGAAGAAAAGGCACAGAACATGGGTCTGCATGTACCGTTGCATGGGAGGATTTCCCCCAAATCATATTGGCCAAGTACATGAACATGGAAGGTTATCGAAAAAGTGGCAGCAATGTGCTAGTGAGCATGAGTATTAGAAATACTTTGGATACTGACAAATGCTCAGAAAGTGTAAAAAACACATGATTATGCTAATATATTCAGTGCAAGTAAGAAACTACTTACATTAAGCGAAGAGCAGGATTCCTCGAGTGAAGAGAAAGCAGTGTTTTTAGGAATGCTAATGGAAGAAGCTATAAATTCAGTAGATTGGCCAATTAAGTGAAGAGAAATGGACAGGACAGAGAATAGAATGAAAATAAATGTGATAAAAGAAAGAGAAATAGGAAACCATAAATGTGGAATAGCAAAAAGTGCCCCTGGAAGATTGTGGCAGAGAAGTAATTTGAATGCTGTTGAAATGTTCTCTGTGAAATGTATTGGCTAAATACAAACAGTAAGATTGATGTTGACATACAGAAGGTGGCAACCTGTTTTGAGCCTAGAAGAGGGAGGTAAACATCAAGTAAGTTGGTATAATGGAAATTCAGAAAGACAACCTGTATCTCTTTTGAAAGGGAAAAGGGGTTGCAGACAAAAAGAAGAGAGATTATAACCGTATATAGATTCTCAAAATTTAAAATCAGAGCAAGGACAATTTTTTGGGGGGCTTATGGAAAGGGGAATATTGTTTGAGATGTCAGGAGTCAAATTATTCAGCAAATTTAAAGCATTAACAGGATACAGGTGGATTTTCCTGAATAGATGGCTTCAAGTTCTGTAGTTTCACTTCATCATTTGGAAGTACTACCTTTTGATCTGTATTTGGTGCAAGATGTATTGCACACAGTGAGTGGTACAATGGAAAGCATACCAGGTATGGTCATATGTCTTGATGATCCGGTGAATATCAGAAAAGATTGAACAGAATATGTGACATTTCAAGAGCCAGTAATTTAAAATTGAATAAAGCCAAGTGTCAAACAGTGGAAATAATATATGTGGGAGGACGACTGACCTCAGAGGGAATTTCAGAGGGACTTTCTTATGTTGGATTAAAAAGACGCGGGGAATACTGAACACGTCAAAACTTGAAGACAGGAAAAGGACCTGAACTGTTGTGAAGCAGACTGATTTATGTCAACAAGTACTTATCTAACTGAAGGATGTGCAACTTACTTAAGACATCCCTCCACAAAGTCACTGCCTGAGCTTGGATGCCTGGGAAGAAAAGAATTCGAAGGTTTTGACATCAACCAAAATGCTTTAATGTTTTCATTCACTGAGAGAACTAAGAAGGCACATCTAAAGGATGGTTAGGAGCAATCTTACTGTGCTGTTACGGAATGATGTTTTTCCATTTTCATTTTGCATCCAGGTCAGTAACAGCTAGGGAGGTAGTGTGTACAAGTGCTGAAAAAGAGAGCAATTGTGTTACTATTCTTTGAAAAGTCACGACAGTAGGTGATTTTGTGGGAAAATGAATTGTCACATATATTTGTTTGCATTTATATGTCCCTTCAAGATGCTTTTTCTTACTATCAAATCAAAAAAGAAGAAGAAGAAAAAAAAAGGTTGTTTACTCTTATGTATGTTCCCTTTAGAGAGCTAATAAAGAACCACATTCACTACTCCTCTTCTGTGTGTTTATATGTGTTATTTTTAGTGTACATGTTATAAAGGACCTGTATAGCAGTTTAAGCCTCTTCTTGACAGTCTGCAGAGACGATTTCTTGTGCAGTAGGTAAAATGTACTTTGCAGATAAGTCTAAAGTCAGTGATTAAGATACGCTTTTTGATTTAATAGCTTATTGTCTGTCCAGTTTGATACTTCTTTCTGAGTATATCAACAAATACCAGCATTTACAAAACATCTTTGCTAAGGATAAGCTAGACTGTAGTTGTCAACTGACCTCGAGAAATGTCAAAAATTGATGCCTTGGTGAAATATCAACTGTATGAACTTCATAGAGCTCAGCGGGGAGGACAGGTCTCTGAATAGTGATCCTGATGGAGAAAATAGTTAAATAAGCTCTGCATTCATTTTGGGGAAAGTAGTTCTGAACGTGGAGCTTGTCAAAGGCATGAATCTTAAATCTGGATAGCTGCATGAAGTGTCTTGAGAGTTGGCTAGATTTGGTAGTATGCTATTTGAAGAGAAGAAAAACAAACACCTTGAAGCCAAACCAGAGACATAAGTAAGCCCAAGGGTGCATTATGTTTCATTTTCCTTGCCTCTAAATATAGTAACTGTTTCCTTAAACTCTGCATTGCAGACATATTCATTTATTTTTACTTTTGCCTTCATGTTTGCATTCTGTAAAGAGTGAACTAAGGCTGGCTGGTAAACTGTGGGGTTTCCATTTCCCAAGCAGTTGTAGTCATAAGCAAGAGTATGGATCTGCCCCTGCAGCACCAGAACCAGACTGAGATCACCACTGTATTCTTCCTTTCTCCTACTTTAAGTTGGTGAAATGACACTAATTGTTCAGGATATCAGGAGAGACTGGAGAAGTAATTCCCAATGGCAACTGCTTGCTACTTGTTGGATACTACTGATCGGTAATCATAGTATTTTGACATGGAGCAAATGTGTGAGTGCCGCTGTCTCCTGGCAGGTGGTGCAGCCACATGTCCAGAACAAGGAATTCTTCAAGCTAACTGTTCTCACTGACCTTCGCCATGAGACATCTAGTTTGGATAGCCCCGAACAGTGTGTCATCTGAATGTGGGATATGTGGAGTGAAGAGGTTGTGTGTATGCCTCTCAAAAAATGTGTGTTCCAGTGACTGCCAAGGAAGATCTCAGAGTTAATTCTGTCAGTTCTAGAGTGCCTGTGCTGGCATGTGGAGAGCTACCTCCTTTAGGGCTACTAAGATGGTGAAGGGCCTAGACGGGAAGACATATGAGGAGCATCTGAGGTGCCTTGGTTTGTTCAGCCCAGAGCAGAGGAGGCTGAGGGGAGGTCTCATGGTGGCCTGCAGCTCCCTTACAAGGGGAGCGGAGGGGCAGGTGCTGAGCTCTGCTCTCTGGGGACTGCGACAGGACCCGAGGGAACGGCATGGAGCTGGGACAGGGGAGGGTCAGGCTGGGTGCTAGGGAAAGGTTCCACCCACAGAGAGGGTGGTTAGGCACTGGGACAGGCTCCCCAGGACAGTGGTCACAGCACCGAGCCTGCCAGAGCTTAAGAAGCATTTGGACTCTGCTCTAAGTCATATGGTCTAAATATTTGGGTAGACCTGTGTGGTGCCAGGAGTGGGACTTGATGATCCTTATTGGTCCCTTCCTACTTGGGATATTCTATGATTCTATGATTTAATCTTCCCTGGCTAATGGCCAAATACTCTAGATGAGAAGAAAAATTACCTTAAAGGATGACTTAAGGAACCTGGGATAGTTGCAATTGATTTTCTACTCTTTGTGGTATACAGGGTGATTCACAGTAAAAACAACAACAACAACAACAACAACAACAATAACAACAATAACAAAAAACCAGTACTTGCTCACAATTTGTCAGGAGACACCAAAGAGCCAAGGAGTTGAGCACCTGTTTGTACAACTGCTGAATTCTGGGTAAGTCCACGGTGCCAATTGGATGCTGTGCCTCTTTCCTGAGTTAGGATACACTTTTTCAGCTGTCAAAGTTCTGTTTCTTGATATTGGCCTAATGAAATCTGGCACGGATGATACCAGATGAGGACAGCAATACAGAATTAATAATTGGAATAAAATTGAGCCTGTATATCTGTAGAGAAATTTCTTCTTGTAGGTGTCTGTATTACACTCATTGAATGCTGTTAGAGTTTCCCTCCTAGGGGGAGCGTGGTCCTACATATAAAGATTTCTTGCTTGAGTAAAGATTATGTCATTGGTCCCTACATCTGTCTGAAACCTGCATTCCTGATATGCAGCATTGTATAGCTCTATGCTTCATTTTCAAACTATGCGAGTTCACACCCCTCGAGCATTATTTTAAGTTTGGTTTGAGAGGGGCTGCAAATGAAACCCATTTGAATCTGCCAAGTTTCATCAAGTATTGTGTCAAGCTTACAAAATTTTGCATGATTTTGATGCATAACCATAAATCAGCCCAGGTGTGCCGAAAATGTCTGTAAGTTTTAGCTTGCCTTTTGATGAACTTGGTTTGACATTTGATTTTGTAAGAAAATACAGCACTAGGGAACTTTGCAGTGTTTAATTGTGGATGTTACATACAGCTCTCACAGTAGTGTATACTAGGGACATACGTGACCTGTCATTAAATGGTAATTCATCTACTGGCAGTTCAATGTTTGGAGTGTGCTGCCTTCTCCCTAAAGATTTAGTGAAAAAATAACTCAGAGTATAAAGTTTTCCCAAAGTTCAGAAACATTTCATTTCACTAGAGAATGTTTATTAATTTTCAATTTTTTTTTTCAATTTTTTTTTCCCAGCTGTATGAACCAGGGGTAAACATATAATTGATTTATTTTTTAGAGTGTTAAGAAAATATGTTTCCCATAAAGGGAGCTTTCTGGCAACAGAATTACTTCTGGAGCTGAATTACAATGTTTGCTTGCATCTATGTTGTCAAGGACTAGGGTGCAGTAAATTTTTCCAGCATGAACTTGTAACTCCAAATGAAATAGTGTACGTTAACGTACATTAGTAAAGAGGAAATAGGGTAAATTAGATAAAATAGGGACACAGAATTCTGCTGACTATTTTTTTTTTTTCAGGTTAAGGAAGAATGTTTTGAAAGACATTTGAAAGTTAGAGTGAGATACTTTTTTGAGGTTTTAAAGCACAAAAGAAGCTCAGTTGTTCTAAAGTGCAGAATATGCTTTCTTTTTATGCTCTCATAGTTCAGTGGGGTTGCTTTCCCAGCTTTGTACAAACTTAATCTACAGTCTTTCACATATGTAAGGAGCAGAAGACCACCCTCTTAAAAAAGAACATGGAAGAGTTAACTCTTTCACAATGAGATTTTAAATTATCCTTTCAATAATGTTACAGAAACCGTGAAGCATGAGTGCGTGGCATTGTTCAATAGCTGTTGAAGTACGCTGAGATGAACGTGTTATTATAGATTGCAGTGTGCAGTCAGTAGGTGTATGATTCTGAATGCCTTTATTAGAATTAATCAGTAGTTTACAAAGAGGAGATGAAATTGATGGTCTAAAAACAAATACTGTTTACTGATGACTCACTGAAGGAGAGACAGAATGCTATAGCATAATCAAGTGAATAGTACTGTAGACAGCTGAGGGTTTGGTTTGAGGTAGTAATTGGTATTTGTGAGCTGCTGTGTGTGATCTGATTGGATGTTATCCAGCCAGGTTTTGGCGGTGCTGCACTTTGCTGTGGTGCACAGGGGGAGCTTCCAAGCCCCTCATGTGACTTCAGCCAGCCATGAGTCAGGATGTTTTTCTTCTGTGCTACGATAAAACCTTCAGTTAAAGAACAGGGTGGATATTCTTAAGGGCAGGCAGGCAAATTACATTTCTCAGTGTCGCCCACTGCAAATCAGAGCTTTTAGAGTATTAATGTTTGATGATAAGTAACATCAAGGTAGAGTAGTTGTGAAGAAGGTAAAAATAGAATTCAGTTAGGGAAGAGGTTTTATTTCAAATGTGCCTCTAAATTAAACAGAAGAACAACTTCCCCTGAAAGTGTAGAGCTAGTCACTGTACTTTCTTCTTTCTTACTGCTATGAAATAGCTGCAAAGGCTTAACTTAAAACAGGCTTGTTAAGCAAGTAAGGAAGCATAAGAGAACCTGCTCATGGTAAATTACATCTGTCCATTCTTTCTGCAAGGATTTTCAACTGTGTGAAATATTCTTTACTGTCATATTCTGGACTGAGAGCGTTTTAACAAATGTATTGCATAGCAGCTATTGTTCTGAGCTAGTTACACTTAGCTGGGTGTAACTGGGTAACCCAGAGTTCTGTGTTCCTACCTGAAGTGCAGTTATGGATAATTGATGGTTCTTTTTGGTTCTTTGGTCTTTTCAGTTAGTGAGAAGGTGGCATCTTAAATCATCCACCACATTCACCATAATTCACCACATTCACTGCAACCATCTCAGAGAAAAGTATGGTTGTCCATTCCACCCCTCCCCCCACCCCTTATTTTTTTCTTTTAAGGGACACAATAAGAGAAAGATAGAAAAGAGAAAAGATGATACATTTATGTTGTGTCTTCCTTCCAGATGTGATCTTTTTTTTTTTTTCTTTTTTTTAGATTCTGTGATCGTGCTCAGATCTTCATTTGATGTAAGCTGTGTTGGTAGCTTCATTGACTTCAGCAGAGCTGAGCTGTTTTACACTGGCTGAGGTTTACCACAGAATGTAATACACTAATATATTTTTATGTGACACTGCAAATTATATCAAAGTTCTGTAGCTCCTCCACTGTAGTGGGAGGTTCTGGGTAAATGTTTTTATGATTAAAATTGCAATGTCAGATTTCGATGTGTAATAACTGTGTTTAAGTAATGGATCTGTGTTATGGCAGTGTATGTCAGAACTCTTCCAATGGCTTAATCTTCAGGTAGTGCAACTGGTTTCTGAGTTTACTTTCTTTTACTTTTCTGAGTCCCTTCTCCCTGTGTTTCTCTGTCCATTTTCCCTTATTCCAGCTCATTTGTGGTTTTCCTACGTCCATCTCATCAGGGTTCTTATCGGTTGAACACTGAAGACAGGATGAAGAAGATATCTTTGTTGACTCTTGAATAGCTGCATTTTAGTGTGATAAGATCCAAGCGACAGAGAAGATGATAATTAAACAATGAGCTGTTCTTTGGGTCAGGTTCAGATACAGCAAATTCATCCACATGCAGGACTCTTGGGTGGGATAGTCTTTAATAAACTACTTTGGTTGGCAAAATACATAAATTTACTGCCCAATAACAATAAAAAAATAGATTAATAAACCCTAAGAGATCAGATTGCTTTTAAAATACAAAGGAAGCACGTACTAAATTCAAACTAAGTTACTGTCTTGTGATGGCTCTTATTCTTATCCTATGAAGATCTGCAGAGCTGTCAGTGTCATATGATGCAGGGGTAATGTGTTTTGTCCAGTGTCATGCATTGGCTTTTTACTGCTTTTCTTTTCTCAAGAGACAATGAATGCCAGTCAGGGAATTTTTTTTGCTTTTCCTGGCACTTGGAGAGAGTGTAGCCCAAGTCACCTTTGCAACTTGGAATTGGCCAAGCCCAGCTCTTGGGATTCTCAATCTTCTGTTGGGATGTGAGCGCACAGTTTCTTTTATGTACTAGTTGAAATACATTAGTTTTTTTGTGGGAAAGCAATCCACCTTCCTTTCTAATTCACCAGAATTCTCTTTGAATATGATAAATGCTTAGAGTGAAAACAAGTTTTATTCTAGCAAAAACTCCCCCTTTTTAGGAAAACCTGTGGCTTAATTATTTTTGGATGCTTCTGAAAGTACAAGTACATCTCTACGTTTGTGAGTGGAGTTATCTATTGAAATGCATGGACTCTTTAGCAAGGTGATTTCTTACATCAAGCTTACTTTTCAGCCCATAATGTTTAGCTGAGTTGCAGTTTCTGCTTATTCCTTCTTCCTAGACAGCATGATTTGCACTGTGAATTTTTTTTTTTTCTTGCTGCAGTAGAGGTAACAGATTATATCATTCCCCATGCAACTTTTTCATTTCCACTCCACAGGATGCCACTGGTCATTTGTAGATCTCACATGGTAATAACGCAAAGGACCAGCCTGCACGCCCACATCCTTTTCGGGCTTAGGCCCAAAGGATATTCTTTTTATGTGAGTGGGTTCACAGTGCTTTGTTCTACATGATAGTTTCTCTTCTCTTAAATTCCACTTGCATATGTAGTTCCATGAAGTGCATCCACCATTGTCTCTGTTTTCCTATTGCTACACCTTGTAAATAGAACTCAGACTGCTTTGGTGCTGAGAGGAAATCAGTTTAACAAGTAATTAGGCTAACAACATGAGAGAAGGGCAGTCCACCCCAAATGTAAGTGGGAGTAACTCCACTGCCACCATTAAGACCGACTCTTTTACTGTTGTAAAATCCATGATGTAGGGAAGCAGTGTCATGGAAAACAGTAGCACGGTAATGCAGCTTTTTTTACTGTGCCTTCAGGGTGACTTCCTTCCTCAATGAGCAAAGCTTCATTTCCCCTGTGTAAAACTCAACTGTTTCTCCTTCAGTCCTGTCCCACAAAGTACCATTTAAACGATGGAGAAGATTTTAAGGATCACGTTTGCATTGCAGATGCTCCAGTTAGAGCTTAGTGTCAGTTGTGACAGGGGACCAACCGCTGCCACATTTCAGGCTTCAGTGCTTGCCCCCTGACCAATCAAAGCCATGGAAGGAACCATTTTGATACTTTTCCTGTCTTGCTTTTTCAACAGTTATATCGCAAACCAGCAAAAATTAGAAAGCATTAATGACAATGAAGTTGGATTTTATGTCGGACTTAAAAATCTGTAAGTACACAGAGTAATATTTTTTAAGGCTATTTCTTCTTTATTTCTCTGACAGAAGAATGTAGAGACCCCCTCAGAGAGTGGGTCTGACTTTGTATGTTACAAAGGACAATTGTAGACATTACAGTTCATCCATGTAGAGATTTCATCCACATTCTTATTTTTGCCATTATTGTCATTATTCTTACCAATGTATTGTAAACAAACTGTTCTAACAGTTTTATCTATTTTTATAGGACTGTGGTGAATTCAGGCTTACGGTTTGTGTCCCGTCAGGCATTTACGAAAAACGTCAACCTACAATACATGTGAGTAAGGAGAGCATCTACATTTTAAATCAAAAGTACCCAACTCTTGTTAATTTTTCTTCTCTCTTTTACCATTTCCTTAACATAAAATGTTTTAACAAAACAGACTTATAATGGCCTTCTGTCATTAATCAACCTCAAATAGGGTAAGGAACTGGCAGGGCATTCGACATGTATGATAAGGAACTGGCAGATCACAAGAACATAATGTGGGCTGGTAAAAAGACTGTCTAGCTCATTATCCTGTCACTAACAAAGGTCTCTGGCTGTGTCTTTTTTGGGGAGCAGCATAGCAGTGTCTCTACCAGCTGAACTGAACTAGTGCTGAGGGCATGATGTCCACATTATATGCATCACACTCAGTGATGTGGGTTTGACCGGTTTTAGTCTGATTCAATGGGCTGAATGTGTTTTGTGTTTTAGCAGCTGCAGTGCAGTAAGTGCATGCATGGGCATATCTTCAAGTGTGACTTGACCAGCGTGTATGCTCAGAGACTGTGCGCTTAAGTCCTGTAAGTGACGATGATCAGAAGATTCACTTCAGAAGTTCACTCATGATCTGAACCAGTACATCTAAAGCAGAATATAAGAATGAGGTTACTTTCACAGCCAACTGCAATTTGCAGTTCAGGAATCAGAGCTGGTGTCTGTGCAGCTTTTCAACTGTGTTTTTCTAGTTTACTTACACTTCAGATTTAGCAAAGGCTGAATTCAGCTTTTTTTTTTTTTTTAATATATAAAACTACAGAGAAAAATGATCAAAAAGAAAAAAGATTTTTTTTTTTTTGGTCTTTGTATGTGTGTGTAAGTAGATGTCCCTGAAGGACTGTAGTTCTGTTTGGTGAGACAGACACAGAGTAGTTCACTTTGCTACTTACATTTTGTGGATCTGGTCCTACAAAATGTTGAGATCATGTGTGGGACTCAGTTCCTCATGGGTAGTCTGTTTTAGCCAAATATGCAAGTGTATATTTCAGTCAATCCATCTTCGTTAGATATGTTTAGCATTTACTTAAACCTTTGTTTTTGTTAGGTCCTAATGAGATCAAGAAGACATCATGCCAAGCCTCAGGCTTCCAAGATGCTTCCTTGTTATATGGAAGGACTTTTGAACTGAGATCAGGGCTTTGTTAATAAAATAGAAATCACTTTCTGCACCTGTGTTTTCCAAAGAATAGCAATTAATTTATGGAGGGAAGTGGATGTGAATATCTGTATCTGCCTAAACAGTAATTGCTGCCCTTAATGTGGAACAGTCAGTAGAAGAGCGTGAAACAGACGTTGCTGGCCTATGAGGCTTACATATTACTTCATAGAGTCATGAATAAAGTAAATAGCTTTTACTATAATCAGTTGGTGATATAAAGAAATATCTTCCAGGAGCAAATTCCTTTGTCTAGTTGTGTGACAATTACTCAGTGAATTATGATTGTAAAAGATAAAATTCCATAAAGCCAAGTGCATGTGCACTGACTGAGGGAATATGGAATGAAAACTTACTGGCCAAGAGGTACAGCTGCAGACAAAGTTCGAGTGGCTATGCTGGGACAGAATTTCAGCTTTATGCACCAGAACAGTCTGGGATCAAAAGGAATTTTTTGTTAGATTTTTCCCATTACTTTAGCTGCTGGGAAGGCATGTTTCCAAATACTGTGTAGAGATTAGGACACTAAATCTACCTGTCTAGAAAGATATTACAGGGAAGAGCAGCAGAGGACTTTGTAAAGCAAATCATTCAAGGAAACTAAGAAACAGAGTATGTTCAGTACAATAAGAAGATTGTAAGGGAATATACATCTTCATATCTTTAAAAAGAGAGTGATTATGATGAACAGAGCAAACAGTTTGCTCCATGACCATGAGTGTAGGATGATAAATAATGAATTTAATTTGCAGCAAGGGAGATGGATGTTTCAAAGACCTTCCCAGCTGTATGGGCAAGTAGGTACTGCAAAAGGTAATGGAGAGGGCATGTGAACAAGGTGTCTTTACAATGCTTCAGACACAGGAAGAGCTTCAGCTCTTCACACAGGCAAACATGGAATGCATTTCTATTGGTAATCACGATTTATTAGATCATGGAACTGCCTGTTGGAAACAAATTAGGCTGACTGATATCTGTTAGACTGATGTACGTGGAATCCTGATTCAGAATGATCACTTTGTGAACCAGGAACTTATTCAGTCTCACATTATTTTCTGTTTTGGTGGGAAATTAGTAATGTTAGCAGAAACAAGATAAGTCCTGATAAGATGGAAAATATTAAGTGACAACACCACAGGATTTCTTTACCACCTGCTTTATATACACTTGACAAAGCAGTAAGTGTGCAGACATTTTTTATTGAGGCTGATCTATTATCCCTGCAAAAAAATCATTAGTTTATTTTCTCTGGGATGTCTTGATGCACACTAAAATGTTTCTAAAAGCCCCAGTGAACAAGTGCTTGTTGTCATCAGCACTAAAACTTCTGTTGACAGCACTGAGAATGAGGCATAGCCCCCATTTTGGTTGGGACAGTGATGACTATTAAGATCTGCAATCGTTTTACTTTGCAAGAGTAACCTGTACAGGTCTTTGAGAAGTCTTGCACTTTATTTTAAAACAGTAGTATGTTATTTCCTATAAAGAAAACAAAAACTACATTTTCCTAAAGAAAGAGGTAGCTCTATAAACTTTAATTTTGCTGGTGACACCATTGCAGTTTTCTCTTTCTTAGATTAAAAGTCTTTTGATATAGCTAAGGAGCTTTATGATATAAAAGTACCATTTATATTCTGAATCATATAAAAATATCAGATTATAAGGAACTTATTAACACGTTTCCCTAAGCCCTATTTTGTCATTATATTATTTTTGTGGCCAAACTTCTGTAGCCCAAATATCTTTCTAGAGTTATGTATGATGAGAAGACTTGATTTATAATATAAAAAACAGGAAGAGAATGCTTTAATAGGTGTTACTTAAATGGAATTAATAGTCTTGCTCGTCTAAGTCTGGTATTCTCATTGACCTTAGACTCAAATTAGTCAACAGTCACATTTAACAAGCTATTAAACAGTCCTAGTTTGGTAGTGCAGTAATTTATAAGTTTATCTGCTGCTAACGGTAATTTTAACGGACTTGTGTAACACATACACATGGTATTCTGTCAGCGCCTTTAAAACATAGAAACAGATTTCACAGAAAGTGTCTTTTTCCTGAAATGTTAAAAAAGAGCAATAATTATGTGCCAGACTGTCTATAATTGCATTGATGAATCATAGATTTGTGTGCAATGTATACATACAACTCTAGGTGTTAAGATATGTTTGTATGTCTACAAATTTTAGGAAAAGCAGACAAATGAAACTGTTTGAGACCTAGCTGCAGATTTTCCCAAGTGTGCACACAGGGTTGGCTCCAGCCATAGGCAGATCATACAGCTGCCTGTGGAGGGAGACTGAGTGTAGCAGAATGGCCATTTCTTCACGTCTTCTCCCTGGTTTTCCTTTTGTCTGTTCCCTCTCCTTCTTGTCTCATCTTGCCAGGAGTGTTATAGGCAGTATAGTGGCTCAATGACATTGCAATGAAGATCTGCACCAGTGTTGCCAGCTGTGTGGATATTTATGCAGCTTCTCAGGCTGCTCTTGCATTGCCTGAATTGCCACAACATTTCTTTAATTGTATAAGGGCTAGCTAGTCTGAAGTGAGCTTGATATTTGTATGTAAAATACAGTTGTGCTTTTGACTGAACTCTGGTCCTGTTCTTAGGTGTAGCCAGACTCTGCACTCCAGAGGACTTTTTTTTTTTTTTTTTTTTTTTTTTTGAGTCTTTAGGACCCCAGACAGACCTTCTCTGGGCTGCTCATGACGATCTTTTTGTGTGTAGCTGAACTGGGGAACTAATTTATATTCTCCTTCCATGGAAGTGGAAGTCCTTAACTGTTCCATAATAAGCCTGGTACTGATTTTTTTACTTAACATGAATTAAAGAGACCACAGAAGGTATCTTTATAATCAATATAAAGTGCTCAGATTATGAAAAAAAGAACCAACCCTAAAACAGTAAATTTACTGTCAAAGTATTATTTAAAATGCTAAATCTATAATGGTGTCTGAACAATTTCTGATGAATTACTTGTCAATTTAAGACACTAAACTACGTGGAAGAAAAGACTACAGTCTTGGAATTACTAAATGTATCAATCCATGACCAAGAATATAGGCACAAGGTTTACTTTTGTTACTCTTTGTACTGCTTCTTACATTTTTTTTTCTGGTATGTATCAAGTACAACTGGTAAAAGTCTGAAAATACAATTAAAGCTATTGAGATACTTTTTTTTTTTTTCAAAACTGGATTTGTTAAACAGTTTGTACGACATGAAATGGCTTCAGCTAGATAGAGATTTTCCATTGTATGATGGATGGGTCCTCTTGGTATGGATGTACAGGATCGTCTGCTTTGTGTGAACCCAGAGTCAAACCTGGTCCTCATGTGACCTGGAATATATTGCCTCCCACTAAAGTAGTGAACTGCCTGTGCACCTGCCTGTTGGAAAGGCATGTGCTGCTTAGCAGTGTCAGAACTAGAAGGGTTTTCCTGCATGCCGAGTGAAGAGCTGCCCATGGAATGGTGAGATTTAATGTGGTTCATGTTGCCTCAGTGCTAGAGAGAAAGCACAAGGCCACATGAAGATTTAACTTTTTTTCTTTCAGCCTTAAAACTTAAAGTTTCTGCTTATTAGGGAAAAGATCATAGTGACATTTTTTACTTAAACATGACTTCCGTCATATGTGCAAATTGTAAGTTAATTTTGATATACATGATAACGGTCCACCTGCATCTGCCGTAGGACAGGCAAATTCACATGACAAAGAAATAATAGTTCACCTATTTTGTTGTCCAACATTAGAACCACACAATTTGTAAACTTCAGGCTGTTGTTTGCTAGAAAGAATCAACAAAGAAGTATGGTAAATAAAATCTTATAAAAATTCTCTTCTGAATGTTTGTTGAACATTCTACAAACATTCTCGTGTCCTTGTAATTTCTCAGAAAATTATCTTGTACTCAGAAATCAAGGACTGAAAGTTTGGGAAGTAAACACTGTGTTCTTTAGTTAGGAAAAAAAAAAAAAGGTCTAATCTTTGGTTTTAAATGTAATGCAACTATAACTATGAAGCCCCTTTGGCGCCTTTATAATACCACATAAAACTCATGTGGTATTTTGGCTCAGAACACTGATTTACACTGTAGTGCTGGCAGTTTTACAGCTTACTGCTCTTACTGTCTTTAATTGATGGACTGATAAGACTATAGAAAAACAACATTATTTTGGGTGGGGTGGAGAAAGCAATTTTGTAAGCCCGGGAGGGGAGGAGTATTTCTGATTCAGATGAACATTTCTTTGCATAATGGGAGAGGACTTTTCACTTAATTACCACTGGAAACCGTAAGTGCTTAATTGACATAAAAAAAAGCCCAATATAGGCATTTTACAGTTTTCCTTTTGATCTTCCGTGTGGGTGCATATTGTACATGCAATTTGAAAAGAATAACTAAAAGGCTCAGACGTGGATGTGTGCTAGCATGTGAGAAGGGCTTATGTGAGTACAGAGCATGGTGCAGCATCAAAGAAAGGGATACACCCATTTCACTTATGAATAAATTGAGCATGTAATTAACACCTGGACTTGACAAAATACTTTTGAAACACAATTAAATCTGCTGCTTTTCTGCAATGAACAGAAGTGCTAGAAGTGAAAATATTGACCCCTGCTGAGTTTGATTTTGAATGTATTTGACTTCAGATACAGACTAAATTCAAATGCTTGAAACCAATCGAACCATAGAGACTTAGCACCATTTCTTTCCAACTGTAGTCAAAGAAGTAAGGGCTTTTTAGAGCTGGTTTGAGTTCTTGGTCATTTAAAGAGACACAAACTCCAGTTTAAGAAGAAGCAATCCTAATTAATGCAATCTTTCTCTTTTCCCGTAGCAATTTATCCAGAAACAAGCTCTCGAGTTTGTCCAAGAAACCTTTTCGCCATCTCGGTTTGTCTGATCTGTAAGTTACCGTTTCTTAAAATAAAGCTTATTTGTGACTAGAATGAAAGAACAAGGCTTTGAAGTTTGCTCTGTTGAGGGTAGACATCCATCAATGATCAGGAATGAAGTTCAGATCCAAAGAAAGCAGCAATGCCAGAGACGTAAATACAGAGATTCATTCCAGGGCTTCAGGGAGGTCAGGTGTATGTTTCAAAACAAATTTTCAGGTTCAAATAGCCTCTTCCCTTCAGCTTTAAAATATTCTTATTATGAGATTGCTTCACACAAAATGACTGGTGTTTGTATTAAATATTTAAGCTAGTAAAAACACTGCTATCTCCAAATCTTCAAATGAAGTCTCTGTCTTAAATTCTTATATAGTATTGGCCCCACAGCTGCTATCATTGTGGTAGACTATTGAATATTTTTACTTTCTCTTTGAGTTACATTGTACCTTATAAAATCATTTGCTAATGAAGCATTGACAAACATATAATTTTTGATTGTTTCAATATTATATTTTTATTCTCTGCTATTTCAAGCAGATATTCTGTATTAGTGTACATTCCATAATTTTGTACTTAAAGAAAAAAAAAGGGAGAAAAGGATGTAACACGCCTGTATGGCAGGTATTGTTGTATTTGTTTCTTTGATAAATTTCGGGATTGCAGAAAAGGTAGAGTCTACAAAAGACTTTGCAACTGGGGCTATTGACACAGATCATAAGGAAGGCAGAAGCTGTTTTTTGTATAATGCTTTGATTAATGGTTCTCCACAGTGATTTCCCTGAGAAAATTTCTAAGGCCTGGAGTTGTGTTTCTATGAAAAAAAAAAAAAAAAAAAGTCATCTTGTGCAGTCTTTGCTAATACATGGGACTGCAGAGAGCATGCAGAGTCTTGGGCAGGGTTGGGGCTGCAGAACAGAGAGAGGCTGCTCTCCTGGAGCTCAAAGCAGGGTCAAGAATTTGCCTGAATGCCAGTCCAAGAA
Organism: Cygnus atratus; assembly: GCF_013377495.2. Taxonomy (NCBI): domain Eukaryota; kingdom Metazoa; phylum Chordata; class Aves; order Anseriformes; family Anatidae; genus Cygnus; species Cygnus atratus. Next base: position 43,378,968 of record NC_066396.1, read on the forward strand.
TTGCAGCACCAGCCTAGGAATTCTGAACCTCTTCTGGTGGATTTCAGCCTGTAAGAAATGAAGTAAGTAAATCCCAGTGCATCAAAAAGAGGTTATGCCCCTTAGGTATGTTTTGTTGATAATTAAGTTGGTATAATCACTTTCTTTACAGTCCAGGGAACATTGCTGGCTGGAATTTTCTTTCGTAACTTGGCTGTTGCTGTGTACACTGATGGAAAGACTAGGTAGTTGCAGAGCACTCCAATGCTGTCTGTCCTGCATAGGCCTGTTGTTGCTGAAGTCCCTTATCTAGTCTCTGCCAGAAGCCACTGTTAGTGTGTGTTTGTCTGTAACTTGTATGTTTTGTAGTTGTCATGACCTCAAAGAAAAAGAATGAAAGACTTAGACTAGTGTACAGTGTGCATTGATTAGGCTTTTCCTAATGTATCTAATCAGCTAGTGAAGAAATGGGGTCATCTTTGCCCCCCCGGTGTGTGGAACTGTAAGGGTGGGTATGCTGTAGCTTAGGAAGTATGCAAAAAAGGAAGTGACTACAATTTTGAAGGCATACTCTGATCCCAGTCCAAGGTGCTTCCTTGGACTTAGTCTGCTGCCATTAACAAGTTTATTCCAAAGCACAGATCAAACCATGCTTGAACCTCTCCATCTCAGCTGAACAGTTTCTTTTAGGTTGTCAGTGAAGTGAGAGCTTGCAGAGATTTTGAAGGAGAACAAAGTCAGTGTTGCTTTGTTCATAACTGTTAAGTGAGATGATGCAAGAAATGTAAAGGAAAGAAAAAGAGGGGAAAAAAATAGGGTATGAAAGATGGAAAAGCAGTGGTAAGACTATTATCAGTTGAACTATTCTGTTGATAAATAGATAATACACAGGTGGAAAGTCAGAATGAGGAGGGTTAAGAGTGTTGGTAGGGGAATCTGAGAGGGAATGATGCCATAAATAGCCACTGAGGAGCCGGCTCTAAATCTGGAAAACAAGTATCCTGTTGTTAGCACACTTGTAAATAAAATCATAAATGGATGAAAAAGTTCAGGCTAGGGTGAAGAAGGAGATATTCACCAGATACTGTAGAGAAGGAGATGCTGCTTTGAAAGGCTTCTTCTTTTAGAACAAGCTGTAGCTGCTGCTGTAAAATTACAGCAAACAAGATAAAGACATGTAATTTCCCTCTACTAGGTCAGATTCTTTCTTTCACACAAGCATATGTGGAGGGCCATCATACTCTGTCCAGCATGCTGCCTATGATATGCCTAGCTCCTCTGATGGGTTTAGTACAAAATAAAACAGTGGAGGAAAAGGACTGCTCAGCCACTGGTTAAGGGAAAATTTTCTTTTAAAGAAAAGTTAAATGATGAAACAGAAGATGAGAAGTAAATCTTGCTGTTTGGAAAATGCATGTGGTAGGTTTTGGCTCAAGGGATCCTAATACTCATATTCTTGTGTTGCGCAAGCAACTCTTATCCACCCAGTAGTGCTGTGGAAGTCCAGCTGATGACTGCTGTGAATACAAATTGCTCTTAAAAGACTTGCAGAGATGATCCCTGCAGCTTTTTATCCTCAAAGAAGTACAGATGACTTCTGGGGTAACAGGTTACAGCTCTAAGAACCTGAGCTTTTCATGATTTGCACACTTCACATCCTCAGGAGACACCCTCCTGTATTTACAAGCACAGATACAGTGAACAACTTGAGGTCGTTTCTGTACACCAGAAATACCTGTGAAATTCTGTTAAGAACAATTGTGCTCCTTTTAATGAGATACTCAAACAGTCGCTCACAGAGACTTTATTGGATCTCATCTGTGAGATCACTGTGACTGTCATCTGTGATCTGTGCCTGTAGGAGAAAAAATCATACCAGGTCACTTCTGTAGTTATTGAGATGTTTCTGTTCATATTTCAGTTTGGCTGTATTGCATTACATTGTTGTGTAGAATTTAGTAAGTTTGCTAACCTGTGGTTTTATTTCTGTACAGCATACTTCATACCTAGATTATTCTAAACATTTCTGTTTCAGGGCCATTTTTCAGTTAGTGTGTCATCATAACATTTCTTAAGGTTTTTACTGTGAGTTTTTCTGGTGGTGTAATGGATGTACCTTTAAGGTTAGGTAAATTTCTTTGTTATGATTAGAGTTCTTTAGAGTTTGCCTCTAATACATGACTGACTCTCCAAGGAATTTATCTACTTCACCTAAGAGCATTAAACCCTGTCTGATGTGGTCTTTCTGAGGTAGCTGAGTGGAGTGCCAACCATAGAATCACTTGGGTTGAAGAAGACCTCTAAGATCATCAAGTCAAAGAAATTCTGGTCTCTGCTTAAGAGTTATGAAATAAAATGGAACTTTTGATGGAAAGTCTAATTCTCTATGTGCTCCTGATTTTCACCAGTGGATTGGAGATAGCAGTTGAACCCCCTGTGTGATGTCTCAGATCTATGGCAGTCTGGATTCTCAGTGCAAGTAGGGCTTCATTCTCTGCAAGACAACAGTTACCTACTTGAAGTTTGCATTGCACTGAGGTCTTTGGTCCTTACTTTTCTCAACTAACGAGTTCAATTTCTACTTTGACCCAGCTGAGAGCTTTGAGTTCTCTTGCCCCTCAGTTTTTTCTACATGCATGATACATTCCGCTTTCTATATATATATATATTTTTTCTTTTTTCTTCTTTTTCTTTTTTTTTTTTCTTTTTCTGTAGGATATTGGTGGACAATCCATTCAAGTGTTCCTGTGAAATTATGTGGATCAAGAAATTTCAAGAGACCAAGTTTTACACAGAAACTCAGGATTTGTATTGTTTAGATGACAACAACAAGAGGACAGCCTTGATGGATATGAAGGTCCCAAACTGCGGTAATATTCTTTTAAAATAAATTTACTGCTAAATAACTGTAAGACAGGTAAAACAAACTTCTTTTACAAGATAACATTCAGGATGATGACAGCACTACTAAAGGAAAAGGCTTTAGGGGAGTTATTAACCAGTCGGTGACTGTCTTTCATCCCATATGGAATAACTCTGGGAGCTTCACTTACAGCTTTTTTTTCCCTTGATCCTTTAAAAATGTACTATTATTCAAGTGCAGGAAAACAGAACATGAATTATAGATAACACACAAGAATTATATAAAAAGTATGTGCCTTTGTTAAACTAAATAATAATTCTTCCAAGCTGAACAGACACAAAATTGTTCTTCCTTCATTTTTTAAGCTATTTGAGGTTAATGTAATCTTTACTTTTTTTCAAAATTACAAACTCTTGTACTAGACAGAACAGGAAAATTCAGAAAAACTGACTGCTAACAGCAACAAATTAGGGAATAGCTCTGCTACACAGATAAAAGTCTACTGAGTTCACTCGTATAACTTATGCAAGAGTCATTGCAAGCTTAGGTCTGTAATATTTTGCAACATATTGTTTTCAGTTAGCTTATGTGGATTTTGAGATAGTGGGAAAATGTCACAACAAGGCCATCCCTGTGCTTTGCTTCCCGTATACGGGACGGCTGGAAAGTGGTTTCACCCACCATATGAAGAGATATCTTTTCTTCTGTGGATGAGGGACAGAGTCTGGGTGTTTCTGACATGACATGGGACCTGCTGAAGTCTGGAGTTTTTGCTTTCCACTATCCATTGAGCGTCCTTTTCTTGACTGTGTGTTTGGAGGGTACAGCACCCACTGATAGCAGCCACCAGCAAGGAACAGCTATGGCAGAGACGTGCTGCAGACCTTAACACATGCTGCCTTCAATGGTGGTAATGTGTGTCATAACCATATACCATTCCATTAATCTTGTGTCTTGCATCCTGCTAGGGCCAGGTGTCCTGGACAAAAATCATGATAGTATCTGATGGGATGAAAAATAACATGCAACTTGTTCAGGGGGTCTTGTGTGCTGCAGGGTCTGCTTTACCTGAAATGGGAGATGATACCAACTCCAGCTAAATAGAACCAAGCCCCAGTCTCAGTTGGATGGAATAGAAAGTAGATTAATCTGCTGGATATAGAAAGGTCTTCTGGTGGATTGAAATCAATTGGTATGAAATAGGAACCCCAGCATAATCTCTCATAACATCGTTGGCTGGCATATCTAGAAGCTGCCAGGCAGATAGGATTTTCCTTTGAAAACTTTGGTGGTAAATACCCAGGATTAAGCCTATGAGACATTATTTCTTTCTCCTGGTTCTTGACCATCTGCAGTCACAATAGATTTGGCACTGACCTGTTGATACTGTGTAGACGTATGTATGCACGTGTGTACATCATGTGGGCACATCTTGACTAAAATACCTGACATGAGAAGGAAATGTAGTACTTCCAAACAGAGGAGGAAAAGAGAAGGAAATGTGAGAATATATGACATTCAGATGCGAAATTTGCATATGGCAAATTTTGCATTCTGCTGAAGATTTGTATGGATATCCACAGAGACCTGTAGATGATTCACACTTTTGGCTTAATGTTGGTTTACAGGGTGTGAATTTCGCTAGATCTTATACACCTGTATTTTTCCTTTATTTTCCCTTCTCTTTTTTTTTTTTAAACTTAATTTACCTTTTTTTTTTCCAATATGAACAAATGCAGGACATAGGTTTTTAGTAAAGGTGACAACACTGCCATTTCTCAGGCACAGAATAGGGAATCCCAGGTGAGGAGCAATGACCGTCTTCATGACCATGGCCTGTGTTCTGAAAGGTCCACTGCATGGCTGTTGGTTTCAGTATCTCTGCAGATAATTTTTCTGTGTTTAAAAGCACAAGACAATTAAAAAAAAAAATAAAGCCACTGGTGTAGTTAGTTTATTTAATTTCTAACACTGTTTGAGAGGCTAGTAAGTAGAACTGAAATAGACGAAGAATTGAGCTTTTGACATACGTTATTTACAGCCATTACTTTTTTTTTTTTTTCCTGTGAACTACATGACCCTTCTAGCTCCTTTGATGTCAAGAGAATTTTTTTTAGGCATGCAGATTTTGAATTTTGTTAATAAAACATTTTCTAATTTTCTTCACTAATAAAAGGATTTCATCCCTTCACTCTGGTTTGTTAATTTTTTTGATTTAGGAACTGAGCAAACATGCTCTTTTTGTGTGTGTGTGTGTGTGCAGGTGTTATTAATTACTTCATGATATTATACTAAGTGGCTGGTACAGTATGTAGTAAATGTCTTGGTAATAGGACATCTCGCCACTGTGGGCTGTTAATAAACCTCTTGCTGGGAATTTGGAAGAGACCACTGTGGTTTCTTGATCACAAGGCTCTGGTTTGTAGATAATTGATGTGAAAATTAGCAAAGTTCTGTGGTACTTTACTTATTGTTTATATGGTGGAAATGTTCATTAATGTGCTGATTAAAGGTTGGTTGCAATTTAGATGCCATCAAGTTTGTGATTTCGATTCTTGAGGTTTAAAATCAGGTATGCTGACTCACTAAAAGATCATTTCCAGATGCAGTATTAAAAGTGTCCATCAGTTGTTGTGATGTTCACAGCATTATTTTTTCAACTGCATTTGAAATATGGTTATGTATGATGAAAATATTTGGATACTTTTCAGTTTTAAAGTCAGACTTAATTACTATATGGAAAGTTTTTATCTACTACTACCACAGTAGTTTTAGTAAAGCTTTTGGTGTAGAGATTTGGTAGTGATTAGTTCTTCCTTTTTCGCTGCATTTGCTGGTTGTCCATATAACATTGACACCATTGCTGCCTAGACCATCCTTTTGTTTTGTTTTGTTTTGGGTTGGGTTGTTTCCACCTGGTAAATTGTGTTAGAAAATCTAGAATGCGAAGTAAATAAGTAAATATTTGGGTCTCATTACTACTTCTGTAAGTGATGGCTGCAGTTGCCACTGGTGTGTTAAGTCTGTAGAAGCAAGACATGTTCTATATGTAGGGTAAACTCACTTGAAAGTCTATCAGTTTGCACATCACCTGGAGCTCACTGAATGCTAGGGAGGCAAAAGCAGGTTCTTTGAGACTGATTATTAAGGTGTTGGTTGCTCTCCCTGGTAAATATTCAATCTTTTGGCTATTACTGTTGAATTCACTGACACTGGAGATGTCTTTTTTTTCTTGTGTTTTCAGGAGAGGCATGGCTTCTACAGCTGTATTTGCATTCCCATATGGATTTTTTGTTGCTCTGTATCTCAGTCTGGTTATGTTATTTTGCCTTATGTGGCCAGTTTAGTTAATCAGATAGATTGTTTTATATATGCTGGTGTGGGGCTTGATCTGGCTTTCAGTTTTGTTTATTCTACCAGCATTGTGTGCTTATTTATCATATGTTGTCTCTGCAGATGTTTTCTGTCTGTCATTGGTCATACATGCTAGCTAAAGTATACCGAACAAAGTGGCAAATTATTCTCATGTACCAATTTGTTGTACATATAGCAAACATGTGCAGACTGGCTATTTGTTTATATATGCAGAAGTTTTGTCTGACCTAAGGCATGCTTTTAAGACTGCTAAATTTTTTTCTGTCTCTTCCTTTGTGCATGAGGTACTGTAAGGGGTGGGTGTTGATCTTAGTTTAGTGCTGCTTCTTGTATGTAACTAACAGAATTTTAGAAGTCATTGCTGTAATATAGAGTTACAACATACAGAAATGGGTTGTCCATTTCTCATTCTGTTGGGAAAGCCATGACATTTTTACAGGCAACTCTTCAGATGATTATAAATGGACTGAACTGGGTCTGGCTTCATTTCAGCCTCTTTCTGGGGGTAGATTTTTGTCCTAGAGGTAAATAAGTAAAAGAAATATCAGATTGGAGGCAGGCAGTTATAAATTCTAAGGGGGGAAAAAGGCAAACTGAAGGATTGACAGGTTTATTTCTTTGAATTTACAGAAAAGATTTGTAGTATTTGTGAGTCAATAAAATAAGCATTAGTTCTCAGGCAGTCACAGTACAATGCAGTCTAAAACCACAAGCCAAGGCATAATCCAGTGGGTGTTGACATCTTTTTCCATTATCAGCCAGAATTCACAGATAAGAGTATCAGGAAGAGAACATTACAGGCAGAATGAAGTGAGTTTAAAAAAAGCCTTAAACATTCTCCATGTTTACCTTTTAGAATATTCATGGGCTCTCCAGCCTGTGTTGTTTATTTTGGCTCAAGAAGTAGATGTTATGCATGATGTATGGTGGCAAACTGTTCTTATTTTCTCTATAAGAGTTTTACTTCTTATCTGTGATCATGGACTGCATTTTTTTTTATAAGTGTTTTGACAGTAGTAGGGTTTCACTGTTGCTCCAAAGTTAAGTTAGAATTTTCCTAACTTAATTAAAATAATTTTCCTTATTCTAGCTTTTCAGGGAAAATAAGCAATGATTTATGGATATTTGAAAAGGCAACAGGAATCTCATTTTCAAAGACATGTACATAACTTACTTGTGAGCGTGCAGACTTTGATCTGTTCATGAAGTGACCATTAACTTTCATACAGATATCTAGACATATGCGATGCAAATCAGGGCTTCTGAATGATGTTAGTTGAATATGTGCAGTGTATGTGAACATGTCATTTTCAAAAAAAGCAGAATTTCATTTTGTAATACTGATTTAATTTCTTCATGAACTTGAATGAAGTAAGTTTATAATACAAAGCTGGTTAGAAATATAAAGTGCTAGAACAATACCTAAAGAAAAGAAATGTTTCTTGACCATTCAGGTATTGATCCTGAACTCAATGCATTGTACACATTTGCCAAGTTATTCTCTGTGCCTAACTTGGCACATCTGTGTAAGTGTGGAGTACTGATCTAACGAGGGAGAATAGCAATATGGCTATTGGCTGTAGGTATTCCTACTTTGTTCTTGTGATGTAACTTGTGATGAAGACTGACAACCATATTCCACAGAAAAGACTTTCTCACTTTAAAAATTGAGACATTTCATGAAGACATCCCTTCAGTCATACGCAAACTCGGTATCAAAGTGAAACCCATAATTTTACTTATTTATGTCATTCTCTGAAAATGTTTCTGTTTCAGGGTCATGCGTTCATCATGTTGCAATATTTGACACATTAGCATTATTTTCTAGACACACATGGAATTCTCCAGATAAACCTACAGGAATTGCAACCACGTTCCTTGCACTGAGCGAATAAGAAGCCATTTGTTAAAGGTTTTCATAAGCTAGTTTAAACCTGATTAACTTGCATTACAAAGGCTGTTTAGCTCAGTTCATCTATTAAACTTGTGGCTGCTGTATTCACCCCAACTACACTGAATGTATTTGGTTTTCGTTTGAAAGTTGATGTGGATAAACTGAAGCTTAAATACCAGTTGAGAACAATTTTTCCCGACGTAATTTAATTTCCTTAACCATTCAGGGAATTTTGCGAGAAAACATGGCTGGAGATGGTTAGCAAGGGAAGTGGTGATGAGATTAGCAGCCTCTACAAAATTATATAATCTGAAAATTCTTGCAGGCAAACTTGATATTAATACTGGGGACAAGGTCAGTTAAAGGGTTCGGGTGCTGCAAGATCCTTTCTTAATGAGTATCCTTCCGCTAGAACCCACACCAGACCTAGTGACATGGAAGGGCCTGGGCAGAAGTTCCAGAGCTGAAATAGCTAGGGAAAGAAGCCTTGGACACATAGCTCATAGGCCTTCCATCTGGTCTGAAAACTCAGCAGCAAGCTTCAAAGTGTCTGTACAGGTTGAGTGCAGAAGATGGGTCTCTATCCATGTGAACATGTTCTGGTACAGAGCAGGTGGTGGTTTTTTGCCTGCCTAGCTTTCACGATGGCATTTGAAGCGCTGTCTGAAATGTACAGACAGCACGGCTGTGCACCCTGAACATTCTGCGGAGGTTGTGTTTGCTTCTGTAATTGTGAAGATGGGTTAGCAAGTTTTGTGTTCTTCGTGGTGGCACAGGCAGGCTCTACTTGCAGAATTTTGCTTCTAGTGATAATTTCAGTTAACCAGGGAGTGATGGAGTGCATAAAGGCAAAATAAGTGTGTGTTGGCTCTGGGAAAGCATACTTTAAATAATCATCATCTTCCGGTAGAGGCTGTACTTGTTTAATTATTTTCTGTAAAAGTTCCCAGCTGAATGTGACAATCAGGCATGTCATGATTGGAGGCAGATGTCTTTTAATATTTTAACATATTTGGGTGGCTCAGTGAGCTGCCACATCACTCATTCTGCTTCCCTGCAGAAAGACATTCCTCCATAGGCTGACGAGGTGTGTGTTGTGAGTATCAGATCTGTCGCGGTACGAAAGAGAACAGGACTTTTAAGAAGGTATACTGAGGCAGCAAGCACATCTAGTGAGAGGTAGTCTGAAATGAGCTTGTTCAGTGTGCACATGCCTTCCAGCAGCCCATTAGGAAAGGCTAAAGGCATGGGAAAGTCCTAAACTCAGAGCAGAAGGACTCTTCGCAAGGCATTGTCAAGGATACTCTACGTTTGGACCCAGTCTCTCTCAACGGTAGGAATTCATGCCTTTCCTTTCAAAAGGGCATAACAAGAGTTTCTCCTTTTATTTGATTTTACTTAAAAAAAAAAAGAAAAAGAAAAAGAAAAAGAAAAAGAAAAAGAAAAAGAAAAAGAAAAAGAAAAAGAAAAAGAAAAAGAAAAAGAAAAAAAATAAAAAGAAAAAAAAAGAAAAAAAAGAAAAAGAAAAAGAAAAAGAAAAAGAAAAAGAAAAAAAAAGAAAAAGAAAAAGAAAAAGAAAAAGAAAAAGAAAAAGAAAAAGAAAAAGAAAAAGAAAAAGAAAAAGAAAAAAGAAAAAGAAATTAGTGGCTATTTGAGGGGATTTTGTAACCCTTCTCTGGATTCAGCAGAATCTAACCTACAAATTCAGGGATAATGTTCTCACCACCAGCCTGTATAGTATTTGAGACTATTCTAGCTTAATGCTGCCAGACCTATGCAAAATACCATAGTCAATATGGAAAATACCTACCAAGATTTGCTGTACTTCTTGGAGAGCATATCTCTGTTCAGTGCTTTATTTAGTGGTTGTATATTCTCCTCAAGAGCTAAAGAGGTTTTTGTCTGGGACAGTTTCTTTAGTTTACATTGACACTCAGTGCATATACGGTGGAAATAAAATAGTGAAAAGGGCCATAAGCCAGGATTCCTTCTCCTTCTTTCACCTTACCTTTTAGATTAGTGCCTTTAGTCTTCATTTTAATCTGATAGAAGTTCCGAATTGTGTTCTGCACCATAGCAAAATTACAGTGGAGAAATGCAGAGTAGTGCATGATGGCTAGAGCAGTGAAGCAGAAAGATGCAGGCTTCTCTATCCTCTGGTTGCTAAAATAATGTATTTTATGCGTTTCTCATTTCTTCTGATTCTGTATTTTGTTTGACTTATATATATATATTTCACTGAAAATGGCTGGGGTCATCTTGGAATAGCTTCTGTGAGATTTATGCAATTATTTCTATGTATTGAACATTTTGATTCTGGGGTTGTAATGCAACTGGAAATTGAAACAATGATTTATGTTTCTCCATGTTTTGTATATAACCTTTTGGACTGTCATTTTTACAGAGCTCTAAAGATGTGGTCAGGCTGATTTTTGGCACTGTGATTCTGCAGACTTTGGTGGAAACGTGCCCACTTACCCCATGGCTGAAATTTGGCTTGGAGCTTGTTGGCTGCAGATAGTTGCTAAGTGAAACACAGGAGGTGAATCACATACCCAACAGCTCCTAGCTTTATAGCTGGAATTACTAGACAACTTTTTGTGTTGCTTTTTTTAAACCCATAAAAGGCCATAGGAAAAGACTTTTAGAATTTGTAGACATTCCTGTATTTTCAAACAAGGCAGAATTTTAATGGAATTATATGAGAAAACCTTATTTTTCTTATATCATGTATTGATAAAAATGTGTTTAGAGACAGTAAAGTCTCTGAAACTTGCAGATCCATGTGCACAGTTCTTAACAAATTGCATTGTCAACCATCCTGTTTTCAGGTTCTAGACAGCATAAGTAGTGTGTGTTACTAAGCTGTAGTGTAGTGCTGTAATTAGTTGAATACTTTCTCCCTAGAGAGAAAAAGCAAAAGCAGGGGAGCCAAGAAACTTGGACTGCGTTTAAAACTTATGTGAAGTAAGCAGACTGGATTTGGGACACTGTATCTTATGAATCATAGCAGATATTTTATAAATCAGTGGTTCTGCCTTTACATGCTTCAGTTTGATAGATGGTTGCTGGCCTTAGCATTAATTTAATCATTCTGGGTCTGATATATTTATTAAAAAAAATGATTAGGGATTTAAGATAAGGATTAATGTGGCCTTATGGAAATTCAGATGCAGTTGACTAGTTATGAGGAAAAAATGTCATTTTTTTCTTGAAAACTGTTTGTTCTTACCACAGAACAGGTTGACCTGCAAAAATGTGCCAAGCTAAAAAGAGATGTCATGGGCCACATTAAAAACCACTTAGTGACAAGGCATTATGGCTAGACTCGTGGGAGTTTGTAGACAGGCTGATGAAAATCAGGGGTTTAATGTGCAGAGGAGGGCATAAATGAATGTAATGAATTTATAGTGTTCTCTCAGGTACTCATTTCTTCATCATGTCATTTTTTAGGTATTAGTGATGGTAACTGACCATATTGAGAAAACTTTTTGACTAAGGTTTTCAGGCAGCTGAAGAAATCTCAGAATTGAATAGATGAAAAAGGAAACTGAAAAACTCAATCTGGAAATAATTTTGTAAAAATTTTTGTAACTGTTAAGATAGTTAAACAACGAAGCAACATCTTGGGGGTAATGGTAAAATCATTTCTCCTTGCTTCCAACACTGTTCTTCTAGAAGTTGCTGTAGTACATTGGCTAGAATATGAACTTGGTGCTGAGAGTTGAGCTGCTGACCATAATTTGCATTAATACTCAGTTGCTGTTTAATTAGGTCATACACTTCCTTTGACAGATGCAGTGACTGTTTGGCTCTACCAAAACTAGTGTAACTTTTCTGTAGAAAGTAGTAAGTAGCAGCATGAGGTCCTTGAAAGCTGTAGGAATTTAGACATGTTCTTTTTATTAATTGCCATTGACAGTTGTGTAGCCAAATGTTGTTGTAACCTTAGAAAATTTTAGCCAAAATATTTGGTTTTGTGATTGTTGAAGTCCCAGCTGAATATATGAGTTATTCCCTAGTTATTCTTCACAGTTCCACTATAACAGGGCCTCAGGCCACTGATTTGCACTGATTTGAAGGTAAATAGGTCCCCCTTTCTTAAGGGAGGGTTTGTTCCTTCTGAAGCCTGACATGATACTTAGGGAGACTCACTGGACATAAATGAGTCCCTCCTGCCTGCCTCTGTTTTGCCCCATTGGTCTGGGGTGAGTGGAAGTAACTACTTATTCAAATACAGTTACTTATTCCCTGGAATAAAATGTTATCAATTTCAATATGAAAAAAGATTTTCTCTGGCTATTGTATACCTATACATAATGAAACACATAAATTTAAGTGCACCCTTGCTATCCATCCATTAAACTCAACATTACAATTTTAAATCCTCAATAGCAAGTTCTGTTCTCCTATTTTTTGAGAGATTGGAAAGCTTTGAATAGATATTAAAAAGAAAAAGGACATGAGAAAAACAAATAAAATAGAGTGATCTTAAGAAGATCATTCAGAAACTTCTCTTCTGTCCTCTTAGAACACTTTAAGAGAAGTTTTACACTTAAACTTAGGACAGCACTCAATGAATTTGGAATTCAGAAACAAATTTCAGATATGGTAAAAGAGAATGTTTTTGCATACAGTCTGGACAGTACACCTGTGAAACTCATTGCTGTAGAAAGCTATTAAGGCTAAGAACAGAGCAAACTTAAAAAAATAAATCAGATACTAGCACGGTTATTACTGATATCCAGAATTATAATAATTAATGCTATCAAAGTTTGAAAAAAATACCATGTTTCAGGCTTTGGGGCATAGGCTAATCTCCGTCTGACAGATATCAGGATGAGACTTGTGGGAAGATGATGTCATGTCTACCTTGTGTGGGTTGTTGTGGTACAGTCTAAACTCACTGTGCTGGCAGTATACAAAACCATTTGAACCTGTCGTGTGGTTGCTTGCATTGATTGCTATATACAAAAATCCTTTTAAATGTGCATCTATTAACATAAGTGATATTCATGTAAAACTCCATGTTTAGCCAAAGTAAGTTAGGAATAAGTGCATCATGGCTGAGTATCTTTGTAGTATTGTAGGTGTCAAAATGCTACTGACTCTTATAAATAGTCTCACACTACTCTGAGTATACATACTGAGCATATGTATCTGTTAGGGAGTATTATATCTTTTTGTATGCAGTTATTTGTAAGTACAGATTTTGCTCTTTGGTCTCACTGCTTTACTGGCAAGTCCAATATATCACCTTTCTAGATCTGAGTTCTTATGTTGCTGTCTGTTTTCTCTAAACAGAGCCACCTCTCTCAACTAATGTGTATTTGCCTGTGGAGTAGTCTGAGTGCCACCTGAAAAAAAAGACAGAATGACATTGGTGAACAAAAGTTCACTAGCTCAAGATATGCAACCAACAAAAATGTATCCAAAGGCAATTCTTTTGTGTTTCCCCACCCTTTCATGACTGGGAAAGGAATAAAAGAAAACACATACAATTATGTGATTACACTATAAAATATAATACAATACAATATAATTAATATAATATAGCTGTTATAGTCTTAATTTTTTGCTGTGATGTTTTCTGCAAGACCCTGTAACTGGTTTTTAGTGTAACAATAAGAATCTACAGAATAAAAAGCATTTTTATTTTTTAATCTTCTGGCAGGATTCAAGCATGATATAGCTGTCTTCCTCAGAGATATAACATGAGCATGGTATGTGCAGACTTCTGGGATGTGGGAACAAGAACCAGTACAAGAGGAATTCAACTTCTGTTGTCTATCCAGTGAATAACACAGCAGGACGAAGCTGTCTCAGAACTTAACAGCTATTAAAGCAGGGATCTAAGAGACCAAAGTTAGCTTAATTCTTGCTTAAATGACAGGTTTCATGTGAAATGATATGTTATTAGGAACCATGTAGGCTTGAACAGTGAAGCACTGATCTATCATGTAGACCTTGTCTGTAGTACTTGTGCCAGGAAGAAGGGAGCCTGATAGTCTTTGCATATCCAAGTCTGGCAAAAGCAATTGGAAAGGTTTTCAGAGGTGGTGTGAAAGGGTAACTTTATAAAGCAAATGATCTCATTACTTCTCTCCTTGTTCCTTAACCAATGTAATTAATATCCAAATGTTCCCTAAGATTAGTTTTATTTCCTGCCCAACTAGCTGACAGACACTGCTGAGATTTGAATTCACAGCAGGCGAGAGCAGATGGCTACCTTCGGTAACAGATTACTGCATCAAGGCGTACAAACTGTCCAGCTTTGTCTCAATAAACTTCCACATATGATTTATAAAGTGAAAATAATAGAATAAATCCATGATGCCTATAATGAGAATCATATTACAGCTCTGCTTAAAGCACTAGAATTATCTAAACAGTTATCATGTACTTGTGCTGATCTTCAAATCTTATCAGGCAAGAAAGCATTGCCTGGAAAATGATTAGTCTTCTCTTTGCTATTAGTTCCTCTCATTTCATTTTTATTGAACCAATAAAACTTAAGTAGAGATTTCCAATACATATAGCTTCTATTGAACTTCTGGCAAACATATTAAAGTGTTATAGTTCACACTAACAAGGCGGTTACTTGTTTGTTTGGGGCTTTTTACATAAGTAAAGAAGTCCCTCTGTAAAGTTTCATACCTGCAAGTCCATAATGCAAATTCTGTACTCTAACTTGTATATATATGTATTAAAACAAACAAACAAACAAACAAAAGCCAACCAACCAACCAAACAAACAAAAACAAACAAACAAACAAAAAAACATTGTTTCAGGAAAAGAAAAGTAGTTGTAGGATCATGCATACACATCCAGCATAGCAGATAAACTAGGTTATTTGAGATCATAAATTGCAAGTAAAACTTGCATAGAACGGCTGATGAGAAATAGAATCATAGAATCATTAAGGTTGGAAAAGACCTCCAAGATCATCTGGTCCAACCATCACCCTACCACTAAACCATGTCCCTAAACACCACGTCCAACCTTTCCTTGAACACCCCCAGGGACGGTGACTCCACCAGCTCCCTGGGCAACCTGTTCTAACACCTGACTACTCTTTCTGAGAAGAAATGTCTCCTAATTTCCAACCTAAACCTCCCCTGGAGCAACTTGAGGCCATTCCCTCTAGTCCTATCACTAGTTACCTGTGAGAAAAGGCTGACCCCCAGCTCCCACAGCTTCCTTTCAGGTAGCTGCAGAGAGCAATAAGGCGTCCCCTGAGCCTCCTCTTCTCTGGACCCAGTCTCTTCTCTGGACCCCTCCTCTTCTCTTCAACCCCAGTACCCTCAGCTGCTCCTCATAGGACTTGTGTTCCAGCCTCTTCACCAGCTTCGTAGCCCTTCTCTGGACATGCTCCAGGGCCTCGATGTGCTTCGTGTACTGTGGGGCCCGAAGCTGAACACAGTACTCGAGGTGCGGCCTCACTAGAGCAGAGAACAGGGTGACGATCACCTCCCTGGTCCTGCTGGCTACACTATTCCTGATACAAGCCAGGGTGCTGTTGGCCTTCTTGGCCACCTGGGCACACTGCTGGCTCATGTTCAGGCAAGCATTGACCAACACCCCCAGATCCTTTTCCTCTGTACAGCTTTCCAGCCACTCTGCCCCAAGCCTGTAGCGCTGCGTAGGGTTGTTGTGACTAAAGTGCAGGACCCAGCACGTAGCCATGTTGAACCTCATCCCACTGGCCTCTGCCCATTGACCCATCCTATCCAGGTCCCTCTGCAGGGCCTTCCTACCCTCCAGCATAAATTCATCATAAAAGAGGGCAAGGCTTTTTACAGTACATAGCAGCTCCACCTGAAGCTGCAGAATGACTTAAGAAAGAATTAATATTTCTAGCATGCTGCATCATTATTTGCTTAGTAAAGAAATGTGGCGTGTGGCCCTGTGTAAAAGGTGTCTATTGGTATTGCTTACATTTTATTGAGGAGGGTCATTCCTTGTGCATTTGGAAGCACTTATATATTTATTCTTCTGGAAGCTCACATTACTTTGGGTGCTGAAGACTGAGGTGCAGAGTGGTTTATAACTCTGTGAGTTGGAGGGGGAGTCCTGTCTTCTGCAAAATTTGGGTTGTTTTCCTGGTGAGTGGTACCATCTCACCAGGTACCCTGGCTTTACTGAGAGCAATAGCTAAGCCTGCTGGGATGCCTTGGAAAGCAGCCCTGTGCAATAGCCAACCTTCTCTTCTGCCCTTTCTCTCCTCTGTTTTGATATGTTCAGTGCTTTGTTTCCCTCATTTTGTACTTGAAGGTTTGGGTTTTTTGCTCTCTGTGAGCCGTGTCTCTGTGTGAGAGGGAGGGCTGTAATCTCTTGTGTGGTTCTGTGGGCTAATGGTAATTTCCTGTTAGTGTTGTGGAGAACAGTGAGAATACCACAGTGTAAGTTACTTTCTGGAAAATTAAAGATTTCTTTGCAACTGTAACAGAGACAGCCTAAATTTCCAGGTTTAAAGAATGAGGGGAAGGTTTTAGTATTTTGTTTTGTTTTGTTTTGTTTTGTTTTGTTTTTTAAGTTAAAAGCTGAAGTTAGGATAAATTCTGTTTGCCCACCTGCAACAGTTTCCTATACAATTAGCTTAATGTTTTCTGAAGATGTGAAGCAGAGGTGGCGCAGAAAAATGTTATGTAGCAGCTTAAAGATTGTAGTTTCCGAAGATGGTGTTTTTACTCTCTAATTCAACAGTAGCTGACCACAGTGAATATCTAATTTAGTGTTGTTTTGGCTTGTATTTATGCAGTTTGCTTAGAACTGAGCAGTGTCTATTTCTGGCACATACAAAAGCATGTGTTTTTTGTTGTTGTTGTTTCTATCACAGACTTACCCTCAGCAAACTTAAGCAATTACAACATCACCGTGGTAGAAGGAAAGAGCATCACATTGTACTGTGACACTACTGGAGGGCCACCCCCTAATGTGTCCTGGGTGCTCACTAATTTTGTTTCAAACCATGAGGTAAGTTTCATATTCAAAGAAGTGATAATTCCTGTACAGATATCTGCTGATGGATTGAACAAAGTTCATGTCCAGCTTTAGTTAACTTCTTATCAAAAAGATGAAATAGAAGATTGATTTTGGACTTTAATTTATTTCCCAGTTTCTTTCAATCCAGGGCAGCTATTGCAGTGCTTTTGGAAAATGGCAAACACTTGTTACTTCAGATTTGTAAATGAAAGTGCAGTAATTTCTTGGGGTTAACATAGTGAATAAAGACACTGAAGCAAAAGTTCTTTCTCAGTATGACATATACCTGTACAGAAAGAATATCTCTTACCTACCCAAGGCATGAAAAAAGCTTTAAGTTGTTAATTTATTATATTTTCAAGCCAAAACCTTCATGTCCATATTAACTGTTGGTTGGACAATTTTGTTTGTCAGCATTAATTGTTTTGTGTTTTGTTTCACTTTCCTTCAAGAAAACAAAGTAACTACAGAGAGTCAAGAAAGTTAAGGTGAAGGTTTTATTAAAAAGATTTTTTTTTTATTGAAGTATGTAGATGTTACCTCAACAAAGCCAGAGAGAGTGGGAATTTTATTTTCTGAGAACTTTGTGTTATATGCCCTTTCCTTGGACTGTATGCACAATGGAGATAGACAGTCCATTCTGATGGAGTTATTCATAAGAAGTGTTTAACCAGGTGCAGCTGCTGACCCCTTAAATTGCCATAATTTTCATGGTGCAAGGCCTTCTGTTATTTACAATTTCATGTCATTGGCTACCCTGTATTCATGAGGGTGCAGACAACCTAAAGCTTTCTGGTCTGTACAAGTGTGGGATGTGTACTTCTAAAACTATTCCTACAGTGTGAGAATGCCAGGACCTCTGGGCTGTCTTTACCTTTGTACTTTCTGCCCTGAGGTCATTATATTGGGCCGTATAGATAGGATTTGATTAGCATGTCTCTCAGCTTCCATAAGAAAGAATTCTAGAGAGCTCTAGTTTTATTTCTAAAATTTTCTCTAATCGGGAAAACTACCCAAAGGCACCAGTCATCATAAAGAACAAGAAATTAAAACAGTTTGGGGAACTTATGCCAAGTTGTGCTTTTTCTTTTTCTTCTTCTTTTTCCTTTTTTTAGTTATGAGACAAAACAAATGTGGGATGCTGTTCAAAAAGTGAGATCACTTCATTTTTTAACCCTCCTATCGTTCAAATGCCATGTTCAGTTTTCTTCAAGCTTTCCAGAAATACTCTGTCCTGGCATAACTTCATGTGTGAGATTTCGGTGGGTCTCATAATATAGGCTGGCTACAACCTTAGCTGTGGAGCACGGTAGTCTTTTCGGTAGCAGAAGAATGAGTGCTTTTTAAGCCTCATTCGCAACTATCCTTCCCTTCTCCATGAGTGTTGTTTTTTTGGTTTCCTTTCTCTCACTTTCATATCTGTGTTGCTGACTCCCTTTTCTTCACCTCCTATGCTGCTTTTGCCTGCTTTTTCTCTCTTTCCTGTTTTACAAAGAGAAATGTTAACAGAAGTTAAAACTATACTCTAGTCCTACATTTCACCATATGATTATTTTTTATGCTGGTATATAAATTTGTTTATGTCAGATTTTTCTTGCTATAGGTTTCAGCCCTTAATCCACTATTGAAGCCCTCTGCTCTGAATCCAGCTTTAAGCAGTTCTCACCTCTGAGAGCTGCACATAGAGAAATATGCAGTGGGCTTTTTGGCTTTTCCACACTGCCTGATTGATATCACAGATTGATATCAGTGTCACACTGATATCAATGTCACACTGATATCAATGGGGCATTTAACTCAAGTGGGGTTTAGATGGGACCTCGAGGTTCAAACTTCTGGTCCTGTATGCAGGAGTGTCCCCACATGTCCCCACTGACTGCTGCTGAAAGTCACTGTGGTTTTATACTTGCAGGGCATTATCTTTTTGTCTACTGTGCAACACTGACGCATACATGTACACTAAGAAAAGTATTTCAAAAGGAGTTTTTTAAAAAGGATACTAATTATTGTATGTTTTCTGAATATGTTTTGGTTCTTTTTCATTTTAAGAATGTAGTCTTGCATTTTATGAAAAATTCAAGTATGGAAATAGTAGTTATTTGGAGATCACACGAACGACTCAGTTTAAGAAAACAGTGTCTTTAACAACTAGCTTTGCTAGCTGTTTTTTGTTTTGTTTTGTTTTGTTTTTTAATGATTCGGCCCTATGCACTTTATGCAGTGTAGCATAGCTGCATATTTAATATGGCATTTCAGGTTGTAAATGTGCCGTGAGCTTTCTAAGAATCACAAGAATCAAGAGTTCTAAGATTCATAATTCTTATCTTAATTAGCCTTATTGCTCGAACACATAAAATATTACTTGGACAGTAGCTTATAGGTATTAGAAGGGATGTAATTTCTCATAAATTGTTTACAAGAGGAAGAAGCTTTCAAGAGAAATTTGGCTAAGGAGGAGGGAGAAGACACACAGTTGTCACAGTGCAGTAGAGCTCAGAAGGCAGCAGTGGAAAAGATACCATGCTTAATAGCAAAGAGACAAAAGGCAATAAAGAAGGACTGAACAGAATATAGGGGAGGAGGAAAAATTCAAGCGGACTGGAGATGGACCATATAAATAAGTCATGAAATGGAAGAAAGGGATAAGCAAGGGCGTGGATGAATAAGAAGACATTTTTCTAGAGGGGAAGTGTTTAGAAAAGGCAGAAAGTGAAAGGAACAAGACAGAGAAATGGACAAGTGCAGTGTTTGCAGCAGGACTACACTTTTGGAACTTCAGCCACCGATGGTTCTGTCTTTTGTGTCTATTGGGTAAGGTGCCAAAGTAACATTTCGATTAATTACAGACCGATGGAGCTAAAGGGAAGGGAAAACGAAAAATGCTGTTGAGCTGTGGCCAATGATTCCCTGCCTCTCCCTTGTTTCTTTAGGCTTCAGTTGACACATATATGTTTTTCTGACCATTTGTAGAGTGACACAAGTAAGAATCCTGCTTCGCTAACAATAAAGAACGTCTCATCCATGGACAGTGGGCTGTGGATTTCATGTGTGGCAGAGAACATTGTGGGAGAGGACCAAGCCTCTGCTGAGCTCACGGTATTCTGTACGTACACAGGCCTCCATGCAGCTCATAAGGCCAAACTGCATTAGTAACAGCTATTTTGGTTACAAATATTTTGAGGGCGCACAGGTTGCAGAAACAGAAACATCTTTTAAGCACGTGAACTATCTACTGCTGTTAATAACGGGAATAGCTCAATCAGCAGTTGTTGAATTTATCTTCTGCTCCGAGTTTGTAAAAAAATACTTTTCTAAATGCTTTATCTTCCGGTTAGAACAACCTGTAAGCAATGGTCTGAGAGCCAAAGTCCTCAGTGGGACCGTCAGTGTGGGAAGGTTTGTAATGGTGTGCGTATATGTACACACTATTTTAGGAATTAAGAAGTGTGAATGCATCAAAAGGGTCATAGAGTTAATTATAAAGAGACTACAAATATTAAAGGTTTTTTTATCTAAATAAACAACTGGTTTGTTCAAAAAATAACACACTTGCAACATTTGTACTGCCAGATGTAAATTTATTTGTCATAGCTTTGAATAATGTACTTATTTGTCAGGGCCAAGGAAGGGGGAAGGGACATGTAATATGGAGACACTGGCTTCTTAGATCTAAGATTCCAGCCTGAATTCATTTTGTGTGAACAAGGCAGCATGTTTTCACAAGTTGCAGTCTTCTGTTCAACTGAAGTTGGGAATGGAACGCTTTGTAGATGGCAAACTTTGTTCAGCATGTGCTCATGACAGAGAAAACTAGAAAAAACACTATAGATGTACCTCAAATGGTTTGTAGGTTGAAATTGGATATGTAATAGCTATGGGAAGGAACATAAACTAGAAATGTTTGAACAGCGTAAATGAGATTCTGAGCTTGGCACTGTTATGAGTGATAAAAGGGAGTGTAACTAGACAAAATTGGATGCAGTTAAGAATAAATATCAAGCAAAATTTCCCAATAGTGAAATAATGGGCAAGGTGTTGTAATAGTCTCCTGAGGGAAACAGAACAAGTCTGTAAACTTGAGGCATTTAGCAGTTTTGAACAAATAATGAGAAAATGTATAGTAGAAAATGGTCCTTCCCTGTCAGAAGAATCCAGGGAATGAAGTCATCTGTTCTGGCTTTGATTCTGTGAAGAAAATCATCTGAAAGTTTGGATTCCTGGCTGAGGATATTTCCAGTACTGCTTGCTTTGGGCCAACTTTTAAATATTTTCAATACTGTTCTGTTCTTTCAGCACTCCTCTGCACCATTTTTTTCAGCTAAAAGTAAAAAGTAAAGCTAAAATCACTCTCTCTCCCATCTCAGTGATTCAGTAACTGAACTTCCCACACCTTGCAGAGTGTGGGATTTAAGTGGTGTTCAGTCTTTGTCTGAAACTGGTTTGTTTTGTTTCTTTCTGAAGAATGGCTTAATTTCAGTTGTGAATGTAGTACCCGAGGCAGAGCCAGTGAGTGTCCTGTGTGAGTGTCCTGCAAATAGGTATAATTCCTACAAGTAACATGCTTTTGTACCTTTGAATGAAAAATACTTCCCTGATAACTTGAAGGGCTGGGGAAAATGGCTTGTTCAAGATATTCTGATGTTCTTCACTCTTTTTTCCAATATAGTTGCACCAAATATCACATTTATTGAGTCTCCAACCCCGGACCACCACTGGTGTATTCCATTCACAGTGAAAGGGAACCCTAAGCCCACATTGCAGTGGTTCTATGAAGGGGCTATACTGAATGAGTCTGAATACATCTGTACTAAAATACATGTTATCAATCAAAGTGAATACCACGGCTGCCTTCAGCTGGACAACCCTACACACCTGAATAATGGTGCTTATACCTTACTGGCAAAGAATGAGTATGGAGAAGATGAAAAGCGGGTTGATGCTCATTTCATGTCAGTGCCTGGAGATGGTGAGTATAATTTATTTTTTTTCCAGTGTTAGTAGTTGCAAATTGATGGGATTGTGGAGACAGTGCTCCTGGCCAGCTTAACAGATTTTCAGGAAATATTTTATATGCTTTTTTTTTTTTTTTCCTCTGAATAAGTGTTGTCAAAATCAGTTTTAAAATAATGCTTTCCTTTAAAGTTTTCTTCTTGTTTATTGCTTCTCAAGGCAGGCCATGCTACTGCTCTCTAAATCCTTCCTTTGGGTAATCGTTCTCAGTGTCAGCTAAGGCTAGTGAAAGGCGGCTGCTTCTGAAATGTTTCCTCAAGCCTCAGTTCTGATCTGGAAAGCAACGAGTGCCCGTTCAACCACTCCACAGGTTTTCTACACTATGTGTGAATGCAGCTAGGTAGTGTATCCAAGGCCACGGAGATGCCTACATTAGCGCCTAGTGCCTTGTGGCAAAATCAGTAATGCAGTCCAGTGGGTTGACGATAATACCTTGTCTAGAACACCAGAGGGAGCTGGAGAGAAAACAGGTAGTCCAGAGGTAGGATGGTCAAAGTCTCAGGCCCTCACAGGCATTTTGATGTCCAATTCCCATTCATTTCAGTTAAGGCTGGGGACCTACATGCCTAGGAATATCCATGCTCAAGATGGTTGCTGTTAAATATCTGCATCTTCTGCTCTAGAGGCTCTGCCTCAGCCATTCTGAATGTATGAGAGCAGACTCAAGGTAGACTAACTCAATGAACTGCAGGGACTCCTGTCAGTGATTAATGTTCACTGTGGTGTGGTAGTTCACCACATCGTCAAAACCATATGTGAAGTGACTGTAAGGGTAAGAAGGTATACGTGCAAATGTATTGTTTCATGTAGAAAAACCTCTGAGTGTACCTTGCACAGCAAGAGTGGAAATACAGGCATGTTTTGGTGCAAATAATTGCACAATTGTATTTGAAAATATGAGCATATATCTACGTTTGGTTTTTTAATCACAGGATATAAAAAGCCGTCTTTTCTGAAACAGCAATGTACATTGCCAGTGTTATCTGAGAGAAAAAAAAAAAAAAAAAAAGTGAATATTTAAATTCTCTCTCCTGCATTGCAGGCTAGAGACAGTAAAAATATGGTCTGTATTTAACATTTGCTCCTAACAGCTCAGGCTGAAGGGAGAAAGGGATGGCAGGTCTTTCTCTTTCCCACACTTAGAAAGAGAAGGTGAAGAGCTGTTACAGCCAGGCTGTATTTACTCCTGCTGTCCTTAGCGTTCCTCTCCTCTTTCTTCTCTGCAGTTCTTCCTTAAATAGACTCATTACAGGAACATGCCATGATTTCAGCTACTGGCATCCTCTGATACTGTTATAGCAGCTCAGCAATACAGTTCACCTCGTCCATGTTCTCTATGCAATGGAAGCTCTGCTACACTCTGGGTATTTAATATGAACCTGGCTTCATTTTCTCATCAGAGTAACAGTTTCCCTAATACATTTATAAGAATTTATCATTTTTTGTCTTTGATCCAAATTCCTCTTTCTGTTCTGTTTTTCTTTTACTCTTTTTGCCTTTACACTGAGAATTTTCCAGTTGTGGCCTTTTAAATCACTAAATAGAACAGAAGGCATCCTCCCAATTAGAAAGACACAGTTATTATTTGCTCCATCATTTTTATATTCATAAGGAATTTAGGTCTCCGGATAATCTGTGCTGTGTTCTTTAAACATTTCCCAAGTTCTGCGGTGGATTAAGCTTCACAAAAACAGTATAGAGGAAACAGGACTACATACAGGCAGGATGTAACTGCATCAGAAATCAGTTCATGCATAGAGGATGGCACCAAACTAGTCTTAAAAATTAACAACAGGGGAAATTGCTTCTCTAGTTAGCCTTCTCAGTGTTGTTCTTATTAGTGGAGCTTTTTCCTATAATAATCATGGCACTGGGCTTTAGAATATTTCACAACATTTTTCTCTCTTCCACTGAAGGTGACATAAAAGCAAATGTTAAAAAAACAGAATCCTCCATTATTATTATTATTATTATTATAATTATTATTATTATTAAGTATTATAATTTAAAACACTGTTAGGATTCTTCTAAACACCTGAAAGGCTTCTTCAGTGCTGTCATTACTGTGTAGTTTCTTCTTTTGGCCCACATATTGTACAACGAAGCATAAAGATTAAGGTCCACACCCTGGAATTATGTTCATTTCCATGCCTTCATAACTGAATTAAATACCTGTCCTGATGTTTCATGGGGTGGGGTATCCTCACTAGGCTTTGAACTGATTCTCTGGTTATTGCATCACTTACGAGCAAATGAACTGAATGTAAAAAACAAAACAAAACCAAACCAAAAAAAACCCACATATATATATAAACCCTCACCTATAAGTTATACATCTATGTAAAATACAGCTAAGTCTGAAACATGTTCTGTCATCAACAGAGCAATACTTTACTTTCAAAGTTGCATCAAACATGATAACGAAGACAGAATTTGTGCTAAGATATTCTCAACTTCCAGCATGCTTCTTGCAGATCATTTTTTGCAGACATAAATGAGAGGAAAACATATACCATAGTGGGATTTGGATTGAGTTAATGATATCATTGTTAGTATCATAAAATAAAAGTCTCTTTTAGATGCTAAAGTCTAGAAGAAGAAATTTCAGATTCTGCAAGGTAGATTTTAAACTAGTTTTAGTCTGCTAAAATTCTTGAATTCCAGTGAAGCTGTTCCAGCTGACGATTATATGCTTGTTTGAGATTACACTACAACAAACACTAGGCAAGAAACATCCAAGTTACATTCTGGGAGCTGTTCCCAAAGTTGATCCAAAACAACTAATGAGTGCTGGAGAGATTTTTACCAATAACAACTAAGTAAGCTCTGTCATCTACCAGCCCTGTACTCTAAAATTCAGCTGAAGGAATTCAAGTCACATAGTATAGTGCAAAAGTAAAAGAAAATGTTAAATATGCCTTAAAGTAGTATCTTGCTAATGTGGCATAACAACATGGGTCTGTTTTGGAAAAGTATGTTTTTGGATTGAGTCTTTTGCTGCTGCTGCTTTATTTTGGAAATGTCAACTTTATAAAGAAAGAAGTAAGCAAATCAAGTTGATGTACTTTATAAAGATGAGTGAATAGGATCAGATTCTTAATAGTTTATTTACACAGCAACCTGTTCTAACAGGGACCAAAACAACTACACTGCTCTTTGTTTGCCTTAAAAAATAATTGCATGTAAACATGTAAAATTATTGCGGTGAAGTTTAATGGTAAAATAGCTTCAAGTGATGTTTTGATGATTGAGTAGATATGCTTTTATGAAGGCAATTCTAAATAGAAATTTGGGTTTGGTCCAAATTTCAAAAACCTGATTTTTGCCACTTTATTTGAAGTGAAGTATTTAGTTATGCAAAAGGTATTTGAATGGAGTCAATGACTTCCTAGTTTAAATGCCCCTAACAGGAATTAAGGGTTAAACTAGTTTGATGACTTTAGCCCATTCCAGTAAATAGTAACAAAAAAGTTGCCATGTTAGCAGGAAATAAAGGCCTGGGAGTTTTGTTGATGTTATTTTTCCTTCAGATTACAGAAGGTAAATTTGAAATACCATCTTTCATCAAATGGATGTTTTATGGATGGAAAAACTGAATCCATGAAAGTTTGTGAACTGAAAACCCTGGTCAGAAGTTGCTTGAGGACAAACAGTAGTAGTACAGCCTGTTTTCACTTGTTACTTATTTCTGCAGATTGACAATTCCCATGGGGTCTATTAACCTATATCTCTGGATACCAGAATATCTTCAAATGCATTTAAAAGCAAACCTAATTATCTGCTGCCATTCTGCAGATAGTTTCCAACTCTTTGTTTCATATTTTCAGCACAGATTCTCACGCTGTTGACATAAGCAGAAACAACTGAGTTCTGGTCATACTTGTCAGTGGCTTTATTCCAATGTAATGGCACTGGTGTGGAATTACTGCACAGTACTGGAGTTATGCTTTTTGAAGTTTAATTCATCTTTAAAAGTTTTAACTATCTGCTAATTTTATTTAAAAAAAAAAAGAGTAAATACAAGGAAAAGATGGTTAGGAACCTACTAGATAAGCTATACTATGCTATAAATACATTATAAACCAAGATGAATGGGTATGTTGAAATATAACACTACTATCTTTCAGGATGTGTATAGTCTAATATCTTGCTAATTTCAGTGGGCGTTCTGTGCATTATACTCACATATGTGCTCAGCCTTACATATGTGTGATAATTAGAAAAAGCTGCAAAGTGGAACTAGTAAAATTTAGAAAAGTGTAGACTAGATGTGTCCATTTGCCTCTGTAAAGGCTGGCTTATGGGAGACTCTTTTGGTACAAAGAACTCTGTGGTTCAGCTGTGCATCTGCTTTTTGGGAAGCATCCTTTCACAGAGTGAATGAGATCGGGCTGTGTAGTTCATTGCTACCTCTAGCCCTTAACTTGACAGCTCGCAGTGTTGTAGCTGCAAACCACTTTGCTCTCGTAGTGCTTAAATTGCAAAATTTTTTGTCCAGGTAAAAGTCAGTGATGATAACTCCCACTGAAGTCTGCTTACGGTCAGGGTGAACCTTAACATTGATTCTCAACAAGAATAGTTATTGTTGCACTTTTTTCAGATACACATTAACAGCAGAGAGTACGTGAAACCAAGTTCTAACTTGGGATAGCTGTAAAATAATTGGAAATGTAATCTGATTAACAGGTAGTGTAATATATTGATGTTGTTTTGTGTTTGTGTAGGTACTGATAAATGCTATTGCAAATAACATGTCAACCCTTAAAAAAATCCTAAAGAAAGTCTTACTC
Organism: Cygnus atratus; assembly: GCF_013377495.2. Taxonomy (NCBI): domain Eukaryota; kingdom Metazoa; phylum Chordata; class Aves; order Anseriformes; family Anatidae; genus Cygnus; species Cygnus atratus. Next base: position 43,405,865 of record NC_066396.1, read on the forward strand.
TTTCAGCATTTACAATCTATTTACAAAGGCTTTTTCTTTTTTTTTTTCTTTTTTTCTTTTATTTATTTATATTTTTCTCTTCTCCATGTACAGGTAGTGGCCCAATTGTGGATCCAGACGTTTATGGTATATATTTGATTTTCTTTTTCTTTTCTTTTAATGATAGAAATGAAGGAACTCAAACCACTAAAAGATTGAATGTCAGGCTCAGTTAAAATGAAATGGCACATGTTACAATACAATTCTAAAGGTACTTTGTGTTGTCGGTTCTTCTCTTGCCTTATATTATTAAGATCGGTAAGGGCAATGTGATGCTTTACTTACCCTGCTGCTTTTTGATTCACATTAGGAGAGGCATAAATCCACTGCTATGAATGGTTGCAATTGGTTCTGTGGGATGACAGTAGTCTGATGTAGCTCACAGGCATGAGATTTTGTGAACCTTTCAGAGGCATTTCTTGGAGGAAAGGAAGTTCATGATTTCTCCTTATATAACTTAATTTATTTTTTCAGGAATGTTTTCATACTTGTTTAGTCTCCAAAAATGTACCCCTAAATCCCACTTAGAAATGAGGATGGCACAAGTAAGTTTTCCTGTAGGCAATTTATTCTTCTCTGTCCTCTCATTTGTACCTTCCCTTAATCTCTCTTACATAAGCAAAGCATCAGCTCAGTGATATCTGAGTGGGTGCCAGAAGATTTGATGACATGGTGTTCACATTAGTTTTTAGTTAGGCAAAATGTTTTAGGCTGTACCTAGTGGAAGCCAGCATGCATTAGAATAGAATCTGTGAACAGCAAAACAACCAGCTAGTTTTATGTAGTACTTCTGGTACACTTCTGGTGAGCATGAAAAGTCCATTCTAACCAATATACCCCAACACCCTTTAGCTTCCAGTGGAAGCTTGATCCTGTTTGGAGTACTTTCATTAGGATGAAATGGCCCATAAGTCAAGTTTTCTTTAACCTGATTTAAATGTTATTGCTTTGATTCCATTCCATGTCATTAAACTTTAGCAAATGTGCAACTGAAGCACCATTTTGGCTTTAAGTGCTTAGAAATACTAAAGCACAGCTTCCCCTCCCTCTCCTTCCAAATTATTATTTTTGAGGGGGATAGGAGTTGCAGAAGGTGATGGTGGTTTGCACAATTTCTTAATTCCGTTGTATTATATAAGCATATGTACATACGTACATGAAGCTTTTTATTCTGATCTGTTTGCCAATGTCCTGGTGCATGTGTATGGCTTTAACCATGTGAGCACTGTACTTCAAGTGACTTTGGTTCGTTCTGTCAAAATGTGTGCTCAAAGTTGTGCAAGTGAATCACAACCAGCAAGATCTCATCCTGATGAAAGCAGTATTCCTTGTTATTTCTGGCTTTTCTTCGTACTTTTTGAAATTGCTGTCTTTGATCTTTGCTTCAGTGACTCAGTGCTTGCTTTGAGAAACACTTTCCAGAGTGTTTCCCTAAATTATTCCAAATTCACAAGTCCAGTTGGTGAGATGAATATATGAGGCAGGCTGGAAAGCCGAGAAGCTCTTTCACTTCTGTGGAGAACCACAGCCTACATAACTGACATGGGAACCCGCTGGGATTAGCTCCCCCTGGAGACCAAGCCTTTTCCACGACTCCTTTTCAGACCACTTGATCTCTGTGCTAATGTTTACCCGCAACTCAGATGATGTTGGAAGGGAGGTTTAAAGCCCACTCACTCCCCAGCTGTCCCTTGGGACTTGACCCTTCTGTGTCTTGCACTCCCTGTGAGGTGGTTTCCAAAGGCTTCCCATTAAGTGTTTTAAAAATACTGTGGGAAACAGAAGAACTGGGGATGCAGCAGAAGTCTGCATGATGTTATGTTCATTGGGGGGTTCCCTGCACGTAGAGCCTTACCTGCTGGTGGCGTGGAGCTGTCACTGGTCCCTCGTGGCTGGAAAGGGCAAGGAGGAGAGGCTGGAGTGGTCCTGTGCAGGAGGTACTGGTGGAGACAGAGCAACCTGCCCAGGGTTGTGCAGGAAACCAAATACAGAGCCAGATTCCTTGGCTGCTAGTTCATGTTTCCGTGCCACCCTGCTTCTTCTAATGTGGTCATGAACATGGCAGAGACAACGTGCCCCGTAGCACTGAGCCCCCAGGAGGACTGTGCACAATGACGCCCCAGTGTTTATTGTGGTGCTCTCATCTGTATCCCAGCTGCTTCGCACCTTGTTTTTAAAGCAGCTACAGGATACTATCCAGCTCGAGATGTGCTTTACCTCAGTTGGCACAGTTATAGGTAACTGCATAAGGTGCTAGGCACCAGGGAATCTGGCCCTGAAGCAATATGAGTCCCACATAGTGTGAGTCAAGAGGCGTGACCCTGTCTGTATCAGAATGCTATGTGTCTATAGCATGATTGCATAATAAAGTGAACAAGAATTTGTTTAATTCAGAATTGCCTGGTTTTGGCTGGATGGCTGTTGTGCATGTTTTCCTTGCCTGGCTCACCCATTTCAAGAGGCTTTGAAAATCTGGCACTCATTCAAATGTAAATGTTTCACAGTTATGCGGTGGGAAATGGCAATGCAACACCAATGTACCGAAGTGACCTACTTTTTCTCTTGCCCATTTTAATATAAAACTGCATTCAAAGGACTCAAAAACTAGACATGAAATATTCTGCATAGTTCTCATTAGTCCTTCAGGGTATGCTTCCCAGTAGCTTAGTACAGATGTGGACGTAAACAGAATTGCAAAGAGCAACTGCTTTTGCCCTCCACTATTTACAGGTAAATTTAAGAGCAAAAAAAATCCCTCTAGAAACTTGTACTATAGAGAGCAATGAAGGTTCTCAATATGTTTTGTTTATTGGTCTTGTTATAAAGATATTGTAAATAGGGTTGGTCAAAACTCTTAGTGAGTACTTAGTGAAGGTAGCTGTAAAGGAAACCCAGTCTTGTAGGCTGAGATACTTGTTATAAGCTGAGTTCTGCACTGGTGAAGAGCTCATGTGCTGCCTACAAATGAACAAGTCTCCTCTTTTGCTGTGGCAAAACCTGTAGTCAGAGTAGCGGCTGGTCTGCACAGCACTCTGCCTCAGTGTCCAGGCTGCTTGTGCAGGTGAGTCATTTGGGTAGCGTTTATGCTGCCTGTAGTAAGGAATGCTGTTTGTTTGCTTTTCATTACTATTTTGACCTTGCTGCACAGGAAGCTATAGGCATAGAGATACAAAGCTGAGTTGGAGAGTTCAAATGGTAAAAGACCAGGAAATTAAATTTTGTTTCCCATGAAAGCTCTGTATGTATTTTGGCTTTAAAAAAATCCTGTCCTTCAGCTTGTGTGGTATAGAGCCAGAATAGACTACATGAGCTGATTAGACAACCTGACTGTACTGACTGTAGCACTGGTGGCAGAGGTAGCTGTGTGGGTTCATATACCAAAAATCTCCAGCCTGCTGAGTGCTTTGCAAAAGAAAATGTGTTTGTGCATGCATGAAGATCAAAAACCTGGTGCAGCTTGTTGCTAGCGTTGCCAGCTGAGCTCTCCAAAATGGCCTTGGGAGCTAGAGAAGGCAAATTCTACCAAGCTGCAGCCCTCCCTTCCTCCCCTTTCTAAGTAGCAAGGGTTAGTGCCTCTGTGGTTAGTGAGAACTATGCCTCTGCATTTTGCTTTTTCATATTTATGGCTACAGTTTCATCTGTAGGCTTATAGCATTGTTTTTAATCAAAATGTGCAAAGAAATACAGGATTAATTGCTAATTTAAATTAAAATGCTAGAGGTGCATGAGTAATAGATGCAGTTATTGCCCTTGTTTGTTTCTTTGATCTGTACACATTACAGTCATAAAATTGAAACATTGTGTATATTTTCAGATGTAATCATAAAATACATTCAGTTTTTTATTTTAATGTATGTATCTCGAAGTTCATATGCACACTATTTAATTTTTTTATCTCATTTGAATAAATTTGACAAAAAATCATGGACTGTAAATATGTTTCATTTTTAAATAATTATAAATAATTAAAGCCTGTTCATTCTTTTGATGGAGTAGTTCCGGATTCACCCTGTAGACCGGTCAGTTATCATTATTTTGATAAATCAAATTTCTTCATACTATCTCAGGCATGTAACTTTTTAAAGTTTTACCTTTATGACTTTATCATGCTAAACTTTAACCTCTATGCACACAACAGTATTTTTAAAATATTTTTTAAACTAAGAAAAACAGCTACTTCATGTTTTAGAGTAATAAGCCAGCTAAAAAGCCATATGCTAAATTCACCTCAGCTAAACAAAAGTCCCCAAGCTAGTTTTCTAAGACAGTCCTATATTTGGCTGAATACAAGGCTAGAGAAGTTCAGTGTAGAGGACCATCTTTCATTTTTAATGGGAAGTCAGAAACACATAAAAATAGCTTTATGGATGGAGTTCTTTTTAACTCTAGGTTTCCCAATAGAGAGAGAGATTATGGTGTAGATTGCTTCTCTGTTAAGCTGCAGAGAGGAGCAGCTTCTGTTGTCAAGTCTCTCAGTCACAACACATTTGTTTAAGATTACCTGTCACAGAGATCTCCCACCAAGTGTACCAGGTACAATAGCAAGTTCAAAGAGTCCCAAGAGGTGTTGCTGACCTTACTGTGCTACAGAGCTGAAATAATAAAGACAACCATTTCCCTTCTGAGGTTACGAAATTATAAAAGCAACCTTTTTTTTTTTTTTTTTCATTTCCTAAGAGTATGAAACCACGCCTAATGATCTTGGAGACACCACAAATAACAGTAATCAAATCACTTCTACGGATGTTTCCAACAAAGAGAATGAAGATAGCATCACTGTAAGTATATACATTGTTTCCTGATCTGTAATCTTGGCAGACTTTCTGACTATGCAACTAATGAAACTGCAGAGATTGTAATGGGACCCTAAGCTACTAGAACATCAGAGCTATTACCATGTTGTGATCAAAACAGAAAAAAAAAAAAAAGAAAAAAAAAAAGAAAAATTAAAGCAGTGCACCCCACTCCTACCCTTCCATTGCCCCATTTTTTGAAAGAGAGAATCACTTCTCAGACCAAGTAAAATTGCTATTTAATTGTTTTTGTGTTTTTCTGAACAACTAGCTGTAATTTTTCAGGCCAATTTTAGGCAAGGAGAGCAACTCTATATTTACAAAACAAGGGCATCTGAGGTAATTTAAAGATTGTTGTTTGAATTCCAGTCCTGAAGTCAGCTGCTCCTAACAGAGAGGATGTGCTGTAACAAACTTTCAGACTCTTTACCTATTCTTCTAAAACGTGTTTTTGTCTAGTGCTTTGATCATGTGCAGGAGAACTTTAGCATAGGTAGCTAAATTGGTGGGTCTCCTTCTTTGCTGCCTTGCCTCTCACACTGTCCTGAGCTGAATTGCTGGAAACTGTCATTGGGTGGCTAGCCTGGTTAATATTGCTGCCCCGCAGCTTCAGTGCCCTGGCACAGCAGCAGGCAATGCATGCAGAGTGTGTGTGTTATGAAACAGTGCACGGGCTGAGAGCTAGGGAGGAGGGGGAAAGGAGGCATTCAGGAGACATTCTCCTGCGGGGGAGGAATCAGAGGAAACCCAACCAGCGACTCCTTCCAGTGCTGATGGCTGGGGGGTGAGAAGTCCTGAGAGAGCAGTGGATGGGCTGCTGAAGGTTCTGTTTGTTTCTGTTCCTGTCTGTTAAATGCCATAACACTGACAAGCCTCTAGTCCCCCATCTCGAGGATCCCAGCCACTCTTATATTCTCTGATAACAGAATAATTGAATGGCTGAGGATGAAAGGGACCTCTGGAAATTTTCTGCCCCTCTTCCCCTCCTGACTCAAAGTGGGGTCAGCTAAATCAGGGCAGGTTTCACAGGGCTGTGTCCAGTCTGGTTTTTAGTATCTCCAGGGATGGAGGCTCCACAGCCACTCTGGGCAACCTGTGCCTGTGTTTGATCACCCACACAGTAAAAAAGTTTTTCTTATATGCTTTCCTTACATGCTTTCCTGTAACATGCCACTCTGTTGGAAGGGAAGGAGGAGATGTACATTCCCTCCCTGCCTTGAACATGTAGGATGTTGAAAAAGTGATTCTCAGAGGTGTCTGCATCTCTGTCCTCTGTAGGATAGAAGGAAGGGAGAAACTTCAAGAAGTGGCTGTTTTCTCTACTCTTTGAACTGGGTGCAAATGTTTCCTGGTTGAAATGAATTTCTTTACCTAACTGTTTTAATCTGAATGTACATTAAATGTTTTGGAAGATAGATCATGAGAACAATACAAACACACCTATTCGTGTACTCTTTTTTAGGTGTATGTTGTGGTGGGAATTGCAGCGCTGGTGTGCACTGGCTTAGTAATAATGCTTATTATTCTGAAGTTTGGAAGACACTCTAAGTTTGGAATGAAAGGTAAGCAGGGTTGCTTTTTATGTCTTAAATATGTCATAATTGTTGCGGGTTGAACAAACTTATACATTAGGCTTCTGCACCAAGAGCATTTGAGATAACCAGATAAAGAGCCATCACAGTTAGTGTTTCATTTATTCATCAGGTAAGTAAGGGCAGAGACAAATGTAGGTGGTAATACAGAATTTTGGATCAAGTCCTTCTGGGCCTCTTTTTTTTTTTTTTCTCTTATGACAAATCCCATTTCTTTCCCTCCTGCTTGCACAGCCCAGTGGGAAACTTCCTGGACTAAAATACTATCTGAGTGTAGTGTGTTGTTCAGTGCAGGGAGAAAGAAGATAGGAACTTAAAATTTATTTTGAAATGAATTAGATTACAAGTATGAGAATCTATGCTGTACATCAGAGGTACTTCAGACCATACTTCAAATGTTGCTTTAGGGTGGTAGATGCAAGGAAAACAATAGCAAGAATGGAAGGTGCAATTGCAGTGCCTCCTGTCTCACTGGCACTTTCTGATGGATGCGTTTTCTTGAGCTTCTGTGCGTATCTTGGTAAGTGGCAGCAGGAGAGAGTGGCAAGTGTGTGTGTCCCTTTTGGGAAGGGGTTATCATACTGCATAATCAGTAAGTTTGACTTCAGTAGGTTATTAGTTGCAAAATTGTCTATCTAGCTCATATTTTATTAAGGGTATGCTTTGGGATAATGACTACATAAAATTCTGAAAGGGCAGCAACCAGTACAGAGTTTATTTATTCTCTAAATATGACTAGTGATGGTTATCAATTACTGTGATACAAGATCGCAGTTCACATACAGTCCTTCAAAAACTAATCACAGGCGTGGTATGTCTGGTAGTGGTGAGCTACAAATAACTTAAATATTTCATTAGAAAGGAATGACTTTCAGTTGTGCCTGATGTGAACCTCAAACTTCTCCAAAGTTTGCATTTACATGTGAGCATTCACGTATGGATCTATCCATAGTCCAAAGTCCCAGAAACACTCTCTCAATTTATCATCATTAGAATTGAATTATAGAATTGATAATAAAGCAATATTTAAAACTTGACATTAGAACACCATATCAATATGTAAGACCTAGACTAATAATAAAATATTACCTGCTTTGAAAAGTCTGCAGCATAAATATATATTGATTATTAATAAATGAAGGTAAACAACCTGGGGTATATGAGCATTACTGAAATAAAGCAAAATAAAGTAACGTTTCTTGGAAGTTCTGAATAACAGGATCGGGTCAGCTACCCATGAACTCTCTGAGTCATATGCCTTTGAATTAAGTGACAGCAAAATTAGTCTCAACTTAGCATATAGACATTATTTTATAATTGAAATTTAATAAACACTCTTAGTAGGGAAGTGGGAGAGAATAAAAATCCAGATCGCTTTGGAAAATATCTATAAAACATGATTAAAAAATCTTGTCAAATCTTCCCCAAAATGTGAATGAATATTTTGCATTCATAAGAAGGAAATTCCTGAGTTGCCTTCAGGCAGAGATGTAGAAAAGGCAGCGCTTCATTTTTCTGTTTCTTGTGAAAACACAATATGGTCACCTCAGACACCCTCTCATTAAATATCTCCCCATCCTTCTTCAGAAACTACTTTAGAAAAGCAAAACAAAACAAAACAAAACAACAACAACAAAAAAACCCTGATCACTCAGTAAATGGAGAACTCAAACTTGCACTCAGTGGTGTTTCTCACGTAACCATGTACATGAGGAGGGAAAAAACATTCCACTGAAAATCAGAAAAGAAGTGTGCAAATAGGCATCAGTGCTGTATGTCCAGTAGGAAATATCTTTATGTAAGGGATGAAATTTTCATCCCTTTTGGGTTCATGGCAGGCAACTGCATTGTCTTGAAGACTTTATTTTATGCCTCATATTTTTTAATGCTAGTTTATCCCATCTTTTGCATGGGGATTATCTATCCCCTACTTGGACTGTGTCCTGGCTGAATAATTCTGTTGCTTACAGAGCTTGAAAATCGTTGGAGTTTGGGACTAACAGTGTCTAGTCCCCCCAGAAAGAGATGTTGAGCAGGTGATTGTTGTTTGAGCTATGCTGCATAAGCACTGGCTGTACCTGGAAGCTCTATGCATGCTGAGCAGACACAGAGACTGCCACAGAGTTCACGTGCCCCCCTTGCCTTCTCCCCATGACTATACATGTGCAGAAAAGAATCCAGTTTATGTGACAGGTCCTCTGGAGGTTTCCAGTATATTGGCTGTACAGATCAGTTTCTTACCAAGAGAAGTTGAAGAGCTGTGTGGAAATAACTTACCCTCTCTTTGGCTTCTCTTCATTTTGTATATCTAGGGTAAGGTGACAGTCTGGGATATGTTCATTCCTAAGCAGTAGTAGTAGAGTGCTTTTGCAGATAAAGATGATGACAAGGAAGTCAGCTCACCCATTCACCACCAGTAATAAAACTAAAATATTTCGTTTGTGATGTTCTGGATTCTAGCTGGCGTCGGGTAGCACCATATGAGGCAATTCTTTTAACGCTTGCCTTGCTTCTTTTCACTTGTCTTTTAGAGCTCGGTGAAATAGCAGGTTCTGATGATTGATTTCAGGAACAGTATCAGTATAGAGCTGGTCTGTGAGCTGTGCACAAACAGGCTTAAAATAGGGTTAGTATGAATAAAGATACTGTTCTGTGGGTAAGCTCTCATGTTGTGCTAGACTTCCAGATAGTATTGCAAAATTCATTGGAGTAACTGGTGAAACCTATTTCTCTCTTTTGCTCTGCTTGTGTGTATTTTAATCACTTTTTATATGGGGTCTGTTGTTAACGGCTTTGTGTGAAAAAATCCTCTTGGTTTCTTCAATCTGGAGGTGAGGTTTTTAGACTCTTGCAAGATGCAGAAGCATAAATGGTGAATTCTTCAGTTAATATCTTAAGTGTATTCATTAAGATTTGTGGGTTGCTCTTATGAAACACCTTGGCTTGCTTGCCTGCTGGAGGATATGAAAGTGCTTATGGTGGGAGTTCACTGAAGGCTGCCAAGACATCTCTTATCATTTTGTGTATATGTCTGACTCCATCTAACCAGTTTATGAAACTGCAAGCTAACAGGGGAACAGGAGAGGAGAGGGCAGGAGAAAGTTTGTGAGTTCCCTTAGAGTATTTGCAGAAGAATAATTCTAGTCCTGTTTTATTCTACTTCCACTGTTGAAAAAATGTGAATGTAAATAACAGCTAATTGCAAAATAAACAACTTTATATTTTGCAAATGTTAATATAGCAACATGCCACTATGCATGGATGGAAGTACAGAGCAAACTCATGTAAGGTAGATCAGTGGATAAAGTTTGAAACAGCATAATTCAGTTAAAAGGGTGAATATATTTCTGCCAATTTGAACTGCATAAAACTTTAGCACAAGGTGTTCATATTCCAGCAAAAGGACAACATTTATAGTGCAACTAACATGCTAGGAGCACTGCAAGTGGGTGGCTGCAGACCAGAATGTTATCACAGCTGCTTTTAGAAGCTGTAGAGTTTCTGTAGGTTTTACCAAAACCAGAAAGGAGGGAGAACTCACTCCTCCCCAAAGCAGTCCCATAACAAACTAACAAATAGAATCTGACAGAAGTAGAGGGAAACAAATGTGTACTTAATCCTACTGGGGCTAGTGAGGTTTTTTTGAATGTTTGTATGAAGCTTCTGTGCGTGCTTTGAGCTTTGTGTGGTAGTGCAGTGCAAAGTAACATAACAAACTAAGTCTGAAGTTCCCATCATACTTGGCCAGTGCCAGCTGTCTTCTCCCATCTGTGAGTTTAAGGATCACCCTTTGAATGGTGCTTGTCTTTCCTTAAGCTCTCTCTGAACTGCCTACTATGCCCTAAATGGAGCTGCTGGCTGTCGATGATTTGCCCCATTTGCAGTCCTTTGAGAGTGTGCAGCTCACAATACAGAAATCTGTCTTTCTCTGACCAGACATCAAGTGGGTTGATCAAAAAAAAAAAAAAAAAGTATTCCTTTTGGGACAAATGACCCCAAAATAGTACCATACCCTCAGGCCCTTCATAGCTGCTTGTTATGACTTTTGTGTGGAAGTTTACAACTAGGACTATCAGTCAGGATGCAGTACTTTTTCACCAAGCTGATTAAAATTTAGGAACAAACCCATGGATCTTGCCTGCCAAAGTCAAACCCAGATATTTTCTCCTACTTCTAGATAGCTTTATCTCTCAAGTGATTTCAGTAACTTTGTTCTAGACCATGATGGTCCTTGAAAACTTTGTAATTAAACAAAACTGGTTATTCCAATATGAGCATGTTCCATAGTGGTGGATTTGTTTTCTTTGTGTGTCATTCACTATATTGTTTTTGTTTGTAAAATCTTATTAAGTATGAGCTTTGTTGCTAAAGGCAGTGTTGGAGAAGGCAGACTGGAACTCGTCTTCGATTGTAGCATATTTTTCAATTGTCTTACAGTATTATCATTTAGGTAAGAAATGCCTTTGTGCTTAGTAATATTGCCTTTGTGCTTAGTAATATTGTCACTCTGCTGTTGTGGTAACAGCTTCTGTGTCCGTGAATGTGTCCACAATGCCTTAAAGTCTTTAATCATTGTGTGCCCAAGTAATTGTATTCATATGACTTTAAATATAGTGCTGTCCAAGTTAGAGTAGAGTGGTATCTTGTTCAGTTTGAACATGATGATTTGTTGAGGCTTCTGCATATTTTTTTTTGGATGCAACTTACTGCCAGCAGGAGAAATTTGTCTTATTTTTTCTCTCTTATTTGTCTGTAGGCATATACCAAAAGGTCAGTATGTTCTCTGCTTTAATACATTTTATTTTGCTCCATGTTGTTATGGCAAAGAAGGTGATTGCATGAGATTTTAAAACAAACCCTCTTCATTCAGACTGGAGTGTTGAAGAGTTCAGATTTTGGAGAGTTCAGATCAGTCCCAGCAAGTGGTTTGAAGTACCGGTATGGGAAAAGGGAGAGATATTCTATTTAATTCATGCATTTCTGCATGTCTTGCTTAAACAATTGGGTTGCTTACAAAGAGAAGAATGATATACAATTAGAATAGAAAACCCTTTATGCCTTTTAGTTCTAAACCAAATGCAAAATAAAAGCTTTGCATCTTCAGCAAGGGCCTGCAGTTTGGCAGACTTGATCTACTATTCAAATAGGTAATAAGGTTCCCATGAGGGCTTCCTTGACATTTTTACCTTGTTTGCCAGACAACTAAGAGGAGCTTTGCTCAAAAGGTAGGATCAGTTTGTAGCATGGGGGCACACTTACTGCTTGACCTTCATTGAGTCACTGAATACTGAACTTTTTGACTTTCCATTTGTACCTGTAGAAGTATTGTGTTGTACATACCCTAGTGCCAATTTGGTGGGTGTCAATCCTTTAATGTCTTTACAACATTTCATTATTTAGTCAGTGAGTAGAATATAAAGGAGCTATTAACTCATGTGCGTCAGTGTTGTATGATAAGATGTAGAAAAAAATGAATGTGCTCAAATATGCAATATTTTTAGTGTGTAGACATGTGAAGACAATGGTGATATTGCTCATCTGAACCAGACACAAGAAGTTATTTTAATTGTTTGACATTGGCATTCCAATCACTATAGCCATGGGCAAATAACACAAATTGTCTGTATCAGGTGCATCACTTGTTTAATGGGGGCAGTAATATTTATGTATCACGTGGACATTTGGAAGATAAACTTGTTATTGTTTGTGAGTGCCTTGTGTTAAGCAAATTACCTTACAAGCAGCAAATTACTGCAAGTACTTCAAAGACTGAGAGTTCTTATGAACTGATCCATGCAAGTCATCTGTATAAAGGGTTTTATGAAGATCTGAAAACATTTAAGCCTTCATTCTCTTTTGTTCCAATAAAGAAAAGAGGAGTCTCTTAAAACATTGCTCTGGGGCCGTGTCACCCTTTCAGAACATACTATAAGGCATTTCTAGCTATCCATTGTTTATTTATATAAAATTTGGTCTCTAGATATCAGATTTCTATTTCTGTCTGCTACTAGTTTTTCTGAGTCTGATCCTAAAGTGCAGGATTTAAAAGAGGAACATAGTTCCAGTTGTGAAGCAGGAACAAGCCAGTGAATGACATACCAAATATATAAGAAAGGACTCAGGGAGTCATCTCAAATCTGAAGGTGGGACATTTTTAATGATAAGATGGGGCATTTGACTATGATTGCCTTTGGTTACAAAATTCACACTTAGTTATAATGACTGAGGCGGAAAATGAGTTGTTAACTTCTTGGCAGCTTTTAATGGTTCAGACTGCTATGGATCTTGTTAACACATGATTATCTGGGGTCTCATATTTCTTACTAATAAAATATACATGTAAAGTAAGTTTAAACAAGTGCTTGCTGTATTCCCCTCTCTCCCTCTCCCCAAAAGAAGCATATGAATGGGTGGTGGGATGAAGAGCTACACATGTATATGGTAAGAGAGAAGTAAGATGAACTGGAGAACTAGGGAGACGCTGGATACAAAAAGGACAAGTTAGGAAAGAAATGGAAAGATACCAAGGAGAAATTAGACTAATAATGGATGCAGTGGAAGTGAAGAGAGCTGAAAGTCATAATATACAGGGCTCTACCTACCTTGATGTGGACTGAGGCCTATAAGGATAGCACAGCTCCTAAAAGAAAGCTTGATCAAGGCAACGGCCAAAGAGAAGAGTCAGACTTAATGGTGTAAATTGAAGAGTGTTTTGACCCTGTGTTCAGTGTGCATCCATGTTGCCACATAAGTCCTTACTTTACAGAGCTGGGGTTTTTCTTTCAGTTTCTTTTGTGCAAAGGGTGAACACTTTCATGCGCTTTTATGAACTTTTGACTATATGCAGATCATGCTGTTTCAGAAGTGCATTAGTTTGTGAGGGGAAATTGTGGTCTAGCCCATGAAGAATTTTAAAGAGAAAGAAGACTGGATGTAGGAGGAAGTAAGAGGATGAGAGGAATGGGAGGTAGGAGAGAATGTTGTTCTTAATCTTAATAATTGAATGTTTATCTGCAATCAGATCGAGAGCAGGCACAAAAATAGATTGGAAGAAGTATTCAGATATTTTGAGGGATCAGAAAGAAAGAAAAGGAGCAAAGAACAGCAAAGCCAGCCTATTTTATTTTATTTATTTTATTTTATTTTGAGTAGCCCCATGTCTCCAATACTTTAAGTTCTATGTAGTACAAAGTACATATGTGCTTCATGGAGATCACCATTTGAGAAATGCTGCAAATATACGATAATAGAAAACTAGATGCTAAAAATCCAAGCAGTTCTTAAACAACATAGGTGGGAACATGAAAAGCAGATAAATATAAAGTATTCCTGGTAGAAATGAGATCCTTTGTGTCATCTCTATCTGGGAAAAAGGCTAATTTCAGAGGGGCTGCCGGCATAGGTGTTAGAGCAGTTTTTTTGCTGCTCCTGGTGGCTGGTCCACCTTGTACTCACACATCTTGGAACAGCTGGCACTGACAGTCACTCTTGAGAGTGTCTGGTCCAACACCCCCCATCCTCAAAGCAGAATGAGCTACAGCAGGGTGCTAAGGGCTGTGTCCAGCTGAGATTGAAGATCTCTCAGGATGGAAACTCCACAACATCTCTGGTCAACATGTGCAAGTGTCTAGTCACCCTTACAGTACACTTTTTTTCCCTTATGTTTAAATGAAATTTCCTCTGTTTCAGTTTGTGCCCATTGCTACTTGTTCTGTCACTGGCCGTGCTGACTCACTGACGAGGAACAAAAAAAGGGGAAAATAAAGGTGGCATGTGGACAAAACCACTTCCGAGTGGTGGTGTGTTGTCCTTGAATACTGGCTTAATTGAACTGAAGACAGGGAAATACCAAAAGTTTACGGTAGAATGCATGCTTTTTCCAGTGCAGTGACACCTTTTTCATCAGAATTACTTGATTCATGTATGTGAGTCTCCCCTGAGATCACCACTTGTAATTGCCAGTGGGGATTACAAATTTATGTTGCTTAGGACTTAGTGACACAGCTTTTACAGTACCTGTGAGATTTTATGTAAGTTTCCATCCGTTTGCATTCCTCAGCTTTCAAAGACTGATGTAGGATTCTTTCTGTGATAGAGCTGCATTAATTTCTGTTTCAGGTTCTAAGTTTGAACTCTTTTTTTTCCCCTTTCTTTTTTTTCTTTTTCTCTCTCTCTTTTTTTTTTTTCTTTTTTTCTTTTTTTTTTTCGCTTGGGAAACCTTGTGCTTGTCCTGAGTAGTAGAAAATGTTCTAATTATCTGGTTCATAATGTTGTGTTTTCAAATGCCTGGCTATGTTAACTACTTATGAATTCTGTTAACGGATGCTGAAATCTTAGTACAGTTGGAGGGCCCTTTTTTATTTTGTTCCTGTAAAAGCTTTCGGTATTGAGTTTCACACCACAGGGAAAGATTCACCATGGTCTCAGAGTCTGTCTAGCACAGAGCACTGTGCTGTAGCTCTCCTCACAGCTGTTGTTGTTCTTCTTCCTGCAGTGGAAAAGTAGCATGGATGAAATCACAAAAAATTGAGTCTCATAGAAGTATCTTCCAGGTAAATGTGTGTCTAGAAAAGCCCTGCAAGCTAAAACTGCTCAGAGATTACACGTGATTTTTAAAGTTTTCTGATTGTTATTTGAACTTTCTCCAAACCAGGAAAACTGCTTGTTCTTTCTTGTCTGATTTTGCAAAAACACAGGAGTAGTCTTTTATCAACAGCTTCCTTTAATGCATCTGAAAATGCCTTTGTTTTGTTTGTACATTCTCATAGCATTACACTCTTTGGACCAGAATATTTGGAAAAAGCATCAAAAATAGATATTTTTTTTCAATATTTGTGACTTCTTTTTTGGAATGAACAAGAAACAATGCAAAACCATTGTTGTAGCAGTGCTGTGGCTGCTTAGGAAAAAATCAAGAAGTACAAAAGTTCACAGGAATTAAAAATGAAGACAAAAGGTAGTCAAGCTACTCAAATATGTAGCAAAAAGAACACTTTAGGTTTTGTTTCAATTCTGGGCAAAAGTTCAAATAAGATTGCTTTATTTGAATGAATGGCTCCTTTTTATATCTCTTTTTCACAAACGCACACTCACCCCCCACACCCACCCTCCCATGCATGTTTATCTTCACCAAGGATATCTACAGCCTAGGAGCAGCTCTGTGTATTAGCTGTTGACACAGCCCCACTACTGCAACCTGTGAATTCCCCAAGGTGTTTTCTTTATGGGTAGCTGAACACATGTCCTCCAAGTGACTCACAGCCATTCTCAGTTGTTCTCTTCCTGGGGATACTATACCTCCCTGGTGCTTCTTCACTTGTGTGACGTAGGTATGCCTCCTTGCTTCACATGGTACTGTTTTTAGCCCTTCACATTTATTTACTTAAGACATTAGGGCTACATGCCGTCACCAGTATGGATGATATTCCACTTCAGGGATCAGAAAAATCTTTATACATAAAGCCTTTTTTTAAAGGCTTAAATGAATGATGAGGTCAAATAGGAATGGTTTTCCTATTTCCAAGTAGATTTTTGTGCTGCCCCCAAAACCCATTTTATCCTAACTCCTTCTCTGTATCCTACCTAAAAATCAGAATTGCCTTTTTAAACAAGCAAGTGTCCGTCATTCACCCTTCTTTTTGCCCTCTGCCCTGCTTTGTCCCTTTTAACACTGTTCATGCTGCCAGAGTCAGAAACCAGGAAGAACTGACACTTCCAGTATGGAAATGAAAAGCTGGATCTAGCAAAATGAGATTAGTCTTATTTCTCTGAGATTTTTTAAAAACAAAAGGAGGAGTTGGGATTTTTTTCTGTTTTGCGTTATTCTGTTTGATTTTTGGAGCTTCCTAAAGAAAGCGGTGGTGGGAGTGAGGAAAGTAATGAGTCCTTCATCATGAAGTAAAATGGACAAAGTAACTGTTTAGGAGCAATTACTAGTTTTAGATTAGTTTTATTCTTAGCATTAAAGGTTAATACCACTGTTATTTCTTTAACTGCGTGGTATAGGTGTATGCCCTGGGGCACAAAGTGGAATAATGCACATGGAAGAAGTATTCATAAAAAGTCCTGCAGGCATCCCTGACTGATTACAGAGCATTTGTCATGACTTCTTCCTGGCACTTTGGCCAGCTCATCTGACTGGGGTCCTCCTGCCTCCACCAGCTCTTCTCTTTCTTGTCCACTCTGAATATTGAATGTGTAATAATACAGAGCTGGCATGGATAAGAACTTGGAACTGAACCTTTTTTCTCATATTTGTTTTGTATTTTAAACACATCTTCCCCATGGATTTCTCCATCACTTTAGTGAGTAACACTAGTACCCCTAAATTAGTCTCCAGCCACATCATGAAGACTTAACCCTCTATGGCACTTTCAGGTAGGAGAAATTTTAACTTTGTTTCTGGTCAGAAAACATGGTGAGGAATGTAAACTTGGAGAGAAAAACTCTTAAAATCAGTGAGTTGAGTTACAAGAGCCTTCTGTTTCAGCTGGCAGTGCTCAGACGCATGAGCTGGTGGCCATGGCTGAAACCTGGGATGGCTAAGGGCTTTTGAGAATGTTTTGTGGCCTAGTCTCTGTACGTTTGTGCTGTTTAAAAAAGTTGCACTGCTGTGATTTGCAGCAATAGACAGCAGCAGGAATGTACCTCACAGAAATACTCCTTTTTCCACACTGATGTCTGAACCAGAATTTCTTGGCTTCAGCTAATTTATGTAGAGAGGACCATTGTAGTGTTCCCTTCTGCATTCTCTGGAGCTGCACTGTTACCTGCCCTTTCCCTATGACATGTGGAGATGAGTGCTAAAAGCAGCCTGTGTTTTAAGTCCTCAGCTGGCTCTGATTGCAGTTGTTTATTTTTTGAGTATCTCTCACACCATAGCTACCTGAGCATCAAACTAAATGGGCAGCCAACTTCTGTGTTTGTGTCTACACCAGTAAATATTTCTGACCAGAGCCCTCCTCTTGGGAGATTCCTGGGAGCTCTCACAGCCCTCAATCACTTCAGAGACTAGTAGATAGTGTCTCCTGCTACATTTCTCTCTTTCTGTGCTTCTGAGTGCCAGCTTGCTGGCTAAGCAGGTTGTAGCTGCTTCTCGTGGTGTCTGAAACTTGTGCTGCTCTTGCACTGGCCTCTGCCTGCATGCTCCAGGCAAATATCAATGCAGGCTCCGCTACTGCCATCTGAAGAATCCATGCAACCTGCCACTGATACAGTTAACCCCAAGGGCTCTGTGGGGGCAGGTTGTGAGACAGCCAAATGGCACAGAGGATGTGAGTTTGAGTGACACAAATATTAAGCAGGAAGTCATCACCTCTGGCACGTGAAGGTTTTGGGCTGCAAAGGTATTCTGCATAAATGTGTCTGTGCACTTGCTTTGTGTTTATGTGATCTTTTAGGCATGCATTTTTGTCCCCTGTTGGAGGCAGGGCAATAGAAGTTCATTTGGTTGGACTGACATGGCTGTTCTTGCATTCTTAGTTATATTTGTCTCACGCAGGCAGGTTGGCAAGGGAAAAAAACTTTCCTTGTCTCTGTCTCTTAAGCATCCTGTTGGTCTCGTGAAGTAAAGTATATAGTAAGTACACCCGACTTTATTTCGGCAAAGGTATAGTTTGGAATTTCTTAGAATTGATTTAGGGTAAAATCCCCTTGTACTTAACCAGAAGATCTAGCATGAGTGAGAGGAACTGGAGGAAACATTTTTTCTTTCTGTGCTTGGAAAAGCAGCCTGTACCTGAGTCTTGCACATGGCATATGCCACAGGGCAGGTGGGATGCGCAAGAGGAGCACAATAGCAAACCCACAGAGAAAATGAGGAGCATTTGCTCCTTCAGGCTGTTGGACCATGCTGTCCTGAGGCTACTTGCGAAAGTTTGAGTCCCCTGCTTTTTCCCTGTGGTGTGTTAAGACAGCTACTGAGCTTAGGTCAGAGTCTGTGTGTTCCTGCAAGACGCGCATAGCCTGGAAGCATCAGTGGCATGGTTCTGGCCCCAAGATACCAAATTCATATGAGGAGTTGATATTCCTGAGAGAAGTACAGGACTGTCTTTTTCTGCCTTCTAGTACCTTCCTTCTCCAGCAGCAATCCAGAGCACACTGATGTTGCCTGTGGCGCTCTGGGCTCACAGCCTTACCCTCTGGTGCCAAAGGGAGAGGAATTTCTACCATGTGTTTGCAGTCATTTATGCAATTGGCTGATCCATCTGTGTACTTTCAAAAATGTTCATGCCACAATATACATTCATTATTAATCACAATGACATCGCCTAGCATTTAAGTGCTTAGATACAGCAATGATGGTAACTTTTGCAAACCTTGATTTGCTCCCAGAAGGCAAGACAACACTTTTGCTAAGTACAAACTATGCTTCTACAAACAGGTGCTTTCATGGCGTAAGTCTGAGCACTGTTCTCACTGACCACTACATGTACGAAAATGTTTTTTTTAATGTGCACTACTGCATACACTAACTGGCAATGGAACAGCAATCTCCTATTTTGTGCACACTAAATTCATTCCTGTCATTTATTACTTGCCTTTTAACTACAAGGCATAGAGCTTCTGAGAATTTCCTAGTACCTCTTCCAGCTGTCCTAACCTTCAAGTTTAGTTAAAAATTAGATACTTCAAAGTCAGCTAGTTGCATACCCTATGATTTTCCAAGTCATTCCATTGCAGCTGACTACTGATAACCTTTTTCCTCTGTTACAGTACTGAAAAATCATTCAGGATAGTGAGCAATGTTGTGAAAATGCTTCATTTTAAATGTTTTCTTTCAGTTCAACAACTTGGTCACTAGTTTGTTTTGTTTTAGTGCAAGGGAAAAAAAAGAGAAACCTCAGTGTTACAGTGGAGACTTCAGAATTTATTGTTTTTACTGTCACCAAGTCAAAGAGCTGTCTTGTTAATGTTTAAAACTGAAGTCCTGTCCTTGTTCTTTTTTTTTAGGGGGGGAGGGGGTGGACTCAGTGAAGGAGGAGAGGAAATGGGCTGCACAGAATGCATGACTGGTATCTAAAGATGTTGGTATGCTGACAGCATCCTTCTTTAAAAAAAAAAAAAAAAAAAAAAAAAAAAAAGAAAAGGTCAGTGAGCCTGGCTCTTTTTTACACAATGACCCCATTATACTAGCCTGCCAGTAACTGAATGTAGATGGGAATCGGGCTCATTTATATTGATGGGGGTTAGTATTTCTTTAGGGAGAGAAGTGCAGCAGGCAGAGGTCCTGCGGTTGGCTGTGTCAGCTTCCATGTGCATCTAGGAAAGTATCTTTGTAGTAACATGGGAAACTAAATCCTCCCAGAGAATAGGTGGAACTTAATCTTGGCCTTTAGCTCCTCAATTAACCTTGGCACTGTAACACACTGGGCTCTGGATGAGGGAGGCATCTTAGAGTGGTTCTGAAATAGCTTATTAAATCAGGGATAAAATATCAATATTATGCTGGAGCACTGCTTCCAGCCAACATGGCAGAACTGACAAAGGAAGTAATAGGAAAGAGACCCAGCTAATAAGGTCTCTACTTAGCCTGCTCTGGACAAGATATGGACAGGGACCAACTCTCCTTCTTGAGTCTTGGCTACAAAACAGTTATGGAGGAGGGACTTTGAGGAATGGAAGTTTCAGAGGGTGCCCTCCAATGCACTTCAGTTGTGCCTGGCTGCGTTGGCTCGTGTGTGTAGCAAGTATAAAAGGTACAGCAAAGGTATTTTGATGATGCCAGTGAGAAAACTTCAAGTGTCTAGTGGTAAGTATGAACACAGGTAGAAGCCTGAACTGATGAATCCTTTTTATATAGACTGAGGCATCCATGTATATTCATGTTCGTGTTCATATATGCCTACACATTCCTAGTTTGGTATATAACCTGTCAGCTAGATGCACATAAATTTCTTCCTAAATGTGGCTGAAGATAATTTTCTGCTTTCTTTAACAGAAGTTTACGGTGTTTGAATATTTTTTTGCTTCCAGTATTCTCATAGGTTAGTCACTTAAAACACAAATACATCAAATTTTGAAATAACTCAGGGCTTCACTGCCCAAGATTCACCTTTTAAAATGTAGTCGTATGTCTGACACATTTCTGTTGTTTCATTTAATTAAAAGGGCTGCTAATTTGATAAACATGTCTAAAATGTTAAAGATAGAAAAACAAAGTGAATTAGAATGAATTTTGCATAAATTTGCATAACTCCTGCAGCCAAACTGAACAGATTTGTTTTACCTTTTCTGCAAAATAATGTTTTGAAGTTCTCTGTGTATATTTTAGTCTGTCTTCAGCAGAAGTACAGTTGGTTGGATGTTCTTTGTACTAGCATCACCTTGACCATTAATTTATGAAAATAATTACATTTGCTTCTTTATGAGACTTACTGTAAGGAATTCAAGGCTTGTTTTGTAAAGAAATTCAAGGGTTGTTTTATAAAGAAATACAATGTGTGGCAATTTGGATCAGAACAAATAGCTCATGCAAAACTCCTAGCACAGAAGGTGAATGATATGTTAGGTAAGGCTAGCAAGAAATGCAGTTATGGGTCAGGATATTACCTGAGTAATAATACCTTACCCTAGAGTAAGGTCCTCAATCCAGACCAGGAAGATTGTTGCCAGAAGGCTGACAAACCACGCAAACAGACTAGCTGAACCTTCTGCAGTTCCTACACTGAGATCAATGAGAAATATAGGTAGTAGTCTGAGGGACAGAGGACATTATTAAAAAGAAAAAAGAAAAAGAAAAAGAAAAAGAAAAAAGAAAAAGAAAAAGAAAAAGAAAAAGAAAAAGAAAAAGAAAAAGAAAAAGAAAAAGAAAAAGAAAAAGAAAAAAGAAAAACAAAAAAAAAGAAAGAAAAAAAAAGAAAAAGAAAAAGAAGAAAAAGAAAAAAAAGAAAAAAAAAAAGAAAAAGAAAAAGAAGAAAAAGAAAAAAAGAAAAAAAAGAAAAAGAAAAAAAAAAGAAAAAGAAAAGAAAAAGAAAGAGAAAAAGAAAAAGAAAAAGAAAAAGAAAAAGAAAAAGAAAAAGAAAAAGAAAAAGAAAAAGAAAAAGAAAAAGAAAAAGAAAAAAGAAAAAGAAAAAGAAAAAGAAAAAGAAAAAGAAAAAGAAAAAGAAAAAGAAAGAAAAAAAAAGAAAAAGAAAGGCAAGATCAAAGCCTATCTTCTTGAAGTGAGAAATGATAGAGAAGAGCAGAGGAGGGGCTGAAAACAGGCGTAAGGAAATCTAGGAGGGGAGATCTCTGGGGCGAGTGAGAAGACTAGAATTGGTGAGCAGATAGTATGTTTCTTAAACTGGTAGGGGAAAAAAAAGAACAGTTTGTTTGGTTAACATTGTAGTATAACCAAGGGAAAACAAGCAGAGAAGTGAAAAATCACAACCTTTTTCATTTTCATACTAGAAGGATTGATTATATCCTGAGTAGAAAGAAGAGGGGGAAAGGATTAACATGGGTGTCAGAAGTTGTGGAAAAGTTGTAAAGACTGAAGATGCAGTGTTTAATTATGATGGGGAAAGTGGGACTAACTTCCATTGTCAGGAAAAATGGCAGAAATGGGTAGTGTGAGTTCTTGTCCATCTGGAAGGTTGTGGGTGTTCTCAACCTGGCTTTGCAAGGGTGGCCTGTGACATCATTGAGAGGGAATAAAAAAGGAGGGAAAGTGAATGCAGAAAGAAAAGAATTGATAATCCTATCCAATGAAAGGAAGAGAAAAGGCAGTAAAGGGGGAGAATAGAGACCTGTGGAGAGTGTCATCTCTGATGAGTTCTCAGTCAGAGAAAGGGCAGAGGATGTGTCCTATCACAACAGTGTAAGCGCTTGTTCCAGGTCAGGTTAGTATTGGGAATGCATCCTTTACAGGTATCTTGCAAAGGCTACCAAACCTAGTTCAGTCACAGTAACTGTCCAACTCGTGCCAGAAGCTTTTCTGAGCTCTGTAGCACCACAGTGAAAGCCTGGCAAGCTGGATTTTCTCCCCTCTCAAACTGCTGCCAACCTGAAATCAAGATCTAGCAATTAGTGAAATTGTATGGCTGAGAGGTTGATTTGTTAATTGGAAACGTGATACCTGAAGATATGTATGTTTCAGAATAATATCATGGGACCAGGGGAAAAGAGCTGTCCTTCTGCTGGGGCAGATGTCCTGCTCCTTAGCTAACAGTGTCTTGCAGTCAGCTGTCTTCTGCTCTGCCCCACTGTGTATCTATGTGATCATGAATTCCTGCACACTTTAAAGAAGACAAAACAAAACAAAACATTAAACCTCAGTTTGAGATGAACTGGGCCCAGACCAGTGGCACTGAAAATTGGACTGGCAGGGCCAAGAAATAAGTTTTCTCATGTCACAGCCACTGCAGGTAAGATGAGAAAGCTTATTCTGCAAAACTCTCTAAACAGTACAGTGGCAGTCAGCCTGGCCCCTAGCCAGGACACCTCTGTTGGCAAAGGTTTACTTAATCTGACCTGCGCTACTCCCATATGGTCACAAGATCAGATGTGAACACATCAAAGAATACAGTAACAAATTCAGGCAGTGGCCAGGCTTTCTCTGGATATTTCAGGCAGTACAGTGACTTTTAGTGTGTGCAAGTAAAATCACAACTGAAGTTTGCAAGTAAAATCACAACTACATTGTTGTAGCTTGGCTGCCACATTCTATTGCTTTTTCAGCATGGGAAGCACCATAGTTGGAAACAGAGGCACCAGGTTATTGGAGAATAACCATTGTGATCAACTCCTCACACTTGTAGCATACATGGAGGAGAAGGAGAATTTTGCCCTTGGTCTGTACATTGCAGACGTGTAGGATGGTACGCAATTGTTTTTTTTTAAAATCATTAGAGGTCTACTCTGATGTTAAGTAACTCTGGAAGTTATAGCCAAGATTGTGAACTTTTTTTGACAGGGGAACATCTCACTGCATTTTATTCCTCCTTGATTTTTTATTAAGTCTATGCCAGAGCCATGGGACCGAACACGACTGTGTAACCAACAGTTGGAAGATTTGTGGTGTTTTTGAAATGTAAAGGGAATAAGATTCTGTTTTTATCAGAAAGAATTAATTCTTAGGTCCTAAAGACCAGTGGATATGGCATTTGTATTCTGTCCAATTCATGATACTGAAACATGTCATAGAATCACAGAGTCACAGAATCGTCTAGGTTGGAAGAGACCTCCAAGATCATCTAGTCCAACCTCTGTCCTAACACTAACAAGACCTCCACTAAACCATAGCACTAAGGACTACATCTAAACGTCTTTTAAAGACCTCCAGGGACAGTGACTCAACCACTTCCCTGGGCAGTCCATTCCAATGCCTAACAACCCTTTCAGTAAAGAAGTTCTTCCTAATATCCAACCTAAACCTCCCCTGGCGCAACTTTAGCCCATTCCCCCTCGTCCTGCCACCAGGCACGTGAGAGAATAGACCAACCCCCACCTCTCTACAGCCTCCTTTAAGGTACCTATAGAGAGCGATGAGGTCTCCCCTGAGCCTCCTCTTCTTCAGGCTAAACAACCCCAGTTCCCTCAGCCGCTCCTCATAAGACTTGTTCTCCAGACCCCTCACCAGCTTTTTTGCCCTTCTCTGGACTCTCTTGAGCACCTCCATGTCCTTCTTGTAGCGAGGGGCCCAAAACTGAACACAGTACTCGAGGTGCGGCCTCACCAGAGCCGAGTACAGGGGGACAATCACCTCCCTAGACCTGCTGGCCACGCTACTTCTTATACAAGCCAGGATGCTGTTGGCCTTCTTGGCCACCTGAGCACACTGCTGGCTCATATTCAGCTGCCTATCAACCAGTACTCCCAGGTCCTTCTCGGCCAGGCAGCTTTCCAGCCACTCATCTCCCAGCCTGTAGCGCTGCTCGGGGTTGTTGCACCCCAGGTGCAGGACCCGGCACTTGGCCTTGTTGAACTTCATACAGTTGACCTCAGCCCATCAGTCCAGCCTATGCAGATCCTCCTGCAGAGCCTTCCTTCCCTCGGGCAGATCGACACACGCACCTAACTTGGTGTCATCTTTAAACTTACCAAGGGTGCACTCGATCCCCTCGTCCAGGTCATCGATAAAGATATTAAAGAGGACAGGCCCCAGCACTGGGGGACTCCAGTAGTAACCGGCTTCCAACTGGATTTGACTCCATTCACCACAACTCTTTGGGCCTGGCCATCCAGCCAATTTTTAACCCAACGAAACGAAAAATAGTCATTTTTCATTGCCTATATTTTTATAGATCAGACAATGGTATGGGGAAAACATAAACAGAACAATTCTCTGTCTGCATAGCACCATGTAATTTCTGATGTAAAACTGTCCATTGCCAGATTCTTGCTAAAATTATTGTGTGGTCACACTGCAATTTTGCAGTGAGACTGAAGATACATTGGTTTCTGGTTTTGTTATAGTGTAGGTTTTCACATTTCTTTTGATCTGTATAGTCTGTCATTGCAATCCACAGTTTATCTCTTTCTCTCCTTAAATGAGTGTTCTTATTCCCCAGCTCACCTGTTCTTTACCTATGAACTTTTAATCTTTTTTGGATGTTTGTTCATTAGCATAAAAAAATATAAATTTCCATTGTGAGCAGACCTGTTATATTTCAGAGTTTAGGGCAAAACATATAATCTGCTTTTGACCGCGATTTTGCAATACTGAAGTTTTAATGACCTATATATTTTGTATAAGGCAATTGTTAACATTTCATTTTACAACAGTAATCATTAAGTATTGATGTTTCAGTATTACTCTAGTGGGTTTTGCTATCCTATTACTATAGAAGATACCTGACTGTAATACTGGTAGTAGTAATTCTCAGCTTTTGAAAATGCTGCCATATTGTTCTTGAAAAAGAGGGTATTAGATGGTTAAAGTTAAGGAAGATATCTGATCTCTAGAAAGCGTAAATGCTGGTAATTAAGTGGGCAGCTAAAAGAGAAACTAATCACATGGACATTTTGAAACCAGCCCACTTCCTACATCCACGAGCTCACTGTCTTAGATAGCACTAAGCATTCCTCTGTGCAGATACAATCTATAGACTTCTGCCAGTGCATTGCTGTGTGGCAGTGGGGAAAGAAGTTGTTGCATTTATTCCTTCCTATGTTGGGTGGTAAATAGAAAAATCTTTTCATCTTTGGACCTTGTTTGTGTACCTACCTCTGCTGAGTACCTATCTCTGAGAAAATGTCTACAATCAATGATCATTAAGTTGTTTGGTGGCTCTCTTCAAGTTCTCTTTGCTCGATCACATTAAAAAAATTTCTTGGCTTAATGTTTTTCCAGACTCTTAACATGGTAGATTAGTTGAATAAAGGCTTTTTGAAATAAAAAAAAAAAACAGTTCTGTAACCTTAATAACAGAAGTTATTACTTCTCTGAAGAAGTACATCAATAGATAGAGAGTGATTTGCAGTGGGACTGCTAGTTGAGCCAAAAAGGAAAGAGGAGGCTTCCTCTGCGTTGCAGTAAGCAGCTGGACCTACCCAAATGAAAGATGATGGAAATAACTTGTAGGAAAGGAGGCCTTAGCAGAAAAATCACACAGTGTATTGAGGTGGAAATAGTCAGAAGGAGAACGTAGTGAAAATTTTTATACATCTTCTCTGTTAGGTTTATGTGGCAAGGTTTTGGTAGCGGGGGGCTGCAGGGGTGGTCTCTGTGAGAAGAATACAGCAACTGCCCCATGTCAGATAAGGGCTGATTTCAGCTGGCTCCAAAAGGAACCCACCTCTGGCCAGAGCCAAGCCAATAAGCAATGTTGTTTGCACCTCTGTGAGAGCAGATTTAAGAAAGGGAAAAAAAAAACCTGCTGCATAACAGCAGCTGAGAGAGTCAGGCATCCGAAACAGCCCTGCAGCCCCCAAGGTCAGTGCAGCAGGAGGGCAGGAGGTGCTCCAGGCATGCAGCAGCAGTTCCCCTGCGGCCTGTGGAGAGGCCCCTGCTGGAGCAGGCTGTCCCCCTGCAGCCCATGAGTCCCACATGGAGCAGATCTCCACGCTGCAGCCCGTGGAGGAGACCCCAGTGGAGCAGGTAGATGTGGCCTGGAGGAGGCTGCGGCCCGTGGAGAGCCCCTGCAGAAACAGGCCCCGGGCCGGAGCTGCAGCCCGTGGAGAGGAGCCCACACAGGATCAGTTTGCTCCTGATGGATGGACCATAAAGTTGCAAGGATTTTTCCTGCCGTATAAATCACTATTTTTCATGTAATATTTTTCCATTCTATTGTGTGGAGAACATTTAAAAAACAAAGCAAAACAAAACCAAAACCAACACCTTTTTTAAGGGCCATATGAATATTCCTCATAGAAAGTGGGCTCAAAGGCCTTTCAATTCTAGGAAAGATCCAAAGACTGAATAATCCTATTCTACATCAGTGGGTACTGAGGAAAGCCTAGGTAGTGGCACTGGCAATCGATAGCATTTTTTGGTTGCTCACAGTAATAAACATAATACATATACACACACATATATGTATACATATAGAACATATGTAACATATGTTATACAGCACACATAGTCTAACATACAGAAAAAAAGGACACCTTCTGAGTTGTTGTCTGGATGTATTTCATACTGTCTGTAATGAATTTGTGGTTTCTCTTTATGAATAGTTTGTAAATACTCTATTTTTGAGGATGCCTAAAGAAAGATTTACTTGGATATGTAAAAAACTGGAACTAGGAGCATGCAGTGGGTGATCATTAATGATTCAGGATGGTTGGTTTCAGTTTTTCCTCCTTCCTTTCACAAGGCAAAATCTGATCAATACTTTCCTTTCAAGGTCATAACTGCTGCTTGGTCTCTGTCCTTCTTATAACCCTTCCCCAGCCATATGAGTGTTCTGGAGGATTTAATTACTAGTGTAATCGAGGTTGTCATCAATAACTCTTAGCATTGTCAAGCTCAGACGTAAAGCCGTATTATTACAGGAGAGGGCTCAGCTCTGATGAAAGTACAGGGGAGTTGTGCTGATGAATAGCTTTGGGTCACACTGGTTGGCAGTCATGAATGATACTTTTCCCTTTTCTTCTTGTCCACAGTAATCCTATGGTTGTGTTATGGACAGGAAAGTATGTGCATCTGTGAAACAATGGTATAACTTATTTCAGGTATTTGATTCTGAAAGATTTGCAAAATTGAGCTGAGTTTGAGAAAATAATGTTTCTCTTTATGTGAGGGGAAAGATGCTTCCACTACATGGGTGATATCCTTCCTAATGTATTTTGGCAATTTGTTTTCCAGAACAACGTGTGAAAAGTATGTTTAAAAACATATTATTAGTTCATTATTTTTTTCCTTCTTTAGAAATTGGTTCAGTGTAGACTAAATAGACCTACTGAGTAACTAACCTCACATCCTAAAATGATGTTGTAAATCCTAAGGGGAGTCCCAGGTTCATTATTTTAATTGCAAGAAAGGCCACAATGTTCCTCTAATGGGGGTGGAAAGCTTTCTCGCTGTAACATACCTTGCCTGTTTTAAAAAATACCATAAACAGTCACCCACAAATACAGCAGAATATCTTAATTGTACTTTTGTTTGGAATCTCATTATTCTCTCAGACAAGCAATTGCTTTCTGAATAGGCTGCTAAAATACAGATTTGATACTTTGTCAAGAGGCAAGCAGGGCTGCCTATCCTTATATACTTCAGTTTGCATGTAGACATCATATTGCTAAGCATGATCTGCTTTTTAAAATATAAATTCTGTGGTGTGAAAGTGATATTTAAGATCTGTTGACTTGATCAGAATGAGCTGGATGTATCTGTAGTAGTACAGTGTACTACTACAGTGTACTGTACCACTACAAATACATCCAGCTCATTCTGGTAACTGCACAGACGTTAATGAATGTGAAGATCCCACAACCTGCATCAGTGGCACTAATGCTGGTAGTTACATCTGTGAGTGCCCTCCAGATTTTGAGCTGAATCCTACCTGTGTTGGCTGTGTTGATACATGATCTGGCAACAGTTACCTGGACATTAAAACTCGTGGAGATAATGGTGGCACTTTCTGCAGCAATGAGATTGGAGTAGGTGTTTCTAAGGCCTTCTGTTGCTGCTCTCTGGACCAAAAAAGTTGGTCCAGTATAATTTTTATGTTGGCTGAAAAATAGCAGATAAAATGTAAGACATCATCTCTTCCATCTTCAGCTTCTTAGGAAAATCTAGACAGGATAAAGGTCTGCAGTGAAGAGACAACTCTTGAGGTATCATAATAATTTCGAGAGCGAGCTCCTAGAGGTCAGCTGTATTGTAGAACATTATGAACGCAATTAATCATACTTGTGGAACACAATGTTTCCAAATTTGCTGTGTGTTGTAATCCCTAATCAGTCAAAGAATGTACATAGTTCACTTTACTCATTCTACTGACATCGTATTTAATGTCGCTCAAATCAGTTTTATACATACCCTATTGATTTTATGCTGTTCATAAAATGCTGGTAATAGAAAATCTATTTCTATTGCATTTTTGTGTGGGACTAGTAACTTAAAGTTAATATAATTTCCAAGGAGAAAGCTGTTCAGCGACTCATGTGAAGTATGTTGGAAGGTATTTGTGTATACATGTATATATAATTGTGCAACTACACAAATTTTCAAGCAATATAATTTAAATGGATGATTAAAATTAAGTCCTGCCATTTGGCTGGTGATTCCTTTTTTTTAAATTTATTTATTTTATTTTTGTATGTCTGTTCCTGCATTGAATTCATAACATATGTCCAGGTCTACTGGCTGCAGATGTGTAGTCTTTGCATATGAAATACATGTTTTCATGTTGCAAAGAATACTTAGCATAGGTATCTGAAAAATTGGGACAGAAAGTCTTGAATTTTGAGCTACCAATGACTATAACAGGCAGAGAACACCTGTTATGCTGAATTATAGGAACAGAAAGAGAAATCCAGGTCCTCTGGCACTGCAGACCTGGGAGAAACTTTAGGCAATGCTAGTTGGTTAGACATTAATTTCAGTGCTAGGAGTAAGGAGTAGGGCCAGGTACTAAACAAGTTGCTTTGATGATAGATCTTTTGAGAATTCTTTAATACAGTGAATTACTGACTTGGCTATTAATGAATCAGCTTAGGTCTGCATATGATCCCCAGCTAAAGCAAACGCCCCAGTGGAAAACCATAAAATGTAAGCAAAAATGTGCTCTATGCAATATGACTAAGGATTGACCCTTGACTTCAGTAGGAGCTATCTGAATGTTATGTTCATTTTTGCAGACCAAAGATATGCACCAAGAAGAATTTGGCCAGTGACTGAGGAATATGTCCTCGCTACTGATCATAATGCATGATGCTGTAGTTCTTTTATACATATTTTTAAGCTATGCAGTTTTCTAATGCTCTAAAACACATGCACAAGCTGTATCAAGTAGAATCCAGTCCAAAAAAATACCAGTTAATAGTGACAGTCCTTCTCATTGTATAGATCATTAACAGTGAAAAATGTGAATGGGGAACAGCTAGAAGTATCATGCAGTGGATATTTTGCTGCA
Source organism: Cygnus atratus (assembly GCF_013377495.2). Classification (NCBI taxonomy): domain Eukaryota; kingdom Metazoa; phylum Chordata; class Aves; order Anseriformes; family Anatidae; genus Cygnus; species Cygnus atratus. The sequence goes on from NC_066396.1 coordinate 43,435,790, forward strand.
GAGTAGGATGGAAAATAATGCAATTGGTGAAGAAATGTGAATATAAAATATAGTAGAATTGGCAATTGCAAATCAAGCCCTTGACAATTGCATTAATGGTAATGCATTCCATTCCAGTTCATGGTGAAGTAAAAGGAGTTGGTCTGGTAGATCAAATATGGCTTTCGTTGCAAGACTGCGACAATGAAGGTGAGATGATAAAGCTATTTAGACTCCTAATCTATAAACAGCAAAGACTATATTGTTTCTACATACACCTAGTGAATTTGCAGAATTATTTCTTCTTAGAACAGATGTGGTTGTAAAATACTACAGTTGTTTTGAGTTTAATTTTCAGGATATATATGTCCTGTATGTATATAATCTATACATTTTTGGTGTAAAAAATATACATGAAGTCAAAATTGTAAAGAATTATTGATGAATCGTTAGTTCTGAATTCCTTCTGAATTTGGGAAATTCTTTTTGTTTAAATGCCAGGATTTTTAACAGGCCTTGAAACAGGTTTTATTCTATTGAAATATTTGATAAATTGGGATGGATTAAATAACAGGATGAGAATGCAACTTGCTGTCTTTTTTCATTATTTTTCATTTTCATTTCTTTTGTTCATTAGAAATACATTTTGAAGTAGAGCTTGATAAGAATCCATTTGGTGTAAGCAAACCCAGCTTCTATATCTGGGGAAAAGGCCGAAATACCACGTTTAGACTAGTGTCTTTAGATGAGTGGTTTTTTGTTGTTGTTGTTGTTGTTGTTTTTGGTTTTTTTTTTTTTGCTAACATGTTTTCAATCATCGTCTTCTTTTCCAGTCCAGACAAGAATAAAATCACAAGAGCTCTCAAGTAGCTGTTAATACATTTTTCAGAGAGAATGTCAAAAATTGTTTTCTGTTCCATCAGTATTGGGTCATGGCACCAAGCCTAAATAATTAGAACATGCCAAATACCAAGATTTTGTGTCCTCCATTAACAAAATTGGTACGACTATTTTGAAAGTTAATTGACCAGTTGCAATGCAAGTGCATTTCACGTAACTGACTCACCCCTTCCATTCCATTGTACTTCAGATAATCAGAAATAATTCAGTTCTGTATTATCTGTTACGTAGTCTCCCTGGAAAGTAGGTATAGTATGTAGTTTGTGTGTACTGTATAATTTCATCACTTCTGTGACAAAGTACAGCAGCATTTGAGACTATGAATGTGCCGTCAAAGCAAATAGGACGAGGGTATTCTTTCGCCCAGAGGGGAAGGTGTACATAATGCTCATATATTTAAAAGTCTTTTCTCCATACTCCCTCAAAAAGGTGGCTTCATCCATACTCTGTATTGTCAATAATTCCTGATCCATGCTTTGAACCATAGTGGGAGATTGACTAGGAGAGATCTATTTATCTTAGTCCAAAAAAGTGCTGTAATTAAGTGTAGATGAAATAATTGTGGCTAAAAAAAAGATACACACTAAAAGAAGATTTTAGGCCTTTTGTTATTTTTCTTTACAAACATAGATATGTCCTGAGCAAGTTTTTGGCTTGTAACTGCCGTTTGGATCTTTTTTTGTGTTGGCTCCCCATCTGAATTCACTTGATTACTCTGTTCTAGTGGAGTCATTTGTGTTCTAATTTGTACCAGCCTTTCCCTACAAAATTTATGATAGAAATACCTCTTGGAGTGGGTTTCTTTGGTTGGGTGGCAGGACACAAGGCTGGTCTACATGTGCAGAAAGACTGATTTTGTTGCTGTTTCCACAGCTTTGAAAGTTAGGTTCGTCGTGCATCAGTGGTAGCAGATAAATAGGATCCAAAAAGGATATATAGCATGTATAGCACGCTGTGTAGCAAACGCAGATGAGAAACCCAACAGGTCCAGTTGCAGGAACAGAACATCAAAAAAAGACAGACTTGCTTGCTAATAGACTTAGTTGCTAATAGACTCTGCTGGCAGTTAAGGCAATAAGGTACTAAACAGTACCATTATAGACTCATGTCTAATTTTTTTCATGTTAACTAAGTTTATAATTACATTGTATCAGTTAGTGAAACTGTTTACTTTCTCCCATGCAAAAGTGGCTGAGTCTTCAGATGGGGCTTTTTTGCTTTACTTTAGGTGCAATTAGCCTGTTAAATACAGTATTTAATTCCGTCAGATATGTGCCAGAGGTAGTATTTATAAATACAAAGAGTAGGAGCTTCCCTTTTTCCTCAAGACAGTCTTGCAGTACCATTCTCCCCTTTGTTCTTTGCTGCATCCTGTGAAGAGTGCTCCTTTGAATGAAGATGCATTTTGTGCCCATGTAAAGCTGAGAACAGAACAAAGCAAACAAAGGACAAACAGGCGTAAGAACACATTATTTTCACTTTGGTTCCAAGCAACTGTTCTTCAGGAGACTCGGACTGCTTTATGTAGTACTGATCTGTGCAGTGTTTTTCCTTCAAAATACTCTCCATCTTCAGTGTCTGGGAGGAACCACCAGAACATTCACAGACAAGCAGTGTCCTCAAGTGTGATTCCAACTTAATGCAGTACCTGTGGAGACAGGAAAGTTCCTGTAGCATTATAAGTGGTGCAAGACCTTAATGTATATGCTTGAGAAATGTGTGCCAGACTTTGGGATGGCTTTTCTGGGCTATAAATACAGACTGTGAGGTTCACAAGGAACTGTCCTGTGTGTCATCCTTCTCTGCCCTCAAAGCCCCTGTGATGCTTGGAGGAGGACAAATGTGCATAAATTTCAGTGGAAGACGACTGTCAGTTTGTCCCTTCCCTGCCCTGTAGCATAAGGATTTGTGATAAGAGTTAAAGATATTTTTTTTTTCCTTGTGGGAACTGTGTCTTCATTTTTCTACCAGGAGAGGATTTGTGGGGTGGAATACTTGAACCAAGATTGTATCAAAGTGTGGCAGTAATCTCTTGCCCTGAGGCCTTCAGGTCTGCAAAGGATGAAGGAAGAAAAGATGCACAGAAATGATGTAGAAGTGTTCGTGAAGCAAAACAATGACTAGGCTAGCTAGAATTTGGCTGTTTGCTCTCAGTCCATTATCCTAATCATTGACCGTGCTACTTCTCAATAGCATTTGCACAGATCAGATTTTATAAGGAAGATCATTAACTGCCACATGGAAGTTCCTGAATGGTAATAAATGTAAGGAGAGATAGCTGAGATTAATGGAGTAAAAGAAAGAGAACTGTTTTACTAGATGCAGCCAGTGATTAGCATATATGTCTTGTAAGAAGCATTCAGACTTCACAGTCTCAAGCTAAAATGTCATAGAAAGGAAACTGGAGAATTGTTCAATAACAACTATGAGGCCTGTAATGATCAAAGAAGTTGAAATTATTGTAAGGCAACAGTAAGCAAAATAATCCCGTTATAAATGAATATACATGATAGAGTTCCGTAACTCTTACTGTACTAGAATAAGCAACATTTTTTCCCTTATTCTATATATAACCTGCCTTACCAGTTTAAGTCAAAAGGCCGTGTAGCGAAAATGTGGAATATCTATTTACCCTTGGAATTATGCAAACTTAAGTGATGGTAGAGTTGGCTTCAGTATTCAGGTAGAGTCAGACAGAATGGTTTTGAAGTTGACTGATTCTGTTTTTCAAAGGGGTAAGACATCATTATGCTGTGTCCTTCATGTTCTCTGATCTTTCTTTTTGTGGCTGTACACTGACACTTGTCAAAAGTGCATCTGTGTAGTACCATTTCTGTATTTTATATGCATACCAATGAGTATATTAAACAGAAATGCAGGGGATGTCATAACATAAACAGCCTTTTTTCTTAACAGCTTTGACTTTTCAAGTACTTGCAGGAAGCTTGGAGAAAATGTTCCTTGATGTATTGATTGATCTCTCAGGCATGCAGTGTTTCGTGCAAATGAAGTGTAAAATAACCTGCAGACATCTATGTTTTAAAACGTGTGCAGATAGTAATTGTTATGCCCTTTCCTGAGAAGGGGGTTTCTATTAATGTGCATTTTCTGAGGTTCTTTGGGGAGCTGCGTTTCTGCAGAGTTTTTGAGTCTGAAAGGTTGCTTATTCACATTCTGTCTTTTTACTTTAACCTGCACCTGAATTAAAAGCTGAGAAAAATAAATGCACTGACTAGCTCTGAGCACTGGTGTTTTGAGCCTCAGGTTTTAATGTCCGTGACTGTCACTAATCAATAGCAAGCAAAGCAACCACAGCATCAGAAACAGAGATGTAAAAGGAGATGCCTGTTAGATATTGTGCTGGAAGACATGAGGGTAATGATTCTCTTTGAGAAAGATACAACATTTTCTTCTTAAGAGTGCTGACTGCAAATGTTTCATTTTCTACTGTCTGCTTGGAAAATAAGCACACTTTCCAATGTATCATACAAAGAAATAAAATAAAAATTCCAAATCAGACAAAGGGAAAAACAGATTAAAATATTAACTGATCCGTGTTGGCAATGTAGGAGAATCTTAGCCCCAAATATTTTTGGGCTCTAAAATTTGGAGTAGACAGGTCAAGTTTTACTATCTCTTGGTCCTAACTCATTTCACACAGAACAGCTTTATAGGGTCCTTTAATAAAGTACATATAATTCTGTTTGACCCCCTTACTCATTTTATGAACTTGTAGATTAATTAAGTAGATTAATTAGGTAGATTAATTAAGTAGATCGAATGCTGCCTACAACACTAATGTTAATGGCTCCAATTTTATTAAGCCCATTTAAAAATCTTATACAGGTGGCAGCATCCATAAAATGACAAACTATATATCCTTATCTGTGGAGCATAAATTTAAACATTGTAGAAAAGCTAGTGATAGTGGAAAAGAAATCTTTTCATAACATTGTATTAATTTGAAGAATTACAAAGGAGAGCAAACACTCTTTAAGTTTTGGTTTACTATAAATATTCCTGATGTTAGTATGATATATTGATATATTGGTGAGGCCGCACCTCGAGTACTGTGTTCAGTTTTGGGCCCCTCACTACAAGAAGGTCATCGAGGTGCTTGAGCATGTCCAGAGAAGGGCAAAAAAGCTGGTGAGGGGTCTGGAGAACAAGTCTTATGAGGAGCAGCTGAGGGAGCTGGGATTGTTCAGCCTGGAGAAGAGGAGGCTCAGGGGCAACCTTATCACTCTCTATAGGTACCTTAAAGGAGGCTGCAGTGAGGTGGGGATTGATCTATTCTCTCACGTGCCCAGAGATAGGATGAGGGGGAATGGTCTAAAGTTGTGCCAGGGGAGATTTATGTTGGATATTAGGAAGAACTTCTTTACTGAAAGGGTTGTTAGGCATTGGAATAGGTTGCTCAGGGAAGTGGTTGAGTCACCATCCCTGGAGGTCTTCAAAAGACATTTAGATTTAGAGCTTAGTGCTATGGTTTAGTGGAGGACTTGTTAGTGTTAGGTCAGAGGTTGGACTAGATGATCTTGGAGGTCTCTTCCAACCTAGATGATTCTGTGATTCTGTGATTATTGCATACTGACTTCCTATTTTTGTAAGCAGACAGAGTAAGAGCATCAAGACTCTTTATCTTGATGTACAACTTCATGGGGTAGGCTGGTTAATCTCTTCTGGTCCTAGTTTTGCCAATTATTAAGTAAAATAAGTCACTGGAAAATATTACCTGGAAAAAAGTACTAATGTGAAATTGAGATCCACATTTTCTGGAATTCCTGGCCCTCTAGTAAAGTAGAGTGTGTCCCTCTCTGTATGTTTAGCTTTTAGGTTTTCCTTTGTTTGTCTTCTATTCATGTTTTTATCTTTAGGTAAAAAGAATAATAGATAAGTACATCATTACAGCTTTTAATGATGTAAATGAAAAGTACTATTTTAGTGTCCTATGCAGTAAAAACGGTGTTTAGAAATAAAGAAAAAGTTGTGTTATACGTTTATGTTACAGCTGTGCTCTGAAACACAAGGTAGTATTGAGCGTAGTGCATACAAAATTCTGAAGGAAAAGTATGGATTTCTTCAAAGTATTTTATCTTCTGCTGCTGTGTAGGCATTGCTCTAAAGAGGCAAGACTATTCTTCTCTGTGCAATAAACATTCTACAGAAATCTCTCCAGAAGCCTTTCCCTGTTTTCCAATAAAAATGAGGTGACATTTTGTCCTCATTTTGCCACTGCATTTGCCTGCACGGCTCTTTGAAGCAGTGGCTCGGATCCAAGAAAGCAAATAAAACTAGGAATTAATTATTTCATTTAATTTTCTATTTGAAATCAGAAACTGACAAACTTGATAAGAACGCCTTTTTAGGTAATCCAGCTACATCCTCTATTTACTTTCTTATTTCCACTCAGCAATTTGAGCTTTCTCCTTATAAATCACAGTTCATTTTAAAAGACCAGAGACATATGTCATGTTATTCTTGATTGCCTCCAAGATGGGAAAAGTAAAAGTAATAGATTTTTTTTTTCAAAATATTCTGTTTGGATCAAAGCCTCAGGTAACATTCTGCTTTGGATAAACCATATGTACTTGGTGAAGAGAGTAATTGTAACAAGACGTAGGAACTTTTAATTGAACAACTTTTCTGTCGCTTGTGCCTTCCCTTGAGCACCTGGGTTTACATATGTGATCTCTGAATTTATGCAACTCCAGATATTTATAGGCATATTTGGAGAGTGGGATATGAGTAAATGAAACTTGGTTGTAAATTCAGGTAAGTCATCATTACAGGAAACTTTTATTTACTCTGGCAGAGTTTAGATCAGGTTTGTAGTGATCAAGAAAGTTTGCCTGCAGACCTCCAATTTACGTACAGCTCATCAGAATGTATCTTTTCATATCCAATTAGAGTACAAAGAATCTTAGGCAACTAAAATTATACTATTGCTTTGTGGAGAAATTCAAAAAAGACCATGTCATAACATTTTTTTTTCCGACTGATGTAGGTGAAGGCTTGTAGAGAACATGACCTGTGACAAGGAACATGATCAAGGTTTTTCAGGGCAGGTAGAAATTGAGCTGATGGATGTGTGACTATCTCCATAACAGTGATATTCCCAAATTTGACAGTGAAATGCATTAGATATTTTGATGCCATTAACTGCTCAAATTGTGTGCTGGTTAAAGGAGAAAGGAGTGGTTTCTTTGCATATAAAAAGAAAGGTGTTTATGACTGGCTCTTCTTTCAGAATGAGTTGAGTATGTATAAATATATGGATTTTTTGCTGTTATGCTTTTCTTTTTGTGAACCATGTGATTTTTAGTATAATGAATAGAAAAGCTAAAACCAAATGGTCTTAGAGGCGTTTTATCCAGCTTTCAATGAGAGTGAACTCTTAGGAAGTTACAGATCAGCTAGCATCTGAGTGACATATTTACAAAGCTCATGAGATAGTTGGCTGTCGTACTTCCAGAAAGCAAATTGTGGGATGAAAAATATATTAAAAAATCCTCATTGTTGGCTCAGCTGGATCTATATTAATAACATAAATCATGCTACCCTTTATTTAGCACATGCTCTTGGGGGAGAGCAATTAAATTTTGTGTCCCCAAAATAGTATATTGCAAAATCACTGTTTGTTTTAGGACTAATAATGAATACAAATTTGTTTTAAGACTAATAATGAATTCAGAACTCTCTGAATGATAAACTGATATTGAACTAAAGTATCACTGTGTTATGCTTTAAACTGCTTTGTATTTTCTTTATTATGTTCAGGAGAGAGACAGATACATAATGTTCCCTTAAAGGATGAATGAAGTTCTGTCACTCTTTGTACAGGGAAGATGGATAGCTTTTTTCTCTTTTCCACTTCTGAGTTTTTTTATTTTTTTCTTCTGTGTACTTTCCTCTGCAAGTCTGAGTGGCAGCTTACATAACAACAGTGTTTTTTAACACTAATATTAAACTCAGAATCCAGTGCCCTGACAGCAACTCAAGCCAAAATCAGGTTTTGCCTCAACCTAACAGACTCCTTTGAACTCTGAGAAGCCAGATGAGAGGCTGGCAGTTAGGACACAGCAAATCATCTTCTAAATGCCCACTGCCCATAATATTTTGCTTCTATTAGTTCAATTACTCCAAATAGTCAGAGAGACAGTGTACAAATTAAGTCCATATTGCCTGCTGCTTAATGGGTTTGTAGCTTTTTTACTTCCCCTGGAACCATTTTTGAAGCACTCCTGTTCAATTTCCACATTTTTTTGTTGTTGTTGTTTTTCCCCGGCCCTTTTTCTTTGCTCTGTTTCACTTGTGTCCTGTCAGAGCCACTACCCCAACCCCCAAATTCTGTATTTCTGTGTTCTTTTCTTTTCTACATACTTCACCTTTTTGCTTTCTGTCTTTCAGTGGATTAAGTCAATACTGTTCTCTTCCCCTTCCCCTTCCCCTTCCCCTTCCCCTTCCCCTTCCCCTTCCCCTTCCCCTTCCCCTTCCCCTTTCCTTTATTTTTTTTTTCTACACCAAAATGAAAGCCTGAAAATTTAGTTCAATTTCCTTAGATTTTTTCATTACATACTAAAGAAGATTTTTTTTTTTTTTGGTCAGGGACAGGGAACATGTAAGAAACATGAAAGAAATAGAAGAGCCAGATATATAAAATTGGAAGAATACTTTGTTTTTAGAGGGTTTTGGTTGGGGCACTTGAAAGGAATTCAACTGTCTCCTACATCTTGGACACATGTCCTAGACACTTAGAACAAGTGTGGTAACTCTGTGTGTTTGTAAATTTTGCCTTGGTTTCCATTGGATAACATTCATTGCATTTGACCTGAAGTGGAGTTTGACTACCTATATGTAAATGAATAAGCCCCTGTAAAAAGTTGTTCTAGTTATACTGATTCTGGCTTGGAAAAATAAGTTATTGCTACGTGGAATGTCCTGTTACTTTTGACTCTATGTTAGAATAGATAGTAAGTGTTTGTGCACATGAACACTTTAATTGCGTCAGATTTGTAGACTGAGGCATGAATTTATGAATCCTTTCTTTCCTTTAAGAGGTGTATTTCTTGTGATTAATCCTCATGCCTTCAACAGGACTTGTAGTACTCCGTTGTGGCCTTGTTGACTCTTGCAGACTGCTCAGGACCTAGGTCTGACTCTCATTCCATAATAGTTGTTTTCAACATCACTGATGACTAGAAGAGTTACTAATATACAGATACAGTTAAGAATATAAGTGGACTTTTTGCCTACCTGTGTTTTGCATAATGCTGTGTACTTAGTAATAGTTCATCGATTAAGAACTTCTCAAATGAAAATTCAGAAGTGAAATTAAACACAACAGTCTGATTTCACTGTGGTTGCACCAGGCCAGGTAAGGAACAAACTAAAAGTCGAGAAAACTTTCATTTGCGATGATTTGCCTTGGTGTCAAAAGTATGGCATAGATATGTGTGCTTATGTAAATACATATTTTTGTCCTTTGACTTAGTTTTCAAGAATGTGCACAGTCTCACAGATTTAGGAAACCAAAGTTTCACACAGGAGAATTCTGCAAAGCCTAGGAACTTTGAAGGGAAGGTAGCAGCCGTGCAGTAGCTTTCAATGCTATACTGCCAAAACTGTGATGATACTCTTTTTCCCTCTAATCCTTAACCTCCATACCTCCTTCAGAAAAATACCATGGACATAACGATTAACTACAGTGACTTAGTAAAAATACTTCAGAAAAGCCCAGAAAAAATGGCCACCTTTGTGCAACCTCAAGAGATAGATCTTCAATCTTCCTCAAACTCTGTTAGACAGAGTTTGCCACTTGTATATGCCATGCAGGTCAACTTTGCAAGTGTGCATTTTTCTTGACATTATAGTAGACTTTTATTATATTTATGTCTGTGAATTAGCCAGGTCTCTGTTTTTTGTTGATTACTTAAACTGAATCTTATCAATTGTCAGAGAAAAGGAATTTTGAGACACCGTTTTGGAAGTGTGCAGTGGCTCAAAACTAGCATGTTCAGCTTCTGAATGTGCCATTACCTTCTTCCAGGGTGGAAGTACTAGGAGTGCCTCAAGGTTAAAACAAGCAAGAAATGCAATGTAAATGAGTTAGTCATTGTTACTTAATTACTAACAGTCAAATTCAACTTCTCTTGAAACTGATAGCAAAAGTCATATTGACTTGAGGCAAATCAAGATCTGGCCTTGAATTGTTAAAGTGCTCCGGGATATATTTAAGCTTTCAGTTCTTTAAAAATACTGAGAATTTACTAAAACAAGGTTAAAAAAAACAAACAAACAAAAAAAAAACACACCACAATATATATATATATATATATTATGGAGTTTACATTTGCAGGATTATAGTACAACTCACGTGTTTTTTTTTTTCAAATGTCATTAGAACAAGTAATGGTGACTGTGAACAATGATGTGCATAATAACTCAACTGCATCAGATAACAACAGACTGGGTAAGACAATGCTGCTCCAGGAAGTATTTATGTTATAGATTCAGGTAGTTTTATTTCACACAGGGCCAAACATGATTTTCTTTAAGGTTCTTAGCCTTAGATGGTAAGGTAATGTCTGGGGGTTAGGTGCATATGGTTTTTCCTTCATCTATATTAGAATGTGACCGAGGGGTTTTGCACTTCAATGTGCAATTGTATTTAGGTGTTGATTTTTAAATTCCTGTTGTTATTCAGAGACAACAGATTATAAGGTAACTAAATAATATTTCCCCCAGTTCAGCTTTTTCTTCAGCCATTATAGAGCTATTTGATGTCATTAAGAGCAGGAACCTGTTTGGAGTGGGCAGAGAAAATTATCTGCATGACCTAAAGCATGAAACAAAGATTACAGAGTAACCTGGTAGTTCACTTACAGTAACTCTGCGGTATTGCTGTGTTCTTCACTTGGTTGATGGACCAGGCCAAAGACAGAGAACTTAATTGTGCACCCAGGCTTGTTCACCATAGGCCTTTGTGCAAAGTAGGTTTATCTGCCCATGCAAATTACAGCCGTTGGTTGAAGAATGCTAGATTGATTATATTACAGCTCGATATGAACATTTGGAAGTGTTAAAGACAAATGGGTAACATGCCTTATGCATTTTGAATTAATGAACAAAATCCTTGGCCACAAGATAGAGCTAATGTTGTCATTTTCATACATTCATGAACCCTTTTTATTTGACATTTTATGTATGCTTTAAATGCATTTTATGTTTATGTGCTTGATTGTCAAGTTTTCATTTGTTTGGACTTTTGTATTAATTTTTCTTTGACTTTTTCTCATAGCATGATTTCTCATATTTTATTTTGTTTCTTTTAGGTTTTGTTTTATTTCATAAGATCCCACTGGATGGGTAAATGAAATAAGGAAAAGATGAGAGAGGGGCTGTTGAGCTTGTTGTGGAAGCTGTATGCTGCACACTAGGGAGTGGACAGTGTTCTTGCCCAGTGAAGTGCCACCTCCCTTGGACTTCTCTTTTAGACATTGTTTGTGTTTGGAGAATTCTAGAAGTACATTCAAGTCAGTAGCTGTTTTTGCAAGAGCGGGGTGAAGCCAAGCCCTGAGGCAGCTAAAAAACTCAAGAAAGTCCAGAAATAAGCTATCACACTCTTTCCTATTGCCTTGTCCTTGCTGTGTCTTCAAAATGACATTGAGGTGAAATTACATTACATTGTGTCCTATGTCAATTTTTTTCTGTTTGAACTTAACTGGAAAGATGTTGTTTTTATAAATAATATTTATCAAAGGTGAACTGCAAAGTTGCATTTATTTTATTGCATAAGTAGCTCGTAAAACTCTTCCACAAACAATTTAAGTGTGTAAATCTGTTGATTTCAGTGGGAATACTGACATATGACAGGATAGGGCCTTAAATGCTAAAGCACTAAATTGCAGAGTTGGCCATATAAATCATATTTATGCATGTGGTTCCACTGACTTTAGCAGGAAGAGGCAGAGTATAAGCATAAGCTATATGGATTAAGGGGGCAATTCTGCTCATCAATGCTTTTTTGTTTTGAACAAGTGCCATTGCTTACATATTCAGATAGGCCATGATTATGCAATGTAGTCCTTAAGTTTGGGCAAGTGTAACTCTTTAGTAGACTGGAATGCTGATTCTGAACCAAGAGCAAGGACAACAACACTATACAGTTGGTCTTTCAGACTGTATACTTAGAGGTACATTTAATTGTTCAGTATACTGTCCTCTGAGGAGAGTTTACTAGAATGAGAAAAACTAGTCAAGGTACAAGCATTTTGCAAGAACAGGGATGCATTTGAGAATTATGATAGGCACTCATTTTCATGCTATTTACTTATGAAATCCTGAGTTTATAACTTGATCTTTTCAGTTTAAGGAATCGTTATAAGAGAGGTGAAATTTCTGTTTTTTTTCTATCTGAAAGTTTGTTATGAAAATTAGCAGCAAAAGACTGAAATAGATAGATGCATATATTTCTATGAATTTTGATTTGATTACATTTCACAGCTTTTGATTTTAATTCCTTAAAACAAACAATAAAACATGAGATGATATTTTGTCACTTCTGTCTGGATATTTTTTTTTTCCCTGTGAGTGGGTTTGCTTTTTAATTTCAGCCATTTTCACTCTTCCATTGAAACACTGTTGTCAACATCAATGGCTTTCTAAAGCATACACTATCCCTTTCTTTCTGCGATAGTGTATATTTTATATATATTTTTTTACTCTCTTTTTGCCTTTTAAGACTCAGTCCTTTGAGTTTTTTCTTATGTTTTCATCAGTCTCTGACATCAAGTTCTTTCTTCCTGTTATGGTCAAATTTTGGAAATAGTGTCATTAGTCAAAAAATATGTCCACATTTGCATTCTTCTGGGTGTATGTATTGAGATACTTTCTTTCACTTGTCACTGGCTATGGAAGGGCAGCTGCAGTTGCATGTTTTTTTTTTTTTCCTTCTCCAAAATCTGTCCCAAAGATGTGTTCTTCTCCCCACATTAAAGAAGATGGTGGAGCTGGAAGTCTACTGATGACCTAGGAATTGTAGTGTCTTTGTCACCCTGCACATACCATGGTGATTTGGGAAGGGATGGCAGCTATTAAAGATATCCATCATACTCCCTGTTTGGAGTTAGATGTCAACAAATGTTCTGCTGTTCCTCAGAAAAAAATATTGGGAATATCTGTTTTTTTCTTCCCTATGTCTGTGTGGAAATAATCTTAGTTTAGGGAGATACCTTCTCTTTAGATACTGATTCTCCTTTAACTTTCTTTTAATTATTTTATTCTCAAATTTCTTGCTTACCCAGGGATCCCTCTCTCCTTTGAAATAACAACCAATGCCATTGAGCTGAATGTAAACCAACAGAGAATCATTTAGATCTGCGATTTTTGAACTAAAGTCAGTGGAGTTACATCAGATACAAGTTGGATCATAAGCAGAGCTTCACCCAGTAGCACAGATTCCAGTCTTAAGTTATGTGGGAAAAGTCAGCTTATTTGAGTTATGCATTCACAATTTATTGCCAAATAAATTAGGTGAGAGTCTGATCTTTTTTCTTTTGGCAGGGAAAATACAGACTTGGAGAGTTGGAATTTAGCAGATTATTTTTGAAATATTTCATTTTAAAAGGTAGTTCTTTCTGATTCATAATATTTATATGCATAAATGTGCACAGTTATTGATTTGGAATTTTGCATATTTTGTTGTAACTTATTTTGTAGCACTTTGCAGTTCATCTTTATGATATAGGAGTAGTTTTGACCTTCAAGTATTTCAGCATGTACTGACACAATATGTTGGATTTTATATAATCATGGAGGTAACTTTAATAAACCACAACTGATTTATGCACCAGTGAAATATATATTTATATATAGTAGAATATCTTTCTTACATATTTTGTATTATATCTTTTATATTAGCCACTCAGTGCACTATTACTTGATGCAGATATTCACAGATCCTTATGAATTACAGCACATGATTTGTTACTAATTGTGTCTTAATACAGATGTTTAATGCTTGATGGAAAAAGACTATGTGTTCCTTAAATTGTTTCTTTTCAGTATGTAGACAGAGTGCCTTAAAGCTAAGGGAGCTAAATTTCTATATTGGAAATCATAGTACCCACTAGCTCCTGTTTTTCAGCTTGATTTGAAGTGACGTTGCTTGTAACTGTTGAGATTCTGATCTGCTCAAATGGTGTTAGTTTACAAAGGGCTCAGTTAATTACAAATTCCTGACCTCCTTAAAATAAAGTGAGACTCAAACTAAGAATCATGCAGGAACCATTAACATGGTAAAAATTGCTGAACATTGAGGATTTGATACTAAAAAGCTTTTATATTGTTTCACTGAGCAATAAAAAAAAGCTATGAAATGTTTAAAGGCAGAGTTTCTATTTTTTTCAATGTGCCAGACATGAAACTAAAATAAAAGCATATTTCTAATGTTCTGCTAGAAGGGATTTGTGCTCAATTTTGCTTCAAATTGAGGTTTAATATATTCAGAGAAATAATACTGAGATAAGCTGTTGAGCAGTTTGATGGGCAGATTAGTTGGGATACTGGAGAGGGAGCAGTCCTAGGGGTGAGTTTTGGTGTGGGGCAGGGCATGTAACCAAGGCTGTTAAAAAACCCATTCCTGTTAAATCTGGGGGAAGTGCCAGGTCTATATTGCACATGAGTGCATTGTTCCCAGGCGGAGCCTGGGGTCTGTAATGTACTTGCTGCAGTTGCCTGTCACATCAAGTGGGGTGGGGGACCTCAGGATGGCTCTTCCTGCAGAAAGTGCTTGGGGACCATGTCCTTTATTGATGGGAGTTATAGAGGTTGCTGTGACACATTTGTAATGTGTTTGGGTAGCAAGGCACTCCCCAGCCTTTCCACTGCCTTTGAGTACCAGCTGGATCTGTCCCACACAGCACTGAAGAGAGCCATTCATTTCAGCAGGAGCAAGATCCCTGGGGGCAGCAGACAATGCCAAGAAAATATGTGGACAACTACTTGGAAACAATTCTACTTCAAATAGCTCTCACAGGAATTGCTCTTTCGTTTTTTTGACTGTGGGCTGAAGCACTCAAAATCCACTTCTTTCCTATGGTGCAGACACTCCCCTAAGCACCGTTCTTCAAATATTAAAAGACTTACGGAAGCCTGCCATGTAGGAATGACCAATGCACTTCTACTGGCTCTCTTGACAACAGTATTCATACAAAGGTCCTGTTTCTGAGACCTGGCTGTCCATGACATGCTGACTGTTAATCATCAGCATGAAGGACAGGACTTCTTATGCAGCTGTTTGAATGTTTGAAGATGTTCAAGTGGTTTGTAAAGTCGGAGGCCATTATCAGACAAATAGAAGAAGGACCCCTTCTGACATCGTTTTAATTCAGCCCTTCTTTGCCTGTTGCATATTCAACATTTGCAATAATCTTGAATTTATTCTTGAATTGGCAAGTAAATATTATGTTCATTTTCCTTTCAAAAGGAAACCCCCAAAGTTTACCTGAACATATTTAGTACTTTCTTCTTCCTCATTGCACTCTCTGGTTTCTTCTCTTTACAATTTTCAGCTGCAAAGTTCTCTCTTTCTTTCTCTTCTCTTTTTGAGAGACTTGACATCTTCCTTCTTGATGTGCTGTAAACTCTCTTTTCCTTACAGTATAAATGTGCAGGGTCTTTGAATACCCTTTTGAAGGGATTTGCCATCTTAATGTGATGGTGTAAAGTAGTCTAGATTACAATGTAGGCCCACATTGTGTCGTATTTTGTCATCTGATCTCTACAGCAGGAGTTCATGGATGGTTGAATGTGTTGAGAACAATAAATACAGCATGATAGGCAGCACAGAGAATATTGGTACAGTGTGTTTGACATGTTTCACTGCCCATTTCATTGTCCCACTTTCATGGAAATGTGTATGTCCAAGGTTTTGAAGCTGGCTTTCATTTGTTCTGTGTATCTTTTGTACATACAAATTAAATGAGGTGTTAAAATAACAAATGATTTATTAATTGGAAATAAATATAGTTATTTAATTCCACAAGCATGTAAATTATTTGATTGGACTTTTAAAAGAGGTTACTGCCTTTTAATCAAACCTCAACATTAACTGGAAGTTATTCATATTTTATATTAGAAATCGATTTCAGAAATTGAACTATTCATCAAAAAAGATAGATTGAAAGAGTCCACATTATGGGGTGTATTATTGCGATGAGGAGATGCCATTATCCTTCAAATTTTAGTAGCATGCTTCCATGATTAGCTGTATTTTTGCAGCTGCAAGGAGTGTGGTGGATAAGCACATGTGCCCTGGTTTGGAGCAGAGATGCAGGCAATTTAGAGCCAAACTGCTTTCACTTTGAAGAGGGCAATTTTCCTGTAGTCCCTAGAGGCAGCAACTCACACCAGCGTTACTGAGCAGATTAGGCTTAATATAGGAGGAGACTTCCCTTGTTGCATACGCATTTTCACTGTAACTTCTTTTCCTTGGCTGGAATGATAAGAGCTACCATGTAAGATTTCAGGGAACTATATGATACTCAAGAAAGTAAAGGGTGAGGTTGTGGCTTTCTTCTCATGGTTTTGGTTTTTCATTGATGTAAGCAGTGTCTGGCTCACTCCCCAGGCATGTCCATAAAACAGGAAAAGAAATCCTGATTTTTTCCTGATTTTTTTTTTTTGAACTCAGCTATTTCATTGAATGTTAGTGGATTTGCTAGTGTAAGAGCAGAAATGAGCTGCTGTGCTGCTGAGACCAAAGACTTTGGCAAACACATTTAAAATGTCTTCTGCTGTCATTCAGAGCCCTTCATTGGCTGTTTCTTAGGCTTAGCTTATATTTAAAAATAGGAAGAGCGTTATTCTGTTGTTATAAAAGTATAAAATTAAAAAATATGTATATATATCAAAAGATAGCACAAAAATGACTTCTACCATTACAGAACCCTAAAAAATAAAATAAAAATTGTTTGCTGTAATTCATCAGCAAGCTGTAAATCTTTGCTCTCTTTCTCTCTCTTTTCCCCCTCTAATTCTTCACAGAGAAACTGTTTTATATTTCTTGTAAATAAAAGACAATCATTGGTTTTATTTCCAAGTACTACCATAACAATTTGGACAATCTATACTTAAAAACAGTATACTTGATGAACTTATTTTTAACAGGACAATAAAGTTTTGTAATTCATTATTATTGTGTTTTTCACTCTCTGTAAAGTGCTCACATCTAGTATTTCATTAATCATTTTGCTGTGTACTGGAAAATATGTGAATCTTGGAGTTCCTCACCTGTTTTTATAAATGTGCTTACGGTTGCTTTTGTTTTCTGATACACAGAAAGACTCATCTCCCTAACTGTTTTTTTATGGCATCTTGAATGGCTACCCTATTTAAAAATCAACCTTCTCTCCCTTCCTGCCCTCCCCCCCAAAAAAAAAACAAACTGTGAGAGATAATTTTATTTCTATTTAATTTAAATGTATGTGTGTTTAACTTGTACATTCAATCAGGCATGCTTTTATTCAGATCAAATGAGTGCATATTCAGCTGTTGGCCATAAGACAGCAAGTTTTACATTTCAGGCAATGTTTCATCTACTCAGAACTTTAAGTAGGAAAAGTTGGGTGGTTGAATACTCAAGCATGACATGCTGATTTTCCAAACTATTTTGAGGAAACATCAATAGTGTGATTTGAAGGGTGTGTTCTGCTTTGGAACTTCTGTTTTTGGGCTGGACCATCTGGGTCTTTTGATGGGCGTAATGAAACAGAGTACATAATTAAGAATTGAACAGTTGAAACTGTTATGTCACAGTTTCAGCCCAAGTTTTACTTTTTTTTTTTTTTTTTCCTAGGGAATGTCATATTTTCCCGTGGATTTTATTACTGTATTTGGAATGTAGCAGATGTGGATATTGCATTGCATGTTCCTTTTCTTGTTGGTGAAGTGTTTGGTCACATTTTTCTCTACTGGGATCACAGTGTATCTTTGAGCATTTTACCCAATCTGCTTTGTATGTCCACAGGGACTTTCTACATTTTCATGTATTTGTCACAATTGTAATGTCACACAGTATATTTTAGGAATATGTTTTCATATCATAATCTGTGTAAAATGTGCTTTTGAAACCAGTGTGATGTATTGTCACTATCTAAAACAAAGAAGTTTGAGGTAAAGATCCATTTTATGAGAAGCCTTCAATAAGACTTTCTACTAAAGGTAAATTATAATATTAATTAATCTGGTAGATATACAATTATTTTAAAGAAAGTATTCAAAGAATATAAAATATTAGATTAATGCAAAAGCTTTACTAAATCAAAGAACATTTATTGGATATTTTTAGAGTGGTGATGGAGCTTACCATTGAACTGTAATATACCATTGACACTGTAATATAAAATTTGCATCCTCGACAGAACAAGAAGTTACTATCTAAAAACAGTCAAAAAATGAGGCTGAGTAGAAGCAAAAGTGAAAATAGCCATTTACACTGACCAGCAATTTAGGAAGTAAACAGAATAAGTAGTAACATAGAGACTTAATATTCCTTAGTACTCCAAATCAATGTAAAAATGTAGACAAGGATTCATTTTTTAACAAACATGAATTGTGATTTAACACTATTTTTGTAAAAGTAAAGCTTTTTTTTCTTTTTAGTGAGAAAAAATACAAACAACATGTATTGCATATTTTTATTTGTATAATTTATATATAAAAATTAATTTCATAGGTTACTTTATAATCCTGTTACTATTTTAAATGTAAAATGAATTTAAAGTTTAGTTTTCAGATTCATCAATTGATGCTTCTTCTATAATATGTTAGTAGTCAGGCTCTAAAACAAATATGCACACAATCCTGGCACATAGCAGGTCTTTGAATATTGCAGTTCTTGAGGATGATTTGCAAAAAGTCACAAAAATCTCATTTCTGATATTCAGATAATTCTATCAAAATACTTTTTTAGCAACGTGTTTTACCTATGAAAAGGAAATAGTGTACAGGTTTCTAAACTAATAGTTCAGTAGCTGCTTTGTTGAAGCTGACAGATACTTTATGTTTAAATGATAGTGTTTTGTCTGGCTTCTAAGTTACTATCCAGAGCTCTAGGACTTCCGTCATCAGAGCAGAGTTGGCAATAAAGGAGCCAGACTGTCATTAAGGTCTATAAACAGAGAATGGAGTTTCAGTTAAATAATCCCTTCAGAACATGAAATTGCAGTTCAGAGTGTGCGGCAACAGTAGAAAGTAGATAAAGACAGTAGAAAGGTATATTTGAAAGAGAGCTGAAAATGAATTTGGATTAAAGTTCTTGTCTGGTGCACAAGTTGATACTGTGTTTAACAGAAATGGCTTTCTCTGGTAGTTGAAAAATAGTAACTTAAAAACATTTCTTTGCTTTATGTATGCAATTTGCTTCCCTACTGTATTTTGAAAATTCATATTTTTTTCCCATAGTCCATATGATGCCATTATTCATTTTTCATCATGGCAGACTTAGAATCATAGAATCATAGATTCAGGTACGGTTTCCTCAGAATGGAATGGAATGGAATGGAATGGAATGGAATGGAATGGGATGGGGTAGGATAGGATGGGATGGGATGGGATGGGATGGGATGGGATAGGATAGGATAGGACAGAATAGGATAGGATAGGATAGGATAGGATAGGATAGGATAGGATAGGATAGGGTAGGACGGAATAGAAATTAGAATAGAATAGAATAGAATAGAATAGAATAGAATAGAATAGAATAGAATAGAATAGAATAGAATAGAATAGAATAGTTCAGTTGCAAGAGACCTTCTAGATCCTCTAGTTCTACTTCCTGATCACTTCAGGGCTAACCAAAAGTTACAGCATGTTATTGAGGGCAGTGCCTAAATGCCTCCTGAACACTGACAGGCATGAAGCACCAACCAGCTCTCTAGAAAGCCTTTTGTGTTTGACCACCCTCAAGGTACAGAAATTTTCCCAGATGCCCAGTCTGAACAGTGTCTTTCATACCTTCATTTACTCTTGCCATGTAGAAGTGCTCTGCTATTTACACATCCAAAAGAAGCAGAGTATTCATCTGGCTGCTCTTAGTCATGACGCCTTCCCAAGAGAGCAGATATACGGAAGGGAAATAATGCAAGCGTGTGTTGGGAACAACATATTGATGACAGCACAGGTGATATTTCCTGAATAACTTAGTAGCTAATATTAGGTATGAGAAGTAAAAAACAGAAAATGGTGACATTCTTTGCGCATCTGCCATTGCCAGATGGGCAATTCTTTGTGCAGTTTCTTGATGACTGGTGTCATCCTACTGAGGTGTCACTGCATTTTCCCATGGAAGGGTTTTAGCATAATTTCAGTGTGTACAAAATCGAAGGTGGTAATGCCTCAGTAATGAATGCTCCATTCATGCCTCAGGGGACACAACTGAAGAAAACAGCTGGTTCTATATAAACCTTTTGTCCAAGTGCCAGGTAATATTTCTTTCAGTTCATTGTCAGTCCATGCTGATTTTTCCTCATGTCTTTATTCCAGTAGATGTCCTGGCGTAGACCGTGATGCCTAAGCCAGAGTTCCTCCTTCTGTTTCTAAAGATGCATCCAATTTTAATACTTCCATATGAGGCCTTGCATGGTGTTGAGGTCAGAGCTCATGAATTAGATCACACTTTTCTGCCTGCCCCAGGTGGTCCCAAGCTGAAGGTCAGGAGGGGTAGCAGCACCACAGATTCCTGGTGCAATTGCACATAATGAATTCATGGAGTCATAACGAGTTGCTTCATCTCTATTAAATGTCTTAGGACTCCTGATAAAATAGTACACAGCTGTAAAGATTAAGTGGTAGAATTAGAACAAAGAATGAAGTCTTGATATGTCTGTATTTTGCAGAGGAAAACATTTACATGAGACTCCTACTTTGATATGAAATTTTAAAAAACAGTGTGTGTTACCTTAAGGCCAAGGGACAAAATTTAAAGTAATAATGAGTACCAGTGAGCATGCTAGGCCCTGCTCACTGATTTTTCTGCTAATGTCAGCTGATTAGATGGCAGCCGCAGGAAGTTAGTTTCTCTCTTACTTTTGGCTTATAAAAGATAAAACTAATTTTGTGGCAGATTGAGGTACAATTTCTGTGTTGTAACATACCTGCCTGCCTGTCCTGATGAGGTCTGTTTTCTGGACAGCAAGCAGCTGAGTGAAGTCTCAGTCCCTGGTAGGTCTAGAAGGATTCTGCCACACAAGCAGGTTCTCCTGTGTTTTTATTAATTGATGAGCTTTCTCATTATTTTTCAATGCATGTAATAATGGTTTTAAAATATGATCCATACCATCAACCCTACATTTGTTTTCTTGTGAGAATATGAACAAAAATCAGGTAAGTTGACTGTGAACTACCTGAGCATTTCCTTTCTGGAATAACCACCAGGAACTTTAGATATAACTTTTAAAGCAGAAGGCTCAGAGGCCAGCTTTCTGTGAGGAAGACAGGGTTAATCTTTCTCATGTGTTAGCATTGGCTTTCCCTTGGGAGCTGGTATAATCTCTTTCCAGGTAAAGAAAGAGTCACACTTTATCACCCTCAAATCACTGTGTTCAGAAAAGTGCAAAGGGCTGTGTGCCTCTTCAAGAGGAAGGGAGAGAGGTTTATTGTCACTGCTTTTCCTTTCTAAAGAGGATGGCAAGTTTCCATTCCTGCTGCTGCTTCAGGGTTCATTGGAATCCAAACGAATGTGCAGCCCTGCTGCTGTTAAAGCATCCTGCCTGGGGA
Source organism: Cygnus atratus (assembly GCF_013377495.2). NCBI lineage: Eukaryota > Metazoa > Chordata > Aves > Anseriformes > Anatidae > Cygnus > Cygnus atratus. Next base: position 43,457,447 of record NC_066396.1, read on the forward strand.
CCCAGGTGAGGCTGTTACCTGCCACAGGGAGGTGGTGACATTGTCTCTGAGAGCTATTGCTCATCACTGTGGAGTTCTAGCATTTTTGCTCCTGGCATCTGGCCTAAACTTTGCCCAGGCTGAGAGCAGCTGTAACCACTGGTAATTTGTAGATAGCCCACACGATAGCAGTTTGATCAGTGATTGCCAGGGGACAGATACTCATGCCAGGAAAGGGCAGCCTTTGGCAGACTAAACAGAGAAGCTGAGGATTGATGGCAGAGAGACTGAGTTATCCTGTCATCAGTCTAATTACAAAGGGTTTGATCATCCCCAGGAGGGGAGGGAAAATGCAGAAAAGCTTTTGAGAATTTTTCCCCATTTGGAGACATCCAGGTCTTGCTTCGGGTGCCATAAATCAGGCTACTGTAAGATTTATTTGTTTAATACAGAATATAAATGTAACTTTAACTCACTGCATTCGTAAGGAATTCCATCTGCATGTTGCAGGATGCAAAGAGTCTGTGCAGATGCTTGCCTGGCTCATTCAGTTGCACCAGAGCCCTGGCTCTGACCCCAGATACAGCATAGCACTGTATTCCCCTATAAAATAAATCAGGAGCGTTTATTCATCTGAGATTTTTGTCATCACTGCTGTTATGAACAGGAGAGATTGTGCATGCATGTGTGGTCCTGCCTGAAGTCACATCCTTCTCTTATACAAGTCATTTAATCCGCTTCAGGATTGGAGGGGAGGCTGTTAGTGTACCACGTTAAATTGTACCTGAATAATATGTAACTGCTTTTTTATAGCCATCTGTAACTTCTTGTCATTGCTACCTATATGTTGGAATTGCAGGTGCACAGGTTGTGCAGCCTGTACGTGGCTGTAAAATGCTAACAGATCTTATCTGTTCAGCAATGAACATATCAGCATAGGATGCATAACTACAAGGAATTCAAAATCAGACTGTGAAAGACATGAGTCGGATCCTTTAACCAATACAAATCAGCTAAGAGGTCAAATTAAATATTTGCCATTCATAAGTACCACTACTCCCTACTATGTGGGAATGGTAAATTTTAAAACTTAAAATTCAGTTTCAGTGAACATTTGTAGGAGTAAACATCTTAGGTCTTGCCAGACATTTAACATAAAAAGGAAATGCTAACAAAATGAAGCAATAAAATTTTAATTCCAAAATGGTAAGATTTTTGTGTTTTTTAATTCATAATAGCCAGATTCCTTGTAAGAGTTGTATTTATCTGTAGTTTCACTTTTTCTACAAAATGATAATGTAGAAGATTATGTAGGTGTAAAATACTGTTATATTGCAGTTTTAGTCATGTGTTACGAACAGAGTGAATAAAGTAATCTAATTTTTTACTACTAGGTTTGAATGAATTTGTGTATGATATTTACTTTGAAACTTCCTTTTGAACCCAGATCAATGACCTTAAATCAGCAGGACTGACTTATTTCTAATTTGTAACACTGACATCTTTACGCTGGTGCCTGAGTCACTAATTAGTACTGTATTGATCTTTATTTTGTATGTGATGGTGATTCCTAAATAATATATTTTTCTCTTAAGCATTACAATAAATATCCCTGGGTATAAATATCAGTTAACTTAGAAATAATTTGTTGGCAATTTGAAATGAAATTGGTGCTAGAGGGCATTGTTAGTGATATAAAACATCAGAAATCTGCTGCTACCTTACTCTTGAAAATGAAGTTTCATTTTAAAAATGACATTTGTACTGATGTTCTTGTTCTTACTTTCTCGTAAAAACTTAAAAGGGTGAGTTATCATTTTACAGGCTGCTCGTAGATTAGTACTTAATGTTTGTTTTATTTTGCAGACTGTTTAGATAGCAGTTTTAAGTTGTCATATCTTTGTTCCTTGGATTTTACTACCATGTGGAGAAATTGGCTGGTAAAGCAAGAAAAGTTGGTACTTATCAAACCAAATTCTAATGCCTCTGTGAAGTTATATTGGAGCACAAAGACATCCAAACCACTCAGCTGATGAACCATGCACTCTTTTAAATGAGTTTGTGTACTTACCAAGCATACCACGACTGAGTGGTGGGAGCTGGCAGCCAAACTGGAGACCCCTGAGGTTGTGTGGTGTCCCCTTCCTGCAGAGCCTGGTGCCTAGCTAGGGACAACAGGCTCTGGTTATGGTGCAGCTCAGCCGCCCCAGGAGAAGCCCAGTGAGGCTGTTGTGTGTGGGCTGCTTCCTGCCGTCTCTCTTTGGAGGTGTCTTATCTCTGTGGCCAGCAACCTGACTAGTCCCCATCATATCCATCCCTCCTCTCTAAGTCCTTGTGAATGCATGAGTGAAAGGTGAAAGATGTAGGTCTTGCTGATTTTAATAAACCCAGCAGCACCCTTATGAAAAACTAGCTATGTAGCCTCTACATCTCTGCATGAAAGAAATTGTACTGTCTTTACTCTTCTCCCTGGGAGTTTTGTGTGAGTATGACCAGAGTTGGAATTCAGGTTTTGGTTCTGCATTAATTTCTCAGCAGGAAAGAGAAACGGATTTTATAGATTTTCAGTTAACCATTAGGAAGACATGAAACTGTCATTCTCTATAACCTAGTGGTACAAGTATGGGCAATTACCTTTTTGGCATTGCCTCTTGGGAATAATACAGATCTATTACTTTAACCCATTCCTAGCATAATTCATATGCAGCTATATATTATAGATGCTGCCTTTCAGTGACAGAACTAAGTGCCACAGCAGCACAAGTCTTCATTTGCCAAAAAGGATGTCATCATTCTTAATAAAAAGACAGTTGTCCTGATTCTGCTGTCATTCATAAGGACTTTGCACCATTGTCAATTTGGTAAATTAATCTCTGTTGCTAGTTCAATTCAGAGAATTAGACTTTTGGTATTGCTGTTTCACTTTTTCTGTTCATAGGGTTTCACGCTTCATATTTGGCTTCATTCTTTCGCCCTATCCTCATATTTAATTTTATTTGCACTTTTGATGAACTAGCCATTTGGAGCTCAGCACATTATTTAGGGTTGGAAAAGGAAAAGGAGAAGGAAACAGAAAAGGAAACGGAAATGGAAACGGAAACGGAAACGGAAACGGAAACGGAAAAGGAAAAGGAAAAGGAAAAGGAAAAGGAAAAGGAAAAGGAAAAGGAAAAGGAAAAGGAAAAGAAAGGAAGAGGAAGAGGAAAAGGCAAAGAGGAAAACCTTGTCTGGCAAAGTGAGGTGTAGAAAAATCTTCAGGGAAAACTGGTCCTTTCTGAAGACTACAAGAATGAAAAAGTTTCAGTTTCCTGAAATTGTGAAAATCTCAGGAATGAAGTACTAAATGGCCATGTTCTTGCATTGAAGTCTAATGCTTGTTTATTTAGGATCGGTATGCATGAAGTAAGGGCGTGCACTTTTTGTGAAATGGATGTGTCTGCCTTTTGTAGTCTAGTCCTTTGAGACCTGTTTGTATGTGACCATTGCAGACTGCAGTTTTGATTCTAGTCCAGCGCAAGGGAGGATGGTGGCTGTGTGTGATTTGTTTTGTTCTGCAGTCTCTTCAGGCAAGAGATTATTCTTGGAGATCAACTCAGAGATACACTAATTAGGAAAGTTTATATCATCTTCTACTTCATTTAGTGTTAATGTTCTGCATGTGTTCTTTAGATTCATACAGAATTACAAAACCATTATATTATACACTATAGTATTTTCTGCTAATGGCCAGGAATAAGGCTATATTATCAGCTTCCTTTAGCAGTTCCTTTTTGAGAGTATTTGATTTCCATGTAAATCTGTTCTGATCAATCTGTTGCTAAGAAACAGCCATGGCTGATTTTTTGGTAAAAGAGAAAGTTAAACTCTGAGAATAAATGAGTATCAACCAAAATTAGACAATAACAAGTACTAATGTATAACAAGTACTAATAACAAGTACTAATATATAAATTACAACAACACAGGAAGCCATGCGGTTAATTGCAAACTGAATATACTAAGTGTTTTAGAAAGTGATAGGAAGCTGCAAAGAGTTAAACAATCCAGGATGATGACAAAACAAGACAGTGTAGAGGAACCTGGTGATCAAGAAAGAAATGATTACAAAGATAGAGGCAAAACTCTTCATAAAGAAGGAGGCAAGTAAATAAGCAGAGAAGGCACATCAGAAAAAATAAAATAGTGGAGAGTGCTTAGCAAAGGTCTCAGGCATTGCAGAAGCTATTTGTGAAAATATTCTCTGCAACATCTTGAAAAAAAGAGCCCTGCAGAATAGAAACAATGGTCCTTCCAATATTTTGGCAAACCCTCTGTGTTTTCATGACCAATTTCACAGTTAATGTATCCTTTTCCAAGTCTGCAGTAGCAAAACAGCCAGAGCTTAGCTTGTAGTGTGGCCACCTCTGGGATGGCTGAGCTGGTTGGTATGGTACAAACAGCTTTCTGCATATGGTGGCTTCCTGCTTGCCATAGCGACAATTTCAAGGAAAGACGGAAGGGAGAGAAAATATGCAGGACAGGAGGCATGCTGTGACAGGCGGGAGGAGGTGGCTGTGAGTGTCAGTAGAAGACCAACATCTAGAGGCAATTCAGCCAACTCGTGCAGCTGATTCCACAGCTTGTGAATGACAGTGCTGGGACAGGCTGAAATTTGAAGTGATGCCTTTCTATATACACAGGTGTCATTTGCTCTGCTGCAGGAATTTTGAGATCTGCATTTGAAGAGGATGTGAGGCTTCACAACCTTAGGAATAGTGTTTTGGGAAGAAAGGGCGTTGTTCTGAAGCGAATCTACATCTTTGATCTGAAGCTGTATTGGCAGGGATATTCTTCCAAACAGTTCATTTAGCTTCCTCCCGTCTCCAAAGCTGAATTGTTTTTTAGACAATGTCCCAAAAGATCTAGCTGAGCATAATCCAGAAAGCTATAACTGTGGATATGGAAAGCAAATAATGGAAAGAGGTTGCTTTTCTTCTCTGTATGATTTCTTAGGGGTGCAGAAAACCTCCAGATGCTAGAGTAAGTCTGTTGCTAAGGCTGTTCCATGTTGGAAAACGTGGTAGAGGCTTTGAATCTCTATCACAAGAATTTCTAGTGATACATGATTGCCAAGCACCAAAAATCTTCCCAGAAGACTCTGGCTAATCTGCAAAAGCTAGCAAGGTTTTCTGAACAGATGCTAGGATCTCTGTCTGAAGGCCAGAGAAGTGTATAGTTGCTGAGTTCTCTAGGGACAGAGGCTGTATAGAAAACCAATGATATCACTGTGGTGAGAGAGACACAAAAGGAGTCATTCATTGTTCCTAAGTAATTTAATGTAAATTGGAATAAAAGTCAGACATGGACGCTTGGGAAGAAAAGTAAGCTACCACTTGTTTTGTGCTCACGGAGGGCCAGTTTTGGGCAGCCTCTCTCCTGGGCTGAAGCCTCCTGTCCTTCTAGCAGTTCTATTCCAAATGATACTGCCTCCTGAACACATGCAGTATTTGGGCCATTGGTACTCAAAGTCTGTTCACCCAAGTGGACAGTGGAGTACTTGACAAAGAGTAAATTGATGGACTTGGTTGTTGGTAAGTTGTTTCACCAGCTTGGTAAGTTGGTTCACCAGTTTCCCATGACCTCCTTGTAAAGTGTAGATGGGCCTTTGAATTTGGTTTTCAAAGCCTGTTTTCAAGGATGGGGAGTGTTTGGAGATGAAGAGGAGCTGGGCTGGGACTTGGTGCAATACCAAAAAATATTTAGTTGGGCTGTAGGATAGCTTCAGTAAGAATCGAGTAGACAGGAATGCTGCATTTCTGCAGATACTGTTTATCACTTGAGTGTGATGTTTGGGTTGATTGCATGCAATCATTTAGTTTTGCTTCTGTAAAGATTGTCATGTTTAAGGTTAGCTAGTGTGGATGTATATGAAAAATGAATTGGAAGCTATTATGCTGTGATGTTTGTTGAGAACAAACTGAAAGATATACTTCAATGTAATATAGTGTTGCCTTTATAATTCACATAATTTTGGAAGCTTGTAAGAAACTTTCATTTAAAAAAAAAAAAAAAAAGGTGAAATGATACAAAACTTTGTTTTACAGTGTCATGTAACTAATACTTTCACTAATGAAAACTTCAGAAACAATTAAGATGGGAGGCTGGGGAGGGGTATGGGGGTGAGGGTGGATTTTAGGTAAAGAATTCAATTATATAAGTTATATTCTAGTAGAATAACCCCACTGTAGACTTTGGAGTCCTACATTAATGGTGTGTTTCTCACCTGTCTATACATCTTAGTTGTGCAGCCTGGAAAAATAAACTGCCAATGCAGTGAGATCTATGTATTTTATTTATACAAGCAATGTGTTTATTGAGCTGCATGTCTGTTCACTTTTGAATAGGCATCAGTCAACATCTGAAGTGTCAAAGTGTTTTCCATAAGACCATTCAAGGTCTACCTATATGGTATCATGGAAAATTAGGGCTGGAAAGGAACCATTCTTCCCTGTCCTAAGCCTGTATCTACTATACTTGTATCTTTCCCAACAGATGTTTGCCTGGCATAGCTTTAAGATCTCCAGAGGTAGAAATGTCTGAACTTTTTAATGAGCAATTCCAATGACTGAGGGAAGTTTTGTAACATTTCACCTCGGTCTTATTTGAAAAATTTTATCACACAACTCCTGAATCCCATTTAGCATGATATATTGTTTCCTTCCATTTGCAAAAGTCTTGAAGGCTGTCCTTGTGAATGTCGTCAGATATCTCTTAAGAATAAAAAAAAAAACAAAAACACTTAAATTCTTCATTTTTTGTTAGGTTTCTCTAGAGTATTTCTAGAGATTTTCCATGTCATGTTTTCAGCTGATTTGCTTGGATAGGAAAGGCCTGTAGATTGTATCTCTGTACTCCAGGAAACTAATCAGGGAGAGCTTAAAGAACGGAATAAGGTGAATTAGCAATGCAAAAATAAATAAATAAATAAATAAGTAAACAAACAATCCAAACAATCAAAAAAATATCAGCGAACATTTCAACACAATCTAGTATATCCACCATATTTTCTCACCATGTTTAGCTATATCTATCTAAACAGACTTTGCAAACTTATTCAAATTGTCTATTCCAGATGGCTTTGCCGTTCTCTCAAAGACTAACTGTCAAAGCAGCATGAAAAAATTTGTCTTGCTTCTGTACGCTTTGTATTTGTCTTCTAGACAACAGAGGACCATTCCCAGTCCTAGGAATGGGAACGTTAACCCTTAGATTATTTATGAGAAGTGTTGAGTAAGCAATTGTTAATTAAATAGTTTTTCTAAATGAAATGAAAAGCAACAAGGATCTAATTTGGGGTGAATTATTCTTTCTTACATGATGCCAACAGCAAGCACATTCCAGGTGATCTTGTTTCTTATTGCAGTGATTTTTCACTGTAGTGTTTTTGAAGGACTGTAATTTTACCCACGTTTCCTAGATATCTAAACCTGCAGGTGGCTATAATAAATGGTCTTGGTGATCTATATTAAAAAAGATAAATCATTTTTCCTTTCCTTCTTTCACATTTTCTGCTGCCCTGTATCCTTACTTTTCTGGCTCACATACTTATATTGATTAATACACCACATCCCTGCTAGATTTTTGTCTCAGATCTGTGTTTCATTTGACTACCAATAATGAGAGGCCATAAATTCCTCATTCTTTAAGATAGGGCACATCAGCTGAGCTGCAAATACTGTGAACATGTCCATGGGGTGGTGGGCAGCTGTACAGCCACCATTTATCCTATGGCTGAAGGAGAGCTATAATTCTCCAGGTGCTCCCTGGTTTGGCACCAGGGGCTGGCTGTCCTTCCTGGTCCTGGCCATGACTTTGACAAAGATCCTGCCTGCAGCACTGGGCAAATCAGCAAGCTAAACAGAGCTCTTCCCGCTGCCTCCAAGATGGGAATAATAGTAGCATGTACCTCGCAGAGGATGAACTGTGAGGATTTATTGGTCATGGTGCTTAAGATTTTGAAGGTATGTACCAGATTGCAGCTGTGAGATCTGTTATTCAAGTGCCTCACTGGCTGAAAGGAGAAAGAAATCAGCAACCTCTGTGCTGTGGGATGGGGCTTTGCTGATGGCATCCGTGGGAACAGTCAGCCGTGGAATTGGACAGAGGGGGTTACCCACCTTACCTCTTGAACAGACCACCCCGGAAAAAAAATATATGTATTAGAGACCTTGTCTTTCTTCCTACATGGGTTTGCAGTGCTACAAAGTAGGTTTCTTGGGTGAATGACCTTGACAGCCTGTCCCAGACCTGGACACCTGTACATCTGTCCCTTTGTTCCATAGGTTGCATGGTTTCTGGGGAGTCACTTGCTTTATGAAGTGGTCCCTTAGGGGATCCTAGGGTGTATTCCTTAGCTGGAAACCTCCCTTGCAGATATTATGACTTCTGGAACGCTCTAGGCTTTGCATAAATAAATGTGTGAATGTGTGTATACATGACAATGTAGATGAGGTTGTGAGAAAAAAAAAAAAAAAAAAAAAGCCGTTAATTGGCACTGACTGGGTCTCTTTCACAATCATGCTCCAGAACAAAGCTGAATGAAACAGATAAGCAGCTGTGGCTCTTGGATGTAAAGCCACCACAAAAAGGCCTGATGAAATAGCTGAGTGGCTAAAATCTGTGCACAGCCATTTCAGTGGAAATTACCCAGATTACATGTTCTGTAGAGGAGTCAGGCATCTGAAATAAGTTTTCCAGCAAGAAGAACGTGCTTTTTAGGCGAAAGGCATTTAAGTTACTGTAACTGACCTTTCACACCTAGCAACACTGAATATTTGGCACTATAGAGTTTTCTAACACACCTTTTATTTAATTACAGTCATGGGTATGTGTTGCTTAAGCTATTCTGTGTAAGAAAGAAAATAATCTGTCACTAATTTACTTTCTCTGCAGGAATGTGATACAGTGAGAACTAAACAATTTGGTCTTCTCATGGAGCTGCAACAAATAAGGAAAGACAAAACATTGATTTTCATTTGAAAACAAATGCAAAACACTTTGGGGACTTGATCACCCAAGTGAAATGTTGTGTCAAAGTAGTGTGGCTCCATTATGATTTCCAAACAAATGTCTCCCCTTTGTTCTGCAATTGTTGTAGGTGAATCGATTCCTGGGGGGTGCTTCTTGAGTTTAAACCTCTATTTCCAGCCAGTTTTTCCTGCAAAAGACCTCTGAGAAGCCCTCTTTCTTCTGTGATTCAGAGACTGTTGGAAAGGGAGTCTCTAAATCATGTGCTGACTGGAGGCATTAGTCTGCTGGGTATGGGGAAGTTTTCTTGCTCTCTGGATCAACATGCATTCTGGTTCCCCTGACTTCCTGGGGGCATGCTCTGGGATGGGAACTGACCTTTTTGGGCAGCATCAGAAAGTTTTTCTTACCTCACTTATCAAGAACCGAGAGAGTGCAAGCTTAAACAAGCATTGGTGGGTGCACACCAGTTAAACAGATTAATGATACCTATCAGAAGATGTGAAATTATTTATCCTCTAAACACCCAAGCATGGCAAGTCTCACTTTTCTGAGTCACAAATGTAATGCCTACAATGTAGTTTTTGGCTCAGCGTGCTGCACCAGGGTAGAAGGGCATACACTGAGCTCTGAAGAGCAATGTGCTTCTGTAGCAGAAGCAAGAAGCATCATACTTGGGTGCAATGCTGCTTGGGGTGATCTTATTCTTGTATTTCCTTCACCACAATCAGAGGAGTATCAGCCCCATAATACTAATTTGGAAACTAAGTATGGCAGTGACTACTGAGATGACAGCAATAAGGCTAACACTAATGGCTGTGTTCTGGGGACATGGCAGGGCTGGGAGCAAGAGACAAGAAGGGTTGGCTGGAAGGTGAGGAGAAGCAAGAAATGCTATTGCTCTGCACAGCTGAACTGCTGAGGAAGCATAGGAGCACCATGCTGTGAGTGTTCCCTCATCAAAATTATCAGCAGCTGCAAAGCAAAGAGCATCATTTTAACAAGCACACTCTGGATTTGCAGAAGAATCTGAGTTTACTTTGAACAGCTCCAGCAACCAAAGTGAGACTAAACTGGTTTCTCCTTGGAAAGCTTATTCAGCTGGCTTTGATTTTTTTTCTCCTTGTGTTCTATTTATGCCCCTTAATTCAATTCTCTGTATTCAGCATGCAGCATTTTAAGAGACCAGTAATATAAAGTAATGTTGCAATAATTGCATTACCTTCTATTAGGCTGGGCTCCTTATGCAGTCTAATAGAACTGCATAAACATTATTCAATATCACAGTTACCTACAGTTGTTGAATTTAGGAATGCAAAGGAATATTCAAAGTAATGTCTGTAGCACTGGTCAGAAAAAAAGTGCACCAAGTCATGAATGATGAGTTGTCTTTTAGAGGGAATGAAAGATAAAACAGGGATTCAAGGGTTGAGCTTAAAAGATGTCATTTCTGGTAAGAAATGTGAATCTTAGCTTGATAACAAGCGAATTTGCATCTCTGGTCTTGCTGAAGCAGAAAAAAATAAATTACCTTTTAATCCTGAAAAAAAAAAAAAAACCTACAGCAAATATGGGAGTCTTATAGGGAAAGAAATCATAAATAATTTATTTTTTAGAACAAGGTATTTAACTATTGAAAAAATACACCCCATCCAAAAGGAGAAATAGAGAAGATTCAGTATGGCCTTAAAATCCAGCAGAGGTGATGCTTACTAACATGACATGTACTTACAGGCCTGCTTTTGACTGGATTGTGTGCCATTACCTTACATCCCTGCATGGACTGCTCCTTGTGCCTATGGGAACAAGGATCTGATGCAAGAAGAGCCAATGCTAGTGCAACATCAATTGAAGAATCTTCCTTGCATTGAGTGCCATTTGTCATGGAAGGAGCTATTGTCATTAAGGCATCACAGCACAAAAGTCATCTCTATAAACAATCCTCTACTTGAGCTGCCTTCTAACACCCGGCTAAGCAGATGTGTCCCTGTAACTACACAGCTCCAATCATAAAATTAAAATTGTCTGGTTTTTTGAGAATTAACTACTCCTATTGTCTCCCAGCTTGGCTCAACCTTTCGTAGTGAACTTCAGGAATAATTCAAGTGATGTGTGACACAGAGAAGGGTGTTGCAAGGGGCATGCAGGATATTGCTGTCTTCAAGAGCTCTTGTTAGAGTTCAGAGAGTATGCATGGAGTAGATTGCTTACATCTTCAACACAGTAGGTGAAGGGAGAAGTAGATGCACACAGTGATTGTTTGTGACCATCTAAACTAAAGTCTGAAAATATGTGCTTGCAAGACCATGCCAGGTGCAAACCATAACCATATGTTCCTTCTGATTCTGCATTTGAGAACCTTTCCTTTTTTTTTTTTTTTTTTTTTTTTTTTGAGCCTGCTTAGCTGAGTCATGATATTATTCACTTTGGGACTCTTTCTGTACTTTCATACACAGGAAGGTCATGTGGATTATTTCAGTGGCAGACAGTAGTCAGATGTGTTGCCACAGCCAGCTACCCAAGTATTTGCAGAAATCTGGAATAAGGCAGAGCAAAACCTAGCCCCAGCAAATAACAGTGTGGGTAGATCTTGGTAGCATGCATGCTAAAACTGCATTAGCTCTGATGGCAAAAAGAGCAGCAGGAAAGGATGTATTTTATGATCATGAACCTCTTTCTTCTGGCCAGAAATAGCAGCACTCTTTCTGCTCGTCCTCATACTACCTCCATGAGGTTCATTCACAGCCTAGGAAGTGGGGAGTATTTTGGCTTTTTCATAGCAAGCCAGTTTAGAATATAATTGTTTTTCTTACATGCCACTGCGTTTTTTTTTTTTTTTTTTTTTTTTCTGATAGCTGCTATTTTTGTATGCAGAGGTGATTTTACTTAGGTCTAGGCCATGCAGAATGGGCATATTTTAGCTTAACATCAGAGGAAGGAGACATTCAGCCCTGCAGAGTGTAGCTCTCATCTTTCTTCTCCAAGGCAGTCTACCATTTCTCATCTGGCTCCAGCTTCTGTCTTCTTAAGATAAGAAACACAGTCTAAAAGTGATATCTAGTGAAGATGTTGGGCAGCACATTTGAAGGCAGAGAAAACCTCTGCAGTTTTCTTAAAAGGTCAAGCTGACTGTGAGTCTGCTATTGGCAATAGCTAATGGCTGCTGACAACCCATGATTTTCACTTCCACCAAAGACATTTTGTGCAAAATTTTCATATTTTGGATGTGAAATCAACAGCAGATTTGATAAAAAACAGAATCTATAATAAGTGTAATTATCGTGCTCATTCTGCCTTTGAAAAATAATGAAGTGACCCCATTTAATCTCCATGAAACCACACTTTAAGGTACTTTAACAAATTGTCTTTCGATTTGAGCTTAGTGCAAATTCAGAACAGGGCTGCTCAAGTTTCTTGTCAGCACAGATGATGGTCTCATCTTGCATTCTGGAAAATGGTTTTGCATTACTGGAATATCAGTCAGAGGCTGCTGCTGTGAGGAGTGAGCTGCAATGCTGGCCTGTAATTGTAATGTGACTTAGTGCATTCAAAAGATGAAATGCAACTTCACAGAAAGTGTAGTCTGGCATACAAGAAAATATGGAAACAGTTTGTGTACCAGTTTGCTCATATTCACTAAAAGGTCCCAGCAAAGAGGCTGTTTGAAAGGATGTGAGCTCAGCTTGCCTCTGATACACAAAAATTTCCATCTGTTGAGTTCTGTTTGGCTTAACTAGAGAAGAAATACACAGTAAAAGGAAATAGGATTTTTGAATCCGAACAACTGTTTCCAAAGACTATTGCGCGAGCCGATTAGCTTCTAGTAAATGAGAGAGGACACCAAGGGACACAGCACAAAGTTCCCAGAGTTGAATTTTTCTTAGACTACTGCATACTTACTGAGGAATCACCTCATTTTCCACATTTTCCTCAGCTACGTCAGAGAGATGAATATACTTGGAACCTATTTCATGCCACAAGGAAGACTAGCTTTTACCAGTTATCTTAATTGAGGGAATAGATTTATAGAACAATTGTCTACTTTTCACCTGCAGCACTTTGCAGCTTATACTGACTGAAAAAATAGTTCACCACACAAAAATGGGTCTTAGAGCAGTAAGAAATGATTTGGTGAATGGAATAAGTTTCTATTCATTATACTACTCTAACATCCAGAATGTGTAATGGATGTATTTCCTTGCCATCACTACATGTATAGTGGAAGCAAAAAATGACAAAGGAGCCTCCTCCTGTGCAGCAGAGAACAACAAGTCTGAAAAGGACTTAAGAGATGTGTGTCTATTAAATTACAGAGGCAAGAGATTTTGCCTGTTTGCTGTAAGAGAAGGGATTTGACCCTCATACAAAATCTATATTAGGACTATATAATATGTATTAAAGGACTCTATTTTCTCAAGAAAATGTGTATTTGCCTGCCTGCTTTTTGGTGCCATTAGCTTGACATTCAGAAATTTGAGAGACCTAAGGATGATCTCTAGAAAAAAACTGAATGCAGTTTTAAATGGGTTTGCACTCTAATTCTACTACACACGACTCCCACGCACCTGAAAAATGTGTTGTGACTTCACATAAGTATCTTGTGTGCCATCTGAGGGACCCTTTCCCACAGGTTCTGGGTTCTGCACTTCATTAGAGAAATCTTCACCAAAAACTCTTAATCCTGGCAGCTTTCCTAGTAGAATCAATCTCAGTGATCAGTAATGACAAAAACAGCCTTGGTATTAGTATTTCACTTGATAAATTGCAGAGATCTAGGCTTCACTTACATTTGTCAACAGTGACTTTCCAGTGAAGTGCAAGGCATTTGAAAAATTACCTCTAATGTTTCAGGCTAGGGGGGGAAGTACTTTTTCAAACTATGAGAACATTTCCCTCATGCACCATTAAACCAACCGGGGAGAAGGGAAAGCGGGACAGGGGTGGGAGTATGCTTGAGCCTCTAAAGCTACGGTTGAATACCAACATGCCAAATTATTTAAGTTTTATTCCTGTGAGCCATACCATGTAATGATAAAGTGTTCCTGTTATGATACAGTGCACCACAAAACAGTAAGAGAGTCTAAATTTCCTTTCTATAAACCTGACCTTTCTTGGCTGCTGTGTCTGGGCCTGCCCTCATTCATTATTTGTGTGGATATTGTGTTGCATCCTCCTCATCTTCTCTTACATTCTCCGTGATGTTTCTACATGATCTGCTGTTGTCTCTATGTCCCCCATCTCTCCTGCAAATACAGATGTCATCTGTGTGCTGGGGTTAGTTGGATCTGTCTTGCCTCTGCACTGTTCTCTTCCATCCAACCTAAAGCTCAGTTTGGGACATTTTGCAGAGGAGTGGCTGGTGACTTGGAGTAAACAGCTGTCTTTGCCAAGATTATCTGTGCTACCCCCTTCTTTAGGGAGACAATTGCCCCACCTATGAGTTCTGCTGGTACGGCAAACACAGGTGTCATCTGAGGATGCCTTTCCAGGACAGGCACATTAAGAGGGTGAATCATTCCATCTGTTGCTAGCATCATCTGTTAATTGTTAAAATTAGAAGATGTGAATGCCACACCAAAAACACAGGTTAACACGGATGGAGAATGGTCTGACATGTGGCATGCGTGATCTCTGCTGGTTCTTTAATGGGCAGATTAGGCAACATGTTGTCACTGCTAAATGGTGACTCTGGTTTTCTTTGAATATTGGCTGTATAGTGGAAGATGTAATGAAGAATTTAAATAGCAGTGTTAGATCACAAGATTTCAAATGGTATCTGCACTGATCTTGCCATTAGTTCAAAAGCCCCTGTAGCTCACAGAAGTGGAGCATGCTGCTAAGCATTTTTTTAATTATTGTTATGAGGTTTTAACACCATAGTGCTTTCTTTGAAAGTATAGAGTACACAGTGAAAACAAAACAAAACAAAACAACAATAACAACAACAACAAAAACTGTCATTAAATTACCGATCAAAATAAACCTCTTTCTGGAATGTGACTAGTCTCAGGTATGGATGAGGCCTCAGGAGCCAGAGGAATATTATCCTGTTCTGGAGGAGCACCTGTGCAGTGACCCCAGATCTCACAGTAGTGTGAGATAGGTCTTTCCCACTACTCTGAGCACGTACTCTGCACCTTCTGTGACTGTCTACATTGTCCTCTTGATTTTGGCTCCCAGCCATTTTGTCATTCAGAAATGACAGTTTCCAAGTTTAGGATGAGCCCATCTTCTCTCTGGCTTTTGTCTTGTTATAATGCCACCTCAAAGAGAAGGCAGGTGTTTCCCCAGGTTTGTAGGAAAAGGTATTATTGCTCTGTGATCTGAGAAAATCTTAAGGTAAAAATTTATTATGTGTA
The DNA here is from genome assembly GCF_013377495.2 of Cygnus atratus. Lineage (NCBI taxonomy): Eukaryota > Metazoa > Chordata > Aves > Anseriformes > Anatidae > Cygnus > Cygnus atratus. Next base: position 43,472,791 of record NC_066396.1, read on the forward strand.
TTTCATACCTTATTTAGGGATATTTCTCAATAACAGACTATGCTGGACCCTGACATATTTAATGTACGTGATCTACCAGTGCAAAAATTTACTTCACATTCCAACTCCTAATAGCCTACTACTGTGTTCTTTTTTTTTTTTCCTTTCTTTTTTTCCCCCTATTTCTCCATCTCCACCCAGACATATAAAATTCCTGAGGTAAGACCAACAAGGTACATAAATAGAGCATTTGACTATTAAGATGGAGGAAAAAAAAAAAAAAAAGAATGGTCTGAGGGAAAAGAAATGTTCTGAATTAAGGCAAATATTTCTTTATAATTCTAGGTCCTTCTTCAGTTATAAGCAATGATGATGATTCAGCCAGTCCTCTCCATCACATCTCAAATGGCAGTAACACTCCATCTTCTTCTGAGGGGGGTCCTGACGCAGTCATCATTGGGATGACAAAGATTCCTGTCATCGAAAATCCTCAGTACTTTGGCATTACCAACAGTCAGCTCAAGCCAGACACCTGTAAGTACAAACAAATATATGTTTTCCAGTCATTCATTTTTTGTGTGCAAGTGCTGGGGCTCCTTAACAGAGCTAACAGGAAAAAAAAATAAAAAAAAATAAAGGTCTAAATTCCTGGGAGTGGAAGGGTAGGGTTAAAATGTATGCAGTTTGTTAAACATACATGGGATGAACTGCTTTATATCTGTCAAAGCCAAATTCGGCCCTTGTAATGAGTTAATTAAGTCATCAGTGTTATGCTCAAAGCCCAGTCCATATTCCATTAAAGTCACTGGTAGCCTTTCCATTGATTTCAGTGGTCTTTAGCCAGTCTTGTGCACTGAATGCTTTCCTGGGACAAAACAAATGCTGGGTCAAAAACAAAGTCAGTGTTGTTACATACTCACTGCTTTCATTTTGGTAATGAACATAACCTAATTTTGAAATCTGAGTATTTGTAAAGGTATAAGAATAATAAGGATTAAAAATTCCATTATTTTAATTTAATTGTATAATTCAATCTCTGTAACTGGAAAAGATGTTGAAAAGCAGAGCAGGAGGTTGCTCAGTGGACAATAGATGTCACATAGAAATTATTTCATGTTCAGTTAGAAGCAGATGAAATGTGAAAAAGTAAAAAGAGTTAAAAATAATTAACTCTTTATAGTTAAAAAAGAGTATCCCTAACTGCAGCTACTACTCTTCAGTTGTAGAACTGGACATGTGAAATGTTGATTTTTGAACCAGCTATTAGTGTATATTATTATATACTATATTATATATACTATATACTGTACTATATACTATATATACCATATTATCTGCAGATAACTGAAAAAAATACCTAAGTGGTATTGTGATTAACAACAACTGCAGTACTGTTTTTTTTTTTCATCAGTACATTTAGGTTTTTAAGTATATCAGACTTCTTTGTGTGTCTTTGTGTGTGTATGTGTGTATGAATGTACGTACATTTGTGGAGTGTCCATGGACGGCTGATGTGTTTCCCTGGGAAGTCAGTCCAGAGATTTCCAATGCAGCTGTTGAGCATTGGGTGTGCAACTAAGGGATGCTACAGCCTATTTGTATCCTACCCAGAATGATACAGCTTCAAAATACAAATTGTTGTTTAGGGGCCTGCTGCCTAGATCAGAAAACTTTGCCTCCAACTTTGCAAAGTTTACATTGCATGATAAGAATCTTGCTTGACCTGTGAATGAGTGCTTGCATGCATATACATATGCATGATCTCTAAGGTTGTAAAGACTGATACTGAACTACTTAATTCTGAATATTGACACTCATCTACATCTTGAGTTTTACTCTAAGCACAATCTACAAAAAAGGATCCTGCCATGCAAGATGAGGGATTTTTCTGCTTTTATTACATATCCCTAATGTTCTTTTACTACGTTGTGTGTGTGTGTGTGGTACTATTTTATGATTAGAAGTGCCCCATTATCTCTTCTACCAGAGCATATTTGTATAATTTGGCCTAGCATATTTGGTGGGATGCATTAAATAATCACTGATTTGCTGATACTTGATCAGCACAAGGAAAATGTTATACAGATGCATTGTGATTAGAACATTAATTCCTGTGAAAAATAGAAGCCACTAGGGAATCAGAAATGGGCAACATGCCCACTAGAGCTCTTTAATGTTATATAAAAGGCCATGCTTTTAAATATGAGGCTACTGTACCTCCGTTCCCAGCTGCATTAGACAATGTTATAATTGTTTAAATAAACATCAGTGACTACAGAGTATTTCACTTTCAACATTAATGTTGAAACAACATACATGCTGTTCTGAGGAAAAAATAACACAAACTGTACCAAAACACAAAATTCTCTCACATTTAGTAAGCTGCACATTAAGTACAATCGCATTAAATCACAGCTGAGTAGTGCTAAGTAGGGCCTGATCCTAAAAATACGTAAGTCTGTGTTTGGTTTTGTGTGCTACAATGAAACCCACACAGTGTCAGGGAAATTAATCACAGTACATGAAGTTCAGCTTGTGCATAAATGTTTGCAGGATGTGGCTCAAGACTTTGCTTTGGTGCTTCAGGGAGACATATGAGGCTAATGCTCTGCATTTTGCCACATCGCCATGGTGGTCCCATTCTTTGTGTTTTATTGTTGTAGCAAAGAAAATAAGGTAAACTGTGGCAGTATATAAACCAAGACATATTTCTCCTACCACACTGAGCATCTGTCCAATAAAGAAGGTAATACAAATTGTCTGGTATAAAAATGGTCTTCCCATTAATGATTTCACATACTCTCTCCTTCTGTCTCTCTCACTCACTTGTTAGTACAGAGCTGTAATTGTCCTTTCTTAGCCTGCTAGCTTCCTCCTGATGTGCATATCTGGTATTTTTAAAGCTCTAAGTTAAGTACCTCTCATACCTTTTTCCTGTTTACGATAATGCCAGCTCCAGATATCATCTGGTTTCACCGTCAGCAAGATAATTAACATTTATGGTTATGTCCTATCTGGTCTAAGTTCCATTGTCTGCTAGCATTAAACACAGCAACCACTGACAGTCATGCTGGAAACAATTCTTAAGTATTTAGTGTATGCTGTTCTGTGGAAGAAGGTGAGACTTTGAGATAGATGAAGGTGTATGCAGATTGAACTGCAGTTTTCACAAAAATTGGAGTACATCTGCTCTGAGTAGCAAGTAGAGTTTCCTTATCAACATAACAGGTATTTTGACTTCTCTACAGATAATCATTTCCAAGTACATTGGGAAGTATTCAAAGTGCATGTGTTTAAAAGAAAATCAAACAATATTTTGTGACCAATTTCATTTGAAATTCCATCACTGGATCAGTAAATTGCTACTTTAGCTGCAGAGTAACTAAATCCTAAAAAGTGATGGCTTCTAAGGAATCAAAGTCTCAGGCTAATAGTTGTAGCACATCCCTGCTCCTGAGAGACAGCCTTCAAGGTGGGAAATGCAAACTGATGAAGACCAAAGCCCCTGGTGACTTCAGGGGCTGGCTTCCAGTCATCACTCAGAAGGACTGCATTTCTGTCCCATGTTTCAGCCCAAGTGCTCATATGCACCTGTAATTGGCATAACAGTAGAAAATTACCCTTCATCTTCCAACTGGTACTGTTTGACATTTCCAGCTCCAACTGCCCACCATCTTAACTATCCATTTGCCTTGCTAGCAAACTCACTAATGCTGCTTTGGAACTTCTCTATCTGCCAACCTGTCCCAACACTCCTGACTCTTCTCTGCTGCGGACCATTGTTTGCTTCTTGCTCATATCCCACTCCAGTATCGTGACTATTTCTACCTTGGAAGTTTACAGTCTGCGGTGCACTGACATGTTTCAGACACATACCAGACTTCTTGGTTCCTTTCTGTGTGAAATCAATTGGTAATTCCTTTTGGTGGTACTTAGCCAACAGTGACAACTGTTATTTCAGATGTGAGAGAATTTACCACCTGGAGATGGTGAAACACTCTTTGCACTTAATTTGTTATAAACCACATTGTGTTATATTAGCATCAACCTGCAAACCTTTTGCCTAGGAATTACCAACAGTATTCAGTTGTTGCTGTTGAAAATCAGGCCATAACTTTGTAGTGAAGTAATACTCTCAGGTGCAGAGACCCTGGATGGCAAACCTTGAAAAGATTTTTCTCCTCTGAAATCAAATGGTTGATCTAGTATGTTGGGGGCATGGTGGCTAACCATTGCTAAAAGGTTGGCTTCACTAATCCTATGAGATGTCACAGCAACGTATCTATTTGATCTTTCTATTAATGCCACGACGTTTCAAAAAATAGTTTTCTACGTTCTTACATGGAAGTTGTAGTTGCTACAGTTATCAACTGAGCTTGACGGACCTGTTGAAACAGGGTGGAAGGAAAAAAGCAATTGACCCCACATACAGCTCTGGCCTTTCTTCATTCATCACTTAGCTTGCTGCATAGGTCTTAGAATATATCAGCCCATTATTGTTATATTTCAGTGATTAATGTTGGAAATGCAGTCAGTAAATAACATCGTTGTGCTGGGTAGTAATGTGAAAAGCAAAACCTGAGAAGAAGGCATGCAAAAGATGCCAGTGGAAGAGCCCAAGTTGAGACTCTCAGGACAGACCTTGGATAAGAAGCTCTTTGCAGGTGGTTTTGGGATTTGGCGAATCAAATCGTTCTCTGAATCTCATTCCAATAGGAACCACCCTGCACCCTCACCCCAAGAAGTCATCACGGCTGTTGGGTGCAACTGAAAAGAAGGTGGAACTTTCATGAAAAGGTTTGTAAGCTTCAGATTTCAGGCCCCTGAGGGTGAATAAATACCAACTGCACTAGTGTCAGTTTGCCCTTTGCAGCATATTCATGCTTTCATTTGATTTTGTACCTTAAGATATCGATGGTAGAAAACAGCATACTGAGCAGGCTTGTTAATTAGTCAGTGTATGAGGCAGTGACAAGATGTTTTCAGTGACTGGCCATACCCTTGGCCTCTGTGTTTCAAATGATGTGGTGTGGATTGTGGCTTTCAAGTGGGAAATTGGTATGTATTCATGGGTAGTCTTAATATTTGGTCTATATTTCTGCAGTACAGGGTGTTCCTTCATGAACCAGAGTGTGAATGTGCACCTTAGATATATGCATTGGGTAAAAAAATGTCATGCAATCTTCAGATTTACTTCTGTTATTTTACAAAAATGAAAGGTTGTGCTGACACAATGTAATATTTTGTGCTTCACCTGCACTTGTATTAGCACACAAATAGCATCCCTATTCTTACAATACTGTGTTGAGGAAATAGGTGGTTATTTAGACTCCATTGGAAAGTAATAACAATTATTGTACTTAGCTTGACTGCTTTCAGTATTTTACCAGCTGTGAGTGTCTTAGTTCAGGTTCTAGTGGATAGACATAGAAAAATGCATTTGAATCATTTGAGCTAGTGGACAAGATGCTGTCTACATACCCACTGTGAAAAATTAATGTACTTCTTCTGTTGGCCTCTGTTAAGGAAAGTCAGCAGCTGTTTATAAATTGATCAAAATAATTTTTGTAACTTAATTTTGATTTATTTTGCTGATCTGAAGAAAATAACTTTTTTTTTTTTTTAACCCCTCTCCTATCCCATTCTGAGCACTGAACTTGCCAACTTACTTTCAGGCATTTTCATTTTTAGTTCAGGGATTCTTACACCATTTAGTTAGTGGTGATCTCATTTTTTTCTGACTTACCTTATTCTGTGACTATAGATTTCTTTTAAAGGAATATAAAGCCAGACTGTGGTTATCTCTGTTAGTCAGGAAGGTTGCAGAAATGCTCCGCTTTTGTCCACCACCTACTTGAATGACTTTTATAAGAGAAAAGAAATAGGAGTGTTATTCTTGTCATTTTATCATGACTCCTGTAGTATTGGACATTAAAGCCACATTTTTGAGTCTGGTGATGATCTCAGATTTCATTTTAAAGGGGAAAAATTGTGAAGAAGATCTTGAGAATGTAAGCCAGAACCCATAAGTCTGAGAAAACAGAAAGAGGTCTGAATTTTTGTTCCTGCTGTTTATTTTGTTTATGACATTGTGATTCTTTCCAAGCTTCTTTCACAATCTGGTAGCACTGAGCATGGCTGCAACGTGCTGGGATGCAGAGCTGGCCACCCCTGCCACCCAGGGGATGCGGCTCTGGCTCAGCCTCCGTACAGAGCAGAGGGCAGCCAGGGCAGATTCCTGGACTCTCAGAGGTGCATTACTTCTCCCAGGAGGCTGGTGGAAGGGTGCAGCTGCTTGTGGCTCAGACCAGTTGTTTCTGTGGCTTTGATCACTCAGGCCTCAACAGGCCTTTGATCTGGTGCTGGGCTGACAACCTTCTCCCTAGTCCTTGGATCACTAGCAAGGGGCCATTTGATCAGAAAAAAAAGAACTGGTTATCTACATTGCCAGGACAAGTTTAACAGAAAGAGGGTTTGTGGTCACCTGGGATGTATTTCTCAGGCATCCTTGCCCCAGGAGCTCCACAGGAGAGCCTGTCCCCAGCACATGTGCTTCTGCTATGGCAGCGTCTCCTTCTTCTCTCTCAGGGCATGGGCTCTCACTGCAGAGTGCAGACATGAGAATCTGGTGACATGAAAACGGCAGGCAAAAAGGAAAATTCACCAGGAGAGAGCCTGTGTGCTGCAGGGGTCTGCCAAATGTTTAACCCAGAGCAGAAGATGTGTTCATTGCTCTGTAGTGCCCATCCTACACAGTGTCATTTAAAAATCCCAAAAGGTTCAATGAGCCAACTGCAAGCATTGGACAATCTCTACTTGACTTTATCTCCCATGTAACAAAAGTGGCATGTTCCAGGTTTTGTCTGTCACCTTACACTCTCCTAGAGTTTTCAGGAATAGGTGTAATTTTTACATGCATTACATGCATTACAGGGTGAAAAATAGACTATGTCCCGATGCGCAGAAGAAGGGTCTCCCAAGAGAAAGACTCTGTCAGCATTTTCATCTCTTTTGAAAGGCTTTTACATCTCAGTGACCACAAAAGAAAAGCTGCTGTTGTGGTTTCTTAGACAGCTAAACTGTAAGCCTGGGGATTTTCCATCAACCCCCAAAGTTTGCAGAGCTGAAAATTTATAAGCAGCTCATTTTCCTATAAAGGACAGCCTGACCTCAGCAGCCAGAGCACAGAGGAGCAAAAACAATCAATCTTCGTGAAATCCATACTGAGAGGAAACACCTCGCTACCCAAGCTGAACTTGCCAGACTTGACATTCATTGGCAATCGTGGTTCAGAGGCTGGGAGGATTAACAGGGCACTCACTTCACCAAAATTAGAATCTTTAGATGCTGAAAGCCAAAGAACTTTAAATGCTGAAAAATAACAATGAATGAGTTTGAGATTATGAGGAGGGATATACATATTAAATGTACTGCTTGTCCTGTTCCCTAGTGTTCCCTGTGTGCCTTACTCTAAAGATATTTTATGGGCTAGATAGAGACATAAGGATATATGAAGATGTATTTTGTTGGCTTGACTAAATATTTTTGTATTTTGTGTTGCATTTTTCAATCCCTGATTGCAGTCACCACTTAAATTATGTGTGTTTGCAATTGTTCACCAAGACATGCATATGTCAGAGATGTCAACCACATGCATAGGTGGTGTATTTCCTTAGCGCTGTGTTTGACCTTTATTAGCTTGGCAATCGATTTGTCTGCTATTATATATATATATATATATATTATATATATATATATATATACATATAATATTGTCATATTGAGTCTCACATAATTTTCCCAGTAGTCTGGTCTCATATTTCCTCTGCCTAACAAATAAAATGTAACAGGGAATAAATAAATTTGTGAGAAATTAGATTTTTTTTAACACCTGCTGCTCATTCTGAGTCTCAGCAGACATGGTTTCTTTTTTCTTTTTCAAACAGATGGAAAAATTTCTCCCAAAGGCTGAACCCTTCAACTTGAGCAGTGGAGGAGTTTACCTCTTTAATGATTCAGAATTGGAAGGAAAGGGACTATTTCCACATTTAGTATAGAGGTGAACCTATCGAATCATATTGTCCCCAAAAGTTACTTGCATTCCGGTCATGATCCATCCGTGAAGTCCTTTTATACCTGGTAAAAAAGGCAAGCAGTAATGTTGTCAGCAAAATGCTTGCATTTCATTACACAAAATGGTGTTCTATGACCTGAATTATTTGGTAAACTCTGACTTGCACTGAGAGTCCTACTGCTGGAAATGCAACTACAAGAGCAACAACTTGGACTCTGATCTGTAATGTTATCAGCTAGAAGTACAGCACATGAAACATAGTTCTGGCTAAACAGCAGATATTTAGGAAGGAGATATGAGCAACTAAGACCCAAAGAATGCATTTCAATTACAAAGACAGAGGATGAGAGGGGACAAAGTGAGACATGCACTCTTAGTAAAGCAAAGTGCCCAGTGCCAACATTCAGGAAGAGTGTGCACTTCGTTTTGTAAATATGTCAGGTTAACTTCAGTTTAGCATGCTGTTCTCCAGCAGAGCACTGAAATTCACTTTCAGCATCAAGCCCCACCACACGCTTCATGTGAAATGCACGCTTGAGGACATTATGAAAGATAAACTGAAATTAAACACTTACATAAACATTCTCTGCAATTGGGGTAGTAGTCAAGATGAAAAAACAACAAGAACAACAACAAAACACATGGCACTTTTTTAGTAGGTAACATTGCTACTTTCAGTCTGTCATTTGAAAATACAACAGTATTAGAGATACATACACTATTTTGCCACCAAAATATGTAGCTAAATCAGTAATACATAGATGACAAATAGCACTATTTATATTGTAATGATTAAATTATGCCTTTCAGACTCTGTGCTGCGTAGTAAGTTCTAAGTATGTTTTTTTTGTATGCAGAAACCTGCATATGTATGTAAATGCATAATGGGAGGGAAAAAAAAAAAAAGAAACATTGCAGTGCTTAAATGGGTAGTACTTATAATTAAGCTGAATGGGAAAAAAGTAATCTATTGTGAAAACCTCTTTATCATGAGCCTAAGCATGGGAGCAGGATTAGGCCTTTGATTTATTCCTTGTGTCAGTGAGAGCTTTGGCTAAATAAGAAATATGGATACCAGGGAAGCAAGATAGTACAAATAAGAATAAAATCAGAATAAATACAATAAAATAAGAAATACAAATATATAAATATGTATAAATATTAGCTCTGATAAATACTGAAGTACAAGAAAATCAGAACTAAATCAAATAACTTTGTAGCCAAAACAATATCATAAATCCTACTTTTATTTTCTAGAGGTCATCACCAAGTAGTTGCATCATTATTAAAAATCATGAGTGTGTAAAATGTAGTTAGCCCTGAGCACAAGCTCACTCAAAGATTATTTTCTCGTACCTGCCAGAACTGCAGAAGGGTCTGCTGGCTGCTCTGAATGTGTGCTTACCCCCCTATTTACATGTTTCTTTGTATGCATGAGGGTGTACTGGCTTGCACAGCAGGCTTTGTGCCCAGCCAGAGCTTCACCTGCTCTGTCCCTCCCTTTACTACATCATGGTTAACAGATTCAGTACTAGACGTGCTTTCCCCACAGTATCTATCCCATTAGTGGTGGATCCATGCAGTTGGGACATGGAAAGCTGTACTCCTGCCCCATTCCCCCTTACAAGAGGGAGGGCTCACTAGCTGCTGTGGGGTTTCTGATCTCCAGACTATCTTAGTCTGAGGTCTGTGCAGCTTCACTGACAATCTGTCTTGAGAAAACTTTCCCAACAAAAGTGGCATCAAAGTTTGTATGAGTGAGTATGTTCAGTTTGCTTTTGACAGGGGGTTGGTGGGGAGCATCTCATTGTCTCAGGGTTAGCTGCTCTTGTGTTATGGCGTAGTGTAGGTCAGCAGTAAAGGAAATGTAGCAGCCTTTTAAAATGTTGTCAGAGGTAAAAACACTTCGTTAATACTCTGAAATATTCTGTAATATTCTTCAAATCAGTCTTTCAGCATTAACATTTTAATTAAATCTTTCAACAGGCTTCTCATTTTTCACAACAGCAGTTGGGGAAAAATGATAAGGCTTTTCTTTTTCCCTTTTCTTTCTTTCTTTCTTTCTTTCTTTCTTCCTTTCTTTCTTCTTTCTTTCTTTCTTTCTTTCTTTCTTTCTTTCTTTCTTTTTTCACCAAGAGTTGTTAATAGACCAGTTTTAGCTTGGACATATAATCTATATAGTAGAATACCTGAGCTCACCATTTTCTGACACATTTAAAAAATATGATTACACAGGTAGACAAGTCTAGGAATATGCTTCTATCATGAATTAGCACAAATAAAAATCCAGTGGCTAAAATGTATCTTTATGGTCATCTTTAGAGCCCTCCCTTTCTCACTTTCCCTTAAGCTAGCTTTATTTGGGTTTGTTGGACAGAAACAAAAGGGCCTCTCAGTACCAGCTTCTCTCTTTGTCAAAGATGTAGAAGGGACTTCCGCTTACTGGGGCTGTGACTGAGGGGTGGAGGCAACCCTTGAGCACAGCAGTTCCCAGGCTGTGGGGGTCGGTATGAATTTCTCAGCAGCTGACCAGGTAGTTGAGCAGGACATTCCACAGAGGATGGGTTATTGCTCTTCAAAGGCCAGTACGTCACTTAAGGCAAGAAGCATACAGATCTGATATAGGGTGAACACTCGCTAAGTCTTATCTTTAGCCCATCAACGCCCACAATAATTAAACACTATTATTTGCACATTGCTGGGAAATCACCATGACTGAAGTATAAGACCCCTGCAGGGGAAAAAGTGTCAAGTGACTGGAGTCAAGACCCTGCAATGAGGTCTGAAATAGTTAAAGTTCTATTGATGAAAAGTTGTGCAATACCTTTAGCTAACAACTTGTGCATTAGCTTTTGGGGGCAATTAAACAGAAACATTTTAATTAAAAACATATTGCATGGGAGTATTGTTTGCATTTAGAAAAAATACATGGTATGTGCATACCAATTATTGACTGTTTCTCTAAATTTCAGTGTATCTCTGTAAAGCCAATCTTATCTCTAGGGATTTTATTTTATTTTTTAATTTATGCATTATGGAAATCCAAATTCCATTCTCAGATGTCAGCTTGGCACATGAAATGAGAATCTCAAAGGTATTCAGGTGCTAAAGTATTCAAGTCAACAACTTACTGGTTTCCTGAAAAGCCCTTGAACAGATTGGAAATATAAAGTCTAGTCAGTAGGAATCAGATTCTAAATCAGCTTAGTACTTTGGACGATTCCAGTAAATGATTGACTCGTCTTTTTACACCTCAATACCTTTGAAATCTGTTTGTTGGAGACTCTGTTTAAGTCAGTGATTGTATGGGTCACAGGGTGCAGGAAAAGGCTTTCAGTCTCCAAGAGAATCCCTTGAGCAGCATTCAGTTGTATCCAAGGTTTAGAGCCAGAGTTAAGGAGATGGAAAGCTCCCTTCATGAAGGCACTTCCTCCTCCTCTTCCTTCCCCCTACCTTGTTTTTTTTCCCCACAGCACTGTAGAGAAAGAATGGAAAATTGGACAGTCTATTGTATGGTTATTCGTGTCCAGGACTGGATAGTTAGAAGCTAAATCTAAATTCAAATGACCTCCAATTTGTATCATTTTGAGGGAAATACAGATCTGACATAATTTTGAACTGCCATTACAAATACCTTTTTTGAGCCACAGTTCCAGTTAGTATATTTCCGTGATGAAACCATTCCCACGCAGCTCCTCACATTTCTGAGTGTTGCTTAGGATCTGTTTAGATTTGGTTTCTTAGGCTGTCTTTCAAGGATGTTCTCTCATATTTTTTTTTCTTTTTGCCCACAGCTTGAAGGCCTGTGGCTGCCTTAATAAAAATAAATAAATAAATAAATAAATAGCCGAAAACAATACCCATCAAGGGGAACATGTCCCACACAAAGTAGGGAGGAACAGAAAAAGGGTGAAACAAATGGAAAAGAAACAAAAGAACCTCAGTCTCAGCCTTTGGCAAAGAAATAACAATACATGACTGATTTGCTCCGACTGCCTATGCAGGAGGACATGATTTGTCTTGTCCCTGTTTTATTCTCATCAGAAGAAAAGCAACTGCTTTGCTGTGTTTGCAGTCTCCACTCAGGAGGCTGTTGAGACTGGAATAGCAATAGGATTGCCTCCAGACAGAAATGCATTGACCAACACCATGTGGGAAAACTTGAAAAGCTCCTTCTTGGGTGGTAAAAAGCAAGGCAAAAGCTTATGGACTCAGTCTTTCATCCTCTGATTTACAAATAGAAGTACCCGGTTAGACAGGGCCACTCCCTCCAGGACTGTCAGTTTTGTAATGTGCTTGTGGTGCTTGGGTCTGTGAAGCTCACATGTGTCACCAGCAGTGCAGAAAGGTCCTGTATCTTTAGCTGGGAGTCAAATAAGTTGTGCTATCATGATGTCTATGTTGATGGCAAATTCTCACCTTATTTTGCCTACTGTATCTGCACAGTTTGGGAATGGACATATTGCTACAGTGGATCTCAGTAGTAACTTTCTGGAACCCAAACGTGTCTGGTTCTGTATAGATTAGAAACCCTTCATCAAATAAGTGTCTAATAATCCTTAAGCAGTGTGTTTCTTCGAGATCTTCCAACACCTGGAGTTTGGCTTAAGCTTTGCAACACAAAGATTGATGTCCTTTTTAAATGCTAACTCTGAGTAAACCAGTAGATATTCCCTGTGTGGTTCCCTGTAGTGGTATAGCAGTGGTAGCCAGCTTCCCAGACATCATCAACATACCACCAGCTCAACATACTGTCTTCCTGTGGCCAAAACCCTCTGGACTGGGTGGGCAGAGAAGAGGGATCAGAAGCAGTTAAAAGGTGCAGGTTGCTTGCTGACATCCTTGCTGTTGCAGTGTGGCAGGCGCTGGTGGCAGTGGCTGGTGGTGGTCTCTGATTCCCTCAGTGTCCAAAAACTCCCTCAATTTGCCAGAAATAGCAGTGGTGCCTGGAGAATTGACTACTGCCAGGTGCCTCTGCAGCTGCGAAGCAGGTTCACCATCCCTCAATGCCTCCAGCCCATGTATAAGCTGCCTTCAACTTCAAGCTGCATCAATTCTCCAGCCACCACAGGGGATGCTGGATTCATGAGCTGGACCCCTTCAGCTGCCACTGGCAGCCCCAGCAGGCATCAGCAGTGATGCTGAAATGCTCTTTGCTGAACTTAGCCATGTCGGCAGAATCCTTTCAGCCTTGTGCTTCACCCTGGGAGGAGACATTAGGTGCATTTTTCAGCGAGGCATGACTTCAGACACAGTAAATCACAGTACTCACCCTGGAGATGTGGTATAGGAGCACAGACTGAAGCCTCAAATTCATGTGCGCCTGCTTGAAGAATGTATTTCCTTTTTTCTCTTAGCTTTTGCTGCTGGAGAGGAAGGCTTTGCTTTCTTTGCAGGTATAGTGAACCCTTCTGAAAGTTAACCGGAATTCAGCTATTGCCAAGAAACCTTATCTTGCTGCACGGTGGCTCTTTCCCAACTCATGAAGTCTGTTCCACTACGTATTCTGATTTTGCATGTTTCCTTACTGGAATTGTCTGATATTTGGTTTTGCAGTTTTATCAAGATTTTGTATTGCATTTTAAGGCTACATTTTTTTTGCCTTTTGAAGGCAGCATTTTAGAGAACTCTGAAATGGTACCATGCTGAGGAATAAATGCAGTGCAAAATGAAGTATGTATTTCACAAATGAGGAAGAAGAAAAAAGTTTCAGCTTTTTTTTTCTTTCTTTTTTTTTTTTCAGTGATAGCTTTTCTCGAGAGGCCTGATCAAGAATTGATTTTCCATTGAAATCAATGGGAGTCTTTCAAGCCCATTTATTACTGTGAAACAGGACTATGATGAACAGCAACATTAAACGGCTTGTAGTGTTCCAATGAAAAAAATAATATGTAGGAGAGCCTGTACATTTCTGTAAGATAAATTTTCAGGTAAATTTTCCTGACTGCAAGATAGGATGGTTTCAAGACAGAACAAAGCACACAGGTGTTCACTGCTCTTGCAGAAGACAGCTTTGCTGTCTCGACTTTGCAGCTTGTATTTGCTGACAGAATATATACAAAGAAATAATTACAACATTTTCTATGGAAAAAGCACAGAAAAGCTACGGGTGTTTTCCTTAATAATAGAAAGAAATAGTACAGAGAAAACTTTGACTTTTATTTAGTTTGGTCTGATCTAGGGATGGACTCTGCCTGAGCATGCAATATTTATTTTTCATCGTATATAAATGGCCCTGCCCACCTACAGTGAATTCTTGGCCTCATCAGACCAGTCATTCCATCCAAATGTCCATAAAAGTTTTCAAGAAACATTTTGTTATGATCTATCTGACCTTTGTTTATGGGTATATCATACTGTATACAAGCATATATGTCAAAACCCACACTGTTAGCTAAACCATCTCAAGACCTGTTTCTAGAAACTTGTATTCTTCCATGACTGCAGCCAGAGGCTGTGCTGGGAGACATTTGGGTAACTGAAAAACTAGCATCTGCCCTGTAGTAAAAAAGTACCTCAACACTCTGCAGAAAATGTGCGTCAGAATAGTCCCCTGGATTTCTCTTGTCTTACCGAGGTCTTTTTCAGGTGGTCCTCTCAGAAAGACAAGAGAAATTCAGGGAAACAATAAGAACAAAACTGCTTGGAGAAACACACTTTGATGCTAGAAGTTTTTTGTTTTGTTTTGTTTTGTTTTTTAAGAAAGAGACGCAAATTTTTAAATGGAAATTCAGTCTAAGGGAAGATAACAATCCTGGGTTTAAATCTTTTTTAGATCTTCAGGCTCTTGTAATAAGAAAAGGGAATATTAATTTACGAGCTCTGGTATAAACCCTCTGTGGCTGCAAGTCATGAGCTGTCCCTCATTCCCTGCACTGCTTTGTGCTGGCAGATTCTCAGAAGCTGTGGCAGTGCTGAGCTGAACTTGGATCTTTGCATGGCAGGTAAATGCTCTGGGTAATCAGGCTAAGAAATCCAGGGATAAAAGCCTATTTGAACACATTTGAGTCAAGACAAGTGAGCACTGTTTTCTTTGTATCTCAGATTCAGTAATGGAACAAGCTTTATCTAACCAAATCGGCAACAAACCCCATTGTTTCTGACAAGAGTTTATTTGGAACTAGGTTTGACATTGCTGTTTTTAAACAAATTAAAAAGATGTTCAATACTGTGCAAGCTAAGCAGTTCTATGTCCTGATACACTTGAATTATTGAGGTTCTTGATGTGCATTGTTGTTTAAGTTGTGCAATCTGTGTGAATGTATATCAAACTCTGAGATCAGCTAGTTCTCAGTCTGATCCATGGATGATGGCTTGATGCATAGAAGAAAAAACCCTCTTCTCTCCTCTCCAACCCAATGAAATGTGGTGGAGCAAGTTGTCAGGGAAAAACAGTGTAAAGGCTTTCAAAATTCATGCTGTACCCACAAACTGAAAAATGAAGAATATAAATACACTCAGTTCCTTAACATCATACTCTTACAGCAAGATTATAGAATGAAACAAGTGCATTGTAGACTTCAATGTTTTGCTCATTACCTTATACAGACAGCTGCTCCATATGCAGACAATTCACTGTGCATGCCCAGACTTTGCTACAGGGCATACCTCTCATGTTGTAAACATGGAGAAAATATTTTTATCTGTAGGTGTTGTTCAAGCCAACAAGAATGTTGTTAAGGATGACCACTGTTCTGCTTATGGCAGTTGTCATCATAAATATAAAGTCCTAGACACAGTTACTAGTAAAACTCATTAGACTGGACAAAACTGGACCAACATCACAAAGATGAAGCAGATAAATCATGCTCAGACAATAGGGAAAACGCAGGGAAAGTACAGAAGCCCACTACTTGCATGTATCTAAGCAATAATCAGAAAGGGGTCCAATAAGAAGTGGCACCCTGTGAGACAATGATGAATACAAATCTCCCTCTTTGAGACAAAGAGAAGGAAGGAGAGGGTGGGGGAAGGTAAAGGAAATTAAAGATAAGAATGACAAAAGGGTAGGCCTGTTGGTCATTTACTCCAATTAAGGCAATATTTTGCAGCTATACTGTTCCAAAGTTCAAGGAATTAAAGTCACTACATAGGTTTTCCTTCCTTGACAGTGTGACTTGCAGGATTTGGATTCAGGGAACAGAATGATTTGGTTAAGTAGGCTTTGCTTTTGATACCCAACTTGATAGAAGCAGTCACCTTTGATTAAGGATCTTTTTAATTGCCTTTCACTAGGCTAATCTGTTAATCCACCTTTTCCTCTTTCTTTCATTTCATCCAAGCAGCCAACTAACTGAATATCTGAATTGTTTTGGGAAGGGAATTTTATCCTTGCTCCTGTGGAGGCTCAGCTCTGGCCTCAGTCAGGAGAACTGGAGGTCAGCATGGCAGGACCTTGTATCTGCAGCTTTAACTCTTCGTTGATTTGGTTTCATAGCTTTTAAACTGATGTTTATTGCATTTATGGATGTTCAGGAGGGAAGTCCTCTCAAATCCCTGATGGCATTTAATTATGGTCATAATTATAAAATGTCTCTGGTCTCTAGGGAGCAAGAAAGGATCAATAGAGTACAAGACAGCTGAAGAACAAAAAGCTCTTCTGGGTCACTGGTTATTTCTGTCCCTGTTTCCTGCCCCCCACCCCCCCCACCCCCCCCACCTCCCCCTTAGCCCACAGCTGCTATTTCTGCTGTTGGAGATACAAGGAGAAATGTTGGAGAAGAAATGCAAGAACAGTTCTTGTGACTCTTGAATTAAATGGATATTTAAAAGATATCATGACTTGCATTGGTTGTGGAAAACTATAGGAGCAGTTCTGGAGGTTCTCTTTGTGTTACGAATAATCATGTAAAAGCACCTACCTCACTGAAGATGAGGTTGTCCATTATAGTTCTGATGGTGGGTTCTAGCACAAAAATGACTTCTGCATGCAAAGCTTTTGCTCTTCTGAAGGACTTGTAAATTGACAACTAATCTCAGTACCATAGGAATTAAATTGCAGAATTTTTCTTTGATGACTATCATTTTGTTCAGTCTTGGAGAGATTTTCTGAGCTATGACTTTCATGTCATCGCATTGAGATCAGGATGTAAAGCTTATCAAAAGTCACCTGTATTCAAATCTTGGGTTCTGGTTCAAAATTCTGTATGTTCATTAGAACTTGCATATAACTTTGCCGTGCTTAAACCTTAGTTTTGACTTCCGTTCTCCACATTGTTTCCTCCACTTGCCCATGACTTTTGCTGAGTAAGTTTCTTGGAAGTGAAAGTTGATAAATTCTGGATAAGAACGAGGAAAAAAAAAAAAAAAGATCAGTGGAGCAACGAGCTGATGAGCTGACATCCTGCATAGGATTCTATATGAGATTGGCATACAGTTCTTTGTCCAGTGATAGCTTGAATGACTGGTTCCTCCACTGTAATGCTAAGTCAGAGAGGAAGAACATGTAGAAGAACCATTTCTGTGCTGTACAACCAGAATAATCCAACCTTTATTGAATTATTCCATCTTTGGTATATCTCCTCTTACTCCAAAGCTCCATACTAAAGCGTGGTAATAGCTGAGATTTTAAATGTACAGAGGTAAAGCTGTTCAAAAATAGAATTTTCCTCCCATGTGAGATTTCAGCATTTCAAAATTACTTTCTACTTTAAAAGCAGAATGAAAGTTAAAGCTAAGGGCACTTGATTCAGTTTTGTTTCAAGCTGAAAGTTTGAAATGGGAAAACTGTGCACCATCAATAAAATTGAAATAATTTGATGTATTAAAATACAAATTTTTTTTTGGTAAATATTTCAAGATTGTTTTTAAGCTTTTTTGATCTCCTTTTGTGGCAAAATAAACATTTTTTTCACTTTCAATGTTAAATTTGATTATTTTAGAAAGCCACAAAGGTAACTCAAAATCATCATTTTCCTGTTGCCGAGTCTTTGAAACTTTATTTTATGCCCTTTGAAATTTTTCAGTCAAGTTTTTTGATTTGCTTTATGCTGAAGTCAGTGCTGTGGGAATCGAAATTTTGCATGTTCTGACATATGCAATTAATATTTAGCATGTATGTTTCATTCTTACATGTGTTTTCATTAATTTTCATGTTGAAATCATCTGGGAGAGGGAAGGACTCTAAAAGAGAAAAATGGTTGTATGTAACTGAAAGAGATATCCAACTAGTCTGAACCTTCTTGGATTAAAAGGTGAAACTCCACTGAAGTCAATGGAGCTTTAAATATTGGCGCCAACAGAAAATTTGTCCCATAGAGTGCAATTGCATTGTCACATCTTGAATGCTCTTCATTCTCATGACAGAAGTTAGTGAAGGAGTCTCTTTTCAAGCACTTACACATTTTTTTTTTCAAAACCCATTTCCTCAGAGGGGTCAAAAGCTCTTCTTATCACCATAGGGAGCCCAGGGGAATTTTGCTGTTCTGGAGTACAGCAGGTATTCAACTGCATTAAAATGTTAACACTCTTTATTTTAACCATGCTGTGGTTTTGTCATGAATCAAAAGTGGTGGAATTTAATTATTTTTTGATTGGAAGGAGAAACATTCCAGCAGGAAAAATATCACATTAAAATCGGTTTACTTCCAACTAATCTATAAAAGAAATTCCCCTAGTGAAAAAAACCCTGTTCCTGATTGCTTTGTATCACCAGTGTGATGCTATAATACCATATTTATACTGTGTTTCTGGCAATTTCTGGTATAATCTGTGCAGAAAATAGATTGCAGATCTCCCCTAAAAGCCAAATGTTTTTTCCTGCTTGGCTATATACAACAACACCGGAGTTTTCCCACCTTGCTTGTATTGCTATTTTTCCTTAAGAGACAGAGAACGATGCAATTATCCGTTATTATTTGCATACATTACTTTAGAGCTCTGAGGCCCAAACAAGACTTCATTGTGCAAAGCACTGTGGGACTCCGCAGCCTCAAATAATCCCTGTCTGAAGAGCTTTTGGGCTGAGGCTCCCATACCCTGCCTCTAGTTGGTTGGTCTGTGGGCTGGCTGCAGACCTGGGGCCCCTGTGCACTGGCCAGAGAGTGGGCAGTCCCAGAGGTTTAATGCCTTGCCCCAGCTCACGCAGGAAATCTGTGGCCAACCCTGAAGTGGAAGCCAGATGTCCTGTGTGGCAGCGTGGCCCCCTCGGCTCCTGACCTTTCCTCCCCAGTGTAATGTTGGCCTCCAGCGCAGACACGTCTGCCCGAGGAATTTTCCATTGAGTTCTGCTGTTGATGAGTTTCTTTCTCACCAATAGGTGGAAACTGACAGCCCGGTTTCTCAGGTGACACAAGGAACGGTTCTGCCATCCCAAATGAGGCAGGAAAAACATCACGCAGAACAAGGAATTTTCCATAAGAAACTGTACCATAGCAACTGACAAAGACGTTGAAGCACATTACACTTTCTCTGCTTGTTGCAACCTGTGCTTTGATGCAACAGGACATCAGAAAAGCGAAGACTTGGTTGTTTTTTTTTTTTTCTTTTCCTTATTTATTTCTTTGGCCAGGAGAGTGATTGCTTTAACTGGTGCTGCTTGATCATAATGAATTTATTGCAAAATTGTGTAACCTTTCCACATCCGTCTCCAAAGTCTGTGCCAGAGCCTGTGTTCTGGCATGTATTGTCATGCTATAGCTGGGGAGGGTGAGGGAACTACATCTGCAAACTTCCATACAAGATCACAAGCTTTTGAAATTGTAGGATCACTAACCAAATGGGATGCAGAAATATTTCCAACAGGCTGGCAGCTGTGCCATACATAGCATCAAAATAAAGCTGAGTCACTAAGTAGTGATAAATAAGCCAGCAAAAGTTTGTCTGTTTTTTTTTTTTTTCTGAGCATATCCCAAATAAGATTGTCTAGGGTAACAGAAAAGAATCGCTGTACGGAAACAAGTGACATTGGTTTGGATACAGACAAACTCTTGCTGTACTAGGAACAGCATTTTATCAAAATGTTGTATGAAGTATCTAAGAGAAGTCTTTGCAGGGCAGATGTTTGGCTTGTTCCTGAGCAGCTGTAACAGGCTGTTCAGGATGAACAAATCTAAATTAACAGGGCCTAAAATGCCTAAGTGCAAAAACGGGAGGAAATTCGATTAGTACTACTAATAAGCTGAGGTCTGAAGATTCCCTTTCTTTTGAGCTAGAGCAGTCTAGTCATCTTCCTTCTCTTTTTTCAGAGTTTATCTTCACTGTGCCCATACGTAGTCTCTGAGTTGTGCCCATGAGCAATTCAGGCTTGCACTTCTCACTGGAGACAATAAACTCCATGATGTGAATGATCCTCCTCTCTACTGTATATGCAGATACAAATTACTGGGTGGAAGCTGCATCATGCAGCAAATTTGTTATGTATGTACTGTCTTTACATTCATGTTCCTACCTGTCCAATTAGAAGGATGGTGTTTCTGAGGCAAGATGTACCTCTTTTCTGTGAGAGTGCATGCTTCAGGTTCCCCTTGATGGCAGTGGCAAGCCTGTCATTGATTTGAGCAAGTTGAATAGGAGTCCTGTAGAGCTGAGCTTGAACTAAAAACTGTGTACTGAAGCAGAAGTCATTATGACTGTTCTTAACTACAGCTTTCACCATGGCCCATATGTGAAATCACAGTACTTTGTGCAATAGCAGGGATAATGCAGGTTCTCTAACCACTTGCCCCCAGCTATTGCAACTAACTTACAACTGGGCTAATTATAATCAAAAATACTTTTTAAAATGCTCTGGATTTAAAAATATTTTTTCCCCAATGATAGTATTTGGATGCTTAGCCAGAATAGCCCTTAGTAAGATGCAACTTGCCATTTTCCCTGATCTACACAACTGGCATTTCTGATGCCTGTTTGGCACAATATGAAGGAAAAGCATTTCAGTAGCTCCTGTTCAGAAACCTTGATTTGTTTACATTTATGAAGGTGTGGAAAGGAAGCTGCAGCAAGTAGTTTTGAAGTGCTGGTTGTGGTCTGTTAATCCCTGAGGGCCTGTTTATTTTTATGTGGGATAGCACATAAAAGACTAAACTAACGACATACAGACTGGAGTAAGCAAGGAATTAGGGCAGTTAACTGAGCAGCAGACATCACATATTTTCTTCCATTCATGGTGTGTCATTTGTTTCTGTTGTTCTTCTTTTGGTTTTCTTTTGTTTTGTTTTTAATTAGAGGGTGTTGTGGGTTTCTTAATTGCTTTCTTCAGCAGCTTCTTTTTGTGACTGTTAAACTAGAATGATCCACTGAGTTTCCCAGTTTCCATTTTGTGGGTGAAAGCAGGATTAATTTCATGGCATAAAAGGTAACAATGAAGACGGTGGAAGGGAAATAGAGCTGTTGTAAAATCCTTTTCATGAATGTATTTTTTTTTCAGTTGCTCTTATTTTTGACTATGTTTTAATATACTTAAACTATAAGGAGGTCAAATGCACATCTGAAGAGTCTTTTCTTCAGATTTGGAAATTAAGATGACAGTGAGGAGTTTGGACCATTGTTATCAAAATACACCAAATAAGAACTTTGATGAATGTAAAGCACTTTATAGCTTTGTGACACAGCCCAAATAGAAAGCAATTAATCTTAAAAACAAACAAAAAGAGCCAACAAACAAACAAAGACCTATTACAAGACATCTAGACAATTCTGGCCTTATTTTCTAGATGAGGAAAACAGTGATGAAGGGATTCACTCAGAAGGAGCATCATAAAAGTTGTTTGTTGAAGTCCTGATGACAAATACCTTTCCATCTCTGTATGTCTGTCTAGGTCTCAGAAATAAACAATGTTGCCTCTCTGTAGTTTCTCTGTAAGGGAAAATGCAAATCAGTATGGTTATTTTTGCAGTTAGAGCTTGTTATATTTTTGGAACATGTGGCTGAATTCTCATAATGAAGAGAGAGTTAAAAGGGAAGAATAAATGCGACAGAAGCAATGGTGAAAACACCATACTTCCCTGTAAGTTAGTTGTGAGCTGTATAAGGGAAAATGCTGGAAAAACTACCCACTAAATCTTGGAAGTGGTTTATACCTGATCATGTTAGCTTCTGACCCTTCCTCTTTTCTCTAAAATTCTGATCAGAAGGGCAGACTAGAAAGACAGTATCCTGGAAATTGCATTTGGACCATTTTGTGGATTCTGGACTACCAAAAGGCCCAGTAGCTTTAACTGGCTTAACACCAAGTCCTTCTTAAAAGCAAAACTTTATTCAGCCTCCTGCTGGAGGTTGTCTAGCAAGAGGCAATAGTTAATCAACAGTGGTTGTGAACTAGTCTGTTAATCTACCCTGGTGACATCTCATCTACAGGGCTGAGCAGTAACTCACGCCTCTCAGTGTTTTATTTTAGTACAGACAGCATGATAACGACGGACAACACCTGTTTCCTTAGCTGCAAGTGCCAGTTCTGAGCAACTAGAGAGAAAAATCCAGCTGTTTGACTAGTGACAGTGAAAATGATGGTCATTTTTAATACTTCCTTTACTGATAAGCATGTGAGGTATTCTACCATTACAGCTGAACAAATGTAGCAGCCATTTTTGTTGGTTACTGCTGCTCAAAATGTTTTCCGAGTAAATGAATATGTAGGCAGTGGCACTTACTGCTCAGTGAGAGAACATGAAATTCAGAAGGAACAGGAGAAAAAAAAAAAAAAAAACTACATTTTTCCTATCTTCTTCCTGTGCAGACTACAGTTTCTCTAAACTGTGCTGTAATATTGTGGTGTATGGTAGTTGAAATAAAACAGACTTGTTTTTCTTTTTTTTTTCTTTTTTTTTAAAAAAAAGCAATAGTCACATAGATGCTAAGTGAGAAAAGAACTTCTCTGGCCAAAACATTTTTTGTTTCTAGCAGAGGCCCACGGAATTAACATTTGCATTCACTTCAGCAAACAAGTATTGCAGAAGATTCAACTGTAAGTACTTTCCAAGAATAAAGAGCACAGGGGGAAAAGAGTGTTTGATTTATGATGACACGTATTCAGCTTTTATAGAATATCATGCATGTGTACTACCTATCATCGCAAAATTAACTGGTACTAATTGGTCAGCATTGCCAACTCAGTCTGCTTATGAGTGTAACACTCTTCCGTAGGTCATGTTCATTATACTGACATAATGTGTCAGATCCTGAATAAAGTTCATTCAGCCATTTCTGCTGTTCTTCTTCTTGTTTCCCCTGCTATGTGTGTGTGCTGCCATCAGCAAAAGTTCACATCTCTGCAAAGGCTGGGTCTGTGTGCTTTGGGAAATACATGTCTCGGGTATCTGCCCAGTGGCTACTTCTCCAGCAACAGTGGGTTGTGGGAGGGCATCCTTCAATTGAATCTCGCCTGGTGTTTTTCTCTTTCTTGGAAACTGACTGGAACAAAATGTTCAAAGCTCTTTCTTCCTCCCTTTCCTCTTTTTTTTTCTTTTTCTTTTTCTTTTTCTATTTTTTCTTCTTCTCCTCCCTCTTGATGCATGGAAGTAAAAGACAGAAAAAAGCTGTAACTGAGTTCATTATTGTGTGATAAATCAGCCAGTAAACTTCTATGCATTTTGCTGCATTTGGGCAGCTCTTGTTCCTTAGTGACAGCTGCTTGGCTCAGCACACTGTAATTATCAACTCAAAAACAAGATGCTTTTAGGTGCTGAAAGCATAATGGCAGAGAGTGAACTTGTCCTCAGCCTCTTCATGGGCCACAGCTTTGAAAGATCCCATTTAGTGGATGTTTGAGTGTGCTGTTGCTGTTGGTACTGGGGCTCTGACAGTTCATTAACATACTAGATCCTTTAGGAAGCTGTTGTTACCCTAAAGGAGTACAGGTCTTTGTTTTTCATTAGCTTCGGATGTATCACATAGTTGCTGTTTGGTTATTGCATCTGTGTTCATTTTCTGTCTCTAAAATAAAGTTTCGTTGATATGTGGGAGGGAATGTATACAATTTTGTCAAAATTTACAGAGTTCTTATTTAAGCAGCTGTCTGAAGGGAGCTTTGCTGAGAAGCAAACCTGTTTACCTGTTGGCTGTAGTGAAACCGTGGCACTCACTGCTCCTATTTTATGTCCCCTACCTATTTGTGATTGGATTGCTGGCTGGACGGAGGGGACGCGTTCTGACTGGATGACTGGTGCCTGTCTGTCTGCAGCTACAGGGATGTGCAGAGCATAAGACTGCCTCGGATCTGCTAACAGGGCAATGGGTTCTATGTTGGGCAGGCTGTTTGCAAGAGGCTGTGTAGAGGAGACTTTGCTCCCTCATCAAACTTATTTTAACAAAGAAGGAGGACTCTTTCTTATTTGTCTGAAATGTAGGAAAATGTTATTTCAGCTGACAGATAACAATATCCAGAGCTCAAGTGAATGGAAGAAGACTTCTCATATTCTCTGCTGGACCTGTTAGTTAGATTTGCTAGCTTTCATATTAGAAAAAAATAACATGCAGATCCAAGAGGGGAGGAAAGAAAATATAACTTTTTTTTTTTTTTTTTTTCAAGAGAAATTATCTGGGAAATCTTACTGTTCCCAGTGTCAAGACATCTTTTCTTTTCTCACTGTAACCATGAGGCAGTTTGGGTTTTCCACCAGGACAATTAGAATAGGCACCTATCCTACTGCTATTGAAAGAGGTTTTGAAGTGTTTTCACATCCTGCTGGGCTATTGCTTAGTGTAATTTGCAGAGTAGTTCCAAGTAGGAGCACCACTGTCAATTTTAGCAAAGCTTAATGCAAGAGGCATGCCACAGTCTTATTCTTATCCATCCCAAGGATTTGGAGAGGTTTTCCGACCCTGGAGAATGACGAGACATCATACAGGCTGTAAAAACCTCATGACTTCTACATACAGAATGGTTGTGTTGTTATCATACAATGAAAATGCACTTTACAGTCTCAGCCTTTCAGAGGATACAAAATGGAGGAGCCAGGTAAGCAGAGGAGATAGTGTATGGTCTATGGTAGGTAGGTCTTGTAAGTCTGAAAAATGAAACATGCTGCATTTGCATGGAAACAGAGCACTATTTTTTCCCATTTAGTGTGCAACAAGACAAAAGAAATGTGATATTTTCTTTGCAGTTGTTGAGGACCTGGTCCTGAAAAACCCTAAGCACGTTGTGTCTTGTAAACCCTTGGTGACTTCATTTGGGAATTTGTAGGGCTTCTGTTTGAAGCTATTTCAATGTAATAATCTTTTGACTGTTTAGTGGCTGTAGCAGAGTTGTCTGGCATAGCCCAGCAGTAAAGATAAATTTTCTGGGTGTACTATGCATGTATACACTGCTAGCTACAAATGCCTTTGTTATCAGTAAGCACTGGGATCCTGAAACTGTAACAGAGGCCAAGGAGAGAAAGCTATTTGGGGAGTAATCCTTTGTAGATGGCACACCCCAGAAAAGAGGAGTACCAGCTTGTCAGTGAAAGAAAGCAGAACAACAAATGCCTCACCAGGGAAGGATGAAGAACCACTGAAGGACAAAACATCTGTAAGAGGAAATAACTTCTTTCCCAGCTCTGTTCAGCTTTTAAGATGGTTCTGCTCATCTCACCCATTGTGCAGGGTTTTCAGGCAGTATAATTTCTTTTCCTGATTTCTTTTCCTTCTAAAATAAGAAGAGAAAAAGTAAAGCAGAGAAGCCTACATCAAGAATGGGTCATCTTCTTTTAACTGCACCTCTATATCCACTTAGGCAAAGCTTGAATATGGCTCAGTCTCTGAATGTATGATGTTTCTTTCAGGTCCTACTTCTCAGACTGGCATCCTGGGATGCTTTTCTGACTATGCTGGTTTCTGAAAAAAGGTAGAAAAAGAGTTAATGCTCTGAAGGCAGAATGTTTATTAGCCCTTCTCCCCTGCAAGCATCTAGAGATATTCTTCCATGTTAATTCCCCATCCTTTCCTGAGTCCTTCTGTTTCTGTGGCACAGAAGTTCCATAAAGATTAGTGTCATGCTGAGGGAAAGGATTTCCTGGTCTGAGCTAAGAGAAGGGTGGTGGTGGTGACATCATTGTTTCCAGTTTACTTAGACATATAAGACGGACCAGATTTGCCATAATAAAATAATACTAGCAGATGTTTTGTACTGCAACTCATGCACAAAGGCTTCAAGTTTTGAACTCAGTAACCATTTGGAAGAAGTGCATGGAGATTGGCACTTACGAATTAAGTGTATGCACATCTGCAGAGGCAAAGTTTGGTCAAAAATGCAACAGCTTTCTACTTATAGCTGATTTGCAGCACAGTGCTGAAAACCTGTTGCTAAGCAGGAAGCAGCATACAGAGAGAAAACAAAGTGAATAATATCTACTGTCTACTTTGAATGTAGTCAGCTAAATTCAGCTTTCAGTTATTCTGATATATCCCCAATTTTTTTTTAGCACATCACAGGACAAGTCCCTGTTTAGGACATATTTATCATTGAAATCAAAAACAATTTCAGATTACTAAGGCTTGAGGGCCTTGTTTGTGTATGCAAGGTAAAATTAATGCCTGGAAAAATTCACTCAACTTCATAATTCTTGTTTTCCTGTAGGGTGAAATTAGCTCATAAAACTCATGTATTTAAAACTATGTTAGCATTGTTATTATAACTTATTATGGAGTAGTTTTTATTTGATTATAAGGATGTAATTGAGAGTGGCAATATGCCTATCTGTAGGACACTGAGAAGACCTTGGCCAAACAAGAAAATAAGATCTTGACCACAAATCACATATATACCCGCAAAATCCAGCAAACCCTTGAGTTTCAGCCAGAGAAGGGCCATGTCAGTTAAAACAAAGTGAGTGTTCAGTGCACAAGATCTGCGGTGCCCCACCTGCCCTGGGAAGGACTGTTGCCAGGGCACCTTCCCAGGAGCTGCAGTGCTGTATCACAAAGGGAAACCTAATTCCCCGTCAAGACAATGGAAGCTCTGGAGTTCAAAGTAGAGATCCTGTGAGGATTTAAATTGTAAACAAAGCAAATGAAAGGCAAAGCTGTGGAAGTCACAGATTTATCAGGTTTATCACCGGATGTAGCTCTTGACAGCTGGGAAGTCCCTGGGAATTATGCCATTCTGGTGAGTACTTATTTTTCATAAAACACCTCCAGTTCTTCTTTCAGGAAGACCTAGGCCCATGGAGGTGCCTTCTTCAGCTTGTCCATTAAACATCTCCTTCAGGGCCCCTTGTATAGTCTGATGCCTGTGAAAAATCAGAGAAGTCACTGATAGACACTCAGATTGATTCAGAAGCCATACTTGTACTGATAACGTAAAAAGGCCTGAGTGTCTCTCTGACCTAGTAGTTCTTTTGTGGATCATTTGTGTTCTGTCTTCTATATCCCGTACCAGTACCTCTGATTTGGAGTAGAATACCCAAGGAGCAGGTTTTCTGTTGGCTTATTTTAATCCAATGAAAGAGGTGTCTCAAGTGTGCACTATAACCTGAAAACAGACTGCTTCCTTATGTGCACTTACAAGAACAAGGCACCAGTCTTGCATGAGGATTTGTTGCTGCTCTATGGTAAAAATTAAACAACAGTATCACTACACAAAAATTTATATAGAATAATAAGTAATAAATGTTGTATGGGATGAACACATCAAATAATCAGAAATATACTCTCAGAACTGAGCTGACCTATTTCTGCATCCAGGCAACTCTGACAAGCAAGTTTTGTTAATATTGTGCGATTTATTTGTTTCTATAAAGTTGGTGGGTTTTGTTGCTGCCATATTATTGCCATGTTAGAGAGTGTATATCTTAGTGTGCCAGAATTTCTACTCTGTCAGTAGCATGCAGGACTGTAGAGCTGCTGCCACTGATGCTGCTGCAGGATTTGAAGGTCATTGGGCTAGACTTGCTGTCTGCTGTTTGTAGTGATTTTGTATCCTCCTGCTATGTGATTCTCTCTGAAATTCCACCCTACCTTTTATGTGAATGACAAATGCTGTACAAATTTGGTATACTATCTGAGCAATCACTCAGCCATTTACACCTATTTTTTTTTCTAGCAAGATCTTAGAAATAGCTGAGTCTTAGTGATTGCAAGAGAAATAATGGAAGAAGATAATGAAGAAACTTTGCAAAATGTCTTTCTGTGACAACTCATGTCACATCATAAGCTGAGTCTTACCTGCTGCTGCTTTTTCTTATGCAACTGTAAATTTGTCTATAATATTACCTTGTCTGCTTATTTGACATCTTGAAGATCCTCATTCTCTTCTCTAGACTCCTGGTAAAACACATTTCATCAGAATCTTCCACGTGTGTACCACTAGCAAAATTTTAAACAGTACCCTGGAAAGGAGACTTAGAAGATAATTTAAGTGGGTATGCAACACAACAGAGTCTTTTAGTGTTGGCAGTTCAGTGAGCAGTAAGGATGGAGCTTGATTGCTGTGGCTCTTACTGTCCATCAGACAGAAAGTCCCTGTGATTTAGCCTCTCTGTAAGTACAGAGATCTCTCCTGTGCTCTGTTGTTTCCATAAGGTATGTGAGAACATAACCGAAATTTGCAGCATTTGTAATACTGTAATTGGGTAAGGTGTTCACATGGTGAGACACTCATGAATGCCACATGTTCATGTGTATGTATGTAAATTTTGTGCTTTTTAGTAAAACTAGCCTTAAAAGGATTAGTGTGATCTTTGGATGTGCAGGGGTATAGGGAGCCGATTCTATGCTTATATCACAACCTGGGGTAGAGAGTGATGTGACTTCCAGTTGGAAAAACAACTGGAAACAACTACATTTTTTAAAGGATATTGAATATTTTTCCACAGAAGAGACACAAAAAGTGACAGGCAAACTAGACAAAATGGGCTGCAATGGGCTTCCATGGCTTTGCTTTACCGATAGCAAGAATGATGTTGATTATGTGTATTTTGCACCAGACCTTAAAAGGGTGCTTGAGCTAGCAGAGGAAATCTACTAAAACCCAAGGAAGAAAGATGCAAGCCAGACAAGCTAAAAATTAAAAGAGAAAAGAAGAAAGCCTGCAGTTTTATTAGCAATGAAAATGATTACACATTAGGGCAAGAGAATAGCTCAGACTTCCAAATAAAGACTGACACAGCTCCTTTCAGGAGGTATTTTCCTGCCAAGCACAAGTCATTTAAATCAGTATTATGCTCCATGCTGTGCAGAAGGTTATCTTAGATGGTGTAATGGTCACATGTCGTGGTAAAATGTTCAGACGTATTGTTTGTGACCAAGGGGGAAACACTTTCACTCTGTCACAGCGTTTTATTTTTTAATTACGTGCAGAAACTCTAATAATTTGTGCTTCTGAGCGTCCTGCTGTCCATGCCCAAAATCAGTCACATCCAGCTCAGTGAATACAATGTGGTGAGGTGATCCTGAGCTGCCTGTTTTTCTTGGAACCCATTGCAGAATGTGCAGTGATCCCCTTTGTTCAGCCTCACCATCAAAGGTAGGTTACCTTGGAGTGAAATCCCATGCCTGCAGATAGTGTTTACAGGATAAGGCCTCAATGCATCACTGACAATGTGACATGCTGTTCGTTAGTGTATGAAATACTGTCAGTCCAGCTGTCTTGGTGGAGGGCCTCTGGGATCACAAGATGAGAAGAAAATCCTTTTCTGCAGTCCACTTTCTTGTTACCAGCCTGTTCCTTGCAGTCATCCAGGAGAGCCCTGTGCTTCTACGGGCAGGGTTTTCATGGATATTATTTAACACCACAGCTTCTATTCAGCATT
This sequence comes from Cygnus atratus, assembly GCF_013377495.2. NCBI lineage: Eukaryota > Metazoa > Chordata > Aves > Anseriformes > Anatidae > Cygnus > Cygnus atratus. The sequence continues at coordinate 43,502,513 of NC_066396.1, forward strand.
TACCCCTGTTTAGTTTGCTCAGTCTCACTTCATATTTTAGGTTTCATTTTTCTCTTAAGTGTTTCAACTTGACTTAGCTCTTAGCTTAATGTAACATATTTTTTACAGTAATCAAACAAGATCTTTTAAACCAGGGATGACATGCTTTTAAAAGCACAAATGGCAGCTCAAGGGCAATCACCATTTAGAGTCAAAAGGAGGCAAATACATAACCACCCTTTGAATATTTGTGTATCTTTGCCTGTGAGACAATGTTATGAGACCACTTCTTTGGTAATTCAGTTATGCCACCTCTTTGGCCAAATCATGCTTTGTTTCTTCAATGTAAATCCAGGATAATCTCTTGGACTTCTATAGAGTTAATTGGCTTTATCCTGATATTAACTGAAAGCAGATTTTGACTTGCATTTTTCAGTGTATCTCCTGCTGGAATCTCCTCCTACTGAATATGGTGTCAGTATGGTGTCCGGGGCCCTGAGTGTGCTAAACGGATTTTTTCCTTAGCTCATATTTCTGTCACATCATATGTGTTTGATTTACTTACATTGTTCTTGTATTTAATCTGAATGTATTTAGTCACATTTACTGTCATTTTTTATTTGTTTAGCGACTCTGCTCAGCTTAGAAAGGTAACAGAAAGGATAGAGCATAACAAGTTGCAAACATACTCTGTGCAGAGCTCTTCTGTGGCTTGCAGTGTTTTGCTTTTGACAGTTTGGTATGGGACAGGTTGTTTATTCAAATGCTTGATTTATATCAGAGCATGTAGCAGCAGATGTAAGTATACTATAGGGAAATACTTGATACATGTCTTATTTATTTTTACTCCATTGTTTGTGCAATCCTCCAGGAACATGGTAAAAAGTCTTCTTACTTCCAGGGCACACATCAATAGTGTTTGGTGTTCAGAGTGAAGAGGACGCAATCAGTGCTCAGGAAGTTGGCTGTGGTCACTACCAGGTCTCTGGTAGCAGCAATGACAGCAAAGTGAAAGCCCCCCCCTTTAGATGTGGGGTTTGCTGACTCCAATAGGGCAGGACTTCAGCCCTGTTCTCTGCTACAAAAGCTGATGGGGTTTGTGGGCATTTTAAGGTGATGACGCTGGTACCAGGGAGCTGAATGTCTCTGCTCTTGGTCCCACACAGCGTCCAGGCTGCCATCACCTCAGGCTCAGCAGGCCCGGTCTGATGGTGACTGGATCCCCTCACAGCAGCCAGGCATAGGCACGGCTGCCCAAGGGCCTTGCAGTCCCCAGGTGGGCAAAAGGGGCCTGGGTGTGGGGAGAGAGCCAAGCAATTGTTGCACTGCTTCAGCACCAGGCTCCCCTCATGCGTGCCCACTGCTGCAACGTGTACTTATGTGCTCTTGGGTGTCCTCCACAGCTGGGGGCGGGGGATGTGGGGATTTCCCTCTCACAGACTGTGGGCCCACTCTCCAAACGCTGGCGATGGCAGTGGGGACAAGCACTGTCCTTTTGTCTGATGATGTTAGCACTGCTATCAGCACCTTTCACTGCTGATGTTAGCAGGACTCCATTTTCCACCCCCAGTAATGGGGGTAAGGTAGTTTCTAAGTTAATGGTCACTCGGTTTGGAACAAGCATGTGGCCAAGCATGGAGCCAGGGGGTGGGCTGTGTCTGAATATATCCCAGATTGTTGACAGGGTTCAGCCCTTGTCCCTGCAGCTAAGTGGTCCAGTGGAGATTTGTATCTTGGCAGAAGGCAGCCTGATGCCTATGCAACACTCTTTAGCCCATTGCATTTCAGATTTAAGTTGCAAATAGGCTCTGTCTGAGCAGGATTGAATTTCAGTGTTTGCAAAAGCAGCTAAATGCTCTTAGGTTAAATGTGCCAGTAGATACTGGCTGTTTTGTACAATTTCAGCAACACAAGCAGTCCACCCTGTTGAGTTGGCCAGTTAAACTGACCTTGCAGCTGCTTTATTTAGGTAGAACATTGCAAATTGATGGTGCATTGTACAAAATTTGGTATAGTCTTTTAAATATTAAATCTTTTAATGGAAGCTTGCACTGAAAGGAGAACATAAAATGAGATGAACAAAAATGCTCAAGGATTTTAATGTCTGAATCAATTGCTTCTGGGCAGCAATTCAGCTAAGTCTCTGTCCATGACACTGACTAAAGCTAAAGCTAAAGACTAAAGTCTATCTTTTATTTCTTTTACTTCAGAGCAATATTGTAAATCATGTTTGTAAGAATTAAATTTCTATCTTAAGGTAACTGCAATATAGCTCACAGAGGGAAAGCAGATGAACAAGTGATAAGGGAACCAGAGAGCAAGTTGAATCTAGTTGAAAGAGGGCACATTTTGTTTTCCTGGATTAGGTTAATTTTAAAACTTTTTCTTCCAAACATTTTTGTCTCTGGACAAGACAGTTCAGCTATTGTTAGAGGTACAAAAATAGAAGTGATATGAGAAAGGTTGCTCGTGTTTTCTTATTCTGTTTCTTTTTTTTTTTTCTTTTTTTTTTCCTTAAATTGCAACAGCATTCATTTTTAAGTATGCTCTACAGCAGTCATCAAAACATGATGATAGATAGCCTTTTCCCAGGTGATTCTTAATTCCATGTCTTCTTATCCAGCAAATGGACTACTCTCCAAATATAAATATATTTATAACTCAATTTTTTGGGGGGCAAGGCACTAATGAATCACATATGGGTGCTTTGATTCTTTTTACCATGTACACCGTGCTCTGCAGGCAAACCCATCTCCAAGTGGCTGGAAGCATGGACCCTGTCCCATCCAGGCCTTGCAGCTCACTTTTTCCTCCTTTTTGTCTTTTCTTTGCAGTTGTTCAGCACATCAAGCGCCACAATATTGTTCTTAAAAGAGAACTTGGTGAAGGAGCCTTTGGGAAAGTCTTTCTGGCAGAATGCTACAACCTCTGTCCAGAGCAGGACAAGATCTTGGTGGCAGTGAAGGTAAAAGAGTCTAGGGTTTCAATCATTAATACAGTAGTTGCAACTAATGCTATTTTATTTGTAAATGATCGTGTGGAAGGGTTCACAAGGCTAATGGGGTGTTAAGAGAATGTGATATGTGAGCTTGCTGTGGATTATAAAATGAGAGCTGAATTTCATAAGGAAAAGGGGGAAAACAGTGTTACAAAGGGGTAAAATGTTTTCTGATCTATTTAAAATATGACTAGTGAAAGATAAAGCCTAGGCCATTGAAAATGCATGTGACTAACAAAATAATGTATAACCAGCTAAGTGCATAGGTTATGTGTGCAATTGCCAGTCAAATAAGGCTTTTTTTTTTTTTCATGATTGTGTGATTCTCTTAATTGGCCAATTGAATTATCTGTGGTTAATGGTCATAACATTCCTGGCAGCTATATTAATCACAAAATTGTGGATAATATTTTCATGTGCTGTTAAACACTGTCTATATGGAAATCCAGAAGTCATGATATTTCAGACCTGGAGGAGTGATTCTTGATTATACAGCTCCAGTCAGCCCTTCCAAAACACAGTCCAAAATAGAAGGGAAATTTCCAGCATGGTCTTGGGTTTGTACACTGAACATGCTTCATGGTAGCAAACCTTTTAGTCCCCCAAAATGGAAGGCCTAAGGGTTGGTCATCACCATCAGCTATGGATGTACACTAGAAGACATTATCAGTGATACTACACTCAAAGAGCTTGCAAAGTCTCCCTGGCAACAATCTCCTATCTCCATCTGTTGTTCTGCTGAAAGCTGAACGAGGTGTTCAACGTTTGAGGTATCTCATTAAATGCAGGGTGAATACACATTTAGAATTTGGGCTGTGTTTAGGGATCAGAAAATAATCTTGTCTGACCAGCCACAATTAGTCAACCATGTGTATGTTCTGGATCAAGCTGTACAGTAAAAGAAACCACGTAGATCATCTTTTTGAAAATGGAAACAAGGCACAGAGTTTTGAATCTGGTAGTAAGAACATAAGAAGGAGGATGGATTTGTAGAGTGCTGTCTTGCTCCATCAAAAATAACATTTTTGTGTGTGTGTTTGTCAGAGTTACAAGCTTTTGGAGTTGTTCCGTCATGTTGACTGGTAAGGAGAAATGAAGCCTGGAAGGGACATATCATAGATGGGAGAAAGCATGAGACAAGAGATGACAAAACTAGAACTGAATAAATTTTCTATTGTATTTTGGTGAAACTAGAGTGGAAACTTCCATTTCTCTATCACTTCAGAGAAGTGCTGGATAGCAAAATAAAAGTCTCTCCATTCACTCACTGCCTTTGAAAGTCCTGACCAAATTGAGCCTAGCACTTCTGCTGTTAAATGCTGTACTGCACTCTCTCTCTGCTGCACTTTCTCAGTGTAATTCACAAGGGTATTCAGCCTTCAAAGGGAGAGGTGTCTCCATGGGTTTAGGTGATAAATCTGTCAGTTTTCTGGATTGGCATTATTATTTTTTTAAATTTTTTTTTTTACCAAATCAATTATTCCTAGCATCAAAAGCTATTGCACAGATAGCCATGACAAGAATAACCTCTGTGGACAGGTTATGCCCATTTTAGGTTTCTCATATTGGTTCTTAGATAGTGGTCAAAGTCACATCTTTAAGAGAAATATTTTGGTGAACTGGACTGTGTCCAGGCCTCAACATTTGCCACAGGGTTTGGCATTGAAAGTGTTTGATTTTTGTTCTTCGAGGAGCAGACCTGGATGCCAGCAGCCAAGGTTTGCTTTTCCTGGCTAACAGCAAAGGTTTTACAGTGCTTCACCACCACCACCTCCACCCCCCTCAGCAAAGCCACAGCAAAATTGTCCCTGTGAAATAGATCCAGTGAGCCCAGTGGGAGCATCTGTTTGGTATGAAGTAAGGAAGTGCCAGGGGTACTGGGGCAACAAGGAAGCATGACCTCATCTACCTGCAGCCCTCAGGACAGTGGCTGGTCTCCTTGCTTGCCGACTGCTATGCAACTGTATGGCCTTGTGCAAGTGTGCTAAAACTTTGGCCTAAACATCTCCATGTCTGATTCAACGTTCATCCTTTTCCTCACTAGCAGGCTGATATCTGAGACCTTGATGCTGCAGCAAATTGTGTGGGAGATAAGAGTTCCAGAGAAATCCGGGAAGATACAAAAGCAGGCTTAGCATAAACAACCCCAAATGCTTGTGCTTTTCCTCATTGGAAGAGGAGTAGGATAGTCTGTTAAATTTGTTTTGACCATTGGGACTTTTGGGGGGAATACTGAGTGTTCAGAAATGCTTACTGTGGATCAAAACCTGCGAGCACGGAGTTTAACCACAGGACAGTCTGGGCATGGGATTCCCCCCACCCCAGGTGAGTTTTCAAATCAGATCAGTACGCAATGTGCTGCAGACACTTGTAGAGAACAGAGGGTGGGAGAAGGAAAGGTTCTCATTTCCCTGTTGGCTGTTTTTGCTGTGCCACAGTGGTTGTTCAGGCCTGGATTCAGGGCCAGTACTACTGTACTGTCTACTCATAGGGCTGGTTTCCTAGTCAGAATTTTGCCCTTGTTTAAACTGTCTGTAGCTGGGAGCTCGAGGTGAGGATGACCTGCAGGACAGAAGTTAGCAGCTGCCTTTTGCTGACCTGGGAGTGGGAAAGGCAGGATTCACCCTGTGCTGCTTGCTCCAGGGTTGTGCTTGTCTAGCAAACTGATGCATGTACTAGGTGACGAATGTTTCCATGGCACTGCAGAGGAGAACCAAAGCTTTCCAACTCTTCTCCAACTCTCAGATGTTCTGTGGTGCTGGGGAGCAGTAAGCTGAAAGAGTGTAAAGAAAGGCTGTCAGGAGAGTTTCATTACCACGTCATACTGGTGAGAGCCAGATCCCCCTGCTGTTGGGGTTACAGCTCCGTGGTGTCAGGGTGGATTAAAAAGCTGGTGACTTGCACTTGCTGTGCACAGCAAGTGCTGTGCAGTGCAAGTTTGCAGGGTCCAGATTCTATATGGATACCTGGGCAAGGTCTTGATGAAGGAGATTAAACAAGGGGTGGTGGTCCACCTGTCACAGGGCTGAACTCAGCAGATGAGGAGCTCCTCTACCAGCCAGGGAATGCTTCTGTTGCCCAACAGAATATGTCCCCTCCTCCTTAGCTGCTGGCCAAGCAGCCTACTGGTCGGAAAGTACTTGTGGTTGTGTACCAGTTCTTGCTTGGGAAAACCTCTCATTGATTGGTGAGAGTGCTTTGCATGCAGAGCTTGCTGTCAGTATTGATAAAAATAATGAATATGTTCTTTTCTCCGTCTTGTGCTCTTATGGTTTTATTTTGTTTTTATTTTTTTCTCCTTACACTGAAAACAAGTTAAATGCATTACTCCCTGTCATTTCTATGTAAATGTTATGTGCTTATTAATTTTTTCACTTTCCAATCTCCTCCTTGCCTATGTCGGCTGTCTCTCATGCATTGTGTCTATGCTGTGTGCTGCATGAAATAATGAAAATTAGAGGAGTGGGGGCTGCAACAATGGTGGGTTACAGAACTTAAGGTTGCCCTTGGTAATAGAAACCCTTTCTGAGTTTTGCCAGGGTTTTAGACCTTTTTGCATTTTGCTGTTTGACAGAAAAATGTGTAATTGCCATGGCAACTGCTCTGTCATATGATAATTTTGCTGTTTCTGTGAGATAAAAAACTTCTCCTGAAATATACAATAAGCCATCATCACAGGGCAGAGCTGTCAGCGTTTTTACTGTCTTTCCAGGGAAAGAGTATGTTGGAAAGAGTATGAGCCCGTGCTTCTGTCTATCATTTTTTTCCCGGGTTGCTATTATATAAAAATGTTTTTTTATTTTTATATGAATTGTTTTCTAATTCTCTTGCTGAGGAGAATTACAGTCCAATTGCTTTATACATGAAACCAACAGAGGAGACTCAATTGACAACAGAATTGTTCCGGGTGCTTTCTTTATATAGCATAGATTGGACTGTGAGTTGGTGCCTGCATCATGTTAAGGCATCATCGCAGAGCCTGGATGCATTGGAAGATATTTCAGTTTCAGTCCTTGCTTGGTTCAGATGTGCTTTGCTGGGGACCATAGATGGGGAGCTGATTTGATATCCACCTTAGATGATATGACTATGTGTACTAATATGTCACAGCTTATGAAGGCTTGTAAGATCCTTGTTGCATCATTATTGGTAAAACTTGAGAAAGAAGGGTTCTGTGTCTGAAGACACATGAGATTCATAAAGGGGTTCTTCAGGGAAGTGTCGTTGTGGCACGACAAGTTTCTATTGCCTCTGGTATCCACAGAGCCTGAAATCTACAGAGAAAAGCCCCTGTAGTCTGATAAATGGCTATTCACTCAGCCCTGCTTCTTTTCACCCCAGCTGTTCATTTTTAAGGTCTATGTCTGCCGTTTCATAAGTGAAGAAAGCATTTTCTCTGACAGTCATCTTTTAGTCCCTAGTCCCCCATTCATACAAGCATAGGTATCATACTAGTAAAGTGGGCTGAATTCTCTCTGTTTAAGAAAAACCCTGAACAAACCATGACTATTACAGCTAGAAACTGGGTTTGTTGGCAGAATGATTGCACTGTATCAACTTGTTCTGTGTCTGCTCTGATGAGCGTGGTTGGTCCCATGCTGTCTATATGAATTCAGAGTAGAAAATAGATAGCCAGGAAAAAAACATCCTAAGTTAAAGCAATGTTATTAGTTTTGGGTCTTATTGTCTTTTGTTTTAAGTCTAGGGGTAGTTAAAATACGGAGGTACAAAGCCCAGCTGTAAGTTTCTGTGATTAATAACTTGTGAACATTGTTAACCTGCTATCATTCTCTTACTGTTTTAAAAATGTTTTTTCAATTAATACAGTACCACCCTTGTACCTTCTGAAGGTAGAGCACAGTAGTGGTTTATTGTCAATTATGATTATTCCTCACTTAATTGGTGTCAGAATTTGCTTTTGGTTTCATGCATGAAAGTGTTTCCTTGCTCATGAAATGTAGTTAAGAAGAGATCTGAAACTGCTTATGAGTGGCAGGTAAATTAGTTCTATTTCATTATACAAAGTTCAAGCCTCCTGTTTGATCCAACATTGATATATTTCCTACAAAATGAAAATGAGCAGGATTTTAGATCTATATAAATAAAAGGGGGAAAAATAAAAACTGCCTCCCCAAGATTCTGACCTGCATCTACTTACACTCTGTCTATCAATTTGGGATTGATACTTCAGTTACTTACACATTTCTTAATCTTAGTCATGTAAGTAAATTTACTTTATTTCAAAAGAGTTTCTGACTGAAGTCGCAGGTTGTAAGGTCTGGTCCAAGGATCTGCCCTTCTACAAATCTACTGAATGTATAGTGCACCACAGGGACCAACTTCAGCAGTAATTACATCAGCAATACATAAGAAATGCATCTATGTTCCACTAAGTATTTTAAGCAAGCAAAGCTTTATTTTAAGGAACTTAAGAGCACAGGTAAATACCAACAGGATACTAGGGGTTTGCCTGAGTTACAAGCTAAAGGATACAAACCAGCCGTGTACTAGTATGTTTTTTGGATAAGATCAGATTGTTTGTTCTGTGTTTTGGAAAACACTTGAAACAGCAAGATCATGAGTATTCCTACATCCTCTTATAACAAAAAATTTTTGGTGGGGATTATACTGTGACATGGGGCAGGGGAATAACAATTCTACTGCCTTTACTAAATTGCACTTAAACATCACATCTGCATTTCTAAAAGAGTTACTAAAAATGTACTTCCATCCTTTATGCAGTATAATGTCCTTGTCTTACCCTTACAATGTCTTCCCACATGTTCGCTACCTTCTGTGAACATCTCTTCTTCCTCACATTCTCCTTTCCTCTGCCAGACACTGAAGGATGCCAGTGACAATGCCCGCAAGGACTTCCACCGTGAGGCAGAGCTGCTGACTAACCTGCAACACGAGCACATTGTCAAGTTCTATGGCGTCTGCGTTGAGGGCGATCCGCTCATCATGGTCTTTGAGTACATGAAGCATGGAGATCTTAACAAGTTCCTCAGGTAAACCCACCAACATGTATTGTGCTGGAGAGCTAGAAGTGGGCAATGAAGGTAGGCAGCTATTGGTACTTAATGCCAAATTAACTCCTATCCCTTAAAAATGCAGACACCCGAAAGTGCAAATCTGTGCAACATTCATTTTGTGTGCTATGATGTGGAACTCATTTTATTTGTGTATTTGGAAATACCATTAAGTTAAACCTCAGAAGGAATGGAAACTGAAGAAATATACTTTTTAGTATATTTCAGGGTATTCTGAAATGTTATAAAGTTTACAGTAAGAACTGTCTTCTTGAAGGCTTTCTGGTAGCATTTTGGAAGATCCCACTCAATACCTATTGCTATCTGTAGGCATCTAAAAGCTTCTGAAATCTAACCCCTTTTCTCTTCCCTCCTCTGATTGTTTTGGAAAGAGAGCCATTAATCTGTGGCAAGAGAACTGTGAATTATGGAAACTTTGGTGTGGTGGAAAACACTACATTTTGGGGTCTATTTCATAAAGCTGTTCATGAATGTGCATTATAAATTGAAATTTGGCAGTAAAGTAGTCATAAATAAATAGATGATACTCAAGGTTTAGAGTAATAGATAACTCATGAATCAGCAAGATTTGAACAGTGGCCTTATCTATGTGCCATTTCCACGAGTGGACATTCATTGACATAAAAATAAGCAGTTAAGAGACAGCTTTTGCTCCTACATAAAAACATTTGCATAAAGGACTGCTCTTTCAACATCTTCTATGTCACTTCCATCAAAAGGTATCACAAAAAACATTTCAATGTACCGAGATCTCTTCTGCTGAAAAATAAGTGGGGGCATCACCATACTGGACAGATATCTGTGTAATGCATGCTACTGACAAAGCTGTAAAATAATCAAACTAATGTCCCTTTAAATGGGTTTAGATTTTCTATCTGCCTGAAATTGCTAGTGACTGCTAGTGTCACCATTTACGCATTTTTATTGCCTTTGTGAAATGAGTTTGCTGTCCTTCTAATCTCTAGTGAACAAATAGCCACCACATAAAAGCAAATGACATCAACTAGCATCCTCCCTTTTTGGCAGGGCTGCCAGGTCTGGCAGAGAGACTAGCTCTTGAACTGGGGATGCAGAGCAAACACTACTTTTCCCAGACTGACTGTCTCTTTGGCAAAGGATTTAAGTGTATTGTCGGGGCAGTGTTGGGGCATTTACATTTGCCTGCTTGGACCTCTGCCATGGACCAGGAGAAAACTGTGGTTTCCAAAGACACTGTCCCAGTACTTTTTGAGAGCACTGAATTTCCATTAGAACAGGCCAGATTTGCAGCTGATTCACTGTCACGATAAGAAATACTTACTCTTTGATTATTTTTGTTTGGCCTTTTCTTACCTCCTAACTCTGACTTTGAATTGTTGTACAGAAAGGTAGTTTAGCAGACAGTATATTTCCTCCATTAGGTGTTCTCTTTCTCTCTCTCTTCTCTCTCTCTCTCTCTTTTTTTTTTTTTAATTATTAATCAGCCCTGGTCTTTAGAACATAAAATGATTATGCTGGGACAAGCTGTTTAACCTAAGCTCCGATTTGTCATTCCTCTCACATTTGCCGCAGCTTGTGCTGCAGATCAGAGGTTAGCTGTAAGTGGGCTGTAAAAGCCTGAATTTCTTACCCTGCAGCGCCACCAAAGGCTGACGGGAAAAATGAATCCGAAATTTAACCCAAATGAGTCTTGCTGTCTGTGTGTAGCCAAAGGCTGTTTCAGATCTAGGACCACAGCCTCAAAGCCATGCCTGCCCTGTGCTTGCTCTGGACAGTGGAGGCTAATTTGAACCCAAGGAAATCTCCGTCAATGTTACTGACTGTTGCAGACACTGAGGAGCACCTCTTTTACAGACAGCACCACAAGTGGAAGATGGGTGGAGTGTTAAAAATAATCCAAAAGTTTCATTATATACAAATCATCTCCTCAAGGAAACCAGTGAAAGAAGAATTCTCTAATTTAGTGATTTGGAGCTTCATATCTGAGAGCAGCCAAAAATAAAAATAAAAATAAAAATAAAAATAAAAATAAAAATAAAAATAAAAATAAAAATAAATCAGTGCAACGAAAAGGCACAGTGCTTTTCAACAGGAATTTTCCTCTGAGTCTTGGTTGGAGGTTTCATATCCTCCTGTATATCCCGCTTCACCCAGACCAGTTGAATGTTTGGCTGTACCCTGTAGCAGAGAAAGTGCAGTTAACTTCTTTACTTGGTACCAGCTGCAATCCCAGCAATGCTACATACCTTCTTTCATTTCTTTCTCACATCTGTCACTTTGCTCATGAAGTTCTTCCCTTGGGGCAATTTTAATATCATATTTCTAATAAGTAATGTCAGATTTGATCTCACAGATTTTGATTAATTTACAACTCTTTTCCAAACTCCTGTGCCCTTCCCTTAGGGATGAATTAAGGCCTCGCCTTCATTGATTAGAAAGGTGATTCTCTGAAACTCTACTTTGGAGGAAGGAAGGACTTCTGAGAGAAAACAAAAATTGGTTGTAGAGTATTTTTCAAAAATAGTTGAGAAGGGAAGAGCAGAGATAGTCTCTTTGGAAAAATACTTTGCAGGAATAAAATAAAAAGGCTTCTGAAAACCTAGAAGAGTAGAATGGATGGAAAGTCCTTTTTCAAAATATTATAAGGTGTATGAATGAGGAATGAAGAATGATTGTTAGCTGACCTTATTAGTTGGCTAAGGATTGGCTAGTAATGCTTATCATAAATGCTTATCATAAAATCATAAAAACATAGGAATGCTGATATCAATATCTTTGAGTTAATAGGATTCAACAGGAGAAGAGTGGTGCTTTAGGATAGGGGGGTATTATTATGAACCCAGCTGCCTTATTCTTGTGAGCAGTATATATACCTGTTGTATAATGCTCTTCAAACCACCTGTCTTTCACTCAGTGAAGTAAAACAGTAAGTGAAAAAAGCCAAGGGACAAATTGTTGCTATTTCACCAATGAATCGATAGCCCTTTTGTTTTTATATATGAGTAAGTCACTTGTGTGGTTTTAGGCTCACTAATACCTTTCACCTCTGTAGCTTACAAGTGGCCTGTCACTTTATCAGCTTATATTTTGATGCAGGGCACATGGTCCAGATGCAGTACTGATGGCAGAAGGCAACCGTCCAGCTGAGCTGACACAGTCCCAGATGCTTCATATCGCCCAGCAAATTGCAGCTGGTATGGTTTACCTGGCATCACAGCACTTTGTGCATCGGGATCTTGCTACCCGGAATTGTTTGGTTGGTGAGAACCTACTGGTGAAGATTGGGGATTTTGGGATGTCTAGAGATGTGTACAGCACGGACTACTATAGGGTAAGTGAACTGCTGTAAGTGCTAACAACTGAGGTCTGGTTCAGTACTGATATGACTGATTTTGGTTTTACACTATCAGGTAATTTAGAGGCTGGCATATGGAGATCCTGGTTTTGGGTTACAACATTTCAGTAAATTTGGAGCAAATTAATCAGAATAAGATTGGCATGTCCTGTTTATGTATGATGACTTTAAATTCTAATACTAAAAGATAGGAAGGTCTTTCTGGGCAGAAATTTTACATGGTTGCTTGGCTATAGTGAAGAAGAAAAAGAAGCAGATGGAAAGGAAGAGTGGGTAATCAGATTTGGCCCAATACTTCGGAGTTATTAAAATATGTTGTCATATGTTTCTCAGACAAGTGGAAATTGTTACTTTTAGGTATTTTATAATGTTTCATTATAATGTTTATTTGAGTATCTGTAAGTAGCGGACAGCAGTGCTGAGTGAGGTATTTATCTCAGGGAAAGACTAGGTCAGAAATTATTAACTTCTCAGTGCATTAAAAGCTATCTGCAGGCTTCTCCTGCTTTAAGCCTATTCTTTAATTCTACTGCTTATTGTTGAAGAGCTGTTTTGCATCACTCTGGTGAGGGCGATAACTCAGTAGTGGGTAAGAGTAGCCCTTGGTGCATGTTCAGATTCTGGCCCAGGTTGTTTTCCCTAGGCTCAGTTGTGGTATAATGATGTGTGAAGTTTGCAAAGGGCTCCTATAGTTGCTAGGATTAACAGGACCTTGTACATTAATCATTGTCATTGATGGTGTCTTTGTACTCTGTGACAGATCAGGTAGTTGACAGCATTTGCTGTTTGTTACCACATGTGTAACTTCATGAGTGGAACTGCGGCTATCAGGTTTTTATGGCTTGCGAAGGCAATCCATGGGCAAGCTGTTAGTTTGTGGATGCTGGAATTGTATCTTGTAAGATAAGCTACTTGGTCTCTTTAAAGCGCATTCTCTGTATGTGCCTCTCACATCACCTGTTATCAGTGACTTCTTTTTAGGTAAAATGAAGGACTCTTCCTTATCCGTCCTAACTGGGTTGCAGTGTCCATAAAATGACAGTGTCATGTCTGTGCCGGTGTTTGTGGGATGCCTGAAAAGGGATTGACTTTACATCCAGCTGATGCCTGACAGGGCAGAGGAAGGTGCACACAAAAATTTTTTGTTAAGTGTTGTTTTTCTTAACAGCTGAGAAATACGTTTCCTCTGTTCTTTGTATCTTCTTTTACAAGGCAAACCTAGTAATTAGTAAACATATGAAACAGACTCCTCTTATATTTTTTTATTTTGGAGACTTGGCACTTCATGCTATTTTGTCAATGTAAAATAAGCATGACTTCATTTCAGAACTTGGAAAAATACATGGGATAGTAATCACTGACTCTGTTTGCAAAGACACAAGTAAGCACCAAAGGCCAGGCTTTCTTGATTTTGCATCTGATGAATGAACAGTACTTGCTGGGACTGGAGACATATCTCTGTTCCGTATTTTAGTGAGACTGAATTCATTTACCAGTTCATCATTACAATTAAGAATGAATGTTCATGCTTAATAGTAAGTGTTTGCAAAAGCCTTGACAAAGACAGCATTTTTGAACAATAAATGCTTTGTTTTGTTCTAATTTTTGAAAAAAAAAAAAAAAGAAAAAAGAAAAAGACTTCTTGCTGCAGAAAAACTGCAGGCAAAAGCAGGTAGAAGCTAGGTAATCATACAGGCTTCCTAAGCTGTAGGTTTGGTGCAAGCATTGGTGTAATGAATTTAGTGTCATCTTACCTGCTCATGTACTTCTGGTTTTAATCCTTGAGTCTTATGCATCAGCACTCAAGCAAAGCTTTTACCCAATGAAGGAGGAGTTTAGAACAAGATTAGGATTTTGTCCTGCCTGAAACGTGAGGTTCTGGTAGCCTGGATAGTCATGGGGTGCTTTTCAAAGTACCTTGTTCAAGTGATTCATTGCATTTCTCATTGCCTCTTCTCCAGAGTGATTCTCTCCTTTCCTCTTCTGCTTCCTCCTCCTTCTTCTTCTTCCCGTCCCCCCTTCACTCCTTCCCATCACTCTTTTGAGGCCAAGGGAGGATCAGTGTGGTCCAGGAAGAAATAAAGAAATGAGAAGAGAGAGGGAGAAGGAAAGGAAGAAAAGGACAGTGTGTGAAAAGGATGCAATAATGGGTGTGAGAGAGGGAATGAATAAGTCAATTCATTAAGGAATGTAAAAGGAAAAGGAAAGTGGAAAGAGGTGTTAGTAAAAGACACAAACGTGGCTGAAGGAGAAAGATGTAGGCACATGGCAGAGGTGATGAATGAAAATATAAGTATTGTGGTTCCATCCAAATTGATGAAGTAAGGTTGCAGTATGATGGAAATGTATGAAACCTAAACTTGTGTAGTCACTTGTTTTGCACAGTGAGAAAATCGAGAAGGATCATTTCTCCAACCCCCCACATTCCAGCTGTCTTTTAGCTGGTACAAAGGAGAGACAGAGCCACAGACTGCCTTGCTACCGTATTTCACACTGATAAAAGCTGGAAGCCACAACTGAGTCTTTGAGGTTTTCGAATGCACAGCTTGGGCCATATATGGGCTAGCCAGAGTCTGACTGAAATAAGCAAGCCTATGATGACTTTCCAGAGTGTTGCCTTAAGAATTATGTCTATGGCAGGCCTAAGCAATGAAATTCATTGATGACACTGGAATGGCACTGACCGACCATAACTAATTGCTTGTAGCAGGGTAAGTCTCTTTTAACTGTTCAGACTTAATCGTATACACAGAAGAAATTCTTCCCTAGCCTTGACAGCTTTCTCTGATGCTCATTGGAAGGATTTATACAGCTTCAAAAAGCTCTGCAAGAAATAGTTTGGTATTTGTGTTTATTAAGGCACTGGAATCTGTTTACTGAGATCCTACCACCTTGTCAGGATGCTAGGTTTGCCCAAGATGATTATTCATAATTTGTTTTTGTAAGATAAGGATGGTCACCAGTACTTGTTTGCTGTCAGATTGTTAATGACACTCTGTATTGAAGCAGCTCAGTAGTTAAATGAGATTTGAGAGAGAAAGGGAGAGAAATAACCCTTGGGTTGGGAATGCATGTTATGTGTGGCCCTGGTTACACCAGGTTTTCTTTTCCTCCTCCCTTCTTTTTTCCTTTCTTTTTCATCAGACAGGAATCTTGGGGGTGGAGAGAGCCCTGATATACATGCTAACGTTCAGTGAAACAGCAACAGTTTTCAAAAGTCACCCCAGATGATCATGAGGTCACGAAGAATTTGCAGTGCCTTTTCCTTCCCCGCACTGCCATCCACCTCGGGTCAAACTAAAGCAACTGTCAAATAATTATTTTCATCCATGTGCCAAACAGCTCCAGTGACACCCTGCTGCACTGCAGGCCTTGTAGCACAGTGCATCACTTCATGACGTTATTTATTTGCAGAGCTTAGGTCTCAGGTTCATTAGGGACTTGTTTTGTTGATGTCTGCTTTTTGTTGCTTGGACTCCCAACACTCACAAGTCAGAGTTTCCCTTCTTTCTATCTGATACTCAGATAATGTGACTCATCAGCTGCCTTCAGTGGCTTAAAGTACTGACACTGAAGCATGGGAATGACCAGATTGCTAGTATACTTCCTTGCGCTCAGAGAATACTTCAGGACCTTTTTAGGCTCACAGTTGAAGTTTGCAGCTGCTGCTCAGTACTTGGTCTTAAAATACTTTTCTACATTTTCTTATCACATACACACAAACACAAAAAAGAAGGTCATCTCACCTCAGGACTTGGAAAAACTTAACAGGGATATGCTTTAAATATCCAGCCTGGTCAGCCAGCTGCAAGCTCAAGCCAAGATTTTGCATGAAACTGTGATCTCACTGAAGTAAGCAAGAGCTTTGCCATTTACTTCATTAGGACCAGAACTTCACCCTTCCATGTTTTTATGTCTGTCCAGTGCAGAACAGAAACTCTGTTTCTGATTTAGATTTATGGAGCTAAGTTGTGTAATCCCTATTTAGCTATTGTATAACTAACTTGCCTTTATGCAACAGTGCAAGGAGCAGTAGAGAAAATAAGGACTTCATGCCTCCGCTTGTACAAACCACAGAAGGAGCTATCAGAAACCTGGAACTATTAGCAAAGTTTTCATCTTCTTTAGGCCCAACTTGTCCAAAAGCTACAGAGAGGTTTAGAAGTCAAATTAGCCTAAGCCTTTCTCTGTTGCAGAAAGCTATGCATTAGGTGTTAAGGGCAAGAGGAGTGACAAGAACCTGCGACCTCCTCAAGCCACATGGAAAACCTCAACACTCATTAATGCCCTTAGCACCAAATCCTATGAAAATTCCAATCTGCCAAGGGACAAGAGGAAGAGATGTCAAGGGTATCAATGCTGTCCTAGGTCCCTAAAGAGAAATCTTTTGACAAAAATTTCTGAGGTGTTTTACAAAGTCAGTTACCCCGACATACAACAGATGGTGACAACAATTCCTGTAAGTCTGTCTCAGTCAGAATTAACTTTTGGCAAGTTAGCTGCATAATGGTATGAGTGCTCAAGCCAGCTGCACCAGCCAGGCATTTCAGGGGTTTAGTAACATCCCTTGGAGTACATCTGGCCCAATGTCCCGCTTATGAATGTCATCTGTCCTCAGTGTCTCAGAGAAGTGTGGGAACAGAGCTTGACACAGAGCAACACCATTCAACAAGAGGTAAAACAAAAATGCAGGAGACCAGTGCAAGTCCTGAAGAAATACTTTAGTCAAATACATAAATATGGTGCAGCCTGCATAATGCTGACAAGCTTGTTTTCAGATCTCTCTCTCAGGTAGAGCACAAGATTGGACAGCAGCAATCCTCTGTCTCTGAAGTTTGAATGTCCAATTCCAATGCTTTGTTACACAGCCCCTCCCATTAATTTTCCAAGGTGGACATTGAAAATAAGTAGGATCCTGCTGATGGGGCCTTCCTTGGAAGGCTGCTCCAGAACCTCACCCTCGTCACGGTTGCAAATCTTCTTCTTAATCAGTAGCCGAAATTAACTCACGACCAGAGTACACCCACTTGATCACATTATTCTCCAACAGAGAGCATTATTCTCCCTTCCTAGCTTTAACATGTCAAATGTATTTAGAAAAAGTAATGCTCGCCCCTCCTGGGCTGTTTTGGATGGTTAAACAAGGCAAACTATCAGGAGAAAAGGTTCTTTTTTCTTCTAGTAGCCTTCTCTTACATCTTTCAGTCTGTGAAACAACAGTTTAAGTGTCTCTTTCTGGTTCAGACATCACTAGAGCTGTGAGCAGTATTTTCCAAATAAGGTTTTTGCTTTTTCTTGGACCAGAGATACTTCCCTGCCTCTAATGAAAATGTGCTGCACAATACATCCTAGACTCACATAGCCTGTGTGATATTGGCATGCAGTCACTGTATTGTCAAACAGTGCCCTGGGCCACTCTCATATTCTGTGGCTTCCAAATGAAGAACATCCTCTTTTCTAAAGTTTTTGGTTTCAGTCCCTAAGTGGGTGACTGGCACATCTTGTACCTCTGGTGGTTGAGAAAGACCGTCATTCTTCATTTTTTTTAGCTTCTTTGGGGGCTGCTTTTTATTTTTTTATTTTTTTATTAAAATTCAGGTCTTGTCTAAGTTGATGGTGAGTAAAGAACTAATGAAACAGAATCGTGGAACCAAAAAGTAAACTGCTGAGGGAGTGAGAAAGATTTGAAAGTTTCCTAGATTTTTGTGTCTTTGTTTCTTAGTGTTTTATTTCTTGATCAATTCTAGTTAATGTTAATGTTAAATAAGTATTCTGGAAAAGGATATCTTCTTGAAACATAGTGTTCCCATGCAACTTTCATTTAAGATGTGAGAAGTTGTTATGCTTCTTAGACTCCAAGGAAGACTTCCAGAGAAACTAAGAATTACACAATTTGATATTCTACGCCAACTTTAAAAATACCCAGCTTCCAGACCTTCTTTCTACATAAAAAGGTCAAAAACCCATTTGAGAAACCATTTTGACTCTGGGAGTATTACAGCCCTTGGCAAGTAAGCCTGATTCTGATCTCCCCCGTCACTCAGCAAAACCAGAATATTGGTTTTGAAGACAGTGAAACAACATTGGTATTAGAGTAGTGAAATGGCAAAGAGTGGCTCGGCTGCTAGGCACAGTCCTTCCTTCACATGTAAGCCTAATACTTAATATTGTAGAGTGCTGTATTTCTGGCAACTGCATAATACAGCTTTCTGGTGACTCTTTATATGAAACATTTGCTAAAAGATAATGCTAGTAAAATAACCATCAGAGAATGATATCACTTAAGCTATTTCCAGTACCAAATGCCTATTTGCAAAGAGAATTAATGCATGACAGCAAGGGACTAAAAAAAGAAAAGGCTAGTTCATCATTATTTGGGCTATAACTAGCCAGGTAAGCACCACCATGCAAATGTTTACAGTGAAGAACAAGTGTCTGTTCCAAAAGGGCAGTAGCAGCAAACACCTGCAGGTTTCAGCTATCACTACAAAGCTGGATACCTGTGTGGGGGTGTTTGGAGGAGGCTGCACTAAAGAAAACAAGAAAGAGTTACTGAGAAGTCAACCAGCTTGTCAAGGCATCCTCGTAGGTGTGTGTATTGAATTGTCACAGTTTGAAGGCACAGTTTGAAGGCTTTTTATTAGCTGCTATTTTTGCATTCATTGCTCAAAAGGAAATTATCTGCTTCCCTACATGGACTTTTCAGCTCTCCTCCTCCGTCAGAGGCTCATTGCATCATGTGTAGTGCTGGGGAGGACAGAGGGTTCCAGCAGCCCTGGAGGACATGCACAGATGATTTCATGCAACTGGAAACAATACGGGAAATAGTGGGGCAGCTACAGAGATGTAACTGTAAACTAGTTTTCCCTGAAGTCAGTGCAGTAACTGAACTTACACTAAAATAACTGCAAACAGAATTAAGCCTAATGGTTTTACAGGGCTGTCAGAGGCTTCCTAAAGGTCACTACTATGTCATCATTTAGAAACTTTTATACACCACAACATCCTGATGCTAAAGGACAATGCCTGTTGCGATGTGGCCATGTGAGAGTGTATTTTACTATGTGCAGGAAGCGTGCTTCTTACGGTGCTTGCTTTTACAAATCCCTGACTGTTGGTGCTTCTTCTTGAGCTGCAGCTTCATGACCTGCTCAGTGCTACACAGTGTCCAAAGGCAGCTTTGTCTCAAGCAGGTGTAGTTCCATTTTTATTGCCATTTTTAGCATGGCAATAGATGCAGTCACTTCCCAGTGGGGTTTTCTCATCATCTTCACATCAGTCATTGGTCTCGCTTATGATTCTGTTTCCATCTGTTTCCACTGACACTGATCCTAAGAGGGGAGTCCAAGAAAGTTTTCCATATTAGTGTTAGGAGAAGAAACATCAGATGTCCAGCATGTGTAGTATCATGCATTTAACAGCAAGTTCTTACTAAGCTCCATCTTGCAGCATTATTGACAAGACAGTAATACAGAAAATGAGTTTTTTCACTGAGAGGTTGTGGTATACTTTGTTTTGCCACATTTTAAGACCTCTCTCACATGAAATGTGCAACTAGGAAACAAATTCCACCATTCCTGGAGCACATTGTCCTTCGGTCTGTGAGATCAACGAGGGCAAAACCAGAAGAATATAATGACAAGGCTGAAAAATGGAGCTGACTGAAAGAAAAGCTAGAGCATAGTGGGCTTGCTTTTGTGACCAGTCCTTTCCTTTGAAAATCTGTCCCTGATGGATTTACACCAACATGGTTCTTATGCAGAATATCAAGAAATAGTCATTAAAAACTAGCTTGTCTTGAGAAAAGATGTTCAGGCAGGAACCAGTACCTAGAAAATTACACTATGAGATACAGAAATTCTGTTGACCTACACTATTGCTGAAAGTTCTGAGTGTATGCCAATCACAATCTTAATCAAAGAGTTTAGAAATTTTCCCTCTGTTTGCTTCTGTTAAAAGCTTTGAGAATTTATGGTTTGCTCTCACTTTGATTATAAAGCAGATATTACAGTTTTCAAATAGATGGAAATTCTGGTTTTGTCCACTCCATTTCTAAGTCATTTTTATTCTGTGGATTTCAGGAGGGTTATTCCTGATGTATGCAGGAGGTAAGAGCCTTAGGATCCATATGCATGCCTATAGAACAGCAGGAAGTTTACACAGTCAGCATCACTGGTGGCTGACACAAGCTTTTCTGTTAAGGGGCTCTTAGCACAGATGCTCATTAACTTTAAAAGTCCTTTTAAAATTATATATACAAAACTGAATCATTCTTAAAAATAACCACACATATGGATATAAATTGCAGGAAAGCACTGAATCACACATTGAAATTAGCTTTACGAACTGCAATTTGTAGAGCTTTGCAGAACTGTAATCCATTAAGTAGCAGTGCAGCCCTACAAAGCCATCTTTGCAGGTGCCGGAAAGATTTGGCTGCTGCTGAGATGTTTGTCACATAAGAGGGCCATGTCCTTAATCCCAACCCCATTCACAATTTGCCGGATCATAGTTTGATGATTAGTGGGGACTTGCTCCTATGATTTTACCAAGAGCCAGTGTTTAGCACAGGGTTTTAGAGAGTGAGTTTACAGGCAGCATTTTCTAGAGAACAGGCATAGAATAACAAGAGAAATGATGAAGTGAGTTCTGTAGTCTTCCTTCACGGGCTAGCTCCTTGTGCAGACTACTAATGTCATTCTGCAATTGTGGTAAGGAAGCATTTGTAAATATCTGGAAAAAGAGATACAGTAACAGTGCTACAGACAGTCACTTTTGGCAGGAAATCTGCAAAGCAAATGACAGAACTCCAAAGGTTAGCAGCTGAAGCTGTTGGCTGTGATGTGTGATGCACACAGTGTGAGGAGAAGAAGTGGGAACAAAATGAGAAAAAGCTCTCTGGGAACACTGTGAGCAGACCCAGAAAGTGGAGCAGCAGCTCCTGGCTGCAGCAGAGCACTGGCGCACCTTGTGCGGCTGCGCCGCTGCCCCTGCTGATGGTGGGGTCAGCACAGAAAGGCCACCCAGAGGGAGCAGGGCTAAGCTGAGTTCTCCTTTGAGGGCTGGTCACAGATTCGCCTCCCAGCAGAGTCTTTGCTGGCTTCCAGCTGGAAGATTTTCTTATGCTAATAGGCTCCCTCCTTGCAGAAAGGAAAGCAGTTGCTAGGCAGTTTTCCTAAACATGCATTTTTTTCCTGGGTCCAGAGGACAATTGGCACTCTCTTGGCATACAGAACTCAGGAAGCACAGAAAGGAAGAGTTAGATAATTAGGCTGAAATACTATATGTAACAGAATGGATCAAGAAGATGAGGACAGTATCAGCTAGTAATACAGAGTGGAGCCTGCAAATATGGCTCTGTAGATTGGTGCACACATAGGAAAGAGCAACTGATGGTGAGTGGAAATAGCGAAGAAGGGAATCAATGTGTTGGACTGCAGGTTGCTTAGGTCTCCACTACCTTCTGGGTCCCTCAGCTGTTTGAAATAGGTCAGTCTGAGCCTGTTGGCATTGGTGACAGAGACGTGATGTGAGCATGCTCTAGGTTTCTTATATAGTTGTAACCCATGTACCTTTCTGAAGCCTGTTTTAATATCAGACATCATGAAGAGTATTGAAGTTTTTGAGAGGTTGTCAGGACAGTTTCCAGGTTTGCCAAAAGGTGAGGACCTCAAAACTGAGATGATTTTGCATCTGGCAGGCCCAGGAACTTGTACTTAAGCTTCAGCGATAACTTGGCTTTGCATTAATATATTCTTACATATGGAGCCAAAACACTTACAAAATGCTGTCAAGCCTCTAGCTTGACAAAACTTTTAGGATTAGATGAAGGCCTGCTTTATGATAAGTGAGGGGAAATGCATCTGATATCAGGGGTTGATTTTAAAAAAATAAATTAGCAATGCTTATGTTGACTGGAATGCTTGTGTCTCCATCAGATGGGTAAACAGATCTGCAGAAGAAAAGCCAGAAGTGGGAAGTAACTTTGTTCTTCCCAGTGCAGAGAAATGCTTTCAAGAAAAATTTCTACTTCAATACTTTTGAATTTACTTCTAGAAGTTGCTATTTACTTGCCAGTGAACAGTATCCTTGCAAAGCTGTTATCCAGCCTTTGTTTATTTGAAAAGCTTGCATTAAATTTGATACGCAAACAGTTCATATTCCTCTTTTCCTGTACATGTCATCCTGGGCTTGATTTTGCAACAGCAATGTCTCCTGCCTGTGGTTTGGGTGCAGAATCGGATCCATTGATTCTGGTCAGACAGAGTTTGGTACCTCTCTCTGGGCTTGCATAAGAAGTGATACAAATGAGGTTTTGAAAACTATTTCCTTATTTAGTCTTGCATCCTTGTGTTGTTCTCTGGTGATACATAAAAGTCATCTTGTCTGTTCTCAAGCTATTCCCCAATGTGTATTTATGTTGGTTAGAGGTTTGATGTGGTGAGTGGATGGGCCTAAGGAAATGTATAACTTGGCATGAGTTGCATCTGTTCTCTTTGCTGATGAATGTAGTTAGCCTTTAAATTGTATTTTGACACTTAGTTTGACCTAGAATAATCACACTTTTAATTTCCTGTGGTATTTTTTCACCTTTGTGGCAATTATGAGGAAAGACTACTTGAGTGTGGTTTTGTTCAAGGAGCTATATTCTCATTTGCATAATGTGACCAGGAACTCCAATACTTGTTGAAACTGATCTAAATTGGTAGCTAACCATATGAAGTCAGGACACTTTTTGAGATTAATTTTGCTTCTGAGGAGTTTGGCTAAGCCACCTTATACAGAATTGAGTCATGAAAAACAGTAAAGTTGTGGCCCCAATTTTTGAAGGAAACTAATGAATCATCAGCAATAATCTTTATAAATCTTTATCCTTGCTGATGTAGATGAGACAAAACCATTTTAAGCACTATTACAGAAAATACATGCTCTGATTTTTTTTCCATACCAGCAGTGGTAAATATTGCTAACTCTAATTATTAGAAGAGACATTAGTACAATTACTTCCGTATCCACCAATTCAGTAGAACAACTTAAATTCTTTCACTTAAACAAATAAACAAGTGCTAAAATCCATAAAGTATCTTTTTTTTTTTTTTGGCCATTTTTCTAAGGGCAAGAATTGTGAATGAGAAATGTATTGGAGTAAAATATTCATTGGTGTTAAAGAGCTGTTCAAGCAAAAGGTCTGTTTTGCTGACTCAGAAACAAATAGGTATGCACTGGCTTGACTGAGAGTATAAATGCGAATTTTGTAAGTATAAGAATTAAGTCTGAAAGCACCCTTTCAGCAGGAGCATAAAGCCCAGCTGCTTTCAAGGTAGAGGTGGATACACTTTGGAAAAAGCTAAAAGTATAGTCACTTGATGTGAGTCCTGATGTCTCATGAAACCCTACTTCAGTCCCATGTACTACATAGCTGTACTCAAGATTTTCTCCACAACTGCAAGGCCTGGAAGTGTACATTCTTAAACAAATGTCACCTCAATTAATCACATAATCACATGATTAGAAGCCATGACCATAAGGAAGAGCTGTAGTGCAAGACTTTTAATAATAGAATAAAAGACTGCAAAACTACATCTACAAAAAAAATGAGCCTCTTTAATAAATGAGTACGTAGTGAAAATAAAATGTAGTAAAGGGATCGAGATGCTTTTAACCACAAAATACTTTTTGTTGTTGTTGTTGTTGCTATTGAAAATGAATATGATCTAAGTAGTTAGTTTTGTAGCCCGTACAATTTTTATGGAAGAAAGAAAGACATATTCATACATATTCAGAGACTGAAAACTTGTCCAGCTCCAGTTCACTGGGAAAACTGGAGCTGACATCACTGGGGAAAGGACTTTTACCTTTATCCTTACTAACTGTAACTTTTTAATGGCATTACATCTGGTTTACTTGTTTGTTCATTGTTATATCTAAAAGGGAAAAAAATCACAACATCAGCCTGTGATCCAATCCATGCATGCCACAATGTGAAGCAAATAAATGACTTGCTGGAAACATAGGTTGAGGGGAGAGAGAGAGGGGTGTTTCTTTGTTTTGTTTTGTTTTTCAAATGTTATGTAAAATATGGTGGAGTCTTATTCTCCCTTATTAGATCTTTTTATAACATCATTTTGTCCACTCCAAGGTATGTGTATGAAGGGATGCCTTCAAACTACTTTATAACATGCAAGATTAAGTTCCTATAAATCTAGATTTAATGTTATACACAGAAAGGGTGAAATTTTGTCATGGCAAAGAATTTGCTCTTATTTTCTTTTCCTGTTTTTTTTTTTTTTTTTTTTTTGTGATAGAATGTTGGGAAGATAAAGAACTGTTCATTAAAAATATTGCCAGATATTCTTTTATTCTTTGATAACACATCAATCTTGCAATTGTTTCGCTGCCAGTATAAATATACAGCCAAAAAAAAAAAAAAGGAGGAAACAAATGACAGACATGATGATTACAAATCATTTGCCATATTGTTTTTGTCATCTACCTTTCTTACACTGCCTCAGCTTATCCCACAAAATAAAACTGTGATGTTAACCTGGAGAATATAGATTCTTTCCTTCTTTCCCAATTGATATACCAGATGCCTGTCACCACCAAGTCACTTTGAAAGGATAACTGATAGGCTGGGCTCTTTGCAAGTTACTGCTTTGCATACAGTCCTTTTGCATCTGATTATGCTGCCAGTGCTATTTTCTGATGGTGAGATTTAGTGCAGCATAGCTGGCTGGTAGTATCATTGTAGGAGATTTTTCTTGCTTGTGAGCTAAGCGAAGGGCAGGGTCCTGCATTCTTGGCACCCTGTCATATGCATGAGCTGTTTGTTTTTTGGATTCAGCAAGCAGAGTTTTAAATCATCTTTAGCAAAACAAGACACAGAGAAAAAAAGAGAGATCAAAATAGAGCTAAATATTTCATGTCATAATTTTGGCAACATGTCTTGTCATCTTCTGCACTGAAAGCACCAATGAAAAATGGAATTTAGCATTTTTCAGTCAAATGATTTTTCCATGCTCCTTGAGTATCCTCACATATTCTAGGACTTGTGTCTCATGCCATATCAGCCTTTTTCAGATAAAAGAATGTAGTGTTGAGTAATTGTGTGGGAAAAACGTAACCATGTTAAAATAAAGCTCGGTGCCAATGCACAGTGAGCGGAATTTGCCCCTCAGCAGAAAGCCAACAGATACTACTTGAATCTACAACATAAAGCTTACAAGATATTTAAGATATACAGGCCTAATATTGTAATTTTCTGCAGGGGGTAATTCTGTTGAAAGTGATTGAAAGATGCACCTTGTACAACTCCTACCTGTTTGCATAGACACAGAGTTGCGATATTTTACATCAGTCATGCCTGGAGGAACATACAGTTTTGAACAACAAATGTTTCCATGGCGGTTTGGAGAGGGACTAAATGGTGATTTTGGATCTGAGCCAGCTTGTATATGCTTCCCTATTATGCAATATTAACCCTCTTGTTTTCTGTCACGATCAGCTTTCATTAGTAGAATAAAACACAAAATAGGAGAGGAGGAAATTGAAGGTTGTACAGCAGATAAAGCTGTACTACATGCAGTGAGAAGCCCTTCAAATATAGCTTAAGCATAGCTAAAATTGCATAAGCTAGGAAATAAAAAGGAGTGTCACAGACAGGTTTATGCAGCTCCACCACACAACCTGAGACTGAAGGTATGACTACTTTGCAGACACTGCTGGCTCCAAAGCTGTGACATGAGCTTGATGCAGGCTGCAAAGCTAGCCAGAAGCAGAGTGAATACTCCTTTTCTGGGGCATACACTTCTCTGTGTGTGCTACTCACAATGCCCAAGTTAGCTGCTGTATAGTTGGCTTGTGTTTATATGTGCTTGGTTTTGTCATTAGGGATATGGAAAACAACATCATGTTAATTAACACAAGCAAAAATATGTGCATAAATCTAATGTTTATTTCCTGATTTTTTTCGCCTTTTAATATGGCAATATTTTACAACACTTTAATAGATACTTTTTAAGACAAAAAGCAGCAAACTCAGAGAGGTAACGATGGATTTTAAAACCATCTGAGATTCTCAGAACTCCTGATTTTCGAATAATTATAACCTCAAAATTTTGGAAGTCCCTGTTTTCTTACTGGTCTACTGCTTCAGAGGGTCAACTCTGAGAAAAGGCTGGAACTAGTTGTTAGGATCAATTTATGTGGAGGGGAAAAGTGGATTTGCTTTAATAAAAAGTGCAAAAAGTAGTTGGAATTTGTGTCCCTAAATCAGAAGAGGAGTTAGAAAGCAATAGGTTACAGAACTACCTGTGATTTCATCTCCCAACGGACGCTGGGAGTAAGTGAAAAGATACAAGAGGGAAAGGCTAATAGAGAAATAAAGATAAGACCTACAGGGATACAGTGAAAAGTGCCAAGAAGCATTTGGGATTGAATTTGAAAAGGATATTAAAATAAACAAGAGAAGATCCCACAACTGTAAAGAGAATAAGAAGGAAAGTGGCACCACTACAGACATGATGATGTGTTAAGGAGTGGTAGTTTGGCCTGGAAGCAAAATTAATTTTTAACATCAGGTCTTGAAAGGACAGTGATGAATACAAAGATATAGGCAAAGTGGCTAATGGGACTGAGAATATGAAAGCTAGACCTGGAGCATACATAAAAAAGATATCCTAGAAGAATGAGAGAAATGGAGAGCCTATTTTATGACGAGAGACTAAGAGTTCAGGAAATAATTTAAGTAGCATAAATTAGCACTGCTGCCCAAAGAGAAGGTCCTACTCCTACTCTTGCTAGTCTCAGCAAGAAATATCCATACTCCTGAAATATCCATAAACCATTTTCCTGGGTTTTGAGAGGACAGAATACCTCTCCAAACTGAAGTACCAGACGCTCCTGCTTAGTGTTTGTTGAAGGAGAGTCTAAGACAACTGTGCTATATGAATGCATCAGAAATGTAGATAAACATCAGGGAAGAAAAAATATTTGAAGGATGATGTTTCCAAAGGAATAAATAATCATAAGCTGGCCATGAAGGAATTTAAGAAAGAGATTAGAATTAGAGATGGTTTCTAACCATCAAGGGAATGAGGCTCCTGGACACCCTATGATCCAGGGAGGAAATTGTTGTTTTAAAGTGGTACTGAGCAATTTATAAAAGTCTGAAATCTGAATCAGTTCACCCCATCTTTGGTTTGTACACAATATACCAAGAAGAGTTACAAGCATTTGTGAAATCTTACAGTGGCTGATGTTTTACGGCAAGAAAAGAATTTTGAGGAGAAAATATTTCTGGTTCATCAAAATAATTGTCAATAGCTATGCAACTCTAGTAACTTTTTAGTTTCTCTCTCTGCTGACAAAACCACACACACAACAAAAATCAGGTCAGACCTTGTATCCTCTCTATGACTTTGGGAAAGTATGATTTTTTAATTTTGCATGCAGTCTCTCCTCACTTTACTTTGATCAGTGTTTATTAGACTTTAACCTTCAAAATTGTAGGGAGGTTGGGTTCTAGTTTCACTAATGCTTTTGTCTGACCATAAGATGAGCAAATATTTATTTGTCATTGTCTTTTCCCAGTGTCCTCTGTTTATCATAAGGTGAAGTCAGGAGAAGATATTAAAGGATGAATACAAGCAAATAGTTCTTCTTGTGCTCCCTCTATATCTTCCTTCTATTTTCTTCACATCTTCATTTCGTTCAAGACAGGCAACAACTTGAACTTACCATCTTTTCAGCCCATGGCCATCTCAAAAACATGAGTAGCATGTCTGTGACAAGGTTTACTATGACCCTTGCTGGTTCAGTGAAGGTTTCTTAGGTCAAAAAGTTACAGCTTTGCATGCAAGTGGGGGCTTCCATGCTGGTTTATACCAGGTTCTCACTAGAGTTTTAATGTATAGCAAATTCATCACACTCATCATTACATTCTATTTGCTTTGCTCCAAAATACTTCCACAGAGAGCACAAAACCATTATAGCCTTAGCCAGTGCCTGGAGTTTTCAAGTTCTGGAGATCCCCAATCTGATGATGAAGCTAACAGCAGTTCAGCACTGGTATGACAATCAGAACACCCATCTGCAAGTCTTCCTGAGTATAGATGGCTAAACTGGACAAAGGCTAATTCCCATCTTGGACAGAATGGCAGAGGATGTAATAAAGCAAACCTCTATCTGTTATTCTCAAAATGTGAGTAGTACTTCTGTCTCACTCCCTGTTTCCCTGCACCACCTAGAATAAAGGGTGTTCTATTATAAAGGGACCAGTGGTTGTTGCCTTAAATTTCACTTACTGTTTTCATCCTTTCTTCTGTTGCTGAGCCTGGACCAGGTTGAACAGCACTGAGATCAGTTGCTTGATTTCTAGTAGGTGTCTGGGTGTGTTGGTCTAGTCTTGCTCTCCATTGCAAGCAGTGGGAACCTTGAGTGGCAGGAAACACATGTCCCAAGGTGGCAGTGGAGCTTTTGTTCCACAATGAAATCTCAGAGAGCATCTCTCTGCAGCTGTAATTTTAATTATATAGGATGATCCCCTGCCTTTTATAGAGTAACTACTCAGAATTTAAAAGGAGTCTGGAGACTTCTGGGGACAGACAGGTTAAATTATAGTTATTACCGGGGAACTATTTAAAAATTACTACCCTCTGAATGGCAAATCCCCCACCCCCATGAAACACAAACAAAACAAAAAAAAAAATTTGCTTCTCCTTCCAGATTTTTTCTGGCATTCGACTAATAAGTTGCAATTTTCAGCCCTCACCTCAACACTTTCTTCTGCTTTGTAGAAAAAATGCTCATCAGTACAGTTTCCAGTGTGTCATACTGAGGTCCTGAAATTAAAAGACACAGATATTACTTGCTTTCAATAAGTTTTGATTTGTAAACACTAGAATTGGTTCCTCCGTGTGCATAAAAGAGCAGAGGCATGTGCATACCCAGATTTGTACATTATTCTCCTGGGGGTGGTTTGCTAAACACTTATCAATGTTAAAGGTCCTCCTAACCTTCTCCAGTACACTGCTTGGGATAGCATGATTGCTCAAGCCATTCTAGGACACTACTCGGAAGAGCTTGTCTCCTACATCAGTAGTAGGGAACATTGGCTATGTTCCCTTCCACCACAGATTTACCATTTTATTCCTCCCAAAGCAGCTTATGCTCCTGCTGGGGATCCCACATGCACCAAAATGGAATGGATGTGTGCTTTCTCATGAAAGTCAGCAAAGAGGCAACATGATTAGGTTTGCTGTGATGACTATGCCAGTGTCTGGTCTCAGTGCTGACCTATTCTACATTCTTCTAGTATAGGAGATAGTATAGTTAGTAGGATAGCAGAGGAACCAGTTGGCTCTGCTGCAGTTCTAAACCTTCCAGGGTCAAATCCTATTGATGACACGTTGCAAGGAATTGTTGTGTTTGCATAAAATTAGATGTGGAAGAACTCAGGCAGGTGGCCACACACTTGAGTGATGAGATTAAGAAACAATATTGAACTGTTCCTTTGTATCCTGAGTACAGTCTAGCAAATATACAGAATTAAACAGAGGTCCTGTGGAAAAAAAATATTATTAAATCGTGTAATTAAAATTGTTTTCCGTAATGCACGTTTGGAGTGCTGGCGGAGCTGGCAATTGTCAGAATCTTTCACTCTGGAATGAATATATCTATGTTTGTCTGCTCAAGATTCCAGCACCTTCAGTTCTTGCTATGAAATGCCAAAGATCTTCACAAACTCCATTACATTTTAATTCAATATGTAGGGGAGATTTTTCCACATTTCCCTACCAAATGGAAGGTTTAACTCAGTCATTCTAATGTGAAATGCACATGGTACATGAGAAGAAGCATGGAAAATGAGAAGCAAATTGGGCCATCTTCAAATTGAGACATCTCATAGGTAAACAGGACACCCCATTCTGGCCTGATTTCCTCTGATGAGGCAGATGTTGTCCTGACTGTCTGACCTGCCCAAGCAAACTCAATATCCACATGAGACTCCAGCCTTTCAAAAAAATGGAGGTTCTTAAGCATAAATCACTTGCTTTTAAGCGATCTGCAGTCTCTCCAAAGTGATACTAGAAAGAGAAAATTATGACGAGCTACTTTTCTATGTAGTCCATGTCTAATAATTGCAAAGTTTACCCTTCCCAGTTGTCCCAGTTCAGTCATTGGAAATACAGAGGCAAGAGATGGCTTCTGGATTGACTACAGAAAAGCTCCAAGATATTCCCTGGTTAGAACTGTAGCAGAGTGAAAACACCAAGAATGAAAATGCCTTATGTACATACTTATTTCTTAAAGATGTGTTTCTGATTTATTTTGAAATTAAATTGTTTTTCTCTTCCCCATCCCTCCCCCCCCAAGGTATTAAGTTATGAAAGTGTTTCACTGTCTGAAATTAAGTATCCTAAGCCCGGAAGTGATTGCTGGTTATATCATTGGTTAATGTAAGAAAGGTGTTGTGAGTATCATGAGGTCACAGCACATAGTCTACTTAGCCCAGTATTCTGTCAATGACATGGTTGTAGGATATGTTCTTTGGGGAAATCAAGGGACACTTTTTGTGGGCATTTAATTATACTGTTCTAGAATCTATAATATGTGTATTAGGGATGTTAGGTACGTTCCCTCCAGTTCCTGTTACTATGTTTACGTTCCTTCCAGTTCCTGTTACTATGTTTATGGACCAATTGTTCATGAATTTGTCTAATTCGTTTTTGAACCTACTGATACTGTCTGTCTTCACAACTGTGATAGCAAGTTCCATAAGTTTACTATCCATTATGTAAAAAAGTACTTTATCTTTTTTTTAACTTATGTCCTACTAATTTCACGGAGTGTCCTCTTGTTACAGTATTTCAGAATTTGGTAATAACAGTACTTCAGTTGTTGTTGCTTTATCCATCACTTTCGTGATTTTATGAGCCTCAACTTAAGCGTTTTTGCTCCCTTTTTCTGTGCCTCTTCAACACATTATATCCTCTTTGAGCTGTGGACAGCAGAATGGCACACAGCAGAATTATGCACTTACACCTTGTTGTTAGTACCTGTGCTGATGATACTCAGTGTCTTGGATTTTCCTGACTGCTGCTGCTCACTGAGTTCTCAGAGCTAGCTCCAAGATCTCCAGCCTGAGCTGTAGCTGCCAGTTCTGAGTATAAATACAGGTTACTAGGTTACTACAGCTGTTTATCACACATGTAGTTATCAGCATTGAAGCTCACCTACTGCCTACTCTCTCTGTTTTGCAATATCATTCCCAATAAAGCCTCTCTGAGAGCTTAGTATCACCCACAAAATTGGATTAAGCAGAAGTACCCTCCCATCTCCAGCCCACTGTTTAAGATGTTGAATGTAGCTGGTCCTGGCATTGACCTCTAGAGGGTACTTCACTACTGTCACCTCTCTGTCTTGAGAAGTGACCTTCAAGTCCTGCTCTTTTTTTTTTTTTTTTTCCTTTAACCAGTCAGTCTATGGAAAGACCTTACCTAAACCTTGCAGAAGCTTAGTTTATTTAATAATTTTTGATGTAGAGCCTTATCACAGCTGTTTTGAAAATGCACATGTGCCTGCTGGATCACCTTTGTTTAGATGAATCTTGACTCCCCATTGTGTCACTCCTTGGCTGGTAGGAAGGAATCACTTTCTAAAGAAGCTTTTGTTTCCCACTCTGCTCAGAAAGATGCAGACAGTCAGTTTTTATCCATGTGTAATGCATTAGCTCTCTGGTACAGTTGTTCTTTATAATGATAGTCATACACCTGCAGTTTTCCCACCTGCATACCTTCAGATTTTGGTGAATGCCATTTGGTCCTGGTAACATTAACCACCAAATACTCTTTTCCTTGAAAAAAAAATAAATATCTTTTTCATTTTTTAAATCCTATAGCACTTTCTGTTTCAAATGTTATTTAATAAAATCACTGTAACTTGATTTATTGAGAGAGGAGGCTTACACGTATGCTGCAAATTCTGTAAAATAGTATTCCCTCTTGGGTTGCATTGTATTCTTGAAAGTGACTCACAAACACCATTTCTGCACTCCTTGATCTTTTATGCACCAATCTGTGCTGCAGTAACAGTTCATGTGTGACCGATCTAGTGTATTGAAATTTAAATGGTCCAGTCCTTGTCCTTTGTAAGTCAGGGGGAATTCTAGCTCTGTAACTGCAAGATCAGGTACAAGACAACATAAACAAAGTACCTAGATAGTGAAAATCCAAACACAAGTCTCCTTTTGCTGGTCTTAGCTAACAAGGAAGTGTCATTATGGGAAGAAGGTTGGACTGTCCTTAGCTGTCAAGCCCCAAACCTGGCTCATTGTGCTTCCCTGCAGTGGACCTCTCCCTACCTCCCAGGAATACCAAACAGGGCCTTTGTTAGTTATCCTGATTACTTCAGCTTCAACATTTTGTACTGCTTGATGGCAAGCCACATTCTGACTTGGATCTGAATTGAATTCCCAACATTAAGCTGGTTGTTCAATTTGCTGGGATAGAGAATGAGACTTTAAACATTTGTTATGTCCTTTGCATGAGAGGGTCTGCCTGGGACATAATCAGCTCCATCTAGTCTTTAGAAATGTGCTGACCCAGTCTAAAATTTTCTCAGTGTTCCACTAAAAGAACAGTGTTTTGTTTTTTCCCTTGCTTTGTTTGTTGGTGTATTTTTGGGAGCACGCCAGTTTTATTGACCTTCTGAGGGCTCCATGCATGAATAAATTATATCATGGGGAACTTTGCTTAGAAAAAATGATATCCAAGGAGATACTCCATTAGTGGCCTTAAAGCTTACAAGTAGTCTGGGACCAAGTGAAGGTGTCCTTCAAAAGCTGAGATTTGGGTACTAACTCAATTTTAAGTGTACACTTTTCCCCCTTACAAGCCCAGATATCCCGAGGAGGCAGAACTGAGGACAAAAGCGCAGTTCCCATTGCCACACAGCCAGAAAGCAGGGTCCAGAATATTTCTGAGCACGGTGCTGAAGTTGAATTATGTGCCTGCCCAGAAAAAGCAACAACGCACACAGACAGTACCACAAAGGCTGCATTTCCATGTGACTGCAGTCCCACTGCTAGCCTGGGAAAGAGAGGCAGGACTGAAAGCCTGGGCACGGGATCACAGCCTTATTGCCTAGGCAGGGGTTTGGCCTCTGCCAGCTTGTGTTCTGGAGGACCTGGAGCCCCTTTGAACCTTTTGCTTATTGTAAACAGCACTTTGATAGCTACAAACAGTCCTTCAAATGTGAAAGTCGTATCTGGGGTTTTCAAAACCCCCCTGATGATGTAGCCTGTGCACACTCATTTTGGGTATTTGATCCATACTATAAATGCATGGGGTAGAGGGGGTTGAAAAATTTGAAACATTTTGAATAAAAATGTATGTTATAGAAGGTTAATCTCTTTTTGCCCTAAATATCTTTTTTACTTGTGCCCACTACACAGTCATTTTCCATGGTTTCTTGGCAGAACAGCTCAGCCTTGTTCCCACCTAGGTCAGCATGATTCCTTCCCACTCCTCTGCCTTTATACCCCCACAAGCATCCCCTTTTTGAGCTTCACCACTGGAATTTTCTCCAAAGGTTGGTAGGCAGGTTTGGGGCTTTTGGATGCTCAGTTTCCATGGCAGCCAGGCTCCTCTGCTCCCAGACGGCAGCTCGGGAAGAGACAGGAGGGAGAGCAAGAGAAAATCATTACATGTGCCAATTAGTATGCAGGGCCAGAGCTGCTGTGGCAGGCAGTGTTTGCAAAAGTGAGCAGTGGTAGGGGTGCCCCGGCTGCATGGCAGACCAGGGAGAAATGGAGTCACAAGCATTTGGCTACAGCTGGAGGGAGCTGAAGGATAGCTGGCACTTGCTCTGGCAGTGGCGTGCCTGCTAAGGGAGGGTACCTCATGAGGCATGCACCTCTGCTGTCTTACAGATGAGCTCTGCAGCTTTTAGCTTTTAGCTTTTAGCTGCAGAGATTGGAAAACCCCTAATTTTCTGTTGTCCAGGAACAGGGACAAAAGTTAGGAAGACCCTCTCAATTTTTTGCATTTGATAATAGGTCAGATATCATGGTGACATTCAGCTGGAGAACAAGAGTTAGAGGAAAGAGAGGGGAGCATTAAATCAGATGAAGATAAAGAGATTTTTTTTCTGCTGCAGCTAGCTTGCAGCACATGGTAGAACATGACTTACAGAAAAGATGCTGCTTGGACAGAAGGATGCATTCTCATGGTTACAGAAGGCAGGGCTCTACTAGATTCCAGCTGCAATGATGAGAGACATGCTCTCCCCTCCTGTAGAGCATCAGGTTTCTTTTGGAATGGTGTTTTTCTTAATTTCTTGGCCTAGTCAATTTTGTGTGTATGTGTGTTTTTAAATTTCTCTGTTAAACACTTGCAATATTTTGTCCTGTGTTGACAATATTTCAGTCAGAGGTGTGTGTATTTTATACTGCTGAACAGGAACTATAAATGTTTTGTGGTGTTTCTGGATAAACAATGCAATGCGACAGCCAGAGATTCTTAGAATCATTAATTCTGTTGTGATGTATACACGCTAAAATACTTAATCTGTTAAAGGAAAACAGTCTAGGTATCTTAATAGTACATTGACTGGTGCTATTTCACACTTTGATTTTTTTTAAATAAGTACTGATTGCTTTTTCCCAGCATTTCACTTTCCATGGATAGAATCTGCCCAAAGAAATTTCAGAAAGACTTGCCTATTAATCATTTTGCTGTTGCTTGTTTTTTTTTCATGCGTCAGATAATCCATCCCCTTACCAATATATTTTGGTCCCTATAGTATGTTTTAGTGCCTTATCTGGGTTCCAGTTGTTTTAAGACATGGTTTATTGATCTTGTGTGAAGCATTGTTTACTTGTTTTTCTCTCTTGAATCTCTGTAAAACAAGCTTTCCCTCAGCACAGATCTTCAGTATCTGAGTTGTACATGGAGCACTTTTGGACAGAGGAACAGTTCCTCCAGGAATTCCTTCTGGAAGTGATAGCAGAAATGATTCAGGGAGTAGTGGTGTGTCCCTCACTCTGCCATGCTGGCCAGGACCTGAAGCATGCAGGGAATCCCCTGGATGTTGGGCTCCCTCGTATTCAAGGAGATGCCACTGTCTGCAGGAAGATACAAAAAGCATAAAAAAAAAAAAGCATAATTCTCCCCTCTACTTCCTGGGGTCTCCTGCTGTAGACACTGCTGATACTTTTCTTAAGAAAACTTTGTAGGTTGTTGCTTCACTTCAGAACCAGTTTCAAAGATGCACAGTATCAAAAAATAACGCTGTAGAATGTGTTTAATGTCAGTCACATTTTATTTTTAATTAATTGAGCACAAAATGTTTTAAATTTCCATTCAAACTGAAATCTTTTGGGAGCACCAGGCTGTTTTGTTTTGCTGGAAAACAAAAATTTTTCATTTCAACTTTTCTTCCTTAAAACAGTTCAATTTTGTGAAAATGTCCAGTACTTTTGCGTGATACAGAATCAAGGGTTTTTCAAAACATCAGTAATGTGCAGATGTGCAGTAATGAGCAGAACATGTTCTTTTTCTTTCTTTTCTTTTTCTCTTTTCTTTTCTTTTCTTTTCTTTTCTTTTCTTTTCTTTTCTTTTCTTTTCTTTTTCTCTTTTCTTTTCTTTTCTTTTCTTTTCTTTTCTTTTCTTTTCTTTTCTTTTCTTTTCTTTTCTTTTCTTTTCTTTTCTTTTCTTTTCTTTTCTTTTCTTTTCTTTTCTTTTTCTTTCCTTTCCTTTCCTTTCCTTTCCTTTCCTTTCCTTTCCTTTCCTTTCCTTTCCTTTCCTTTCCTTTCCTTTCCTTTCTTTTCTTCTTTTTCTTTCTTTCTTTCTTTCTTTCTTTCTTTCTTTCTTTCTTTCTTTCTTTTTCTTTCTTTTTTCTTTCTTTCT
Source organism: Cygnus atratus (assembly GCF_013377495.2). NCBI lineage: Eukaryota > Metazoa > Chordata > Aves > Anseriformes > Anatidae > Cygnus > Cygnus atratus. Next base: position 43,538,786 of record NC_066396.1, read on the forward strand.
GTCTCTTTTTCTTTTCTTTCTTTCTTTCTTTCTTTTTCTTTCCCTTCCTTCCTTCCTTCCTTCCTTCCTTCCTTCCTTCCTTCCCTCCTTCCTTCCTTCTTTCTTTCCTTCTTTCTTTCCTTCTTTCTTTCCTTCTTTCCTTCTTTCCTTCTTTCCTTCCTTCCTTCTTTCTCTCTTTTTCTCTTTCTCTCTCTCTTTCTTTCTTTCTTTCTTTCTTCTTTGGTTGCTTCTTGGAGATGCTTTATAATAGATTGATTGTAAAATAATGGAATAGATTCATTCCCTCATGCCTGGTCTTGACCATTTTGCTTTTTTTCCAAATTCCTGTTCACCCTCTGTGTTCCTCACATCCCCAAACTCTTTTCTCTTCTGTTGGTATTCATCTTGTTTCCTTTCCCCATTCCCCATTTCCCCCAGGACAAGGGTATTGAGTTTTTACATTTTTAATAGATGTTTCTTCATCAAAGTGGTCTTCCTGAACATAAAGAGGCCCTAATTAGAGTAAGAGGTCCTCATTTGATTAAGTACTGGCAGAGGGAATAATCCTATTAGGTTTATTCAACAGAGAGAGGTCTCCCTTGCTTTCTCGAGAGCCAAGACAGTCTTGGAGATGATAACTTTCTCTTGCTGTTATTATGTCAGGCCTGTCACAGGGGGACATGGATGCTGGGAAGCTGTCTGACCTTGAAGAGTAAGAAGTTGGATTGAATTTCATTTAGGAATTGTCAGACCATTCCTGTTTGATAAAACATGATCTTTACATGGTATATTGCCCCATATGCAGTGATCATTGTTGTCTCTTTAAAACAGGCAAAGAAAGTTCCGGAAACATTATTTTAGGGTTTCAAATGATTAACTCCCACCTGACTATTTCCCTAGCTCAATAATTCTTGTATAAATCTGGAGTTACCTCTTGCTTTCCATCAGATATTTAATGCTGACCATAACAGCAAGATCTCATTGAGTTAAATATCTTTACCAAATAAACTACAGTACTTTTACTATTATGCTAAAAATATTGTTCTATATAAGCAGATGTAGGTAATGTGTCAAAATTTAGTGACATACATTTTACAACGGAATTTTCATGATCTTTATTAATTCCATTTCCTCACTACCAAGTTCATAGTTCTCAGCAGCAGACCACCCAATCTCTCATGCCGATAACTATGCAAAGTTTTCAAAAGACTTAAAAAGCAAATAGAAGCATAACAAATCCACTGTTCAGTAACTTGGAGGACATTAATTTAAAATGTCAGTATCCATGTGCAATTATAATGCTGGTAGGGCACTCTGTTTTGTCACTGTTAGCCAGTTAGTGCTAAGCCAACCAGGAAAGTGAACTTGAGACTTGGATAACACTTGTTTCTGTATGCTAGAGTATGCATAAAGAATGGATCTTGCACAATACCATGGGCTTCTAAACTCAGAATTGCTATGGTAGGAGGAAGATCCTCTCAGAAGAGAATTTAGTGGTGCATCTGCTTTTTGTTAACCAAAGCCTCCTAGCTATCTCAATGGCTGATTTTTCTTGAAGGGGAACTTCTATCTGACAGAGAGGAAAGGAAAATAAAATGGGGTTGCAGTCTAAGTACAAGGTCAAGGCTAATGGGAATCCCATAATCACCCCCTTCTGTAGGCCATGGTGAGACATAAAAATATTCTGATGGATACAAGAGCCACTGAAGTTTGCAATGGAAATAACCATAGGAGCAAGGATTGAGGGATGGGTCAAGGTTGCAGCCTAATGTACGAAGAGAATAATAGATTTGCCTGGCAAGAAAACAAAGAAAACTATACAGTGAGGCCTGAAGCACATAACATTTTAATAAGAACATCATTGAGTGCACTGTGTGGATCATCCTAAACATGTCCAAAGAATGTTATAAAAGTAGCATGACTTTAAATGGAAATGCAGGCTTTATGGAACAATATTTCAAAAGTTTTCATCTGAAGCAGACAAAAAATATTCTGAAGTACACATGACTCACAAATAGCAGTAGGCCTACAATAACTCACTATCACATAACGAAGTTAAAGTAAACCTATTCATGATTTTTAACACGTGCCTAAAAAAAGTGTTATTGTTATATAATACATGTACTACAAAGGTGTTCATGAGATTCATGCATAGATCGGGACTTCATTGACTTAGGCATTACATGAGCATTGGTCAAAATCCGAGTGCCAGGCTAGTTTAAATATGACTTATTTCAGTACCAATTTTTCAAACATTCTGATTTGGGAGCCCTAGCCCAAATTATTCCTTAATTGTGCAAAACACTGGGGTTGTAGTCAATCTCAGGAAAAAAAATATATATATATATTATCTTAGTAATTTGAGACATTCATATTTTAAGAAAAGTGTTCACTGATTCATTCATTTCACACTTGGCTTATTTTGAACATCTCAAGGACCTCCTTGAACCTAGGGAGCTTTGGAGTCTGGAAATCCTGTATGCAATATTTGTATGGAAAATCATACAGTTAACCTGTGCTTGTAAAGGTAGAGATCTTAAAAAAAAAATCTAACTTTTGATTTAATTTTTGATTTGATTCTAGATTTGTTTTTTTTTCTACTTTTGTTTAAAATTGCAGCAATATCATTGGTTTATATCTCTGAGCCATTAAAAAAAAAAAAGGGGGACGGGGGAGTCAAACCTCCAAGGTCTCAGTTTTCCTACAGATCCTACTTTTATGTGAGCACTTTTGGAAACTAAGTTTAAAATTACATTTATGCACTGATTTTGAATTATTAATAGCATCGCAGCAGTGCAGCAAGCAGAGGACTTAATCTTTAATGGGATTCTTCTTCATCCTGAGATGGTGAGCATACGTGAAGAAGGCACGACCTCAGTGCTGCATGGTTACAGTAAAGAGTAGCATTATCCTAGGAGAAGGTGGCAGATTTTCCAGAATGCTCCCACAAGGTACTGCAAACTGTGTGAGGGAAAAACATGGCAAGTAGGTGTAGCTGGGCACTTCCTTCACACCCATCTCTTCTCCATTGCCCATACACCACCAGTGTTTGGTGAAGGATGTGCGGAATATGCTGTTCAGTCTGTGCTGTGGTTTGGAAATACAGATGTCCCCTACCTGAAATACAGCAATCCTGTTGTAGAGTCCAAAATCCTTTCAAAGATGGCTATGATCTTCTTCTGTGCCGCAGGATCCTCTAGTAACGAACAAGTTCAACAGGCTTTATGTCAGAAAGCCAAACCAAAGTAATGCTTCCAGGCCCTGTGCTGGTGTAAATTCTCCCTTAACACCAGTGTAGAAATACAGCCAAGAGCTATAAAACATTTTCATCACTGCTTGGGCTATACTTTGACTGTTGTGTCCAAGAACAATATTTTAAGCATGGCTTGAGGAATAATTCAACATATGAATTAGATAATATCAATATAAAATTTTGCAAACTCCATAAGAAGGAGTAATGTATTTGTTCTGTAATAGCAGTTATTGGTATTTTTAATGATCATGTTGTGTATCATTTGAGCATATTACATGTTGTTTAATGGACACCTTATTCCAGAGCAAATGCCTGTTTCAACTCCTAGAGTGATGTCATGGTACAGGTGAGGGGTCAAAACCTAGAATTCACAGAAAGAAAACAATAGAGATTTTTTTTTATGTTCTATTTTAGTGAAACGTTTATTTTTCTTCCCAGTTTATGTAAAGAAATTATGGTCCAGAGAAAGTGAGAATCAGAAAGCATCAGTAAGACTGCAGAAGATAAGGAGGATGACAAAGGCCTTACTATTCACTTGCTTATTGGAACCTGGTTGAGAACCAATATAGTTTTTCCTCCCTCAGCTACCTGCTTATGTAGATGACTAGCTGCATAGACTACCTTGTTGACAGCTTCAGTGTAGACATTCTCAATGTGGGCACTGAAGACAGATCAGTACTGTGGTGGAGGTCATAATTTACTTGCTCTTTAGGCAAATCAAGAGAAGTGTGCACAGAAAAGATCGTTTGCTCTGAAATAGTAAGGTTACTTTTCTTCCTTTGAATCATGAAGCCTCGCTCTGCCTTCTTGATGCCTCCCACTGGAGTACATCTCTGGACTCTCTTCATGTAGTCAGTAGTTGGTAGATTTGATCTGACATAACTTGCCCAACATCATGCATGTAGTCTGTGAACAAGACAAAATAGCTGACATAAAATCACTGAATTTCCTATCCCCATTTTGCACTGATGATTCAAAACAACCTTTTCCACCTGTGGAAAAGATGTGTTGGCTCAGTAGATATGCCCATATTTTAGTATTTTTGAAACTAAAGACTACCCATTTTGTTGCCTCACATATGTGTGTCAGTTTTTTAGTCAGGTATTTATAAGCTACATAAGTTAACCATCCAGGGAAAGGGGGAAAGGCTATCTAACAACACTGAAAGGATGTGAATATCTGAGACAATTCAACTAGAAATTGTAGTACTCCCATGCGGTGTACATTACAGAAACTCTTCTGTGACTCACAAAGGAGAAGAAAAGCTACAAACCAAACTCTGTTGCTCCCTTCTTCTACCATGATGTAATTTGATGTGACCAATAGAGCCAGACATGCTATGTTAGCCTACAGTACAGTAAATTTGAAAAAAAATATAAAATGTGATTTTCAATAAAAGAAATATGGGAAAGGGTTCTTCAGACTTGACATCAGGTGTGGAGATTTTCTTGTGAACACGAAGTGGCTTTCAGAGTTTGCCCTAGTGTACCTGCTACTTGTTGATATTGACCGTGCAGTTCAGTTAGCATCTCATCACATTATACCTCATCCCCCCTTCTTGTAAGAGCAAACAGAAACTAGAATTTTAGCTATGGTAGAGACTTGCAGAGTTGTTTTCCAATGCACGTTAAGATTACTTTTAATGTGTCTTTGGCCCTGGTAGCCCAGACTCTCTGGGGTTAATGGAAAAAGTGGAATTTGATATTTTATAAACTGTTTGCTTTGAAAATCACAAAGACAGTAATGTATTTCATTAATATTGCATTGAAAATTTGTTTTGCTGATTACTTGGACACATTAGATGATCACCCCTGAGCCTGTGAGGGTTTTAACATGCCCTGTTTCAGCTGCTTGTCTGCTGGTACCTGATACCTCTCTTCATCCCCAGGGGTACAAGCAGCAGATACTCGGGTGCTTATAAGGGAACATTAATAGGGTACAAGTGTCATAGCAACCACGGTTTGTAAAGCAGAACACAGGACTTCCCATGAGCTCAATATTGTGAATTACCAGTCATGACGCTGGAGTGATCAGTAACTGTATGCTGTGGCATAACTTGATATGGCAAGTTAGGAGAATACAAGTTTTTGTTTGTTTGTTTGTTTTTAGGAAAAATAACAAAAACATCTGGTTCCACAGGCCAGCTTTTCCATGGTAAACCCTTCCTGCTCGTTCACCAGGGTCCTGAATTCCCATCTTCAAAAATTAATCTAGATGTCCACTGAACTCATTGAAATACTCTGTTCCAGTTGCCTTTCCCATCAATTTGCCACAGTGTACTTCCTTTTGTTTTCACTTAAATTATAATTTATTGTTTAAGAATAGAAATTCTTCTCATCCGAAAGTAAAAGTAATGATAACCTAAAGGAATCAATTTTTTTTTTCATTCACTCAGCCTTCATCCTGGGGCACTGATGAGCTGTAATACATTACATCTCATTGCTGCGTTTCTATATAGTTAACTTTCCTTCTGACCCTTTGACTTGGGACAAGTTTTTCTTTAAATCAGAAATGCAGATCGTGTCACTTTCTTCAGCACTTATCTTACATCAAGGGCATTTCATCTTCCATTCTTGGAAAGCTAAGTTCTCCATCGCTCTGTAACTACGACAGATTATTAATTTTCCTTTATGTTTGGCCAATCCAATATGATGCTGTGTTGTGTAAAACACAGTGATAGATATAGTTTGTTTATCCTTTCAACTTAGCATTTTAAATGAGGTTTGGAAGACGCTGAGATATAAGACAGAATGGGTCATTCACATATTTTAATTTCATCTGGTTAATCTCCTTCATTCCATCCTTTTGGCAAAATTGCTTCTATCCCTCCATGAGTGTTGCTGAGACATTTGATTAAGAACTGTATTTTCCAAAAACGTATGTCCTATCTACACAGGGACACATGAGCAGGTTCTCCAAAGGAGAAGCTCTTCTCCTCCAGGATGGTGTGAGTAATGGGTGCCTGAGGAATAGTCTGAAAACAGCTTTAGCATATAGTAGTATTTCCCTCATCCACTCTCTTAGCCTGTAGCAGTCTACTGCTCAGGCACTTGCTGGGCCAGAGATTGTATCTTTGTGTTTGATAGCCCTAGTCAGATTTTATCCTTCATGAATCTGCTTAATCACTTTTTGATCCCAGTTAAGCCCTGGGTATTTGCAGTATCTTGTGGCAATGGGTTCCACAAGCAATTGTATGTTACATGACAGTGCCTGGTTTTGTTCATTATGAACCCTGCCATCTACAAATTTCATTTCTTGTTTTGTGGTTCTCGCATTACAGAAAACTGAGCAATTGTTCTTTCTCCGTCTTCTCCATGCCACTCATGGCTTTACAGAGATTATTGAGAAGAATTTTATCTCCAGTGACACAAAGTTGACACAATACTGAACTCATGTCGAGCAACTTAAGAGACAATTGAAAGTGTAATAAATGTCATTCTGGACATTGTTTCAGTTTTCTGAGAAGACCTGGTAGAATTACTTAAGAACTTTAGACATGAGCCCCTCTTGAATTAAGATGAGCTAGAGCAGTTTTAAAGTGAAAGGACATTTCTTTAGTTATTGCATATAATCTGCTCTATTTCATAATTTATTTCATAATTCATAACCTCATGTGCTTGTTATCCAGACTGAGACTGTGAAAATAATATATTTCTTTTCTGCAAGTGGCAGGACTGATGATATTTTAAGAGGAGACATTGACTTTGTCTGCAAGGCCAGGGCATGGAAGAAATGAAAATAACAATTATTGATTTTTTCTTGTGCTGCAAGAAACACTTGCCAGCATTTTATGAGGAGGAGAGAGCAGATGTACACCAAGAGAGGAGAGGTTTTCAGTTTTAGCAGTAAGACGTGATAGTCTTTGCAGAGAACATTTCTTTGCAGTTATATCATCCTGAGATGGGGAAATAAGTCAGTAGACCAAAACATAAATAGTGGAAAGTACCCTGAAATGCTGTAAGCCCTCAGTATCCAGGAGGATACATTCTTTGTTAGGAGTGGGTAAATAGATAGGTGAAAAGTTGTAGCTTGATTCCAGTTTGACAAACTAAAATCAAGCTGCATTAAAGAGACTAGGTACATATTAGTCACATGGCAGCTGCTTTAAGCGTGTGCTGGGCAGTGTTGCTGCTTTCATGACTTCAATTGCAAAAGGTCTGCCCTGCGCTTGAGGTCAGTGGGACTCTGAAATGCGGCAGTCAAGCAAGGCAATGTATTGGGCAGGATAAGGGCAGAAGCCCATGGGTGAGTCATTAAGATTCATTCGGTGGACCAAGTAAACATTACTTTTATCCTGTTGACAGAAGGAGTATCACTGGTCTTTAGAGAATGTGCAAACTACTATCACACATTATTGCAATGCCACACTGAGGGAATCATGGGAAACTGGGAATAGTGAACATAAAAGAGGAAGCCTGTTTTCCCCATCTGTGCAATTGATTGCTGTACATTTTACTACATGATTTCAGTTACTTGAAGCTGGCAATTGAAATATGAGAAAAGAATTATACCATAAAATACCTGCAAAAGCTGGAGGTTGGATTTGGTGTCCCCTCAAGGAGCACTGGAGCCTCTCCAAATATTGCCATCAGCATTTAGTAGGCAGGGAGATTACGCCATTCTTCAGTTAGGCCTTCTCCACTGATCAGCCCCTACAGCACCCTAACGCATGGCTTTGAAGCCCCAAAGCCCTCTGTAGTAACCTTAGCACCACAGCCTGCACTGTTAGTACGGTAAGACTGGGCTGCAGCTGGCATGCGTTGCAAAAGTGTGGCCAATCCACTCTGCCCTCCTCTTCCAAGTACAAATGAGTAAGGGGTAAGCCTGGTGTGAATAGATTGAGTGGCCATCTTAGCACATTTCTTGCACCTTTCCCAGTCCCTATTTTGTGTCATATCTGTGTAGCCACACACACAGTCTGTTTCTTCCACATCTCTGTAGGTTGGCTTCCCTGGCTCTACCCACACCCTCCTCTTGCCAGTGCTCATTCTTTGTGAGTGAGCATATCCATTTGCTCACAATTGTCAGGCAACAGAGCCTTGTGTTCCCATGGTGGCTGGACAGTGGTAGTCGACACAGTGACCAGAGCATGGTATTACAGCAATCGCATTGGCCAACTGCCTTTAGCTTGATAAGCCAAAGGCTCATGTCTGTAGCAGTAATATTAATGGCCAGAAAGCTGGTTTTACATCAGATGGATGGATGGATGGATGGATGGTCAGACAGATGGACATGTGCAAACTCTTGGGCAACAACAATCAGCTTCCACAGAATTACCTACTACTGGCCAAGTTTCTTAAAACAGAGGCTGCCACATTAGACAAGCCTCACAATCTCGTAGTGCCTGCAAAGCAGGATATGGAACATACAAAGCCAGAGAGTGATCAAACTTTAGCTAACTCTGGCATTAGATGCCCTGCTTCAAGGCTAAGACATGGTGATTCTACTTGAAGCTTAATGTTTGTAATTAGATGGAAACAGTGTTCAAGATCTGCTTATTTGGCACTTTTCAAAGTACTAAATTAATTTAACAAATGAGTGCTGAAAGTGGTGACAAGTGGAATGATGTTGTTTTTTCAAACATGTAGCATCTTATACATGGAACGATGTGGCAGTTTCTCCTTAAGTGCTTTTTTGGAGAACAATATCATAGCTCACTGATCTGGCATAGTAGTCTCCTCCCTGTGGATAGTTTGCACATTGCAGAAGCTAATTCACTATGCTTTCTGGTTTACATTCTAGCCCAATATTGCTAGTAAACATAACTAGTAAACTTAATACAAGGCTACAGCAGGGCTAGGGAGAGCTCGCTTGCATACACTGACATATAGAAATAAATACTTAAGTCACAAAAAGGATTCATAGAAGTGCAATTCTAAAAAAAAATGAACCATTGTAGTGCAGCTGCCTTCAGGTGAGCATAAAGAAAGTATATCCTAGTTTGTATCCATAAAATGGTCATTTTTGCAGCATTTTTACAGCTATATTACAGATTTTAAAATTATAGCATATTAAGTTAAAACTGGAATCCTTTTAAACATGCCACAACTTTAGCTAGATTGAATATAAAGGTGTTGTTCACCTGCAGTGGTAGTCTGCTTAGCACATGAGCATTTTAAAATGATATGTATCAAGCAGCACTGCAATTACAGTGTGCACATCAGGGATGAATCCTGCAGGATGCTGGTATCTGAGAGCCATGTAATACTTGCATTTCTTATTAAAGCATACGCAGAAGGTATACCTTTGAAGCACCCAGAACCTTTAAAGTTTAGTCAGTGTACTCATGTTTTCCTTCATTAATTCTTCTTGGGAAACACCCCTTAACCTTGCTGAGAGTTTGGAAGCAACAGTTTGGAAGGCACTCTATCTCTCGCTGCTATTATGACACAGCTGTGAGTGCTTGGACTCAGCAGTCCAGTAAGGACCAAAAGAAGCTCACAAGTGACTGGCAATTTTTTTTCAGGCAGCCTGAGAACTGCCATGTCAAGCCCCAGGCTTCAGTTCAAGAAGGTTGTGGTGCACATGCTTCATTTTAAGCATGCACCTAAGACAGCCCTTAGTGCTTTTCTGAACCAAGTAATTGTTGACTCAGTAACCACTGATCATTAATAGAGAAAGAAATGTGCATGTAGAAAAATTGCCTTTGGCCAGGCCCTGACCTGTGTTTTTGATGTGGCTGAACTGAAATCTGAGTTAAAGGTGCTCTTGGACCAGGGATAGAAGATGCTCAGCCTGCCACAGGTGATGCTTAGTGTTGCCTCTCCTTGTTGCAATGCCATCTGTCAAGAAAGCACCCCTTATAATGCTAGTATCAGTATTTTTGCAAGGAGGTTAATATTATTGTCACAAAGACTCTGGCAATGGAGGTAACTTTGGCTGATATGATAGATATTGACAGTGATAGAGGTGGGACACCTCAGGACTTCTCATTAGTGAAACAGTACTCTGCACAGTGAAGTCTTTTGCCTTCAGGGACAGACATGGACACAGCTTCAGGCAAGGTGATGTGGGAAGAACACCAAAGAGCCCTGTGGTTTGTGCTTATCTGTAAATTGAATTCCTGGTAAGAATCAGTACTGATGAGTCAGTCTTGCTATGACTGCGAAGAGAGGCAGCTAGGCCTGTGATGTTACAGATCACTTCATTGTGAATCCATCATTTGGTGGTCATATGTCATAATCGCTGTAGAGGTATTTATTGTACTGAACGACACTGGAAACCAAGCACAGAGTTCTACCACAAGTACACTGTGCTTCTGTAGCAAGGAACGATGGGAAAGATTTGGAAAGTGGTATTTTTAATTGCTTTTTAAAAAATCTCTTAATGTAGGATGTGACAAATAAGAAAAAATAGAGAGGCTTATTTTATTGTTTATAGCTGTCATTAATTTTTAAGGAATGAGTCAAAGAAATTGCTGAAAAGAACCAATTGTAGAGACTATATGATGAGCAGAACTAAGAGCCATTTCAATATTTAATGAGACCAAAAGCCTCTCATCACTAATCATCTTTTAATGGCACTTGCCCTTTGGCCGCTTGTATGTGACTGCCTGTTTCAAAGGGACTAACTTTTCTGACTTTCTAATGAAATACCTCTCAAGACAGGAGTAAAAGTGGTGATTTGGAGCTGTTTGGTTGCCACACCAGCTAGTTTATGATGAGGTGGGAAACTGAAGCTTTGCTTGCATCTCAGCAGGTTTGTGAGTTATTTCAAACTCTCCATGCCATTGAGTGAATTCTTGGTCAAAGACGATTAAGAATGTTAATGAACAGGGCTGTACAGAAATTGTGCCTATCAGAGGGGTAAACTGTATCACAGAGACAAATTGGCCTGATGGAAAAAATCACTTAAAAGTACGTATCCACTCTGTCAATGGACTGATGACATGTATGTTTTTAAGTTAGACTGAAAGCTGTAGGAGTTGGGTCCCCTTTTGAAGGGCTCTAAAATCTGTGCAGAGCAGCCAGTAATGAGTCAGAAGTAAATCCACAGTGCAGTCAGGAATTAAACTTGGGAACCCTGCCTTTAATCTGATATCTCAAAAATAAATAAATAAATAAAATACTCCTCCCTCACTTGCATGGCATCTCAGATAGAGGGAGGAGAAGTGCCCTTGTAATAGGCTAGGCGTGAAAGTCCATGAAAATTTTGGCATGATGTTCTGTTTTTATGGAATCAGTAGTGACAGTTGACTCGTGGTGATGTATGGAACAGGACTGAGCTCTAGAAGCCATAGCTGTGTTTTTGGTATGCTGCACTAACACTGAATTGCTGACAAATAGCTGGAAATGGATGTTCTGAGTGATTTAGAAATAATGTGAACCCTGACTGAACTTCTATTGGGTCTTCCTTCCATTTGCTGTTTTTACATGAGAACAAGGAGGGCATTATTTATAACAACATATGTAAAGTCCCACAAGGAGAAATGATATTTTGAATTGACAGAATCTTGAAAGTGCAAATGTGGTTTCATAACTAAACACATTTTTCAGACAGGAAAATGAGAATTAATCAAAAGTTAGATGTCCTTGAAAAAGCTTTCATTTTTTCTCACTTCCTTGGAAATATTCACAGCTGTCTTGATGTAAAAGTAATCAGAATGCCTATATATCTATATCACAGTAGCTGAGCCAGTTGTACTATTTAAAAAGTACTTGAGTGGATTTCTTTATTGATGTGATCTGGTCAGAATGGGACATATCAGGAAAAATGAATTATTTAGAAACTGGAAATAACTGTTTTATTTATTTAAATTATGGTTAGGTAACTGGACTTCAGGAAAGCATTCTGGGGAAAATGAAAAATGCTTTAAATGATTTTCAGAAAGGCATTCATTCAATAAGAAAAAAATAGTGAATTCAACATGACTTGATTTGAGATGGGAGTCCACGTCTTACAAGTTTTTTGTTATCAAGGGAATATATCCAAAAAACTGAAAATTTTGTAAAGCTATGTAAGACTGGGTTGTTAATGTGGGAAAAAATAGTTTGATGCACTGATTAACTTTGGAAATTATCAGCAAACAGTGTTGGGTTTTGTTTGTTTGTTTTCAATCAAAATTAGGAGATTAAACCATAAAGAACTTAATTCTACTATGTCAAGCAGTCAGACCAGTGTGGATTTCAGTTGATAACATTGATTTTGTAGAAAAAATCTTCAGTGCAGATTTCATTGCATGAATCTTCTTATAGTTTCCAGAGTCTTAAAATGGAGAGTAAAACTAGCCTAATTTGAAGTGGGTTGCTAGGCTGAATTAGTTAATAATTTTATAGAACATCTAGTTCCTTGGGTCAGGGGTTCCAAGTGAATGTTAAAGGTGAGCTCGTATTTCAGAAACAGTATCTGTGGAGATTCTACTGAAAAACCTATCACAGTAGGGATTGTCATTTGAGGAGAGGAGCTTGGATCACAGCTCCACACTCTTAAAAGCTCTGCATAGCAAATGGCAACATATGGGAAAAATAGAAGCTGTGTATTTGTGTAATTTAACATCTTGATACTCTACTTTGTGAGGGTCTGGAAGAATTATTTCTGACTCATTTGTTCTTCTCAGGTTGGGGGTCACACCATGCTGCCCATTCGTTGGATGCCTCCAGAGAGTATCATGTACAGAAAGTTCACCACAGAAAGTGATGTCTGGAGCCTGGGGGTTGTATTATGGGAAATCTTTACCTACGGCAAACAGCCATGGTATCAGCTCTCAAACAACGAGGTGTGTATAACACATTCTCAAACTGCCTAGGAGAGGCTTGCATTGAAACTGATGGTATGGCTTCTCTCGAGCAAAGACAGCAACAAATTTATTTAGTAAAGGCAAAAACCCCAATGTCAAGTATTTATTGTCATAAACATTGTGGTTTAATTTCTTCCTTTTCACCCTTTTTTCCCCAAGGTGGATGGAAGTTGACCAAGCAGAACTAGGTTGGAATGTAGCTTTTTCATTTGTATTTGATAGAGTCTGCTCTGTTTACTGAGAAGGACCATGAGGTAATGAAAAGGAGCTTAGCAGACTCCAGAACAGTCTTTGGCTGATTTCAACTACATGTCATTGCTGCAAAGTGATTGTCCTAAACCACTCCTGAATAGATTGAGGGAATTTGGAGATCTCTTAATGCACAGGGAATCAGAAGTAACCCCTTTCCAGAAATTAGCCACAGCAACACTCAAAGGATGTAAGGGGTGCTGAAGTGCTGTGTGAGCAAGGTGAAAATTTAGCTTCCTTTTGAGATGAAGTGAGGTTGGTAGACGGGTAGAAAGAGAATGTATGGGAGTGCTTCTTGGCCATCATTTCCTTAAGGGTAGAAGGGGTGACATGCATGAAGTTAGTATCAGTGAAGTTACTGCTCTTTGGTGATATATGTTTACAGTGATTTTTTCTAGATGCTGCCATGCATCTACCTAGAAATGCAACCCTTTGCACAGTTGGCTGCCACCAGTGAGGCTGCTGGGGCTGTCAGCAGCTCTTTCATAGACGAGCCCTATATAGTTCGCAGAGCTGTGCTGATCCTTTGCTTGTGATTTCTTGTAGGTGATTGAGTGCATCACTCAGGGCCGAGTCCTGCAGCGACCTCGCACATGCCCCAAGGAAGTGTATGACTTGATGCTGGGCTGTTGGCAACGGGAGCCTCACATGAGGCTCAACATCAAAGAAATCCATTCCCTCCTCCAGAACTTGGCCAAGGCATCTCCAGTCTACCTGGATATTTTAGGCTAAAGTCTCCTAGCATTTCTTCTTACAGGCTGTGTGAATGAATGTGTTCAACTGCCGCTGAACTCCATTAAAATGTGTTCTTAACTTTGACAGTATTAATGACAAAGTTGCGGAGAAGCTTTCAAAGGGCAAGCAATGTGCACTTCTCCATCTGTAGACACAGTATTGACTTTTTAGACATTACTGAGACATATCTCTTCTCTCTCTCCCTCTTTCATTTCCTATCATCTTTTTCTTCTCTCCTGTCTTTCTAATCAATTTGGCTTCTGCATTATTGTAACTCTGCATAGACAAAGGCCTTAAAAACCTGATCTGTTATATCAGCAGACTGCAGTTTGCTCACCACAACTAACAATGCCTTGTTGTATTCATGCCTTTGATGTGGATGAAAAAAAGGGAAAATATATTTGACTCAAACTTTGTGATATTTGCTGTAAAGATACTGAGAGTTTCTATGGATTCACCTCAATTTTTTTGCTTCAGTATGTGGATGGAAAAAGAAGACTAGTATTCTCTACATAACGAGTATTCCTTGAGGAGATAAAGCCAGATGGAAACAAGACAGTGTTGTGTGATCCACTATCTGGAGGAACTATGGGATCAGATGGCATCAAACCCCACTAAAAACATTGAAGTGATTTGATGGAAGGCAAGAGGAGGTTTAACACTTTCCCTGGAGAGTCTTTCTGAAGAGTAAAGGGATTGTTCAAGGAGGCACTTCGCCAGTACCTTTCATTGCCAGATACAACTCTATGGTAAAAGGGAAAAGATGCTGCCTGCACTGCACACAATTATGTTACAACATGAAAAGTAAACACATGCCCTTATTTTGTCTTCTGCAAGGATATTGTCATGCCACTGGTATAAAATGTTCTCCAGCTAGTCTTTTTTAATAAAGACTGAAGCTAGGCTTATTAATGTACAGCATTAATTTCAGGATCACACATCAAAACTAAGGATTTTGATAAGACAGGACAAGCTATAGATGCTGGAGCAGGTGTATCTTACACTCTGCTTGTCCAGCAGCATATTCCTTCCTTCCTCAATCCTTTCTCTTTTTTTTTTAAACCGTGCGAGCAAACTGTGCATGGTCTCTGTCGATAAATGCCCTTTGTGCAGAAACTATCACTCATCTTGTAGTACTCTCTAGTAGGCATAGCGAACTCATAATAGTATAACTTATATTTCATTAAATGGGGATAATGAAAGACATTAGCTATGTTAAAATGTCTTTACAATGTTACAGATACAATAGGCTGATACTACATGAATAATCTAAAGCATGGAGTTCACTGGTTATATTTGAACCGTGGCGGGGATAGAGTGAGATCCTTGGGGAAAACAAATAACTCTGATGTTATGGCTTACTATTCAGAGTGCAAAGACCCTGAGCTCAGCACCATGTTTGTATTGGTACTAGTGCTGTCATTACTGACATCCAGTCTTTCTTAAATAATTTATTTTTGGTTGGATGGGCATTGTTTGTGTACATTTGCATGGCCACTGTGTTGATGACAAGTGCATGGACATACCTGTTATTTTTCAAACCGGAAGCTGAGGATTTCAAATTTAGAGTTAGGATTATTTTTAATATGAATTCTTACAAAAGAAAACCTATCTTACCTATTCCTCAACACTTTTGCCTCCCTCTGTGAGGGGGTGTTACTGAAAAAAAAAAAATTTAAAAAAAAATCTTTGTTTTCTTTTTCTCTTTTTGTTATCTCTTACTGATATGAGCCAGATCAAAATAATCCTTCATTTTTGCGTTGGGGATATTTTATTTAATAAATTAAACATTTTATTTTTGTAAGTGTTCCCATAACACACTTAATATATAATTTGCATGCATATATTATTTATTGAGGCACTTTAGTTTTTTTCTTCAGAAGCTTTTAGAGCTAGCTTATAAAGATTTTGAACATTTTCAGAAGAAAACTGTTCACTGGACAGTGATGGAATTTTACCCTTCTCAATGTCATTGAAAAGGCAGCATTACAAATAAACATGACAGTGTATCTATAAAGCCATACTCAGTATTTCTTTAAGAAACTAGGTGTTATTTCTTAATTGCAACTGAACTGGAAACACACAAAAAGCCAGAGGAAGATTCCTACAAAATGGGCCTTAAGATTTTATCTAGACTGTCTTGGAGTTCACACAAAAAGCTAGATAAAGAATGATCGTCCAGTGAAACCCATTCACGTGAGAATCTGAGTTTCATCTTTTAAAAGAAATTTGGAACTGATTTTCAAAATAACAGTGGTAGAAAAGAAAGGTGTCAGAGTCCACTGATACTGTGCAGTGGGAGAAGGCTGCAGGTGGTGGAGGGGGAGGTGCTGAATTTCTGACTGCTGTATTCTGTCTTAGTTTCTTATGAGCTTCAGAAAATGGCATCTGAGATGCTTCTGTTCGAAAGCAGGCTCACGCCTGAAAGCAAACAGGTGGGTTTTGCAAACACTGAAAGAATTTATACCAAAAAAAAAAAAAAAAGAACCCAACAACCAAGCCAAACCAAACAAAACCACCACCAACAAAACAAACAAACAAAACAAATGAAAAAAAACAAACCCACAAAACCTTGAAATTGTAGTTAGTGGCATCTTCTTTTTGATTTACTTGTGAGACTACTAGAATAATTTCAGAGAATGAATAGTGTTACAATGCATTGTGCAATAACATAGCAGTAAGTTAAACTTCTAAAGGACCAAATGTTCTACAGAGCCACCAGTATGGATAACCTTGACCTACATCATTAATGTTCTTGATAGTGCATAAAATGTATAATCAGAGTAGAAAAGCTATAAACTGTAGCTATATGTATTTTGCATTTGTTCATGAAAAGGTGCTTAAGTGTAGCAGAATGAGCAGAGGTGGAAGAAATATGCTCAAATCACAATGAAGGGTGAGTTTATGTGCATATTCATCATGCTTGCACTGTCCGCTAAATTGTGTACACTGAATAAATATGACAATCAGGCTCATTTAAAAAGTCTCTCTGGACTGTGCTATGAACTGATCATATATATAATATATATTATATATGTGTGTTTGCATATGGCATATATATATACACACACATAGCATATACATGTATGCCTATGTCTGTTGTATTTTATTTATATATGTGCAGACATGCATGCACATTATGTATGAGCTGTGTGTATATGTATAAATTTACATACACCTACGTTATTACAAATGATAATTAGAGTGCTATTAATAAATTGATAAAAGTCTGCTGAGTAACCAAAATAATTTTTTTCTTTTGATATTTCTTTTTCTATGTTTGTAAGATTCAACTTTTTAACTGGTGTGCAGCAGAGGCGGTGCTAGAATGTTGGAGATATAACAACAAGCACATTTTTTTCCCCAAATGATTGCATAAAAACATCTCTTCCATTCCCATCTCACTTGTTTATTTCTCATGAGGAAATGAACAGATAAGCTCCCAAGCTCCAAAAGCAGAGTTTGACTGTCATTTCTGGGTTTGTGCTATTGTTGTTTTATTGTCCTAAAATAACAGTGCAGCTCCATTAGCATTTTATACTTGTCTGCAGTAATGAAATAATTCCAAGAATGAGCTGGACTATTCAGACTGCAACACGACTTGTAGGACATCAAGAACGCCAAAATTCGGCAGTAATAGTAGCAGCTATCACCACGTTCTGTCCTTCACTTTCAATAGATCTGCAGAACTCAGAAGTGGTCGTGGAGAACAGATACTTGTAGAGCAACAGCACCCGTGATGCTTGATGGAGTGTACCCTTTCTTAAAAGACTTCACTCATTTTGATTTGTAAACCAATATATATTGTCTACAGTTTAATAAGCAAATGCCTGTTTTTCTTTTTCTTTCTTCTCTTTCTTTTTCTCTTTCTTTTTTGTCTTTCCTCTCTATTTCTTCCTCACTTTTTCTTTCAATCTTTTTCTCCTTTTCTTTCCTTCTTCTTTCTTGCTTCTGTTTCTCTTTCATTTCCCTTTTTTTCCTTCCTTTCTCTTTCACTCTTTCCCTCTCCCCTCCCTCTTGTGTACCCTCCCCACCTTTCTGAGACACTGTTTTTGTTATGGTTGATGTAGACTTTACAAACCACTTTTAAAAGAAACAAAATAATCCAATAAAATGATCAGGTCACTGGATGAGTAAGGTACCTTGTATATGTGTTAGAACAAGACTGTGTCCGGGTTGTTGCAGCCTGTAAGGGAATTTCAAATACTGCTATAAAATGTGAGGGAGGGGAGCAGGGAGGGGCTGGGGAACAGATCAGGGTTTCTAATCAAAGATTAAGGTTTTGATAGCACAGGAAGTTGTATTTTCTTGTTGTCAGGGCTGGGATGAACCACTGCTGCTTTGAATCAAGAGGTCCTTTAACAGCCTTAGTTAAACACCTTTATTTGGGCAGGGGGGTGGGGGGTGCTACATTCATCATAAATATGAAGCAAAAAAAAAAATAATCAAAAAAAACAACAACAACAACAACAACAAAAACTCTACATGTTGCAGGGAAAACACTGTGAATTTCACAATAGCAACCGAGTGACTATTTTGCCATCTTTTAAACATATGTCTCAGGAGAAGAAATGGGAAACGATGGGTGTATTATTTTACCGTCTATGCATTCTAGACCAGGTCTGTGGGGATTTTTTGTTTGCTTGTAGAAGGTTCTGAGTGACAACCGGCTGGTATTTTATAAACACTGAGTACTTTGGGCAAGGATAATAGAAGCTGCCAGTAGTGAGGCCATTTGATTGGAATGTGTAGGAAAAAAGAGATCAAATCAAATCTTTCCAGAGGCCTATATCTTGCAGCTTATATGTATCTTTCTGTAACTTAAAGAAAAGCAGCTAAGAATGTTTTATATAAAAGTAACTTAATTCAACATTGTTGTTTAATTGAATAGAGAGAGAATCAATTAATTATGAAATATTTGTCCCAGCCCTGCTCTCCACCTATATGTATATATATATTTCTAGATATCTCTCTCTTTGTCACTTGAGATAAAGAGGAAGATACCTACACATAAATATAAATCTCTATATTGTCACCAAACTGTGACCTGGTGTGTAGAGCTATCCTTCTTCTTTCTTTTTTCCTTTTTTTCTCTTTTAATGTGATGTCTCTGTGCAAATATTTAGTGGTTCTTGTTTTGCAGTTTGTTATAACCAGTCATTGCTTCAAAACCTTCATTGCATCTTGGCTGATTTCAAAGTGATGCCTAGTTATCAGTGTTAAAAGTTTTGTTTGTGAATCATGTGACCAGCTTCTCTCGACATGACATGGAAAGTCTCTTGTATTACAGTGTATTTAATAAAATGATGTCTTACAATAAACAATGTCATCCAAAAGAAAGGTAAAATGATTACTTTAAAAAACCTACAATTTTCATGAAGTGTTGTGTTTTCTTTTGTCTGAATGTCTTTGTTTATCTACATTCTTTATGAAAAATATGAAGTTAAGGAGCAGGTTAGTGTGATTAGAAACATGACATGTTTGTGCTCTAAGACCCTGAAAAAAAAAGGACCCTGAACTCTTAGTTGATGAAAGAGGAGACCCATAGTAATAGGAAAAAGAAATATCCAATCTGAATGTGATGATAGAGTCTTTTTTTCTATTTGTTTTTCAAACTGAAGATCCTATTTGAACACTAGTCCATTTGAAGAGCTGGCTTTACAAATGCCTGTTTATCCTTTAGCATAAACAGGCCTTCAAAATGTGTCTCTTAAACTGAAGCCTGATTAAAAATGTAGCAGCGGACACGTTTGTTCTTTTTAACTCATATCAGCCTATGTTGTGAACAAAAAGAGCATTAAACCCAAATCCTTGAAGAACATGATTATTAACATTCAGAACACAGAGTGCTTAGGCATCCAAAAGAAGGTTCAGCAACTTGTTTGAAGGTCCCTCCATGAGCTATTGATTTAAACCAACCCCCATCAAGATTAGGGCAAAGCAATATGAAAGCCACTTTCTGACTGTGCCTGCTTCCCTCTGCCAAGAGACCTCTTGATGAGAGAGATGAGGCAGGAAGGCTGTAAAGGTTCAAAAGGTGAAAATGAAATAATCCACAAAGAAGAAGCCTCAGAACAAAGTTTGTCCAAAGATATGAAAGCAACCCTAATCCACACCTGAAAGTTTTGTTGGCAGTTTGTGTTCAGACAGTGCCTTAAACCTGCCCTGCCTGCTTTCACAGTAAGGCTTGCCTGTCTTCCAGACACAGTGGGTTGTGTTGCCATACCAAAATGAAACACCTCTGTTTGCAATGATGTGTGTTTGGAAGAAGCAAGAGCTGCAGAAATCCCCAGGGCCAGCCTGTGTAAGCACTGCCCTGCAGTCCCAGCAGCAAGGGCTGCCAGGGGGCACCCCACAAACACCTTCCCCCTTCCCTGGGGGGTTTAAGGCAAGGGGTGTGCAGCAGCAGCAGCAGCAGGACCGGGCATTGCTGCTCCTTGGTGTCTGCAGTGTCCCATGGCCCCTTCACGCCTTGTCACAGCCTCCCCTGACGGGGTCTTGTGCGCACAGCAGGCGATGATGGTACCTCGACGCCCTTGTTCACCTCTCCTTGTGTGGGAAACAGTTTTCAGTGTGTTTCTGTCTTTTCTGCCTGCGCAAGAGCATGGTGTCACAGAGCAGAGCCTTGTCTTAAAAATAGTGACGGGCAACATTGCAGGTATAAAGGTATCAGTTCAGGCTGCACAAGGGCTCACAGAAGGCCTTTTAACAAAGCTGACAAGAGCTTGCTAGTGCTCCAAAACATGTCAGATGAAACAGATAGCATGTTTAAGATCACTGGCCTCTGCTACTGTGTGACCCACCAGCTGAGCACCCTTCTGGATGCTGCTCAGCATCAGCCTTCCACAGCCAGCTGCAGAGTCCGGGACACACCGGCACTTCCTGTGCCTGCCTTCTGCATAAACTCCAAAGAGAGCTGTGAAATACCAAAACAGCCAGGAGGGGATATTCAGTACAAGTCCTGCTCCTGCTTCTGCTAAGGCTCAACAAACTCCCACAATTGATTCTGTGATGAAGTCTTTGTGCTAAATGCTTCAGTAAATGGAAAATCAATCATCTTGATCACTGTATTATTTTAGAGTGATTCACAGTGCCTATTGACTACTCCCATTATTATTTTTAATGGCTATAATAATTTATTCTGAAATCAGTGAAAATGTTCGTGTTACAAAGAAGAATGATGGCCCTAGGAAGGACAATAAATGAATAAATAAATAAAACCAACACTTAAATATCATTAGGATAGGGTCAGGCAGACTCTACCACACTGAATGACAGGCTAGTTTACCAAAGCAGCTTATCAATATTTGTGATAAAACATAGGTTCTGGTAGGAAGGACTGAATGTAACATAGAAAAATGAGGATGCTAAGAATAAAAGAGTTCAATGTTTGTGCTCTTTTCTCTCTGAGATCTGTATTAAATGGTATGCAAGTAGAAGAAGACCTGTATGGGACAGGATCAGAGAGTAAATGAGTAATCCCTTATTTAAAATGTGATGTAAATATCAGAAATGTGTGGTTTTACTGTCCCAGATTCTGAGCTTAAAGACAAATGAAACAGACCCCACCAATTATTTATGCATATTTTGGGCAATTCTGATGCAGAAGATAATGTTTCTAGGCTTAGCAATGTTTTGTCATGGTATGATGACTGCTAGTTTCGTGGAAACTCCAGGTCTGCTACTCTTATTTTTTTTTTCCCTTCTGGATGAATTTGTTTAAATACATAAAAGCTGATAATGTTGTTTTGTATGTCACAGTGTCATCAAAGCAGTCTCCAAGGTTAAATAATATGAGTTTGCCAACTGGCACAGTTGGAAGCCATTGGGAATAAGCAGGGGAATATTGACACAGGTAGCTCCCACAGCTGTCTCCTGCTCCAGGTCACCCAAGACCTCCAGTGGAAGGTTGGGGATGCAACAGGAATGATAAGGTCTTTATCAGATTCTTGTTCACAGTCTGAAAGTAATTTACAACTTTTTGGTGACAGCTGATCAAAAGAAAAAGCCTCCTCTGTAGAGCACCTTTCTTTAAGCCGTCTTGGCCCTACCAGCCCAACTCATGGGTAACATTTAAGATGAAAACCTCTTCCTCCCCAGAATGTATTACCTGGGCGAAACCTTCAAATTTGGCAGAGGCAATCACTATCGGACTTGAAGCAGTACCTTACCAGTTGGTTTCACACCTGTAAGTGCCCTTTAATTTCTGTGTCCTGCTACTGAGAAGATGGCAGATGCTTTCAATACCCACAAGGACAAGCAGATAGTTGTCCATGAACTAGAGAGGAAAAAAAGAAATGTGAATGACAGTTAAAGCAGCCTACAAAGCTGACAGAAGATGAACTCATGGTCTAGAGCCCCTGTGCAGTGTTGAGAAGTCAGTGATGTGGTGCCTACAAAGGAGCAAAATGGGAAGGTCTTTGCTCAGCATGCACATCTTCTCAATGAAAACAAATGTCCCTGCGTAGCCTGCAGTAAGTGAGGGACAGACCACACACGGCATGGGCATCCCTGTGCAGGAGAGCACAGATTTCTTTAGCCCTCTGGCTTATGTGGGTTTTGAGGAGAGTGCTGGCCACCAAGAAGTCCCTGTCTTTACAGATCCACAGATCCCTCATTTATGACAAGCCTCCTGTCCATCTACAGCTAGTTGGAGAAGTCCCACAGGATGCCCTTGGGTGCAGCAGATTGCCTCTCTAGCGTGAGCAGTGTGGCCGTGGCCAGTCTGTGGTTGATAGTCCTTCTCAATCCTCTCCTG
This sequence comes from Cygnus atratus, assembly GCF_013377495.2. Lineage (NCBI taxonomy): Eukaryota > Metazoa > Chordata > Aves > Anseriformes > Anatidae > Cygnus > Cygnus atratus. Next base: position 43,561,496 of record NC_066396.1, read on the forward strand.
TGACCCCTCCAGCTTCTGGATCTTCTGTCCCGCTTCTGCCTGGCACAGTTTTGCCACTCCGACAATCTTGAGATTGAAATACCAAGATACCTGTTCTGGCTCTTTGGTATGGCTCCTGCTGCCTCCTCTTCCCGAGGGGCTCCCACCACTCATGCTGGGAGCCGGACAGACCCGTAGCTGGGCACAATGTGGATGGGCAGCAGGACAGTCCTCTGCTTCAAGCACTCTGCTCTTGCAGCAGCTATTTCTGAAACCGGCTTTTTATTCATCAAGCGATTTTTTTTCAGCACCTAAGCAAGTCTATTAAGAGCACTGCTGATATCCCTAGTGCCTATAATTAACATTTCAAGAAAAATCATGGCCAGGAATGGCAAGTCTTCTGGAGACAAAATAAGAGAAACATATGGAACTCATATTCCCTGTTCCCCTCTCCCCATCATCCTGAGCATGGGGGGTTCAGTACAGAGTCTGTTTGTCTTCCAGTTCTTCCAAGCTGTTACACAAGAAAGAAAGTCTCTGCAAACAATCCATTGCAAACACAGGTCATCTCTTTTCATTTATGCTTTTTTTTTTTTTTTCCACAGCTCCATGATTCGGGGAATTATGTTGAGAAATGTCATTAGCACCAGTCATTTTTAACCACCCAGAATCTGAAGAGGTTTGGGTGAGAGAAAGCAGATGGAAAGTAAACATGGTGCCTCTGATACCACAGAGGCCACTAAATAAATATGCACTTTGCTTGGTTAAAATAACACCTATTTGCACTAAATGCTGTCGTTTTTTTTAACCAGTGGGGGACTAATCAATCTGGCAAGAGCTCAGTGCTCTGCAAGCTGTTCCAGCACTCGTTGGCTCGCTTTGTGTTGTATAGCATCACTGGCTTCAGTGCTAGGCAACCGGCTAGGGATCAGAGGAGTGTGTAGTATCAATCACAGGTCGTGTTTTTTTCCCAAGCTGTGCAAAATCCTATAGCAGTGTCATGACAGGAGGAATGTTGCTTGGCAGTTATTTTCAGACTATGCTAAACACCTGCTTGTGAATGTGACTCAGGAATGGGTTTGAAGATGGCTTTCTCAAGCCAGAATGGTATGTGAGGCAAATTTGGCTGCCAGCTTCCTCTGGACCATATCAAGGTTTTGTTTTAAAAGCCAGAAATGCAACCAACGGGCAAAAACTTTTTGACTGCAGCACCAGCCGGGTCTCACCAGGATCAATAGTGCACAGACACTGCCTGGTGGCAGCGGAGGCATAAAGCCTGAGCCAGCAGCGAGGGCAGGATATGGCATGGGAGATGAGGATGTCTCCTGGACCCTGCCCAGGCATCAGACACTGCCACTGCTGTTTTGCCTTCCAGAGATCAAAACCTGAGGTGCTCAGGGGAGTGAGTGTGGCAGAAAAGGGCTTGGGGTTGAGGTAGACACAGTCTTGTGCCAGACTCAGAAAGCAACCCAGGGCTGGCCCCCAAAAGCTAAAAATGGCATTCGGCAGTGGTACCTTGAAATAGCAGCAAAGCTGTTACACACAGAGTGGGAACAACAGCAGTGAAAGGCAGCAACACATGACTGGTGTTGCTTTCATTCTCCTGGCTGTTTTGTTACCTGAAGTATTTCTGCTGGCACCGAGTACTGCTGTCAGCACAAGGTAACCCTTTCATGCTGCTATTTCCTCTTTAAAAACATGCTCGTGATTAAATCTGTGCATGCAGCCGGCACCTTAAAAAACAAGGCAGCACTGATTTGTGGAGTTTTACCTTAAAAAGACAGTGCTAGCTGCTGCTGCCTTGCCTCTGTTCCCCTGTGACTCCCCAGTGAGCAGTGGGCTCAGAGGAACACGGGAACACCAGGGAGTTTTGTGGTGATGCTGTGGTGAGGCTGATGCTGGCAGCCTTCATCTCGCTGGCTACCCGAAGTTCAGTTTCTGCGTATTCCACTTCTGCTCTGACATAAAGCCTTTGTCAGGAGAGACTAGTTACCATGGCAGTGCCTCCAAAATAGAACAAATCCAACACACATCAATACCTGTACAATAAATAGAATAAGGTACTACTTATAATACGTTATTGCACATTCACTGGGTAGTAATTTGTGCAGAGGACTGCAACTAACTCTTTTTCATTTAATTATGGGAAAGCAATTCTTCAAATCGGAAATGCTAGGCGCTTGGGAAGGAACAGAGCAGAATTGCTGAATGATTAGAAAGGCAGAGCTCTGACTGCTAAATGAGAGCCACTAACAAGGTTGCTCTCCATGGAGAGGCCAATCCATCTCCCCTGACTGTACTGGGTGTTGGAGTTGGCCCATATTCTCAGAGAAGTGCAAACTCTCACAGTGTTTGAATAAGGCTGTGTTTTATCATGCAGCGGATCGTGGCTGGTGTTGCCTGTGGGACTCCAAGCACTGCAGGCCAGGACAAAGATCTCACCAGGCCAGGGCGCATGGTGGTACACCAGGCAGAGGGAGCGCCACCAGCTTCCTTCCCCAGAATGGGAAGCATCTGAAAGTGACTGGAAAACCAGCTGATTTGTGCAGTCCTGGGATCACAGCTGGGGCATGGTGTATGTATGACCATGGCATGGGTCTTCCTCTTCTGGGCCACACTTGCCACAGCAGTGCCAGGCAACCACAAGGGATAGCATTTACAGTTGCATATGGTGCCACCGAACAAGTTCTGCAGGCCAGTACTATAAGGACCTCCATGTATTCACTGATACCAGCCACAGCAGGCTACTTGGGAAAAGATTGCCTGCTCACATGCACATTCCTGTTATTAGAACAGTTCATACAGTTATGACCAGAGTGTGGTACTTACATTTCTGAACTGCTATAACACAGTGATGGTAATCAGTAAATGAAAGAAGGGAAGGGAAGGGAAGGGAAGGGAAGGGAAGGGAAGGGAAGGGAAGGGAAGGGAAGGGAAGGGAAGGGAAGGGAAGGGAAGGGAAGGGAAGGGAAGGGAAGGGAAGGGAAGGGAAGGGAAGGGAAGGGAAGGGAAGGGAAGGGAAGGGAAGGGAAGGGAAGGGAAGGGAAGGGAAGGGAAGGGAAGGGAAGGGTAGGGAAGGGTAGGGAAGGGAAGGGAAGGGAAGGGAAGGGAAGGGAAGGGAAGGGAAGGGAAGGGAAGGGAAGGGAAGGGAAGGGAAGGGAAGGGAAGGGAAGGGAAGGGAAGGGAAGGGAAGGGAAGGGAAGGGAAGGGAAGGGAAGGGAAGGGAAGGGAAGGGAAGGGAAGGGAAGGGAAGGGAAGGGAAGGGAAGGGAAGGGAAGGGAAGGGAAGGGAAGGGAAGGGAAGGGAAGGGAAGGGAAGGGAAGGGAAGGGAAGGGAAGGGAAGGGAAGGGAAGGGAAGGGAAGGGAAGGGAAGGGAAGGGAAGGTGCGGGAAGGGAAGGGAAGGTGCGGGAAGGGAAGGTGCGGGAAGGGAAGGTGCGGGAAGGGAAGGGAAGGTGCGGGAAGGTGCGGGAAGGGAAGGTGCGGGAAGGGAAGGTGCGGGAAGGGAAGGTGCGGGAAGGTGCGGGAAGGTGCGGGAAGGTGCGGGAAGGGAAGGTGCGGGAAGGGAAGGTGCGGGAAGGGAAGGTGCGGGAAGGGAAGGGAAGGGAAGGGAAGGGAAGGGAAGGGAAGGGAAGGGAAGGGAAGGGAAGGGAAGGGAAGGGAAGGGAAGGGAAGGGAAGGGAAGGGAAGGGAAGGGAAGGGAAGGGAAGGGAAGGGAAGGGAAGGGAAGGGAAGGGAAGGGAAGGGAAGGGAAGGGAAGGGAAGGGAAGGGAAGGGAGGAAAGAAAGAAAGAAAGAAAGAAAGAAAGAAAGAAAGAAAGAAAGAAAGAAAGAAAGAAAGAAAGAAAGAAAGAAAGAAAGAAAAAGAAAAGAAAGGAAAAGAAAAACAATGGATTACAAAGAGAATTTAAAATAAATTGATATATGAGAAAAAGTATGAGTGATATTGTTAACTTGCATCTTGGCATCACGAAAACACTATGTTTTATTTGCTGGTGTTGAAAGATGCATTATTTAAGAGAAAAAATTGTCACCTACATGGTGCTGAACAGAATAGGGAAAAAAAAGAGAAGAATCCATATGAAATATAGCAAATCCAGACATACCCTAGGACCAAAACAAGGTTTAACAAAACACAGGAGAATTGTTTCAACAGCATGTACAAAAAATAGTGGGGATAAAAGACTCTATGTTGCCTTTACAACATTTCTTAACATGATTTAAACTTTCTAGTGACAGATTCTTTCTTGCTCTTTATTACAGATTCTCCACCTATTTAGGGCAATCTATTTTTTTCTTTTTTTCTTTAACAGCTAAAGTATGTTTCTGGTAAAAGTCCTCATACAAGAATCTATGCATAGTCCGGAAGCAAATCTGGTGAGCTGTTTGGTAACATTTCTCTGTTGATACAGACTTCCTTCAAAACTAGTGTTGCTAAGACTGTAAGAGATAGCATTTCTCTGTCTAAAAGAAATCTCAATTTAAAACTGTAATTGTTACTTTAAATTCATAGAATCATAGAATGGCTTGGGTTGGAAGGGACCTCAAAGATCATCTAGCTCCAAGCCCTCTGCCGTAGGCAGGGACATAATCCACTAGATCACGTTGCTCAGGGCCTTGTCCAGCCTGGCCTTGGACACCTCCAGGGATGGGGCAACCTGTTCCAGTGCTTCACCACCCTCAGAGTGAAATTCTCTCTCTATATATATGGATATATCCAAAAACATGCATATATATATATATATATATATATTTCAATACCTCTTTATGCTACCTTCTTACGCTTCTGTACTTTCCCAAATCTTCCTGCATGTTGGAAGAGCTCCAATAGTGGAGACAGAGAGGTCATGGAAGAAACCTCCAAACAGCTAATGGTCCAGCTGGTGGACTCGGGGTGGGTGAGCAATGAAAGGAGTAGAGATAATTCTGCAACTCTTGCCAACCAGAAGTTCTATGGAAAAGAAAAGCAACTATGGTATAGAGAAGAGGGGAGGTGGAAAAAATGACATATATGGAAAAATATAATGAGCTGAAATCTTTCAACCTCAAAACTTTCAACTTTTTTTTTTTAACATAATTGATTTGATTTATCTTGATCATAAAAGAAGAAAAACAAAGAAGATGTGATTGGCTTTTCCCCTGTACTTTGACCATCGACTTGATTAGGAGAGTAGGAGAAGAGAGAGAATTTGCTATTCAGGATGAAAAACAGCCTGCATAGCTACTTACTTGTGTAATAGCTGACTTTATTTTAACAGTGAAAGCTTCTAATATGTGCTCAGTCCTCAGGATAAGCAAACCATCCACTGGGGTTTTCTCACGGTTGAGTGGTGGCTGGGGAGTGCCTTATGGCCTGGTAAAGCATTCATTTAAGGCAATGGAATTCTCCAGGTTAGAGTGGAGAACTGTCAAAACCTGACTGCTTTGGTGAAAATGAGTATGGCATTATTATTCATCCTCTTTTTCAGATACAAGTACTGAGAGACATTGAAAAGAAATAGGAGGTTGTTCCGGAGACAAGAAGATAAGATAACCTACACATCTACAGTCTAGCTGCCAAAGCTTTAATGTGACCAAAGTTCCTTGTGCACACCAGGGATGAAGGTGGTTTCAGAAGTTAGAATCATAGAATCTCCTGAGTTGGAAGGGACCCACAAGAATCATCGAGTACAGCTCCTGGCTCCACATAGGACCACCCCAAAATCAAGCCATATGTTTCTGAACAAATTAATCATAAGAAAAATCTACAAAAATACTTCAAAACGTGAGACAATCTTTAAATGAGGGGATTCCATTGCAATTATTTTACATTCTGGGACAAGATACTGGTTATTACTGTGTGCTCCTCCTGTCATGGCAACCTTCTCCAAGCACCTGCCACAGATGGCCTCTGGCATGGGGAGATCTCTCATCTGACAGGGTACAACCACTCATACCTGATTATTTCCCAGCAAAAGGGGATGGTATGGCTGTTGTTATGAAATATGATTTTTGACAACAGGGGTTTCACATGAACTGTGAGGTATTAGGCACAATGCTAACAATATACTTTTTAAAACATCACTGCTATCAGATGATGCTCAGTGAAATCTCAGATTGAATAATTAGAAAACTATGCCTCTGCATTCAAGTAATTTTAATCTTTAATGAAATCTCCTCAGACACAACCTCATTAAATGGAGTCAGTTTTTTTGCTTCTTTCTCTTGCTCATAAGCATTCTTTTCAATTTTAATGATTTTTATATAACTGTTTTCCTATATTCTACTTGTTTTTCTCATGTGAAAGATGTTTAGAAGTAACTGGAATCTGTAGTGAAAGTAACTGTAGTAATATGCAAACTACTAATAAGTGTATACAAAGGAAACAAAGTGATGGAAGAGAAAAAATTTTGCTCATATACTTTTCAGTTATCATCTAGTAATTTTGCCTGAGATTACCCAGACACACAACTCCTATCCCCCTGGCGACTTAAAAAAATCTCAGCCAGGTGTTTGTTGTAACAGTGACAGGTAGAGCACTTAGACAGAAGTGACATTAAGTGAATGGTTTTCCTATTAAAAGTCAGATGAAAAAAGCATTGCACACTGTATGCCATCTATTTAGATCTCCATGGCATGGGACCACTCTATGCCTCCAAGATGACAGGGATCAATGGTCTGTGATCCAGCTGGTACTCTCAGTGGAATACCAGACTTCTTACACAGTGAGGGGATCATGTCACAAAGCTTTCAAAACTCAGGATTATGTATGTGGAGCTGTCATTTCATGCTTGCTAATATAGTCTATACACCTTTATAAACACCTGTATCCATGGTATGCAAAATGGAAGAATGGTGACATTCCTCTGTAGCCGTGAGCAGAACAGCTCACGAGTATCTCTGCTTCTGACACTTTAATTAAAACTGAGGTTTCTTTTAAACTTGATCTGTTTATTCATTATTTTTGTATGCCGTTATACATTTTTCTACAAGCTGAAATTAAAAAAAAAAAAGAGAGAGAGAGAGAGAGAAAACAAATAAACAAAAACCCCACCTCTCTCATTTCCTGAAAGCTGATAAATTTGGGTAGCACAATATATTTAAGACATTAATTCAGAGAAAGGACCATTGTCCAGAAGACCAAATAATTAATGATTTGGAGAAATAAAAAAAAAAGAAATATGCATGTTGTCAGGATGGCCGAGCGGTCTAAGGCGCTGCGTTCAGGTCGCAGTCTCCCGTGGAGGCGTGGGTTCGAATCCCACTTCTGACAAGCAGCAATTCTTTTCTAAAGCCACCTGGATGTGCTCCTGGGCAGCCTGCTCCGGGTGGACCTGCTTGACCTTGACCCATGGGGTTGGACCAAATGCGCTCCAGACATCCTTTCTCACTTTCAACTGTTTCTTGATTCTATGAAAAATTTAAAAAGCCCGCCTCTGCCTTTTGTGTGAGTATTTCTGCCATGCTGTACCAACTGTAGGGAGTAAACAGAATGCTCATCATTACAAATGAAAATGAAACCAAACGAAATGCAAGTAACAAATAACAGCAATTTTACTGGCGTTTCTGAAGACATTCTTTGCATGAGTGTTTCAAGCAGAAGTTTACATAGCGGATGGTTTCACCCTCTAGAAAGGATGTTTTCTGACTCTGAACATCAGACAGAAATTAAATTTATAAAAAAGTGAATGTGTTAATACACGGTGGATCCTGGTTGTCTTTTTGCTTTATTGTTAGTGTTGGGCTCTGGTGTTGGCAAGGAAAAAAAGCAAAGAAAAAAGCACGTGTAAGAGTGCATGAAGATGAACCAGAGAATGAAGGTGATAAAGATTGCGCTGAAGGTATGCTGAAGATATGTCTATCTTAGCAGGACATAAAGGGTGAATCAGGCAAAAAGAGTGAGAAACCTTAGCAGCCTGATAAAAAAAAAAATACTACCAGTAATGTCAGAAAGCAGTTTTTCTTAAAAAGATATTTGACTGCCTGAAGTGAAAGGGAAGTTGTGGGATGCCTGACACTGCACAGGGCACTTGTCTTCACAACAGCAAGGGATCATGATTATCTGTAGAAAGGAATAACAGAGACAATCCAACACAGGCAAGAAACAACCACCTTATATGTTCCCTATTTTAAAAGGCCACCATTCACCCTGTTAAGTTATTTATACAGTGATAATACCTTTAATAGGAAGATAATTGTGCTGAGATTTTCCTTATGCTGTTCACTACATATTCATTACATGCTAACTACATTGTATATGGCAGACAACTAATTCATTCCTGCTTAAGCTTGGGAGGCTTTAATCCATCCAAACTGTGTGAGCATCGACTGTTCTTCCTGTATGAAGAGCCCCTTGCAGAAATGCTGCAGGATGGGATATTCGCTGTAACAATCACTAATAAGTAACTAGCCCATAATCTTCAATTCAGAGACCATGCCTAGAAACTTTAATACAGGCACTGTGTTTTTTCAATACAGTGAAATGTCACTACTGTCCAGGACTGCCATTATGAATTGAAGCATTGCAAGATCCCTTTGTCAATAATACTCCTGTTTACTGGGTGGTAGCATGCTAGAGCAAAATTCCTTAACAACTTGAACTAAAAGGCTTTCTAAATGCCTGTGTCCAGAGCACCTAGAACAGGAAATCAGTGGCATTCCTGTGAAGATATGAGTTCACTAGAATCTTCACAACTGCTATACATGTTGAAACTAAGGCTTCCTTTAAAACCTTGCATGTTTATTAATGTTTCGTACGATACCAGTTGTTCTGCTATTTGTGCTGATTTGTCTCTCTCAGCTAGCAGAGAAAATAAGGACAGATTGATGTAAAGGCAGAATAACATCAGTAGGAGCTGGGAAACAGGGATATGCACAGCTGCACATCCCTCCTTAGACACTGCAAACATCTGGAACCTGTTAACACATTGACTCCCAAATTGTGTTGTGTTTTCATGAGCATCTTTTTTTTTTCAAAGTAATGGCAAAGTCATCTACAACCATTCCTGCAAATTATATCTTTTGCCCAGCCCAGAATTGTCCTGGAGTTTCAAACACCGCTTTGACCAAATAATCAAGGAAAAGGGTAGTGAAGAATACATGAAAAACAAAACAAGACAAAACAAAACAAAACCCACATTATTAAATGTTGCAGTTTAACTGATTTTTCTAAGGTGTAATTCAGTTGTTATCAAAATGAGTTTAGAACATGACTGGAAGAACTCTAGAAGATAATAAAATGAAAACTGAAGAGAATACATCTGTTGTGGCAGCAGCAAGTGAAAATTTACTACTGGAAAAAAAAAAGTACACAGAGAAAATATTGCATTTTTGAAAGCAGAAACTGTCTTTTAGTCTTCATCTGTTACTTCTGTCTAATTAACACCAAAGCTGTAATGGTCTGTGAAATCACCTTCAAGAGGACAGTGGCCCTCATTAAGATCTCAATGCTTTGTTCACAGAATTTGAAAAAAAATATATAAAAAAATCAACAAAATGACAAAGGTTAATGCTAGATTTGCAGGAGTAGCAATGTTTGACTGGTAATCTTGAGTGCTGTTCTCTAGACACATTACAGAATTTCTTGCCAAAAGCTTCATTTTATTTTGAGACTTTTTTTTTCCCCCTCTCTGTTTTGGCCTTCTGTTTTTGTTTGCTCCCAAGGATGTAGGAGCAGCCTGCTGAGTTCATCTGTTTTATGTCAGTCAGAAATGTCTCTGTACAGAGCAGAGGGAAAGGAACACTGCTAATGGAAAATACTGATCTGAGAAGGACAGCAATTTTATTCTGAGCATTCTTTCTAAATGCAAATTATTAAAAACTCTGAAAAACACTATTTAAAACAGTAATGAAATACATAAAAAGAAGGAATTTGATTTCCAGTTGGTTCTGTGTCATTCACTAACAAATTTTTCAAAGATGTACAATTTTTCTAGAAGCATAATTCAAAACCAAACAAGTTTCTTGCTTGCTTAAATATTCCCCAAATATTTTAGTTTGATTGAAGAAAGAAGGAATAGTAATGGTTATCCAATCATATTCATCCAGTTCTGCTCAAGAACAGGACATGTGGATCCAAGTGCAGGACTATGATTTTCAAATGGTTCAACCATGGTTCATACGGTGACCATTTAAAACACACAGATCTTGCTTTGTGCTGTACTTCCCTGATTACATTAAAAAAAAAAAAAAACTTTGTTCATAGAAAAGAATATGTTTGAGGAAAAAAATATTTTTTTCCAGTAAAAAGTTTTTTGATATTTTAGGTGGTATTCAGTTGTTGCTGCAAGCCATTTAAAGTATCCCCCAAACTCTGTGACAATTAATGCAATCTTACTTTCCTTCACACACACTTCTGTATTGCAGAGAGAAGCAAGCAGAACAAAACTATTCTTAAGCATATTGTCTCACTCCACTATGGTGCAGAGTGTGGGGCTAAACTGTTATCTAAACCAGACCTTTCTTACTTGCATGAAAGTGTATTAATTTGTTGAGAGTTCAGGGATGTCCATAGGCGTATTCATTCTGGTGTGAAGTCAAGCCTCAAATTAGTAATCAAAAAGGCATTTAAGGATGGTTTGTTGTTCAGTTTTATACAAATAAGTATTTTGGAACTATGTTATGTCACATATATTTGGAACTAAATATTTTTTCAGTCACTTCTGAAAAACAAAACAAAACAAAACATTATTCTACTTTACCTTCATTTTAATTCTTTACAGTTTTAATTGCAGTAAATGTTGGCACCTGTCAAAACACTATGAACATCTTATACAAGCACAGAAAAACACACAGGCATGCATATATGAATCCATAAGTATTATAAATATTTTTCCATCCTATTACTCGGTGTAAATGTAATATAAAAGCCTGTGAAGGGTGTAGTACCTGTTTATCTCTTTTAATAAGTGAAAGATAATTTTTCATTTATATTATATGAGCAAATATGTCTGCACAGATGTATTTCTACATATATAAGCATGAGAAGCTAACACTGACTTTTGTAGTCAGCAAACTGCATCAGATTGTGATTTCAAATATAACTAAGTCAACTACTTATTCACATGGAGAACAAGAAGGGATAATTTTGTTAAATAATTAATTAACAGGATGAAAGTGTAACAAAGATATCTGAACAATAGGGTAGAATTTCAAGGTCTCATCTGGAAATAAACTGTACTAGTGCTTTTGCTCATTACATTTAGATATAATTTCCAATACATTAGAGAATTTCTTATGCCCTTCAAGAGCAGGCAAAGCTTCAATTCAAGGCACTTGATTTTGAAAATATTTTAAATATTACCAAGGAGACAATTTCTTCCTGTCTGATGATGTCCTTTTGGCTCCAGCATCAAAATCATTATATGTTTTTTGTAACCATAAAGCCATATCAGAATGCCTCATCCTTCACAAATGCAAGTTAAACTTCACTGGTGATTAAATTTGAATGAAAGGAGATCACTAATTTCTAACAAACTTGATGGACGTCTGTCTTTGTTGTGATGCCTAGAGAAACTGAATCTCTTAACAAGTCAATCAGCTCCACACAGAAATACTGATATATGGGAGGGCTTGACAGGATGAAGAACAAAAGCGTATTCTACATTCAACAGAGCTGCTGAAGCAAGGAGGACCCCCATGAGGAACAAGTGATGAGACTTTTTTCAAATGAGACAAATAGCCTTAAGTAAGAGCTTCCCTAAAATATCCGATTTTAGGATATTGTTCACTACGTGCTTGTGGTTTGATGCTACCTGTTCAGCATAGAGTCAAAGCAATTCCACACTCACGTTCATGTGTGGCCCCACAGATGTGGGTACCACCTCACAGGATTTCCCAAAAGCAAGTTTGGAAAATATGATCCTTTGACAGATGCAATTCTTAGGAGATAAGCTAATAAACACAATGAAAGTCCAAAGACCAGCTCTACTACCACCAGCTCCACTATCAGAAACCTACCACCAAGAGAAAAAGCCCGGAAACCAACTCTTACATAACACTGCTGATGACGATGTGGTGGGATGCCAGAGATGAACTCCTTTGTAGCCACCTGCATTGCTCCTGGCCCTGAAAGTGTCCAAGTGCTGTCCTTGCAGTGAAACTGGACCAAGAAGCTCAGAGCCAGTTCAGGCCTAAATAGGGAGCTAGCTCATTAAGGCAGCTTGTGAGAAACAATTTACAAAGGTTAAGGTCAGAAGGGATTATTAGATCATCTAGTTTGCCCTCCTGTACATCACAAGCCACTACATTTCATCCAGTTACAGCTGTATTATGCTTCTTTAGCTTTGTTTTATTTATGTCTATTTTCCTGTAAGGCAGCTAGACTTGAGTCAGGTCAGCGAGAGGAGGGTACTCATCACTTCCCCTGCAAGTGTGTCTAGTGGCTGATCTCTTGGATCAAGTAAGGAAAGGTGTTCCATCAGTTTTCATCTAAATATATTGGACTATATGCCAGATGCTGGCTTTGTTGTGCCTTCATGTACTAAAATAAAGATTCTGTGAGCATTCCCCACTTTCTTTCCATGATCAGATTATTTCTTGTTTATTTGCTTCACTTGTTTTCTGATAAGATGAACTAAATTTATTACATTTCTGTCTGGAAAATGCTCTACTTGTTTCAGCTCTAGTATCAGCTTTGTGTTTCTTCAGCTTCTTTTCAACATCATTTTACTATTGTGCAAGATTCTCCTAGTAGTCAGCTTTGAACTGTACAGAGAGGTAAAATTACCTTTATCTCCATTCCTATTCACTTCTTCCTTGTTCATACACTCAATGCTCTTATTAACTTTGTTATCACGTCAGTGGAATTTCTCATGTTGAATTGCTTTATGCATTATGTCCCCTAATGCCCATTCAGGGCCATTTAGTCCAAGGATACATTTCGACATACTCTCAGGACTGCCTGCCTTCTTTGCTCCCAAGCACACAATCCAGCACTTACCGTACATTTTGTTTAATTGCCCCTGGGCCCTGCTGTATGGATTTTTCTTCTTCTTCTTCTTCTTCTTTTTTTTTTTAAATCAACTGTTTCCTTTATGTGGTGAGCAAACCACCAAACTCTAGAGCACATTCCCATAAATGGCATCTTTCAGCCTGATGCCACCTGACAATCACACTGAAAATGGAAGTGCTAATGCACTGTAAAGCAACTCAGTTCCCTGAATCTAAGGTCTATTAGTGCGCTTGGTCTTGGTGACCTCAAATATTCACAGTACAAGAAAAAAAATTAAAAAAATTGAAAACAAAATATAAGATCTTGTGTGATGTTTCCATTCTTAGTTTTGAATCTTCTAGGCCTGTGGCATTGTGACATCATATTTTCCAAGCCTTTTTTTCATTAAGACTGAAAACATGTAAAGAAGAAAAAATGATTATTTGAGTTAGAATTTGAGGTATTAAAAATGAAACAACTACTTTGTTGAACTGGAGACCTCGATGGACTCACAAAACTTAGCAGAACTGCAAAAAGTTACTGAAATGTTTTCTCTAAAAAAGCTGTAATTCTTCTCAACTAAATATAGCAGGACAACATGGTAAACAAGCAGTTAACTGGAGATAGGCACCATGCGATTTCTTTGTTCATGTCAGTTTGTTCATCCTGAACGTAAGGTAAATACCATGATCTTCCTTTTCTAAGGCTGCAGCAATCGCCTGTGAAAACAAGTGATGTTGTGGTTTGCATTTATACCAGTAACGAAGTGGAATTAGTGAACTCAGTCAGCACTGTGCCCCAGTGTTATAAACTTTATTTTATTTAAGTGCATTTGTGTATCTCCCTTTGGTTCATGGAGGTGTGCTTCAGCTTTTGCATGTGTTGTTGGGAAACAGGAGACAACATGCACTGAAGCTGGAAAAATCCCATGGTTCATAAATCAAGGGGACATTCTGGCCTTCATTATGGAAAATTCAGGGTGAAAACCTGGCTCCATTGGAACCAGTGGAAAAACTCACATTGACTTTACAGAGGTCATGGTTTTGCTTTGCTTTCTAATGCGAGTGTTGGAGAGATCAGCTTGTGCCTTGTATGTTTTTCCAGGTTGTAGGCCTAGGGGTCTTCAGTCTACAAAGCAACAAATTAACTGAGAGACATCTAAATAATTGTCATCTTCTCTCAACCTTCAGTGTCTCTCTTAGAGTTAGGTACAAACTACACACCCATCCTTGGTAATAAATCCTGATGTTTAGCTAACAGACGGCAGGGCAGAACTTCCTGAACTCTTTCAATTCTCAGCCTCCTCCTCCAGAGAAATCTCTTTTCCCCACTCCCAACATGCTTCTCTTTTGCTTCCCTAGGTGATGTGCCTAGGGAGGAGGTGCAGGAGCAGGGCTAGCCTGCTTTCTCTCCTGCTGTGCAGGGCATCGATGAAGTCACAGCAGCAGAACAAGTTCAGTCTGTCACCAGTGGATGCTTTCCTCACCGTGTTGCTCCCAGGGCACATTACCAGAGAAAGTAATTTCTCTGATCTTTTCAGCTGCCACTCACAAAGGTGGTGAGGAGAAAGCAGCAGTGGTCTCCTCCTGCTGAGCCAGGGATTAAATAGCATTCTTGGACACAGGAGACCTGGCTTCAGTTCCTGCCTTGATGATATTCAGAGCTTGGATTTGAGACAAGTGTAAAGCCTATAAAATTCTCACTGCATAGAGAGCCTGTGACTCCTTGTGATTTTTAGGTCCAAACCCAAAACAAAGCATTTTTGTGCTTCCAGAAGTGTTTCTTTATTTTCTTTGTCTTCAGCCAACACTGCTCAAGAAAATAGACCTAACTTCACAAGTCACTTTGGCTGATCCAACAGTTAATCTGTGCTGTGCTACGTGAAGTGGACCAGCAGCCAAATCTCCAGTTGGTATCAATCACAGACCCTCAGTCTAAGTCAATAGCTGATGGGGGCAGACATCAGCCTTGTGGACTGGTTCCTGCTGTTTCCCTGGACCTATTTACACATGCCAAGTTGGTACCACAGGGCAAAACAAATGCTTCCCCAGGCTTACTTTTCTGTGGCTCTGTGCAGGAAAATGTGTAGAGGCGCACAAGGATTTTACTTCCGTCATCCAAAAATGGAGTGTGAGCTCTTTTTCCTGGCTGCACTTAAATGTTAAGAGAGGACAGAGACTAATCCTAAATTAATCCAAGCTGCACGTATCTTGTTGCAGCTGTAAGAGTCTCCTGGGATTCTCCAGCGGCCCTAATCTACACGAGTCCATGGCGAGGGCTGTCTACAGGATAGTTACACTTGCACTTACAAAGGGTTGCTCAAAGTTCAGCCCTCTATAAATATTTGGGTAAGGGATATGTGTAAGGATGCTGCTTATAATGACCGGCAGTAGTTAATTCCGAACTGTTACGGGCTCCAGCTGCCCGTGGGGTCCCTCCTCTGACAACACCAGCGTAAGCAGACTTGGCTTTGCACGAGGCTGCAGACTGTCTGAGGCAAGCAGACTGGTGAACAGGCATGGAGCTGCCATGATCTGTGCACACGTGTGTGCGTCTATGTGCAGGGGTCCACACTCACGGCGCAGGGAGAGGGGTGCCTCACCCAGCTCCCCTCACGCCTCTCCTGTGCCTCTCCGTTGCGCAAGCGGATGCTAGAAAATCTGGCCCAGAGCCTTTGCTGATCCTCAGTTATAATCAGGAGCCCATTAGCAGCAAAACTATTAATCTTCTCATAGACATTTAGAGAACAAACCGCAAACAGCGCGGTAGCAGCCAGCAGGGATTGATGAGCATTACAGGGGCTGTGAAACCACGTGTCAGGGCTCGACCAAACAGTGCAGGGGCTGTGGCCCTCGTGCCCCACTGCTCTGGCCAAGGTCAGAAGGTGAAATGCAACCTGCAGGGTTGCAAACACCCCCTGACCTTTTGGCTGTAGGGGGGCTCAAAGAGCCAGCCCTGCCATGCTCAGGAAAGGGACCTACAGGGGGATTCTGTGGAGGGTGCAAGGTTGGGTCAGCCTTAATTTGGCTGTTGAGGGCTTGCTCCTTGTGTATATCTTTGTGTGTTAATTAGCTGTACTAGTTTGTGATGTGAAATTCACAATGGAAGAGCAGTTTTTACAGGGCATGGCTCTGCATGATTAGTACACAAAGGACTGTTCTGCAAATGTCCCATTATCTGGTTCCCTTATCTGCTATCTACACCTGATTTTCTCTTTGGCTTACTTTTAAGTCTTATTCCCTGTTGGTGTTTGACACTGTTGAAGCATCATGTGATCTTTTGGAGGCTGCCTGGGAAAGCAGGAATTGTCATGTAAATTCACAAGACCGGTGGAGTCCTCATCCTACCTGAGCTGAGTCTCTTGGGTGGCTTGTCTTCCCCTTCCCATTACACATTCTTCTGCAAAGCAAAAACACATGCTCTAGTCCCAGGCCTATGGCAGTCAAGGAGGAAGTGTGAATAGTGCAAAGGATATAAAAATCTCCCAATCCAACAAGTTGGAGACATTGTTGACTTTCTCTTCTCTCTTTACCCCTCCTCTCTTTGTTTCGCCTCCCTTTATCTTTGACAGTGGGAGAAGTCACATGGGTTGACCCCATGCCACTATTGCATGGGTGGACAGATACTTTGTAGGGTCATGAAGAAATCTAAAGTTAATGACTTTTGCTTTTGTCAGCGTCTCTGAGTGTCTTCCCACTGGGGGTGTTTGTTTCAGCTCAATGTAAAGTAGGATGGGCTCCTGCTTGTTGAGTCTGTACATCTTTATAAAACAATGGTTGGGACTCCAGGACCACAGGAAATGAAACATGCGCACTGTAGTCAAGATGTAGCTGCACCTTGAAATGTACCAGAAGGGTGTTGTGTGGGACAGGTAAACTATGGGTTTACTGATAAACAGGAAGAGCAAAATCTGTCCTAAAATTGAGGTAAACTCTTGCGCCATCACCTGAGCTCAGCTATATCTCACCCAACAAAGATGTCTGGAGAACTCCAGAAAGAGAAATGAGGTTTCTGTAGGACCACTGAGGTTTTAAATGTGAGAACACAAGTACCACTCAACAGAAATAAATGTCTCTAAAATTAAACTGAGGGCATCACTGATTTCCGGACAATAACTATCTCCTGTTTGTTTAAACTGTGGTGTGTACATAAGCCCACACATGCACTGCAGCTGATTAGACTTCTGTCTTTCTGGCTGAACATGACAGGACTGCGCATGCACAGAGTGTAACAAACTGATTATCCAGACCACTGGTATCCAAGATACAGTCTATGAAGATTAATGTTTGCATTTTCCCTTAGAGTGAGAGATAGTGGCCTTAAATAAATTGCATTGAATTGCAGTAATGGACAATGAGAATAAATCAGCTTCCTATTTCATTTCCAGCCCTATTATATAATCTCCAGTGATCTGAGGCGATTTCCACAGCTAGCAGAATATGGTGATTACCTCTGGACATGTATTAAAGTTGGTAAAGTTGCTTCCATGCAGCAGTAAAGATCATTGCGACACCAGTGGCTTTTGCTCTCTAAACCCTGCCCTGCATTTTCTCAGCAAACCCACACAGGGGACCCTCTCCATTTCCCACGGACATTTTGACTCCTGGAGATAACTTGTTTGCTTCAATGGTGAGTGATGGGAGCAGACACAAGGGTGGTCTGGCTGCAACTTTTCCTCCATGGAAGAGCAGCAGGATGGATGGATGGTCCCCCTGGGCCGAGTCTGGTCCATGGGCATGGGGCAGGCAGCACCAGCCCAAGTACATCCCACCACCTCTCAGTGTGAAACAACAAAACCCTTATAGCCCTGAAAGCCAATCAGTGAGAACAAAGCACCTCAGGTTTTGCCCCTCATTAGTGATAATCCCTGTTTGATAGCAGTCGGTCCAGTGCATGAAGTTCATATGCAGGCAAAAGCTGAAGAATGCAATAAAATATAGAACTGTCAGAGATGTAAACTGAGATAAAAATAAAATAAAATAAAATAAAATAAAATAAAATAAATAAATAAAATAAAATAAAATAAAAATCAAGGCTGGACTTTCACTGACAAATAGTCACAAGAGTAAGTAGGAGCTAAATTTTCAAAATGTCTCTATAAACAAAGCCCCCCACACTCAATCATTTTTATGTTTTGGGGCTTGTTTTTGCTGTCATGTACACAAATATTATCTGACTGTGCCCAAGCTGTACAAATGCTAAGAATTCCCCAGCTGTTGCACAGCCAGTATATGTAGCTATTAATCTAATTGCTCCCCCGCAGCCCGCAGGACAGTGAGTCTCAGCTGAGCAGCACCTACCTTCACAGCCAACATTAGCTCAAGAGAATTTGGGGACTGCATGAATTACACACTTGGACAACCTGATTTTGGGATAAAGATGCAAAAGATGTGACCCATGTGACACACAGTTCAGCTGAAGGCTAGAGCAAAGATATCTGGATGCACTGTATCCAAAGGGCAACGTCTGCATACAATTGCATATAAAGAATGCAGACTGAAATGAAATCACTTTGAAACATGGGCCATTTTTGGAATAGTGCTCCAACACTCTGCTGTCAAATTGGAAATTGCATCTAGCACATTATCTATAGTTATTGGCCAGCTTAGTGCTGCCCTGGAGGTTGCCTGAATGAGTAGAACTGGGAGAATCAATGTTAAAAAAAAAATTTATAGTCTGGAAAGGAAGAAAAAAAAAAACAAGAGTACAAGTACAACATTGCAGGTGAAACTGGGGCCATGACACAGTTATATTCTTTTTAAAATAGTCTTCAGAATGATCTGTGGAATTTTTTTCTTGGAACTTTTTTTGGTCATTGTTTTGTTTTAATTTTATAAACTGAAAGGTGATCATTTATGGCTTTTTGTTGGTTCTTGACTCAAGTGTTTTATGTGCTATTGCCTTCTCAAGAAAAATTGCAAGCAAGTGAAGTGAAACCCAATGTACTGATGTTTAATAAAACCTGTTTATTGTGGGGTGCAACATGACATTTCAGGATGCTGCAAAGATGATCAGAGCTTCAGGGCAAAGAGCACGGTGCAACCCTGAGGCAGAAACTTATTCCTCTGAGCATATGTTGAAAAAAATAACTATAGCATTGAAGCAGGACATCACTACCTTTCTATGCTTACATCTTATTTTGTATGGATGCCACACATTTAATTCCTTGATTTGGGACTTTCCAAGGAGTGTGTGGGAGTACAGCTGTGTGTGTGCACATGTATGCACATGCTTTCATATAGAGAGCGATGCTGGAGCTATCCTGCAGGCACATTGCCCCAGGCACTTGTTGATTTTACTAGCAAAGCCAGCCAAATAAAAATAAATGCCAATTTGATGTCTCCTGCACAGATCCATCACCCCATACTATCACAGAGAAGATTTTTGTGTTGGAGCATTTACTGAGTTTGGACCTCTGAGACCCCTGTGTGTTGTGTAGAAAGCATGAACAGGATGAATAATAGATGTTTGGTCAGGTAGTTATGTGTAATGATTGAACCTTTTATTGCTTGTCTTCAGGGCTAATTTAGTGGCTCTAGCTTGTGAGAAAGCAAGGAATGTTCTCATTTTGCCAAATTTATGATTGTTTGCAAGCTTTAAAAAGAATCAGAATAACTGAAGTTCATTCAATCAGTACTGGTTTTTGTTTTTGTTTGTTTGTTTTGTTTTGTTTTGTTTTATGGGAGGAATATTTGTTCATAAATTCAATATTATTAAGAATCTAACCATTCTGGTGTGTGCTAAAAGCCTTTTGACAATTTCACTGGGTGCTTCCATGGGCACTTACATACATTTTACAACTCTATCCTTCTGTCTTCTCTTGTGTTCGTGCACTATCTAATCCTAAGGTGAGAAAGGGCTAGATATTTTAAAGATCAAATTATTAAAAAAAAATCAGATTTCACAGACACTACTGAATTGCTCATTAGTTACTTCTTTAGGCAGAGGTTTTTTTTTTACTTCCTTTGAAATCTCCAAGATACCTGTAATATTGGCAGAAGTGTACAAAATTCAGCTAGCTTGCATTTTCCTGAAAATTTATCAATGTTTTGTAAAGCAGTATCCTTCCAGACCTCTGATTTATGTAGAAGCAGGTAAGGTGTAAGGTTTAAGGTTGTATTATTCTCACATTTCTTTGTCATCGTTGTTATGAAGAGATAATGAAGAGAGAAGAGATAATGAAATAATATTCAGGATGAATGAACAAAGTCATTGCTGTTTGTCTTTCCTTTACTTCTACCAGATGACCAGGCCTTTAACTGTAAACTAACTTGCAAGCTCATACTGCAAAAAGTGTCTCATATCAACTACTTCCCTAGAAAGTAGATGCATAAACATCTCTTGGATTCACAGGATAAAAGGGCTTTCTTTGGTAAGTTGCCTAGTCTAGGTGATCAAACAAGGTTTCCAACATACGACAGAATATGTTTAGCAGCCCATGATGAAACTTTCATCAAATTTTTGAGAAACGTTGTGAAGAGTGTCTTAAAATTCCACATACAGTAAAATACAATGGTACCCTGTTTCACTGGTAAACACCCTCAGTGTTAAGAACATCTGATTTTTTTTTTTTTTTTAATTGTGTTCCATAGCTGGATTTCAATTTGCCTTTTCTTACCAGTAGAGCTGTGAGGATGGTCTTAAATGAGGCTCAGTAGTATGCCGGAGAAAAAGAAGTGAAACACAACAGTATTGGTGCCTGTTTCTAGTGCAGGTTAATGTGTCTCCCAGCCTATCCCCAACTTGAGATAAATACATAACTTTATACCATTTATTCATACTCATCTTCTCCTTAGTTTCTAGAAATAGGTGTTCCCTGATCAGCTGAAGTGGTAGTTCCCCTTATTAAAAGCAAGAGGCTTGCTTTGATCTTCCACTGCTTGAGCATAATTGAGTCTAGACAACCTTCCAACTAGCTTGTCCAATTTATAAATGGACAAAGAAGGTACATGCTAAATGTTTTTAAGGATAAATAGACCAATATTTAAAGAGCACTAAGAGCCCTTTCACTCAATATGTTCCCAGAACACTGTACTATTTCCAATTATCCTGCTTTTCTTCAAACCTAGAAACAACAAATGAATAACAGATGTCAACTTCTATTGAGGCTACTTACAGAATGCTAGCTGCTCTTGCTTATTGGAAACCCTTTCAGAATGACTTCCCTTTCTCTCTGTTACCATGACAATATTTGGCCTAATCCCATGGCTTTTTTTCACATCTAAGAACACTGTGTAGGCAAGTGGAATTATCATTAAAATCAATCCTATTCACAACTCATAATGAATGTCTTAACTGTGCCCTTGTTTGTAAGTGTTTAAGTGTTATTCTCCTAATATGATTCCTTCAGGAAAGATAATATGGAAAACACAAACCCTTAACTTCCTTTAATTATAAATAGTTGATTGGTCCTTGGCTGTAGTAGGCTACGTATCACGTTGCTATGAAAATACTCTTCTTGTAAGAATGTTCTGCAGTCCTACTATGGGACAGAGTTACTCTGCCACACTTACCTTCTTTGTGAATGTGTAAAAATCAGCCTCTAAATCAGTTTAGATATCAAAAAACCTATCAAACCTATCTTGCGCTTGAAAAAAAAAAAAAAGTGAATTCTAGATTTAATTTACTTTAAAAAGTTCTCTGACACTGCAAGTGCAGTAATTTGTTAATATAAATAGTGGCACATAGATCTTTAGATATTCTACCCATAAGCACCTTCTTCCTACCTCCCATCTACTCCCCATCCCCAAATCCCTATGGGCTGAATTGTAATCCATTAAAATATGTTTCTTAAAACCTTATGTAATAGAGCAACTAATGTAGGGAAGAGATACTTGCACGGAGTGGGATGATAGCTGTAGGAAATACATTTTTCTCAGTTTTCCTTTTGTGTGCTAGTAAAAAATCAATTACATTATTCAGGGTCATTTATTCATGTGGAAATCATTAGTGTGGCTACCCAGAGGAGTAGTGGTCTGTGGTACAATCCACATAAGCTTATTTTAAAAGACACATGTAAAGCTATCACTATCTTGGTATCTTTTCTGCTAGGGTTACAGGTTTGACTGGTAAAGGTAATAGTGTTAATGTAATGTATTTAGACTTCTGTAAACCATTTGGTCTGATACCACATGACATTTTGATTAAGAAATTAGAACAGTACAAAATCAACATGGCCCACATTAAGTGAATTAAAAGCTGGCTATACTATTTATTAATGACGTGGAAGAAGAATGAAAATCTTTACCAACAGAGACAGTAAATGACACAAATATTGGTGAGAGCTACATAATATAGAAGACAAATCTTTGAGAGGGAGTGATCTGAACCATTTGGTAAACCTGGCCACCCAAACATATGCATTTTAACAGAGCCAAATTCATAGTCATAAAGCCAAGATATAGCTTGTCCCTACAGATCTGGGGACTGATTGAGAGAAAACTGTGAATGTGGAAAAGTTTTAGCAGATGCAGTAGACAAATGTTTTAGTCTTCATGTTTAACTCCCTTGAAGTTACTGCTGGAATAGTGTGTCCAGTTCTGGGAAGGATCAAAGATGAGCTAATGGTACGATCAAAGACAACAAAACATGCTTTACAAAAAGAGCTCTAGGATCATCATCTATTTACTTGACCGAAAATAAGGCTAAGGATTGACATGCTGCAAAACTTCTGAGACTGCCTACACGAGGAACAAACTCTTGACGTGTTTGGTCTTTTGGAGGAGAGTTTATGACTTAATGTCTGGAAGCTAGAACTGGCCAAACCAATGTTAAAAATTAAGTGGAAAGTTAATGCACTAAATATTATTGACATTATTGAAAGAATCTGTGAAAGGCTGGGGTAGATTTTTTTTACCATTGATAAATAAAAATGTTAAAATAGCATTGACATAAATTTCTAGAAGTTATGTTGTAGTCTGAGCAAGATCTGACTCAGGAAAGTCCTCTGATTTATATTACACAGGGACCAAGACTAAAATAATAACAAGAAATTTTAGTTTTGGCCACTTACAACATGCAAAAGCAACTGTATGAAATTTCGCTGCGTTATCAGCAATTAAAAAATAATAATAATGATTTGCCTTAGTGGCTTATACATTTGAGTGGTGTCTAAGAATGTAGGACAAAATTCAAGTAAAGAACTTGGATCTTGAGGCACCTGGAAGAATGACAGATTCTAGCTCTCCCCGGTACTCCTGACATGCAGCATATCACGCACACCAGATCTTCTTCCCTCTGGGGTAGGAACTGGAAACCAGACAAGATTCCCATGGGCATTCTAGATGGCATTCAGCACCTACTCCTAGGCACCTGAATGGTTCCACTGGTGTCCACATCTCTTAAAAGGCCGAGCTTCAAGCATTTCCTCCAAACACGGGGTTTTTGAGCAAAGGAGTTAGAGTAGAGTTTGTTTTCAAACATTGTGTCTATTGTCTCCTCTTTTTGTAAGAGACACCTGGAGAGTTGTTGAAAGACTCCTTCTTATCTCCTTTTCATTTTACCTTAAAAAGTAGCTAACATGATATATACAGATCGCTCAGGTTTGTTAAATACTATGATTCCCACTTCTGTTAATAAATTAGCTGTATTGTGATGATTTGATAGTTTGCTGGTTTTAAAGAAATGTCCCAAATGGTACATTAATACTCATTTAACTCTTTTAGCT
Organism: Cygnus atratus; assembly: GCF_013377495.2. Taxonomy (NCBI): domain Eukaryota; kingdom Metazoa; phylum Chordata; class Aves; order Anseriformes; family Anatidae; genus Cygnus; species Cygnus atratus. Next base: position 43,585,048 of record NC_066396.1, read on the forward strand.
GAAAGAGGAGTATTGCAGAGAAGTGCCAGAGTTACCTTTCTCTATCTCTGTTATAAAGGTGCTATTCTATGTGATGTACTTGGCAGAAGTGCTTTTTTCCATGCTACTTGTTTGCCTAAGACAAATATTGTAACTTACCAGCCAAGGAAGGACTATTTCCAGACCGTTTTGGTGAATAACATGCTTTCACTTTCATACATAGTTTTTGTACTCCTTCAGAATCTAGTTCATGACCTTTTTCTTCATGTCTGATACCAAAGTTATGAGCCCCAGAGGGACGGTTGGCCTTAACTTATGCATGCATGTGGCTTTTTGCAAGTATATCCAAAAAATGTTAAAATATGTTCCAAAAACAGTGTTCTCTTCAGGAGGACAGGGAAAGGCACATGTCCTTGGAAAGTGAAATCCCCATTGATAAACTTCCTTGTTACTGAATGAGTAAAAGCACTGGCTTCTTGACTGCTGGGGACCAGCCTGCTTCCTGCTGGTCTGTAAGTCTGAAGCAGAACATCTTTTAGTGCTCTGATGCAGGATATCACTTCCTTGTAGGTGTTTATCTTTGAACACTTGGCACCTCTTGGTGATTCAACTGGCTTCTTTTTATCAAGAGAGAAGTAGGTCATCCTCAGACTGCCTCAACCATTTAAAAACCCAGTTTGGCATGCCTGTCTCATATGGAAATTAAACACGGTCATTTTGTGTATAACTGTAAAATGTTCTAGCTTAGTTGAACCTTTGGAAAGCCTGGAAGATCTTTTTGTAACTAAAGAGTGGACTGGGGTGCATAGATACACCAGAAACTGTAAGTGCCAGCCATGATGAAGAATTTATGGCACATCATCTCCTGTATAAAATCTGTCAGTAAATATTCCAATTATTTATTTTATGTGTACTATCTATACACACACAAATATAAGCATGTACATACACATGTATACCTATATATGTGAACGTTTTGATATTATGCATTTTTATGTGCATATTTATAGACAAATATGCATACATGCCCACACAAATGTAGTCCACTAAAAAGAGTACCTATGTGTCACCTGATGAGTTTCTGATTATTCTTAAGCAAGTGAAAATACATTCCTTTTTAATTTTTTTTTAATATTTTACTTTTTTATTTATTGATTATCAATGTAAAAACAGATTTTGTACCAAAGATTTCCAATCTAGTAAGACAAATGGACTTCAGGTTATATCCTGAATATAATACTGAACAAAATGTTCAAAGGGTACCCTGACATTGCTGTTAGACAGCAGATCACTGTGTTGAAGAGCATAGCGATCTAGCATATGTCTCACTCTTTCGTAGTACTAAAGCAATGTTATATAATAAGCATGGGAGGACGACCGCCTCTCTAAAAATGTGAACGAGTACTCAGTAAACAATGTTCCTAAATAAAACAAGGACATTGTGGAAAGAGACCTTGCTTCCCACTTCTTCAGTAAAAAAGCAGTCCATGTACTTGCAGGGAGGAGTGCATTTTGTCTTCAAAAATATGTCTTTCAATTACATCCAAACCTGTACCTGGGGTATATTAAGGAAATGTATCAAAATAAAGGAGAGAATTCAAGTTAATTTCAGTCTTGATATTATCTACTTTCAACAACTTCATTTATAAGATAGAGGAATATAGTATTTTGATGCAGGAAAGAAGCTCTTCTGTGCTTTCTTTTGGAACAGTTATCGACTATTGAAAACAAATTTTGAAAAACAAAAACAAAACAAAAAAAGAAAAGAAAAGAAAAACAAAAAACAACAAAAAAAAAAAACCTGAATATTACAGGGCTTTCCTGTCCTGACGTGAAGCCTGGATTTTACATGTGGTTAGTAACACGCCATCTTGGAGTGGTACACTGAAGTATTCAGCTGTCTGATGTGAAATATGCTTGCAGTGGCCCAAAGCATTACACTGAGTTATGTGTCTTCTCCACAGTGAGAGCAATCCAACTGACTTCCATGAAGCTATTCATATTCAACATCTGACCCAACTACTACATTTGCTTAATCAGGACCCACTGTGGTGTCTGAAAGGTGCTCACCTCTGGACTGAACTCTGAAGCTAGGGAAAATGGTATTTCCATATTTTGTGGAAACGGGGAGGTACATGTGCCAGGAAGAAGAGAAAGAGGATCAGAGAAAATGTCTATGACAAAAACACAGCCTCGGTGACTTGGTCTTGGAGAAAATAGCTGCTGTCTGAAAATTCATCCATATACTAAGAAACAGCAAAGGCTTATAAGCCTTTGTACTTCTACTTAGCTATGTATATGTTATATAGATTCAGTGTTCAGGGCTCTCCTGTATTTTTATTCTGTGGTCACAGTGGGAAAAAATAAAATAAAAGGAATAGGGAGGAGATAGAAAGGACAGAGAATGATAGAAAAACATGTTATTTACAGTTAAGTGGATTAGTGTAGACAGGACTACATGGCTTCATTTCTAATCAAAGCTGCGACTTCCATATGAACATTGGTCCTGACAAAGATTGCCATAATGGCAAATACCGACATATCACTAAAATATAAAACAACAAGACGATGAAGCAGATCAGCTAGTCTATCCACCACAAAATCTCATTGCTTATTAACAAAGCAACTGGTTTCACAAAGGTTAATTCATACCTTTGCTTATCCCCAGTTGTAGGTTAGCAATCAACCACCTCCAGAGAAAATTTAACTGTGTCTCACTGCAGCTTGTTTGGAATCCAAATTGCATGGTTCAGCTGACTACTGCATAGACATGTCAAAGTCCTAATTATTTCAAAGGGGACACAACAATGCATATTTTGAAGATAAGCAGTGCCATTGCAAAAGACAATTCTCAGAAATTAGCTTTAGTCTGCAGTCATAGACATATCAATAAGATGAAGTAGATACATTTAAACTGTATTGTTGAGTATGATTTTAAACATGTAAAACTACATGTGTCTATGTGTGCATGGTGTGAACTTATGTATGTATACATAACTGCATTGTCTATATGCTTGCAGTTAAATATTTTTGATTGTTAGCACAAAATGTCTTGTTGGAAAGCTATTATTCTCTCCAGAAACATATCTATAATATAACCGGGCAAAATTTTGTTCCTTTTGTGTGAATTTCAGAAGTCCCATCCAACTTTAGTAAGGACATCTGTATTGTGTCCTGAAAGAAAAATATAGGGTTTTCTCACATCAGGAGTAATGGGTAGAAGATGATGTCAAATTCCTGTTCCAAAAAGACAAAGAAATCCAAGGAGTTTCTTCATTCTCTGCAAGGCATGAAAACCAAGTGTAATCTGTGCCTCCTCTCCGCAACGTATATATCTGGAATAGCATCCATGAGTGTATTTTTCATTTCCTACTTGACATTATTCATGAAATGAATGGTGACTTCACACTTAATTTATGTTAGCTATGAGAAAGTGACAGCCAAGACATGGAGGTATTTACCAATTAATAGAAAAAAAAAAAATCCTTGTAAAGTGATCCAGGAATAAAATTTCCAAGAAATAGTTTTAAGAGCTTCTGTGGCATTAGGGAAGATGAAAACTTAATTCAGCACAATTTGTATATTTTACACTTGTAAAATCAGCTCCTAATGTCAGAAGTTAACAAAGAATAGACAGAAGAATCAATGCAAATATCACAGTTGTTCAGATATGTTGCATGTTCCAGAGGGGCTGTAATGCTTTCCACACCTGCCAGACTCACACAAGCCATAAGAGCAGGTGTAGCTGATCTGCATAGCCACCCATCTTAGTGTTTTGTAATCTTAAAGTTGGTGCAATACTTGTTTTTTTACAACTTTTCTTTTACCCACCTTCAAAAACACCCATGTAAAAAGAGACCTACTGTTGGCTGTCATTTCATTCAAAGACTCTGATACTGGAAAAAAAGAGTCTGGCCATGACAACTTCTCGCTGGTCAAATGGAAAGCCTACAGAGGCACATAAGTTTGAAATTAGTTCTTCCTGGATCTCAGTTAAGACCTGAGGTCTTGGATCATGTTTTATTTCTGTATGCCTTCGATCTCCAATGATTTGCCTGAGTTAACATCTATGCCCTTCATGTTCCATGGGTTTGATGAACTGTTCAAAGTCAAGCGTACGTTTGCTTAAAATTCACCTCTGACAGTTCAGAAGAGGAATACTCTTTAAAGAGATACATGAGTTATGGAAGACAAGATTTTGACAGCAGTCCTCTGCAAACCGAAAACATGTGACTAGCAGGAACTCATGTCTGGAAGTAGCAAAACTTCTGCATTTCATAGATTATTTTAGCAAATTAATTATTGAAATAGTCATTAAGAATACATGTCCTCGGGGTTCTTCTTGCAGCTTCCAAAAAGTTAATTACTGGCAAATTGGACTTTTCTCCTGAAAGGATTCAAGCAGATGCATTAGACTATGTGGGATCAGCACTGTATCCTCTAACCACCTTCATACAGGAGGATGATTAGTTCATGCTGCTGGAGGCATCCTAAGGAAATTGCCAGTGCTCTGAACAAGTGTGAAAAGTTTCTGTTGCCTGCATGAATGTTGGAGCTGCCAGTGAGGTCTTGTATCGAAAGATACAGTCAGGGACTCAGCTGTCAGGAGTGTTCCTTGTGGGTTTTGTTCCTCTTCAGAGGAGCGCAAGTGTGTTTGGTAAGGGAAAACGAAAGATTTAGGCTGAGAACTTCTACTTCTAGCAGTTTTCACTGAGCTGTATTTAGAAAAAGAAAGCTCTTCCCTCATAGCACTGACAATAGCTATTTAATCTAATTGTTGTAGACGTGAAGCAATTTCTAACCCAAGTACATTAAATGACATCCAAATTACATTACCTTACATTCTTTCACATGTCCATAGAGGAAAGATATAGAAAAAAAAAGATCATTGTAATATGTCTGCTGGCATCAGAAAAGTTGGCCCTAAAATTTGAGGGGCACTCAGGGGAGCCCACAGCATTTAAAATTGAATGTTGCTATGCTTACACTACTGTCTCTAGTTATGTGAAATATTAGGGTTGGAATTAGGTCTGCCAAAAAAATGAAGATTTAGAATGTCCAAAATCATTGTTCAATTTGTGTCTAGTTTGTCAAGTAGCTCACACAGAAAGAAAATATATCTTTTCTGGAACACAGTGTTTTGACATTTTCAGATGGAGATGTTTCAATTTTTCACTCTAGAGAAACATTATTATTTTTTCTCCCAAAACTTATCTAGCAATAACACTTGAAAAGCACTCAAATACCCAGAACTGAACTAAACATTTTGTTTCAGGTCAAGCAAAACTCCTCATTCAGTCCACAACACCTTTTGCTTAAAATATCAGTTATTTACGTGGTGCTAGTCCTGCAGGCAATGGGCAGCTAGCAGGTCGCCTGACAAGCACAGAGGAATGCAGGTAGGAAAACTTTCATTGCCTTAGAGAAACACTGCAGGGAAACCAGGACAGCTTTTGTGGCAGCAACACAGAGGTTTGGAGGTGGGATGAGAGTTGCAGGGAGTCTTAAGAGAAATCCCTGATGATGATTTGCATTAGGTTGAGCCAATGCTTTTCCATGAAAATGGTGATGGGACATTTAATAGTACTAAGATCTTCTTTTGCAAACCTGGCCTACCTGAGAAGCACAAATGTCTACAGCCAGAATTTTTCATCCTTATTTCTTCTGTGAGCACCTTTGTTCCCACAAAGGAAGAAAAACCCAACTTCTGTTCCCTTTTAGCTACCACTTATTGCTACTGTTATATATTTATCGTTAATGTTATGGTAGATTAAAAAAATTAACATAGTATCGTACATGGATGAGCAAGAGTGAGACAAAGAAAAATTAGCAAATGAAGCTTGAACTCTTCAAATTGCATATTGAGGGTGAAGTGAAACTTTCAGATCAACTGTGCTTGCCTTGATCTTTATTTAAAACAGGCTGCTTTCTAAATCCTGTGTTCTTATATTTCACTTGATGGTTACCAAAACATAAAAGCACATTATAAGATAATAGGAGTGCAAAATGTCTCCTGTTTGATAAGATCAAGGAGTTTTATAGAAAAACAAATTACATGACATACCCCATGCCTTACCTTCAAGGGAAATCTGGGGCACATTTTTTTAAATCAAAAAGTTAATACCCTGCTTTTCAATGGCCTGCTTACCGTGTGCCTGTAGCATGCCATTTGTGGCTAATTTGACCTTGTGATCATTCACATCCTTCATAGGGAGACCTTGTTTTAAACAGTGGTTAGTTTCTATGAAAAAATATTGCTTCTTTGCTATTTGGCCACATTTGAAGAAAGTTTACTTACACAGTTGATCTCAATATCTGTTACATGACGTATATATTTTCTTTTCTCTTTCAAAATACTATTTTTCAAAATTCAGGTGCAGTTTTGCTATTCATATGGGTTAGGAGCTGACAAAGCTAGTTAGAATGAGAACAGATGCTGGGCAAGTTTTTCTCTGAATCTTTCATTTTTTGTCAATCATCTTTCCCTTGGTCTTTCCTGATTAGAGACTCCAGCTTCTTCCAAGAGATGCTTTCTGGATGTTACTGCACCTTTAATGAGACTAAGCTAACCCCCCAGACTTGTTTCACTTATAAAGCCCGGCTGTGTTTATCACATTTGCCCTCAAAGGATTTAATCTGCTTACTCCCATGCCCATCATCATCTTCTAGGAGGTAGCACTAACTGCGCTGGCACGTGAACCACACTGTGTACGGGAAATAGAAATACTGGAATGGCACGTGAAGCAAATTAAATCTCTGTAGTGCTGGAAGGTCAGTCAGCCAAATGATCTTTTAAAGCAAGCAACAGAATGGCCCCAATAGCTTCCTGGCGTGCACTTCCTCACCAGCCAAGGTCTAATTCCCCCATGAATATGAGCAGGGCCCTGAGCTCAGGAGGCGTAGAGCAAATCAGCAGAGCACTCTTCAGGCTGGGAAGGGCCTCTGCAATCACTGCAGTTCATGCATGGACCAGAAAAATGGTGCAGCAAAAACAGACGTGGGTAGTAGGGCTTGCCCTCACCTGTTATTATAGAGTAGTTAACTTACTGCTAAATTGTCACGAGAACCTCCCTCCCACCCACTTTTTATTTGTAGAGACCCTGAAGGCTGGAAGCTTGCTGTGCCAGACACTGTGCAAAGCAGTGGGAAATAAATGCTATCACAGGAGAAAGGACTGGCTGCAATCAGCAGTGTATACAGACTGCTTGCACAGACACGTGAACATTTTACCTCTGCCAAAGGGCCAGAAGTCTGCTTCCCTCCCAGGTGGCTCTCTCCACAGATGTGGCAGGGAGGTGAGGACAGCTGCTGAGGAGGCAAGCTCAGGGACCCCCTCGACAATGGGTGTGGGGTGTGGGGGTCCAGAGTAGACAGGGCTTGGGGATGTTCAGGTGACAAGGTAGGGGTGTTGGCTCTGGGGTGGGCAGGGACAACACAGGTAGATTGGACCATCAAGGAGGGCTTTGGAGGAGAGAAGGAGACTTGCCGTGAGGGATACTCAGCTTGGTTTGCTTTCCAAACGCATCATCAGCCAAGGCTGTATACGGCCTCAATGACACTTCAAAGCCTCTCTGAGCTGAGCTGAAGACCTACTGTTCTGGCTTTAAGATCATAGTTGCAGCACTTGTTGCTGTCTCAGGGAATTTGAAAAACATCCAAAGACTCAAAAAAAAAGTTTAAAAAAGTTTTGTTTGTTTGTTTGTTTGTTTGTTTTTCCTAACATAGAGATCTGACATATATAATCCATATTTTATATACGGCATGAGGAGGTCTGTGATAGATCGAAGCAGTTCACCAGGAGGGTGGAAGTGAGAGTCATGTAAGAAGGAGGCCAATGGGTTTGTGCTTTTTCTGATGATGTGCTAAACCAAATATATTTTTTTTTTGAAGTCACACATTTGAGATAGACAGTAAGAGTGTATGCACTCTTGTTTCAGCAGTATTGAAATCTTTCTGTGCAAAAAAAGCAAAAGTGTTCAGCTGCTTCAGATAACTTCACTGCTTGCTACATATAAGAAGATAAATACAAATAAAGCCCTAAAAATAATATATGTAAGGAAAGAACCACATTGCCAGGTGAAATTCTCACATAATAATAGTTTATTCACACCCCTTATCCCTTGCCCCAGGGTGTAATCATCTGGTTTGATGAAAACACCTGGCTGTCCCTGAAGTGGCTGAGTGGTGTAAGTCTGAGGGGAAGCAGTTCCTCTGAGGGTGTGGAAGCAATTCATTGGTTGTCCATAGTATCCCTTTCCCTGTGTGGCTGGCATACAAAGGCTGTTAATGGTACATTATAGTATGTAATGCACTAAACCATGATACTTCATTGTCTTAGGTGCTATTCCATTGTCAGAGATATCTTATTAAAGTTTATCATTACATGCTTGACATTATGTTAATGGCTTTGGCAACAACATATATAAATAGATCACAGACATACAGCAGGGTCTGAGCTGCTTTTTCATGTCACTTTCTGACTTAATTGAGACTAACTTTCCCCGAAGTTATCAAAATGTTTACACAATGTATGAGAACCAGTCCTTCTTCCCATTTATTTTCACTGTCTGTGTATGCAGATGGAGATGTCTCTTTCAAACTGGGATCTGAATTATACAGCTAGTCCAAGGCCCTGAATCAGCAGAAACTGAAGACCTTTTATTTTCTTTAAGGATGATGTTATCAAAACAGGAAGAAATTGGCTAAAAGAACACTGTCTCTTTTATATTCGTTAGCCTCCCAGCTCTCATTGAACTGATAAAAAGTTCCAGGAACTCTGTCTCTCTGGGTGGGTACGAAAATACACTGGGAAGATTTCTTTAAAGAATACTAACAGGTGGCTTGAGGTCAACCATTTGATTTTGTTTTAGAAAGAGCTGAGTGTGAGAAAAACTGCCATGAATGGGAATTCTCCCTCTCTTTCTCTCCTTTCAAGAGACGATGGATAAACTACTGGGTCTAAAGAACAGAAAATCATTGTGTTCATTTATATGAGCTATGGTATTCTAAGAAAATGAGACTTTCTCTGAACCAAGGGAAGAAACAACCCTATGTAGTTTTTTTGTACTCAGTAATCATAACAAGTACTAATAGCTTCGATGAGGATAGTGGAGCTCCGTTTCATTCAGGTGGAACAGTGGGGCAGATCACCCAGCACACAGCATGCAGGAACCTTCCTTGATTCAAATAAAATGTACAGCAGCCTTTTCTTTCCTTTCTTTTTTTTTTCCCTTTTTTTTTTTTCCCCAGCAACATTATTCGTACTCCACTCCTGTAGAACTACTTATCATTCACAAGTAAGAAAATAAGTCAACACTACTCTTGCAAACAGCCTGTGATATCTACTGATCTTAATTGACTGACTATAAATACATTCTCTTCTTGGATATTTAAACTTAAACAACAACAACAACAAAAATACTCTTGCTAAAATGAAGACGTTGAAATTCTAAGAAGCATTTGCCTAACACACTAACTCTCATCCTCATTTGATCCCATACTTCAACAATTCCTGAATGTCAGGCCAAGATCTGTAGGCAGATTTGGAAAATTACTCTACTTCAACCATACCATATGGTTGACTGAAACCAATTTTCCCTGGTCTACTTGTCTTTCACTCAGAGCCAGTCAAAAGATTAAAGTGACATTTTTGTTTCTGGCATGAAAAAGAAAATTCCACTTAAAACTGGAGTTGGAAACAACTACTTCTAAATATCCTAAATGAAATAGTGCTCATTTTGCTTATGTGATTTTTAAAATACATGCTGATTTCTATATGTTTCTTTTTTCATTAATTAAATCTATAAAGCAATTAATTAATAATCACCAAAACTTGCTCCAAGGCAGGAAGCAGGCTGAAAAACAGAAACACAGTTAGAAAAAAAAACTTTAAGTGGTTTAGTAATTCTTGATTATTCTGGTGCAGATCAAAATGAATTCTACTGAAGCTATCCCTCATATATAAGAGAGATAGAAGCATAATACATGTATAAAAAATGTCAAGAGCTTCCACTGTGTTTTTTTGATCTGAATAATACATCAATAATGATTGAAGGAAAGGCTGCACTGAAGTAGCTTGTGATGTCTCAACCTGTTTCATGCATCCACACCGAAAGAAGTAAAGGATTATTTACCTTGTTATTTTGCTACACTGTTCTCAGACACGCTATGGACATGTACCTACTTAATTGCACTGTGGTCACCAGGCAATATGCATGCTAATATTAACAAACTGCTTGGTACAGAGAATCTGTCTGACTCTCCTTTTACTGCCATTTTTATTTGGTCTGAACTTCTCACCTGAGACTTCAAAGATTTCTTTTTTTGCTTTTTGTTCTGCAACAGCAGAACTAATGTAGCATATCTCCTAGAAATTCAGGGTGGAAATGGAAGTGACGAGGCTAATGCTTTTAGTGGAGAGTATATAGCCTCTTGGTGTGCATTTTCAGTGTTGCACCAAAAGAAACTTGACAGACAGCAATTTTTTAAGGTTGGTACATTTATTACTATGGGCTACCATCATCGTTCAGCTTTCTTATCCATATGTCACATATATTCTGTAAGCTTTGTATTCTGGCATTTTAATAACAAAATATTGATTTAGTACTCCCCAAAATTCTTTAAGGTAAGATCTTCTCAAACTTTGAACCTGTAATATCTCTTATTTACTTTCCAGTTATTTTCTATGTGCATATGACGTCCTTATTTAGATGATGATTTTTATTTTTCTCACCAAACTGCAGATTTAATTGTCTTGAAGTGATGTGTTTATATTTATGCTGTAGCTGTTTTAAAATCATGTCTTTAGAACACACCTTATGTGATTTTAGAATACACCCATACACAGTAGAAAAGTCTTACACCAAGGAAAGGCTAACATTATTTTCCACTAATAAGAAGTGTGGGTGACTGAGCACTGGCACAGGTTGGCCAGAGAGGTTGTGTAGTCTCCTCCCTTGGAGATCTGCAGAAGATGCCTGGATGTGGTCCTGGGGAGCCTGTTCTATATGAGCTTGCTGGAGAAGAAGGCTTGGACTAGATGACATCCCGAGGTCCCTGCCAACCTCAGACATTGTGTGATTCAGCTATAACTAATGAAGACAGAAGCTACCTCAATTACAGAAAAAGGCCACTTGGCACTTTTTGTCTCCAGGACTCCCAAAGGCATCAGATGTCTTTGCTTTTAGTAACTTCAGGCTTATAGGTGAACTGCAGGCTGATCTCGAGGGAGCACGTGTAGTCACTCCCCTTTTGTACAGTGTCAGACACAAGCACCATCACAAACTCCCCACACAAATGTCAAGTCTTGGTCACTTATTGTGGTCTTCCAGATCATGAGTAGATCTTTCTTAAGAAAGAGATTATGTGTGAAAAAGCATAAAATACATGACAAAGAACTAAGCTAGGTCAGTCACAATGCAATGCAGACCTTGATTGTCTTATTAGAATGTGTACGAGTGACTCTTAGGCTTGTTTTTGTTACATATGGACTTCTGAGGTGGAACACTTTAATTCTATAACAAAATATCACAGAATACTACTGTAGACAATGGAAACATTGATATAGGACATATATTTTAGTCTGATGCTTGATGGTTGTTCATTAACAAGATAGACATGGGCAGGAAAGTCCAATGTGTTTTTCTTTGAGGTACATGTGCAGGAATAAGTCATCACTTACCTCCCTGCCTTTTCCCAAAGCACTGCATCGAGAGCACTGTTGGTTTGCTGTCTCATCCAAAATTCATGGTCCAGACCACATAGTGTTCTTTTCATGTGTAAGGGAAATGGTCACATATATTCCTATATTCATCTTGCCCAAAAGGAAGCGTTCATCTCAACAATGGTCAGCCTTCCCAAGGAACTGAATTGTCCCCATAGGTCACTTCTAACTGCTTCTTTTCAAAAACACAAAAGTTTTCCTCTCGCCTCCCAAGGCACATCTGTCTCTTTCCACACCTCCTCCTAAAGCTGCTTCAATGCCTAGAAATCAGGCAAAAAGAGACGAAGAAAACCTGTAAAATGTTGGGGGAACTGGAAGAGCACCGTCATGGCATGATAGTAAGTAAAAGGTTTTGTTGCCATGTTAATGGAACAAATTCCTTTGTGTAAAGCTTGAGATAGAGAAGTTAAAACATCCTGCCTTTTGGATGCTGAATTGATAAAAATCTTCAAGTATCATGTCAAAATAACCACAATCTTTACCTTCTGCTATAGCTTTAGGGCCTTTTTTTCTCATTTGTAACCTCTGTCGCATGTGCATGAGGTGTGGAATGCTACAGACCCAACGCTCGAGAGGCTGTGACAAGGTATCCTTGTACTGAAGGATCTCAAGCTGTAAAAAATAAATGTTTCTTCTCCAACTGATATCAGCAGTGGAAGAGACAGCAGAAAAGACCTTTCCTGTGACTATGAAATATGCATGAAGTGACAACCAGCTAAGTGTGACAGCATTTTGCCTCACTTTGCCTTAGAGTGCTTCCAGATAAGCTGTGGTAAATCGAGCTGAGGCAATTTAAGATGCTGTGCTCCATGTGCTGACAGCTACCCTCGCTGTGGCTGAGGGGACAGTGATAGTAGTAACCGCAGGTTCCTTAGCATTGAAGTTCAGAGCCTGATGTATTAATTTCAGGTGCCGTGTGTTTAGTTTTCCATATGTGATGCCAGATGGATGCATTGTGACAGCAGCTAATCCATATGCTTTCAAAGAAGGTTTTGTTAACCTTCAGTGAAAAAAAAAACAAACAAAACTAAGTGAAAAGCAGATAGGAAACAGCATAGCCTCTCTCCTCTTAGTCCTATTAGCTACTGACTGGTTTGCATCTCTGAAATACTTAAGATTTTCTGACACCTTTTTCTTTTTGTGTTACCATTATATAGCTTTCTATACAAAGAACACATTCTTTTTTCGTTTTGAACTTTAACTTTGAACTACATTCCTGGCCAGCAGGGCAGTCAGCAGTAATGGCTTCCACAGGCTAATTATGTTTTGTATGGGATAATATTTCCTTTTATCAGGTCTGAATTTGCCACCTTTTGATTTCCTTGAATGCTTCATTGTCACGCATGTTATGAGACAGGAAGGATAGAGGCTCCTGCTCTGCTTTCTTGGTAACGTTCATTATTTTGTATGCTCTTATCGTATCTCCTCTCATTCACAGCCTTTCACAAATAAACAATCCCAGTCTTTTTAATCTGTCTTTCTAAACCAGTTTTCTCATGTGCCTAATAATTTTTTGTGCCCTGCTCTGACCCTGCCTAATTTGCAATATCCTTTGGGGATTGGAGTGGTGCAGGGTGCAGTAGTTGAATGCCAGATGAGGCCCTGCCATCCATGTGTACTCCCTGCCATAACACAAAAAGCAGAAGTCATTTTAAACTGTTAAGGTTATGGAAATTTCATAAGAGGCCTAACTTTTCATAATAACCTAGGCAGGAATAATACTGAGCTTCTTACATCCTATTTATGGAAAAAATCTCCAAATCTCCAATACGACTTCATTTTGTGCAGCATTCTTGATGCCAGCTGTATCTGGAAATGCTTTATGGAATAAATATCAGAACAAAAGGTTTCTACAGTAAATAATGGCAGTGAGCAATAGCAGCTGAGGATAGATCTGGAAGGATATTTAGACCCCAAACTCCCATATAGCCCAAGAGAAAACTTTGGTTGCTAAAGGCTGTTAAATGAGTTTACGTTCTCATAATAGTTCAGCTGGGGTGTGTGTTTTGAAATGAGCTTCTCCTTGGGCCCTGTTTACCATGGTTTGGTTCTCATCGTAGGGCATTCTCCACAAGCAAATGGAGCAATAAGATGAGTCCAAGCCTCTCAGGGGTGTCTAGGCCACAGCCCCAGACTGCAGCTTATTTGCAATAAATCTCCTGTAAAGGATACAGTGTGGACATCGGGTTGTTGACATCCCATGTGTTGCTCTACAGATGCAGTCTTGTGCTGTACTCCTTGCCAATGTCATTTGGCCAGTGCCTTTAAGCAGTTGAGCCAAAAGCTAAAATATACCTATAATTTACAATTATGATCAATTTTGCTCATATAAATAAGTCTCCCAACACTGTCTTTGCTAACAGGCAAGGAAATGTGTTGTCACTGAGATTAGTTCATATTAGAATATCGTCCGGTTGTCAGTCCCCATGTGCTGAAGTGGAAGAGCCGCCTGGGGCGTGAACATGAGGGCTTAATCTGAGCCTGTTTAGGAACATAGGATAGTTCAGAATACTTCAGACCTTCAAAGATCATCTAGTCCAACTTACTCTGGATTTTTGTGGACAAGGTGTAAGTGCAGAGCAGAGCTGGGAATTTTTCTGGGGAACACAAGGAAGGATAGGGACTGGTTTTGGAAAATGGGAACCTAGGGCCGCCAAACAGTGTTTGTGGTGAGCATGGAGTCACATCTTGACTTCAGAGCCATTCCAAAGCAGCTGTATTTGCATTCCCCTCCAAGTAGGTGGCAGGTCTTCCCACACTTTCCCAGACAGTTCTGTCTGCACGGAAGTCAGGCAGCAGTAAATCACATATGGCACCTGTGGCTTGTCATCAAGCCCAAAGCTTTCCTGCAGCAGCTCATGTTGGTAGAAGGCAGTGCTTAGAACATGGGGGAAATAAAAGCAAGGTGGAATCATAACTTTTGTGCACCCAGGCAAGTTCTTGTTCCTTCATCAGACCAGGAAGCTGAATGGAAAACCAGAGGAAATGAAGATTTGAAGAAGAGAGGAGAAAAAGAGCAAATACTAAGGCAAAATACCTGAGGATAGTAGTAATGGGGACAAAGTAGGATAGGGACCATTCTGGTTGCCTACAAAGCCCGTTGATTAGTAACACAGAAAAACTCCTTAATGCTGTATCTTTTTCTCCAGACACAGAGGGCAACGGAAATACAATCTTCTGTTTGCAAAGCAAATGCATCAGAGGATAAAGATAGGGCACATAGGGGAACATCTGCTCTTCCTGAAAGATAAGCATGCAATAGGACAGGAACTATGACAGAATCACAGGCATCACTTTACCAGTCGTGCAGTGGGGAGGAATTAGGATTAAAGGCAGAAAAATGAAGAGGAAGAGGTTGAAGTTAAAAATAGCTATGGTGCAGCTTGTTGTAATAACTCAGAAGAAACATCCCTGCTTCTTCCTTACTTGTTTTAGCAAATATTACAACCAAATAATGGTGCCAGTTTTAGTAATCCTTATTACCAGTGGTCAAAACTGAGAGTGATATGAAATGACAAAGTACGAAGTTCTAACTGGATGAGAATAAAGAAAAAAGATTGTATGTAAATATAAATGTATATAGGATAAATATAAAATAGGAATAAATATAAATACGTAAAGAATAACCTCATAGTTGATAAGTAGAAATGTTCATGGTACATAAATATATTTCAGTAGTGTGTCATAGGCATGGATGGTATAGCTACAGGCATATTGATATCTTTGTAGTCTTAAGGTGAGTAAATTATGGTAGCATCTCTAGTTCCAAACAGTGAGACTCTTGGGCCTCCACTCAGAAAAGAAGGAGGGTGCCCAGTTTAGGCAGGCATGTCAGGCAGTTTGGTAAGGGAAAAAATGTTCATAAAGGATTTAGGGTTTTTCTCCCAGAATCTTCTATTACTGCAGTGCTTGGAGAATCTAACCCAAACCAGGAGTATGCACAGAGTGGGAGTGGTGGCAATTAAACCACAGGAAAATCGCCAAGAGGTGTTCCAAGTTTTCTGTCTCAGTAAATAGAGTTCTACATCAAAATGAAATTGATTAAGACAATTTTTAAGATTATCTAGTATTTCACATGTATGTAACAAGTTTCTTAGAAACTTCCCCGCTCACTTGATTCTCCTTGATATGTTATTACCATGTACACAAGGCTCCATGCAAACTAGCCTCTGGTTTACAATATATGAAAAGTGATTTTTGATCCTCTGAATAAATGGTGTAAACTTGCGCAAAGCAATATTACTTGTGGCAGGGACTTTTTGGTTTAAGTTTATGTTATATCTCTTTTTCAGTTTTACGTAAGAACTGTGTAACCATGTTCAATTTCTAAATTTGATAGAACCAGGCAGATATCTTTCAGTCTAAGTCTGAACGACTCCTGTGTAAAACTAAGCACAAACACACACATGTAGTGGCCTTACATGGCAAGGTTTGGTAGCAGGGGACCATAGGGGTGGCTTCTGTGAGAAGAATCTAGAAGCTGCCCCATGTTAGGTAAGGGCCCCACTGCTGACCAGAGCCAAGCCAATAAGCGATGTTGTTTTGCGCCTCTGTGAGAGCATATTTAAGACAGGGAAAAAAAATGCTGCCACACAGAGCAGCTGGGAGAGTGAGAGGAATCAGAAACAGCCTTGCAGGTGCCAAGGTCAGTGAAGAGGGAGGGCAGGAGGTGCTCCAGGCGCCAGAGCAGAAATCTCCTGCGGCCTGTGGTGAGGACCATGGTGAAGCAAGCTGCCCCCTGCAGCCCAGGGAGTACCACGGTGGAGCAGATCTCCACGCTGCAGCCCGTGGAGAAGACCACAGTGGAGCAGGTGGACCTGCACTGACAGAGACTGCAGCCCATGGAGAGACCCCGCCAGAGCAGATTTTGGACCGGAGCTGCAGCCCGTGGAGAGGAGCCCACACAGGAGCAGGGGGTCTGGGGGGAGCTGCCGCCTGTGGGGGACCCATGTTGGAGCAGTGTGCTCCTGAGGGATGGACCCTGTCGTACGGACCCACATCTGGAGCAGTTCTTGAAGAGCTGCTGCCTGTGGGAAGCCCACGCCGGATCAGTTCAGCAAGGACTGCATCCTGTGGGAGGGACCCCACAGCACAGGGGACGAGGGTGACCGAGAAGGAGAGGCGGAGAAGAAGCGCTATAGACTGACCATAACCCCCATTCCCCCTGTTCCCCTGTGCCGCTCGGGGGGAGGAGGTGGAAGAGGGCGGATGGGGGGAAGGCGTTTTTGGTTTCTTTCCTTTGTTTCTCACTTCTCTAGCTTGTTAGTAATAGGCAATAAATCTTACTATCTCGCTATTCTGAGTCTGTTTTGCCAGTTGCGACAAATGTTGAGCGATCTTCCTATCCTTATCTCAAACCTTGAGCCCTCTGCACCGTATTTTTCTCCCCCTTTCCCTTTGAGGAGGGGGAGTGAGAGGGCGATTGTGGTGGAGCTCAGCCACCCACCTGAGTAAAACCATCACAACACAAATACACAGTTTATATATGTGGCAGTTTGCATAATTGTCAAAAATGACAAAAATGGGTCAAAAAAGGGAGTACGCTGTTAAATGTTAGTATAAAGAGAAACTGAAGGATGCTGTTTGCTGTGCACAGCTGCTATATTTATTGGTCTTACAAAAGCTCAAAATGATGCCAACTTTTATCAAGTGCTATCTATTGGTACCTTACTTATTATTTACATATATGCAAGTATGCAACATGCTTGTAATGCTTCACTTTTGCAGGACTGAGAAACAAAGGAAATTGAGTTTTCAAAGTGTTTTGCTAACTCTTGTCATTTACTGTTACCACTTTGAGGGTTTGTACACCAAAAGACAACCGTGGCTTTAAAATTAACTAAGTTTGGTTATGTTAAAGTGACACTTGCATCCTTATTTAACACTCTAATATTTTTGCAATTCAAAATTTTATTTTTGATCAGGCAAATATTCTCAAAATTGCTCCCTTGATGGTAATGTAACTGTGAGAAACCTATACTGACAACATTACAGCAGAGTTATCAGCCTCTGGTTCATACTGTTCCAAAGAGTAATGGGATCTTTTGCAGTGATTTATCCTCAAATATTATTTCACAGTCAGAAATGCTAATCTCTGTGCAGAATATAATGAGAAGACTTTTCATACACAACTATCACTTACGGAGTTCACGCTACCAAGTGAGGTGAAATTAAACTTACATAACTGCGTCATCTAGGCTCAAGAGATCTCACAAGAGATCTGCACTTAAGACTAATCATTTCCTTGGTTTCTGCTTTCAGGCAGTGTTTGGTTTGACTGCTTGCATTGTCTTATCCCTCAACAGAGCTGGTCAAAAGCAGTTTGTGGGAATCAGATTTTTTTTTTCCCCCTAAAATTCATGTCTGAAAATAAAAAATTCTTAAAACCAAAATATTAGCCCCCTTGCATGCACTCAGGCTGAATGAATTATCTGCTGCTTGGGGCTGATGGGCCAGCTTGAGAAGTCAGTCCAAGAGATGAGAAGTATCAGCTTTTGTGTTGACAGTTCCTGAAATTAATTCATACATTTTAATTTTGATTTAACTTTGAAGGGACAGAAAAGGATATAAAATGTTCAGCATTTAAGTTGTCATTGTCATGCCCTCATGGTTTTTGTAACAATTCTTGAACAGCATTTGAAACTGCTCAGAAGCAGACAATCATTCTTCTTGCATAATTGGTAACTTTTCCTCACTGCTATCGTACTAGACATATATTAATGTGGTTAAAGCAGAGATAATGCAGTTGAGCTTTGAAACCCATAAACTATTTGGTTTTATGGATCACAAAAAGCAAAACTCTAGTAAGCCCTCTGACAGCACTAAAGGTAGATGAAGTTCTGCTTAGGACATTAAAGGTTTTAAAAAGCTTTGGAGCACTTGTCTCCACTTCTTCCAACTACCAGGAGAGCAGCTAGCAGCACCACTTACAGAGAAAACAGCCCATTTTTTATCTCTGTCTCTTGTCCCTTGCTCCTCAAATTTTAACACAAATGTAAGTTAAAGCTGTGCTACAAAAGCTGGAAAAAAATAATGAAATTTAATTACTGTACCTGGGCATCCACAGTAGTGAGAGTTTGAGAGTTTAACTAAGAATGGACTAATAAACAGAATGTCTGTAATCTATAAAAGAATTAATCAGTGCTATGCAAGACTTTTGTGATATTGTAGGAGGATGCATGTACTAAAAGTTGTCAGCAAGAACCAACCTCCTGATTCTGATACTAGCTGACATTTGTATGTGAACTTAGGATGGGGATAAAGTAACTAATCAGTTAGAAAGATCAGGAAAGGCTCCTAATGTGAGATTAAAGGTAAAATGAGAATGTGCAAGATAATGTCTGAGCAACCAGTTAACTACATTTTAGTGGAGAACACAGTCTGGACTCTTTGCCTTCAGGCTTCTGGGGGAGTGGGCACCGCTGTCACTGGTGGGTGCCTGAAACTATCGCAGCACCCTGGATAAAAACACCTGTGTGATGAATCTGTGCTGTATCTTCTTGGATGCCTGAGCCTATCCGAGAGTGTCCAGCCCTCAAATGGTGGTCTTAGAAGCAGACTCTGGAGCTGTCAATTGTGACCAAGAGGGAGCAATTTTACCCCTGGGGTGTGCAGTACCAGCAGTCACAGAGGACCGGGGAGTTGGCAAGAACAGACCCATGGAGGAGCAGCCAAGAGTAGCATTTTTTTATTATTATTATTTTAAAGAGAATAAGGGAATGCAGGGTAGGGAAAAATATTGTGCAATTATCCCATATGGTTTCTACTCATGGAGGTCGTTATGAAAATGTGTGGGATACATATATGCGAAATAACTGAAGTGTGATGAACTGTTTTAGGGCCCAGTAGGATGAACCTTCAAAACCACTGAAGAATTCACTAAAGGCCTTCTTCTGAGAGATAGTGGTCTGTCAGTGGTAATTTGTATACAGGGATAATTCAAAGAATTGTATAATGCAAAAAACTGAGGAACTTTGCTGCTGAATGTGGTATACCTCTGAGAGAGAGGCTTTAAAGCTGTGAGCTTCAAATCTAAATCATGTGTTTTCTCATATATTCTGAGAACACAATCCAGAGGTCTTGGTTTGATTACAGAGGTGTCTAGGATCCCTCCCCAAGGTTTAGGACCTATCCGAAGAATGCAGCTGCTTCTTTCTATGTTCTGCATTTGAAGTGTAATTAGCCTTTCTTGATAAACACCTGTTTATCAATGTTTTCAGGGGAAGCACACTAAAAACTGTAGACATATGATGAGGTTTTCATCATTATTGCTTGAGTCTGTGAGGAAACATATTTTGGTGTTCTGACTTGACAGATGACAGGGAATGAGGAAAAGTCCCCAAAACGCTCAGGAGAACAGAGTTGTAATAGGCAGTGATAACAAAAGATAAAATGATTCATTGGGCATTCATGTCTGCACAAAAGCATCCCTGTTTCACCTTGATATGGCATACAGAAAATAGACAAGACCCATGCTTTACAATCTAGATCCAATTCTGAGTATCAGGTTCTAAAGAATAAGGATAAAAGAAGTATCTGGCTCTCTACCATCCTGGACTATGTGAACTTCAAGTCAAGGCTGGCAAGGTGTCCCCAGCTGTGCAGATGCCCCATGGGGCTGCCTGGAAGGCACTGTGTAACTTCCACAGTCAGCGGCACAGCATCTGAGGCAGGTAGCATGGCTGGAAGGACTGTCAGTCAATGGCATTTTTTGTGACAGATACGATTGGGAGAATAAATTCCCATTGAGGCATCTTCTTGCTTTGCTGTCACCTTTCACACCTGACTAAGGCTCTGACTCTGCTAAAACCAAATTGCTCTGATTATCCCACCATTACTCATGGCCCAGGAGGAAATAGCCCACTTTTGGCCACAACACAACAGACAGAGAGGGAAGAGTCCACATTGAGATCCAAAGCATTTCATCTAAGCCACGTCATAAGGCTTTTAATGAACATAATTTTTGTGCTTACCTAAAAGTCAAAAACAGCTTCCCATTTCACTGAAAATATCCTGCACCCTAAGCCACACGGTAACCTGTTTTCAAGACTGTCCAGTGGATGAGCTGCAGCCCCCACAGAGGATCCCAGGGAACCAGACATCCCAGGAGGAGACTGGAGGCTCTGACAATGTGAGGCAGGTAACTTGGATGAGACAACAGTGAAACGAGAGGAAAGTAAGATTTCTTGCATGTCCTTATCTCTGTACAGATCCGTGTCATGCTGGTCTAAAATCCAGTCTTACCTCTGAAGTTTTGGAGGAATAAAGAGGGAACATATGTGTTGTACAGCATATTGACTCTGTCCTTCCCAGTGCATTGGAACATCTGGATTTACGTAAAGCTTGGACACAAAATGATGAGGATTTGTCTGATGTTCCACACAGGATGAATGTTTTCTCACTCACATAAATCCTAAATAATACAGCTTTACAGGATGCAGTGTTGGTGTGAGTCTGCAGTGTTACCCTTTCCGGCACAGATGCTTCCAGCCCTGTGTTCCACAGGTGAGAGCAACAGGGCAGAGTCTGCACCCTGGTCTTTCCCTGGGACCACAGCTGACAGCTTCCTGACCTTTTCAGGAGCAATGGGTAGTGAGAATCCCACCTTGCCTGGAACAGTCACTGAAGACCCTTTTTCTTGATCAGGTCTAAGAGATGAGACTGCAAATATGCCTGCTTATTCTTTTTGTCTGGAAGTAGCTGACAACAAACTTGAGTTGCTTGTGCCTTTCTTTAAGGACTGAAGACAGTCTGCAGACACCTAGAATAATGGAATCACAGAATCATTTAAGTTGGAAGAGACCTTCAAATCACCAGGTCAACCTGCACCACACAGTGGGTTATCTCATGAGGGTCACTGGCTAGCCTGCTGGTGCTTCCTACCCAGATGAGCTTATCAAGCCCACAGACATTTTCTGATCTGGAAAAAGACTAGAAGCAAAGCCAAACCCCAGAGGTTTTGCTTTATTCAGTGTTAGTCATGTGTAGCACTGTGGGTTTTTGTCCCTGCCCTGTTGCTGGGCTATAGCTCTGAGCCAAATTCTGGTGTAGCTACCAGGAACAGGAAGAAGAGCACCGTGTGTGTTTCTTCAGTGTGTTTGATCAATGCACCTGGTTGCCGAAGGCAGCAGTGGTGATTTTTACATGAGTTTTCTTTGCTAATACAAGCTTCATAACAATGAGTTCTCACACTTGCTCTCTTTCATTCTGCCTTTCCCTGTTAGTTTCACACACATGTATGCACACACAGGAAGAAAATAAGCTTCCATTATACATTCATTTAACTTCTGTAATTTAGCTGCAATTGCATTTAGTAGGGGGACAAAAAAAATCTATAGTGGGAGACAACTGCTCCAGAGTTAAGTAATGAAAGGTCTTTGGGAGGCAAGACGGTCTGAGTCTGCCTAGAAGAATCCCGGGAGCACCCTTTCAATGACAACATTAATTTCTGGTTACCAAACACCAACAATTAAGAAGTGGAGATCAAGGCCTTGCCTTTGTGAATGCATTGCCCATCACAGATGTGGTTTTCTGTGAGCAATTACCTTGCCTACGTATAAAGGCTGTGGTGGACGGATGGCATGAGGGCTCACAGGAACTAACATCTCTTTTTGAAACACAGACCAGAAGGGAGATGTGAAAACTCTGTGTCCCCAGAGGAGACTGAGTGATGGTTGGTGGACCAAGGAAAGTAACCACTCCTCCCCCTCCCCACCCTCCCAAAAAAAAAAAAAAAAAAAAGGATCTTTTTGAGTGTTCTGGGTGTTTTAGGAATGCCTTGAGTTTGATGAATCGTAAGTTCATTTCTCATTCCTGTAAAGGCAGAGTCAGTCTGGATTCAGAGTGGAGCTCTGCTGTGGAGAGCAAAGTGATAATCTGTTTTCTGAATATAAGCCTCTGCCACTGTTATCTTGACACACATTCATCAAGTTATTAAATTGTGCCTTTGCAGCACTGATAGAAAAGAACAGGTTTGAGCAATTGCTTTTGTTCATTGGTATGGACTTTGCTCAATATGCTGTGGGCTAAACATACCTCCCAGGGGCCCGGGAATGACAATCTGGGATTGCCTTAACAATCATGGCATGCTACCCTAAAGCCCTGATCTCATGGTCGAAATGGGCTTGTACCCTCAAAGGAAGGAGAAAAACACTGGAAAACAAGCAAACAAAGGGCCATGTAGAAGATGCTAAGGAGTTTTAGCTGGAGAAACAGGATCCAGATGAGAATGTTAGAGTGATTTTCTGATTAATTTTACAAAGAAATACAGTTTCAGGTGATCGGGATTTGTGTCATCTGCATGACAGCATTTGCATTTAGCCAGAAGAGTTGTATAGCTCAGCACAGACTGCATATCTCAACAACTCCCTTCTGCTCACAGGTGAGAGATTTCTTCCCTTGGTTTGTGGTGCAGCTTGGGCATCCCCTGTGGGATGAGTACATCCTCAGAGCATGCAGAAGCCAGGCAAACAAACCTAAAGCAGTAGAGCATTGAGATTTCTTATTGATTCCTTCATACTTCTGGTGCGACAGGTCCATTGCAATGCAAATGTTTTTGCATGAGGTATAAACATCGATTCAGAAAATGTTGACAAGAACAGCAGGCTATGAAGGATAATGAACACTGACATCAACTCATGCTAGTGGAAGCATAAATGTCACCACTCTTATAAATAACCTAAATGCCTATAAACATTTCCAACCCAGTGTCAGCAATAGTAACAGTGACATAATGGATGGGGACCCAGTACTCATCTTTCATTAGAAAACTATGATGGTACAGAGAGAGAGAGATGTTACCATACTTACATGCTGGAGAACATAAATGCCATTGATTTCCTTGTGGTTTTCCCTGATAGGATAAAGCTCTGCTCAGAGGAATGAAAGCAAGAGTGTCTGTAAAGTCTTCCTAAGGAAAATTCTCACATCTTATCTTCAACTATGAGTCACATCGGACAAACATCTTTTAAATAGCAGTGCCTTGGCCTCACTAAGCACACTTGATAGATCATCTTCAAGAAAAATAAATAAATCCATAAATCAATTTTAAAAAATAAAAATAAATGAGTTTTGGCAGTTCTAATGAAAATACAGCAAAGCCTGTGCATTGTTTAAGTAACGTAAGGTGGTCTGGGCTGACCTCTCTAGAATGCAGAAGCTTCAAAAGCCACACGTAAATGGTGAGGGATTAAGCAAATGAAAGCCTACCTTGTCATACCTTAGTCCAGTACAGACATTGTCCTGGACATACTTTTACGCAGCATGAGCCCTGGATTCAGTAATAGCTCATTCACTTACAGTATGGTCATTTTGGATGAAAAAGGCACATAAAATCTTCCTAGTCTTTTTTTTGGGGGGAAAGATGGGAAAGGAGGAAATGGAGTTGTATTTTGTGGTTCTGCAGTTTGAGTGCTATCTTTTCTCTTCCCTTTCAGTGGCCTTGCTACCTCAGAGATGGTAGCAGAAACACTAAGGAGCTGGTTCATCCCTGTATCACTGTATGATGCCCTGCTCCAAACAACCCTCAGGCCTGAAGATGAACAAACTGTGGAGGTGGCAGGCTCTAGAAAGAAGAAGCACTTCACCCTTGCTCCTCACTAACTTCAGCAAGGATTGGTAAGCTCATGTGCCTGAAGGGAACATCAGAGCCACTGTGGGATAGGCAAGAAAAGAGCTTATCTGGATCAGGGAAGAACAATGGCAGCTCAGGGAGAGGTGTGATTGAAGGTGCATGGTACACATCTATCTACTAGCTCTCAACAAAGCATGGAATCATGCCTCAGTGAATCATGGGACAGAGGATTGCATTCATCACATGCCCTTGTTAGTTTTAGCTTGCCTTGGTAAATCTACCTTTGCATAAATGCTTTTCTTTTATATCAGAGAGTTTACACAATATTAGCATAAAGCTCTGTATCACAAAACACCGCTCCATTTTTAAAAGTCCTAACAGTTAAGATTTTCCTCCTGCCTGTAGGTCCTTTATTTTCTTGGATCAATGGTTTTCAATCTACCTGTTCTAAGAAGAAGGTTAATCTGGACTCTGCTAAATGCCCTGAATTCATGTGATGGTAACTTGAAAACACTCTCCTTCACAGCGGGCTGAAGGTTTTCTATGACCTACCTTGCATTTTTAATCCTGTTCCAATATGAGAAATTCTAGTGTGGGTCAAAAAAAAATTTTTTTTTCTTGCTTAGCAGTAAGTCAAATCACCAAATCAAAGAGTCTGCGTTGTGAAAGGAATCCAAAATAACTGGACACCCAGCTCAGACTGCAAAGAAGATGAGCAAGTAGCTCCTCTCCATTTCCATGAAATCACAGCCATGCATTCCAAACTGTCTGTAAATGTTAGAAAATAGACCTGAATAAGCTCTCAAGAGGTCATCTTGTCCATGCGTGTGCCCCAGTGCTGGATCACCGTGCTTTTCTCATTCCTTAGATTAGTTTATCTCCCCTATTCTTAAAAACCACAACTAGGCAGAGAAAGCACAACTTTTCCAGTGTGTAACTGTCCTCCCACAGAGAAAAACTATTTGCTTCTGCTTTGCAAGATCGTTTAATATCTTTTAAGAATTGTCATGCCCCTCCACTCACCTTATCTCTTTTGAAGCTCAAAATCTCCATTTCTTTCAAGTTCCTGTGTATCCTATTTTTGAAAGCTCTGAACATTTTTGCTGTTCTCTTCGTGCCTCTCTCTAATTAGTTGTCAGCTTTTTCTAGGTGCCATGTGTGAATGGGACACTGTGCAGTTATTAAGGCTTGGTGTTTTGGAAAGATTACTTCACATGTGCCATAAGCCAATTAAAACTCTGCAATGTCTGCAACGTCTGCCTCATTCACAATAGCACAACACTACTGACTTGTGTTTGGCTTCCCATCCGTCATAACTCTTACACCAACTACTGCAGCACTTCTACCAAGCTGTTCCATCTCCCTCCCTTTACTTACGAAGGTGTCTTGCACTCGGCCATACTCCATCCTTTCTTTTTTCAAAAGTAGATTCTTCAGTTTATTCAGGTTGTTCTGAATTCCTGTCCCATGCCTCCAGTTGGTGGCAGTACCTCCCACTTTGCTGGCATGTTGTGTGCTATCTGCAGACATACTTTCTGCTCCATCATGTTGCTCATTAGTTGCAAATTCATCATCTAGCATAAATCCTCTGTGGTACCACACTCAATATAACCTTCCAGTATGATGATAAATCACTGGTAACAGATGTCTGTATCCCAACCAATAGCTTTCATTCGTCCTGGAGAAATTTTATTGTCTGTTTATGTGATTGTCACTCAGCTAAGTCTGGAATTTAAAAGCAAAAGAAATGGGGAAAAAAATTGTGACCATCACTAGACATTAGCTAAGATTTAAATAAAACTAAGTACAAGACTGTTTTCTTTGACTTGTGAGTATTTGAAATAACTTTACCACAGCCTCAGGTCCTCTCCGTGTTTGTTTCCTCCAAGTAGCCAAACTATGTGTAACTTATGTACACCTAAATATATATACACTTTTTAGATAATGACAGCGAAAATTCAAATGCATTTACGTCTATAGCTTTCAAAGGGGTTGCTTATTCTGTAATGCAGATGCAAATGTTAATGTTTAGCATCTGTTGTTGGTAAATACCACTTTAGAACAGCCTTCTCTCTGCTGTCTGGGGAAACAAAAAACCCTGATCTGCCTAGACTCTTTGGCTAGACTTTGCATCATGTGCAATATTCACTGTACTACCACCGTTGGGTTTGCAGGATTGTGTAGGGATGCTGCAAGTCAGAAAGCTTTGCTTCCTCAGGCAGAGAAGCAGCTCTGCGCCCACACAGGGAGAGCAGAATAGGAATGCAGAGTCCTGCATCACTGCTGTGGCCAGGCATGGCTCCTAGATGGGCTTCTCACTCAGATTTCCTTTGGTTTTGTTATCATTGCTGCTGATACTGGTGTTATTTCTGAACATTTGTTCAGTGAAGCTCTAAGTGGCAGTTTCGGCCTCATAAAGGTTGTTATCTAAGCTCAAAAGATATAATTTAAGATGAGGACAGTAACTGCATATTCTTGTTCTGATTCAGTCAGGATAAAGCATGATGAATCAGAGTTCATTATTTTGACTTTCATTGTATTTACGCCTTTTGCAAGAACTTCAGTGCATAAGTGCATGGGGTAAACATACACAGCTGGCATAATAGCACAGATGCAGGCTCACACTACACTTGTCTTTTCTGTCAGCTCTTCATAGGGGCTGAATGTACAAATTATAGTCTCAGCAATTCTCCATCGCAAGGGAGTCGGTGGTGTCACATTCAGAGACATGGATTCAGTGCACAGATCTGTTTCCATGGCCCCTTTTAGCAAGCTGAATGGCAAGCTTCCTCTCAGACCGTGGCTGCCAGTGAACAGGATGGCAACTTCATATTTGCCAGCAACCCCATTTACTCCTCTAGAGCATCCCCTCTGCATCTGCTCTCAAACTGTGTCCCTGAAGAACATTCTCCAGAGAAGGCACAGGCGTGCAGTGCGATTAAGGAAACAGCAGGCCACTGAATTTTCTGGCCCATGTTTCTTCTGTGAAAAAAAGAAAAATCTGTGTCAAAAACTGTGTTGACCTTCCAGCATTTTTCCCAGGTTAAAGATACTTGGAGTGTCGACACTTTTATCTTGTTTTCATGCCAGTTAAGATTGAATGCAACCTCCTCAGCTGGAGGGTTTTTCATTTCATTTAATAATATTTATTTATTTATTTAAGAGGTCTTTCATGTCCAAGAAGTGCTCCATATATTTCATAAAACAGATACCATCATCAGGGTAGGGACAGATTAGAGTTATATTTAGAGAAGAACTACCATCACCTAAGGTAAGAGGATACCGAGACATTATTCTTTGTCTTATCTTCTCCACAAAAAACAGACTCAATGATCCCAGATCAGAGTACAGAATGACATGAAGAATTAATATTGGAATTACAGAAACTTCTAGCAGCACTGGAGTGCCATTGGTGTTCCACCTTCTTGGCCTGTGAGGGGCATGAAGATTTTAAAAACAAAATATTGATGCCATCAGACTGTTTTCTCTTTTTATTACTGTGCATTCTAATTGCTCCATGTGTTGCTCAAGACATATCAAAAATGTTTTGTGGCTTGTCAGTTGACACTAAGAGTATTTTCTTATGAACTGCAAAATTAATTATTTCAAGAAGAAACTGAGTATGAGTTAGACTACATATTTGCCTTGAAGGAGGTTTGTGCATAACATTACATAAAATGTAAAAATGATGCTATGATACCCTGGAGAAATCCACATGCTTTCTTGGGGACAGCATCCTTCTCTTTGAGAGAAAACCATTAGATAAACCATTTCTGATATATACAGACATCGAACTGAAAACAGGGAAAGTCTCCACTATAGAAGTATTTATTAATGCCCCCTCACAACAAGAATATAGAGTTCACTTTTAATGGTAAGTTATGTAATGTTCTTCCAAGATCTTTGAAGTGGAAGAGGTCATTCTCATTTTTAAGTTTGGAGAGCTCTGAAGAGCATGCAGGAAACACAATACTACATAAAATCAGTACATTTGCTAATAAAACTTTTCAGAATGTACCCTTTAGAGGCTCACACCATGCCATGTAAGCCTGGGAGGAAATTAGAAAGAAATCTGCAACCACTCCAAACTATGCCAATGTTTCAAAATCAATTTCATCAGGTAGACCCAAATGAATGCTTGGCTTTAACTGGTTTGGCCCTTTTGTAATTTAGGCTGGCACCAGAAAGATCTAGCCTGCTGTGGTCAACAGGCTAGAAAGAGATGGGTAATTGGTTATCTTAACCTACAGTCATTTCCATTGTATTGACTTTTGTCAAAATGTTTCTGAGGTCACTCATCAGATATTTTCTCTGCAATTTATCTGTAACTCAGACTCTGAAACATTCAGGCAATCTGAAAGCATTGGGAGTACGGGGCAAAAAGTTGACTCCTGAGCTGTAGCAGAGTTGTCATGAGTCACCCACCCACTGGAAGTTTATTCTAATGTGCAAACATATCAGTGATGTTGAACACACTCAAAGAGCCCACTTACAAACTCTAGTAGTAGCCATTTTTTGTCTTAATGCTCATAGTGAGGTGGCCTGCACAAAGTGACATATCACTTCCATTTCAGTGTATAGTCAGATACTTCAGCATACAGGACAGGATTGCATACTGTGGATGTAATACCATGCTGTCTTATGATGCTGAAGGAAATGGGAGATAGTGCATGTTCTGTTTAAGCTGTTCTCCGGCTTGGAAATTTGAAAGTATATATGTGAAAGTATGATGATGTGTTTTTAGGCAACTGCGTTAGCATAAAGTGCAGGGACAGGGTAATAAATTTTGCTTTTAAGGCACTTCAGAGCTTCCCTCTAAAACATTTTGAGCTACGTGCCTGCTCTTCAGTCCTTCAAGTCTCCCATGGCCACAGGAATGTGGCCACCCCACAGAAAGACATGCCTACTGTCTGCTTTCCATGTCCTCCAGAAATGGCCCTTATGCAGAAAGCTGAAACACAAGACAACAAAAATGTTTTCTCTATGCTAGCAGGAAAGGTGACTGCGCAAGCTACTTTTGCAGGACCTGTTTGTGCATCACTGCTGCTTGTGCAGAGCAGAATCACAGAAGGGCAGCCAAGGATGTGACCTTGCTTTTAAGAGACAAGTACTTCAGAAAAAAAAAAAAGAAAGAAAAAAAAAAAAAGAAGAAAAAAAAAAGAAAAAAAAAAGTGCTTCTGTCACATATTGTATTTAGGTCGGGTTTCACTGAACTGGATAGTTGCAAGAGTATTTGTGTCAAAGGCTTGGTCACTGGTGGTAACACTGTCAACAGCATGGCATTGCCACCTATAGACAGCAAAGAAAAAGCAGTCTTAGATTGAGCAGCTTCACAGAGATTCCTAAATTATTTTAGGGACATGGTAGAAATCACATATGAGGCAACAGATAAAAATAATCTGGCATCTCCTCACAGACTGAACATCCCATGTTTTGTCTTTTAGATGTTTAGGACTGAGTCTTAACAAGGAGTATTTGTTTAAACGTGTAGTTTTTAAAAATCAGAACCATATCCTTTCCACATCATCCTATAGCACATCAGCCATGGGCGAACAGATTGTATGCCAGTTTGGAAATGCTTTAGCTGTTCACATATTTCATAAATAACAGCAATAATGTGCATCCAAACTAGTATTTGAAAGATATGGACAGAGAAAATCAGTAATAAAGTTTGTGCAGCCTTATTTTATCAGAAACTCTGGCTCCCACTGCTATCCAATGGACAGAGTAGAAAAAGATGAAGTCATTCAGGACTCCAGCTTCTAAAGAAGGACTATTTCCACACAGTCTTTCTGATAATACAGTCAACCATCTCCCTGCTCTGTTAGCAATTCACTTTGGGATTCTTTGCATATAAAGACACTTAACCTGGACCTGTCCTTACGTGGGGCATGCCTACCCTTTTGTACTTGGTTTACATGGCAAGGGTTTGGTAGCAGGGGGCTGCAGGGGTGGCCTCTGTGAGAAGAATACAGAAGCTGCCCCATGTTAGATAAGAGTCAGTTTCAGCCATTTCCAAAGGGGCCCGCCTCTGGACAGAGCTGAGCCAATAAGTGATGTAGTTGGCACCTCTGTGAGAACAGATTTAAGACAGGGAAAAAATGCTGCTGCACAACAGCTGCTGGGAGAGAGAAGAGTGAGAACCATCCCTGCAGCCCCCACCGGTCAGTGCAGCAGGAGGGCAGGAGGTGCTCCAGGCATGCAGCAGCAGTTCCCCTGCGGCCTGTGGAGAGGCCCCTGCTGGAGCAGGCTGTCCCCCTGCAGCCCATGAGTCCCACATGGAGCAGATCTCCATGCTGCAGCCCGTGGAGGAGCCCCCGGTGGAGCAGGTGGATGTGGCCTGGAGGAGGCTGTGGCCCGTGGAGAGCCCCCGCAGGAGCAGGCCCCGGGCCGGAGCTGCAGCCCGTGGAGAGGAGCCCACGCAGGAGCAGGGGGTCTGGGGGGAGCTGCCACCCACCCGTGGGGGGCCCGTGCTGGAGCAGTTTGCTCCTGGGGGACGGATGGACTCCGTGGTACGGAGCCATGTGGGAGCAGTTCTTGAAGAGCTGCTGCCTGTGGGCAGCCCCCACAGGCTCAGTTCGGGAAGGAAGGCATCCCGTGGGAGGGACCCCACGTGGAGCAGGGGCAGGGAGTGACCGTGAAGGAGTGGCGGAGACAAAGTGCTATAGAGTGACTGCAACCCCCACTTCCCTATTCCCCTGGGCCGCTCAGGGGGAGGAGGTGGAAGAGGGTGGATGGGTGGAAGGTGTTTTTAGTTTCTTTCCTTTGTTTCTCACTTCTCTAGC
The DNA here is from genome assembly GCF_013377495.2 of Cygnus atratus. Lineage (NCBI taxonomy): Eukaryota > Metazoa > Chordata > Aves > Anseriformes > Anatidae > Cygnus > Cygnus atratus. The sequence goes on from NC_066396.1 coordinate 43,616,105, forward strand.
TTGTTAGTAATAGGCAATAAAGTTTACTAATCTCCCTCTGTTTTGTCTGTTTTGCCCATCATGATAATTGTTGAGTGATGTCTCTGTCCCTGTCTCAGCCCTTGAGACCTTTTCATCTTATTTTCTTCCCTTTCAGGGAGGGAGAGTGAGAGAGCAGTTGTGGAGCTCAGCTGCGCACCTGAGTAAAACCACTGCACTTTTTCGAAGCAGTCAGTACATCTGGTTTGTAAAGGTGGTGTACTCTCATGAGCATCTCAAGAAAAAGCAAAGCCATGTGGCTATGGCTAAGGTACAAGTCTATGAATCTTTCATTCTCTGTTCCATGGAGGGCAGAAAACTCTGTATTCTATTTAAACCTGTTTGAAAAGGGTCATATTTTCAAATATGGTTGCCTATTCTTAAGCACTCAAATCTACGTTTGAACACCCCATTCAAAGCAATCTGATAACATTTAAGGCAGCAAGTATCCCATATTTGAAGTTGAAATTGTTCAGTGCTAATGAAATGATTGAAAATTAAGACCTTTCTTTGTTAACATGGAATATACTTAGTTAAATGCGCGACTTTTAACTCCCATGTAGTCATTTGGGCTTAACTCTTCCATTTAGTATAATTCTCGTGTGTTAGCCTAAATAGCCCTGAAAGATCTGTGAGCCATGGCAGGCTCTTAAGGACATTTTCAAAATAGGGAAAGATGTTCTGTTTTTGACAGCATGACAAAATTCACACTCTAATTTTATTTAGCTTCCAGAATCTCTAAAATAACCAACAGTGGGTAAGGTCTGTGAAACCAAGTTTGAAAGCAATATAACTTACTTTGTTTTCTCATGTTTCTGCCAATAAAAATTAATAAAACAACTCCCTAGAAAACTTTGACAATTCTGTAATGTTCATCAGCCAGCCAGAAATGATTTCTTTAATGTATTTTTAACACAGACTCCCCATAATCAGGGAGCACTCCGTCACACAGAGGAAGAAGGCTTTGCCCTTCATGCATTTGATGTATAGCATGCTCCTCAAGCCCTCTCATTTCAGTCTCTACATGAAAACACATTATCACGAGGATAAACCACTCACTTAGGCAAATTGCCTAAGCAATTCAAGTACTGCCAGACAGAAAACTGTCTGGGTCTGCTCTTTTGTTCAATGAAGTCAGAGTCCTTCAATGAGGAGAGGAAAGTGGGAGATCAGACAGAACAAGAAGGTTGTCTGAGAACTTATTTGATCTCTGCAGTGTTGTCTGGAAGGCTATGAGACACCGGTAAACTACAGAGCTTCAGAAATACTAAGCTGAGCATTTTAGCATTCTTGCAAAAACAAATTCTTGCTGACTGTGTAAACCTGTTTAACTCCATTTTGTTGCACTCCACTTAGTACAGTAATGCCAATGTAGAAAAAAAAAAAAAACAAACAGACAAACTACCTTTAATAAGACCAAGAGTAAAGATATGAGAAAGGTGCATGTATAATACATGTATGTAGCATAAAATGCATTCCTTGAGGCCATTATAATTGAGACATGAAGAACTAAATACTGCAGAAACTGCAGGAGAATGTTGGGCTTCTCTCTTCACGTGCAATGCATTCGCTTATTTGCTAAACGTGTACACAGCAGGACCACAGAGGTGTATAGGACAGAGAGGAAACGGGCGGCATAGTCAACCTGGTTATGTTGTCCAAATGTTCATGGAAAGAGTGTTTATTGAAAATAAATAATTTTTAAAAATCAGCTGATTTATTGGGATCTTTCACATGGGATGATAGTCACATGGGAAGCTGAAGCTCTTGAAGAGGATAGTCAGTGACAGTCTGTTGCACAGGTCCTGGTCTGGACTGTGAATTTTCATTCTCCAAACCAGGCACCAGTCCCATCTGAGCACATGATTTCTTGTTCTTGATTATCTTAAGCTACATAAAAAACATTTCCTAACTCTCTTAACTATGAAAAAAAAAAAAAAAAGACTTTTCCTTTATGCAATGACTTTTCCTGCACCTACAAGACCAGGTTCTACTGGCTATCTGAAATTCAATGTGGTTTGCATTTCCTGCAGCAGGAAATGCCTGGGGCATCACTGGATGACCAGATTCTCCACCCAAGATGTTATCCAACACACATGTAGACATGCAGGTGGTGCCTCCCCTCTAGCCTGCACACAGCAGGAGATGCCCACAGCATCTCTGTGGCTGCCCAAAATCCATGCATGGAAACACCTGTAATGATGAACAAGATGGCTTGCGTTGAAGCTGTTCAGCCCTCCCCCGCGTGGAGTCAGCCGATGGGCAGAGATGGGCTGGGGAGCTGCTGGAGCAGCCAGGCACCAAGAGCTGAGTGTGCACAGGCACAGCCCTGGTACCTGGCCACTCCACAGCAGCAGCTCCCATCCAGGCTTGACATCAGGTTCAGAACGAGGAAAAGTTCGCTATGACCCTGTATTTAATTAAATGCATTCAATGAAGTTAATCTGCTCTAGAAGTTTGCAATCATGGAAATTCCAATGGAAAATAAATCCGTATTTGTCCACCTCTAGCTCAGGATACAAATGTCAAGAACTTTTTAACTTACCATTACCAGCCAACTGTGTATTTCACCATTACCTGTCTATTTCCCAGGCATCTGCCTCCCACAAAGGCTGTTCTTTAACTGCCTAGTGCAGTGTGTGTATACTGAGGCATTTTAGTATTTCTCTCCAAAATTAAAATAAGATCACTGCTGGCAAATGTGGATTTTCCATTATAGCATCTTATACAAAGAACAAAAGACAGCCTTCAGTGGGATGACTTCAATTACAGATTGAAGGGGAAAAAAATAAAAAATAAAAGCTAGAAGCAAGAAACAAAGTGGAGAAGCCCAGCCAACCCACATCAACTCAAAAATGAGGAAGCTCCAGAGTCCTCAAAGTATCATGAGATTTGTTTAAAATCTGTGAGATTTTAAAAATAAACATTGGCCATTTCTGTACACCTTGGCTGGGTCTCAAAGCAATTTGCAAAGAGGACACCCTGCTATTATCTTCATTTCCCAGACCTCTGAGCACAAGGAAGTAAGTTATTCTGTGATTCACAGTAAAACCGGGAGAACTGGCAAAAATTAACCATGAGCAAAACTTTGGAGCATGCACAAGTGACTATCTTCATCCTCAGTCACCACCCATATCCTCACAGGGACAACTAACCAGATTTGGAAATTTGTGCATGCAGGTAACTGGTAACTGGTACATAGCCAGTGTTGGAAATCACATATCCTCCCAAGTCCTGAGAAAACTGCAAACTACATGAGGCTGCTTCAGCTAGCCAGATTAGTACCAGATACTTGGCTTTTAGGCTGTATTCTGAGTTCTGAAAAGGGAAGGAGAATTACTATCCCTTGCATTGCTGATCATATATCAGATTGTTTATGTCTTTCTACCACAAGGACAAACTATCCTTGAAATGCCAAGCAGTTCGTGAAGTGAACAAATGACAGAAACTGTGCAGTAATGTATTGCAGACGAATACAATCTGATAATCAGCACATTCAAAGGGTCTTGTATTTGAGATGGATATTTCAGAAACCCTCATAATCTTGCTCACTGTGACAGCAGATAGATTTCTACTCTATCCATTGTTTTTTGTGTTTGTTTGTTTGATTGTTTTTCATAATATAAAACTTTAAGATAATTCCCAGTCTTTCCAGTGAATGTGATACCAGCAGTAGGAAAGTCTTCTGTGGCAAAATTTAATCCCTTTTTGTTAAAGTTAGATGTCATTCAGAGCAGGGGAAAGTGGTGAGAGGAAGCAAGTTTTACGTGGTTCCTTTTGGGAGCAAATCCACCATTTTCACTTCCACTGATGGTGCAGCCTCTGTGGAGCCCCCAAGCACTGGGGGCTAAACTCTGGTGGGGAAGAGCAGGGCTGGGCCACAAGAGAGCCCCAGTGCCAAAACAGCAAGGAGGAAAATGACACAAGAGATTTAGAAAGAAGCAAGGACATGGGATTCAGAGGGAAGAGTTTATTTCTCTGCAGATCCATTTCAAAACCTCCTTTGGCTGAATAGCCTTGCTCTGAACTCTTCACTTATTTATGTCACCATATTTAAACAACCTTAGAGGAAGGTCAAGAGCACATCACATTGCCATGGGCCTTTTGTTTCCCGTCGGGTGTCTTGTTTCCTTCAAAGATCACTCAGCTGAAGCCTACACAGCAGTGGACCTGAAAGGCTAGAAGGAGGAGGTGGAAGGAGAAACAGGAAGGCTGGAAAGAATCAGGCTTTTTAGTGACACCACAAAAACTTACACACTGGTCTATGCAGATCTCTACAGCCTTTTAAAATCAGTAGAAGCAGAAACCTTTACAGACCACACCCTGTTGCATTTGCTCTGCAATTTGCCTTTTTTTCACAACTCTGCTCTTGTGCCTGGCTGGCCATAAATAAAATAGAGTTGAATACTGGTATTGGTCCTAAATTCTACTGACCATCTTTCCTCTTACCCTCCTAGGACAGGACTTGTGATTTTCTGTGTGAGACATCTCTTGGAAAATTCATTTTATGTGTTCTTCACTTTGCAAGGCAAAAATGAAAAAAATAAATAAATACAAAATTGTAAAACGATGAATATTTAGAACAGTTACAGCTGTATTTATGATAAGATAAGAAAACAGTTGCACTCTGGATACTCATGCCAACAAAAACTATTCCAGCTGACCTCTGCTCTGAATAAATAGAGATTATTTTCTAATAGTACAAATGATTTAAGAGGAATAACAAAGTAACTTAAAATATAGTCAGGAAAAGGTTATTTATAAATGACTTCTAAGTGTCCTGGGATTTGCCTTACTACAGCACTGCGACATTTACTTTCAACTAGAATTATTGAAATTAAATACCTAAAGACATATTTAGCCACCTACATGAGTTTTTCATCTTTCCTGAGAAACAGGAGCTTCTCCAACAGGAAACACAGACACACACACAACCTCTGAAAATTATGTCACTATTTAAATCTTCACACACAGATTTCATTTGGCAATTGATTTGGACACTGTTACTCTGAAAACTCAGCTAGTTGAAATTCTATTGTCTAAGATCTCCTTTTATCTGGACAGGCATGTTACGCCCAAATGCCGTTAAATCTTATGAAAATTGTCTTGATTACCACAACTTCTCAAATATCAGTTCAGTGGTTCAGTTTAAACATGCAAGTTGTTCTTTGTTGCATAGTGTTTTATGACAGTTATTAGTCAATAAACCTTTAGGTACATGAATAATAATAATTATAAAAATTACATCTATTGACTTTTTTGTGTTGCTACTGTAACATACAACTAGGTGACACCAATCTTTGTCTATTAGACATATTTGCATAAAAATAACTTTCTTTTAGCTGTAGTACATCTTAGTGTGTCTTCTCTGGGATATGAAAGGAGAATTCCAAATTTTCCGGTTTATGAAAGGTCTTCTCATAATTCCATAGCTTTCTCTGTCTTCCTTGTCTGATACAGTCTCACCTGAGAGCTTCATAAGAAGTGCAATATTTTGCCCATTATCACTGCAGCAATTTATCGAGAGTTTGTACCATAAACACACACAGAAAAAAAAATATAAATAAATAAAATAAGACTTTAAAATAAACCATAAATGTGTGGTCACACTGTGGACTGAAAATGCCCTGTGTTGATTTAGTTTAGATCAATCTGTTATTTGTTTGTGGTTTGCAACAGATATAAGGAATAGTCAAACCAGATGTCTTTTATTTCAGAATAAGAACCTGGGCCTGGAAGACACCAGGTCTGCAAATACAATTTACCCCACAGATGTGGAATAGTTGGCTTTTTTCTGTAGCTACAGTAAGGGTCATCCCCATAAACTCTAAATGACAAGGCCATAAAACACTTCCTTATAAAAAAGCTGAAAGATTAAAAGCTACTAAACCTACAGGACATGCTCAGAGGATTGCAGGAGACACCAAAGCTTTTTCAGTATTATGTACTGAAGTAGTGACGGCTGTGAGTTCAGGCAGGATGTGCAACTGGAAGTCTGTGTATATATAAGAAAAAACCAGTACAAATCCTCCTGTGGACATGCATTTCAGCTCAAAGACAGTTCATTTAATTTCAGCACAGATCTTTTCCTGATGAGGGAAAGTTAAATTGAAATAAATCTCCTTGAAAAAGGAAACAATACTATCTGTACACATTCTTTACCATAGTTTAACAGCTAAATCTGCTGAAACTCATGTCTGAAATCCATGCTGAAGTGTGCACAGTCTGCCAAAAAAACTTGGCAAGGAAAGTGGAATGGTAGAATTGTAGAATAATTTAGGTTGAACAGGACCTCCGAAGGTCATCCAGCCCAACCTCCTGCCTGATATGGGCTTAGTCAGAGCAGGTTCCTCATGACCCTGTCCAGCTTAGCTTTGACTGTCTCCCTTCCAAGGATGGAGACTCCACAGCCTCTCTGGGCACCTGATCCAGTGTTTGGCTAGCTATATCGTGAGAAAGGTTTTTCTTATATCAGATCAGAATTTCTTATTTTCCAGCCTGAGTCTCTTGTCCTATCACCATGGATCTTGGAGAAGTCTGGCTATTTTTCTCTCTGTAACCTCCCATTAGCTGTAAAGAGCAATAAGATAAAGATGTGTTAGACAGACCAGAGAAGAGTTGCTTCTGAAGGAAGAAAATTGAGTGATAATTTTGGTGGTATAGGTTAACTTTCTTCTGCTTAATAGCAGAAATAATGCAGTTGGAACTCAGATGTGGGTAAAGGAATGGAGGAGTATGTTATTAACTCATGCGGCAAAGGGCCAGAAAAAGCAAGAAATTGTCCTAGCTAGGGCATCACAGACCTTGTAATTTAATAGTTATGCCCTGACAATTCACATGTACTTTGTTGATTGAGTGAATAGATTAACTCCTGCAACACGGGCAGAATAAGGGCCATTGCAGCTCTCCCATGTTGGCTGGGAGAGCAAGTGAGATGATGGCAAACCTTTCAAAAACAGCCCTGCACTGACAAATGCAACTTTAGCTCAACTCTTCTGTGCAGCAATATAGGGAGAAAAATACGTCCAGTGAGGACACCAGCTCTAGTCGTCACAGTGAGGACAAGAAGCTGGACTGAAGGTATCCTGATCCACAGTTCAGTGATTAAACATTTATGTCGTGTCCCAAACTGGCCTTTGCAAACTGCCTCCTACGTAGTTTGCTTTTTGTTTCTGCAGCTGAGCAAGGGCTGTGTTTTGGTAGGTATGTCCGTCTGCCATCTCTTCTGTGTCCTGTGCTGGGTCAGAGCCAGCAGCCCTGCACTAGGGAAGGAAGGAGTGTAGTCCCAGGAGGGGCTTCATGCCCCAGCTGCTCCCTCCACTCCCTCCACTCAGACCCTATCATGTTTGACAGAAAATTTCCACCTAAGGACTCAAAGTTTAATTTGGAAAAGCAATAGTCAGAGGAGAAAGCCAAGCAGATGGACACAGACACCTGATTTGGGGTCTCATTTGCATTTTCTAGGACAAGCGTTTAGAGACAAAGGGAGCACATCTGCCTCCTGCATAAGCAGAGGGCCAAGATTAGCAGTGCCTGAGGATCCTGGCTGAAATGCAAGCTCCCACACAGATTTTGTTAATTTGCTAGTGTTCATTTAAGGAAAAAAAAAAAAAAAAGGGAAAAAAAGAGAGTTTTTGAGAAATAAAATGCAAGGAACTGAAATAAACAATACCTGTTTCAAAGCTGGGTTGTAGCCCTGCCCTGCTCTGGTCTGGTTAGAACTGAGGATGGACATACAACAGCTGTATTTTCTGTTGTGTGTCCTACCTTTCTCATGACTGACGCTAACACAAATCACTTCACTCTCACTAAAACACACCTACATCTCCCAGAATGTTTTTTAACAGGGTATACCAGAAAATTTCACATTCCCCAGTGTAAGAGCGTCATATCTGCCTAAAGTCGTAGTGGGAGTCAGATAAGTAGGTTTACTTCATACAAATAGGAACTTCTGTGGCTTTAGGTCAAAATCTCCCTTAAAGCAACATAGGACTTTTCTGACAAATATGAGGTATGACATTTTGTCTAGAAAATGGTGTCCAAAAACAGCAGCATGCCCCAACATGATGGTTTGTTGGACCTAGAAACTGGAAGGGGTAACATCACAGCATTTCTAAAATGCTGGGTGACTTTCTGAAGTAGTGAAGCAAGTCTGATTCAGGAAGTTGATCTGTTGAGCCTTTGTGCTATTTGTTTTCTGGCTAAAATCATGTATTTTCTTAATGGCAGTAGGTGGAACGTATCCCTTTTTGCTGAGTTTTCCTGCTGCATAGTTAACTCATCAACTTTATTTGATAGACAACTTTATCTGAGGAATTTAGAACTACAGAATCACAGACCTTCCCTAGTTCTGCTGGTCACACTATTTCCGATGCAGGCGAGGATGCCATTGGCATTCTTGACCACCTGGGCACACCTCTGGTCGTTGACACAGGAACAACCAAATAGCTATAGCTTCTCCCAGAACAAATGGTGACAGTATTTCTTGTTGGTTTCTTCATGAGGTTCCTTAGGAGAACATTAGTCTCAAGAACTGGACTTTCCAGAGGCACATGGGGAAATGCTAATTTCTTTTCATTCAATGTGATTTATATGGGGTGATAACTGAGCAACTGAGCTGAGATGATGCAGTCTGGACAGACAGGTAGGGAAATGGGGACAACTGGCCCTTCAGCAAAGTTTATTTGAGGAAGCATGAAAAAAATGCATGGGCTTTTTGTCTGAATTTCAAACATCCACTTTTTTCCTCAGGATGGATATTCCCTCTCTGCAACTACAGTTGTTTTACATGCAAGTAATTTTTCTTCTATTTCATTTAACTTTATATGTTTGTGTGTCCATGTATATATACGTACATACATAGGTGTATGTATATACGTGTAGAAAAAGCCCATATACAGAGAGGTTATCCTTTCTTCAGCGCTGCCTCACTACTTCCAGGAAAATGCTCTACTGACTTTCAGTGGCATTCTTTAGTGTCTGGAATCTTCCAGCTAGCCCATTGTATCTTCCAAATTAACTTGACCCTTTAAGCAACTGAGGACAGAATAACAAGAAAAAAAAAATCAGCAGCATCATCAGATCAATTGTCATTCATCAGAGCATCGAGTTCTTGAAAGATTTAAGCCTCCCTAAAGAATTTTGAGATGGACTGCAAGGAGATGGTTGAAAAGATTAAACACCACCTTCTCTGGAAAATTGTCCAAGCTGAAATATGTCTTGTTTGAGAAACAAAGAGAAATAAAAATAATTTGGGGCTATTATTACAAAAGTCATCCATACTCTGTGCTGACTATCAAAGATGAGCAGAATAAACATGACTCAAGTATATTTCGAGATAAATAATACAAATAAGTTAATGAAAACAAACAAATTTACTGAAATTTCTGAAAAGGAAGTAAAGTTACAGAAAAGTTGTTGGACAGTCACTGTATAAGGCCATGATATATTACTTATATATAAATTAAATCTAATAGAAGAAAATGGCTCTTCATTATTGGACAGCTATAACATACAATATTAAAAATTATTCAGAATACTTTAGGGCTTGGGTAAATCTCAAAGCATTTTTTAGGTTGTTTTTAGTATAAACTCAGGCCCAATAAAATGCATACAAGAAGAAACTCACTGGCTAAATTAATAGTTTTGTTGGTGTCAGTAGCAAAACTTTCAACCATTTACAGGCATTCAGCAAATTATTCCACACAGTTACAAAGAAGAAACTTAAATATTTTACATATCTTCTACATAGCATGGTGGTTTACACAGATGTATACATAGAAATTTCCATACATAGTTACTATATCTTGAGGAAAGATTATCTTCAAGTAGAAGAAGACATGCCCATTTTTAGTATCCCAATAAAATAGATTTCTGCTGAACTAGATGAGAAATTAAAATAATGTCTTCCGAAAAATCCCTGGTTTTTTTTTTTTTTTTAGACTTAAAAGATCTGGCCAACTGGCCATTTGGGGGGCAGTTCATTCCCATATTTAAAAAATGTAAATTGTGCTAAGAAAAAATGTGTGTACATTTATACCTATATATATAAATATATAGGTTGTACCCATATACAAATTTTCAAACAAACAAAAAAAAAGAAATATATATATATATAAATTAACACTCTATGATGACTTTCATGTTGCCTTTCTTCTACTTTCTTTCTGTTTGTCTGCTTTCCCTCCCTTCCTGCCTGCTTTTTGCACACAAGCTGGTGCACTATATATAGCTCTGAAATTGAGTGTCGTCTTTAAAAATGCATCTCTTGTCAAGTTTTGCTGGGAGCAGCTCCACATGGAGGGCTTGTTGCAGTCAGAGGCTGACAGGGACTGCAAGAGCAGGCAAGGTGCAACGACTGTGGCTTGGGTGGAAGAGGGGAAAAGAGTGGCCAGCATGGGTTTTCCTTGGCATTTCCACAACTGCACAATCTTCCCCATGTCCTTTGGGTTTCCCTCAAATCCCTGCCCGACCTGGCAGCCTCCAGCTTGCCCATCTGGGCATCAGCAGGACTCCTCTGTGCTGCTAATTTAGTTTGGTCATGTTTACACACAAAAAGGGCGACACCACAATTTCATGGTGGTTATTATTATTATTATTTTTTTTGGCACATTTCTACATAGGTGGCCATCGGTACCACAGCCCCTCGGACTCACAGTGGTCATGCTTTGCTAGTAGACCAGCACCAACTGGTGACAGCAGGAGATGAAGATGCACACATGTCAAACTCATGGGGGGAGAGTGAATAGGAAGTGAAATCTCCATGCCAGAGCACACAGGGCCCATGCTCCAGACCCCCTCACCTTCAGGTGTTTGAATGTGTTGCTGAGGTCTGAAGCAAAACAGAGGCATAGCCCAGTGACCGAGTCTAATACAAAAGCAGCAATTTCCCATCTGCCCCAAATCTCATTCTCAGCTGTCCCATTACAAGCACGGAAGAGTTTCAACCTTCACTTCTGTGGAGGATCTGTGAATTGCAGCCAGAAGTTAATAAAGTAGGTTTACAATTGTATCACTGAGGTTTGAACCTCTTCTGAGTGATCTGGCTCAATTTTATGAATCCCTAGTCCCTATTAATATATTATATCTGAATTAATTTCCCCTTTCCCCTGTTTCCTCAGATATTATTACACCTTATTGCAGTTACATAAATTCACTACTCTAATACCATCTTCTTGGTTATTAGGTAATGTGGTATGCTCAAAGGTGACTGGGTGATTGAAATTGCATTATTTTCTTCATTCAATATCCTGAAATACAAACATTTGTGCTGCTGAGGAACATAAGCAGAAAAGACCCAAACACAGTCATCATCAAGCAAGATTTATTCTTACAGTGATTAGACCAGGCTTCCCCAGACAGTAACCAGAATGTCAGAGGTGACTCCCTTCAATGCAGTGCAAATGATACTGGCAGCCACTAGAATGGCTGGGAGTTATTTTCTTGAACCAGTCCCAGAGCATGAGCCCACTATTAACACAGAGATCAAAGAAAGAGCCAGATAGTGTGCCATACTTGCTTCACAAACGTTTGGTTTTCATTTTTGTGCTCCTCAATCAAAGAACATTAAATGAAGAAACTTTTTGACCTGTGCTGTTACCAAGAAAGTAGTTGGTTTAAATCCATCAAGTGGCTCAAATCCTTTGCTTGGCAAAGTCCTGCCATGAACTGCAGTCTTGTGCTGATGTCAAAGGCTGTAGCTGCTGGGAGACCAGCATGTGCTGACAGCTGGCAAGAACATGGCATGGGGGAACTGGGAGCAAATACACCTTCATAGACAGAAATTGTGGTATAGAGCGGGAGGTGCTGCCAGTTGTATGATCCTGGGGCCAGGTTTGGCACTCAGGTCAGTTTTCCACAGGTCTACCCGTCTGAGTTGCTTTGGTTTCTGTCTGCTTCACCATTTCAAATCAAGTTTTACTACTGTTTCTAGAAGTCCTGAGACGGAGCAAAGTACCCTTTGCATTTATAGCCCTTATGTTATGTGTGGTCTTAGTAAGCTGCACTGAAGCACAGCACTACTAGTTGGTGTCAAAGCAGAAAAAAATGCAGAGCAGCTAAAACTGCCTCCTTCATTACTAAAATCTGAAAGTGGCTTTTATGAAGACAATACCCAATTAGTATCTTTGGGATTTGTGGCCTCTCATGAACTAAAAGTGTTTTCCCCAATTTTACATTTTTATTAATTCAGTGTCAATGTTAAATATAGCACTCTTTATCTACCATTCTTATCAGTTCATTATATAGAAAGTAAAAATAATGGAGACAGAATATTGTGAGGCATGCCTGTAAATCTCAATACAAGACGGCACAGTATGGCAGATACTTGATCAGACATCAGGAATCATTACTTGGTTAATTTGTGTGAAATGAAAGTTATGAATGCAATCTCTTAAATAGCACTCAGCTAAACGGGTTATTTTTCCATTGGTAGCAACATTAACGTGTATCTTTAGTGCATTGCGGGAGGAAATGGCAAAAATGATCACAGTCATCTTCATTTTAATGCTGGAGAAACATGATGAGTGGTGAATGATTCTTAATATCATAACTGTCTATATAAAATGAGATGAAAGTGTAACTGGATAGCATTGTTCATTTTAATTCTTTCTGAGATCCATCATTCTAGCATGCTGTTTTCTCTTGCCTTCCTAATACTTTCACATTTGATCCTCGAAACATGGAGAAGTGCAACTTCAAATATTTCTGGCATGCAAATAGCTATTCCTTCAAACATCTTGAAAATCAAAGAAAACATTGTGGGCAATTTCAATAAAACAACTTGCTTAATTCAAATGTGTCTAAATATATTTTGTGTTTCCTCTCTTGTATGGTGTAAGCAGGTGTGCAATTAACTACATAAGTGCACCATACAAGTGCATAGAGAAAAGTATGTTGTGGGTGGAACGCACAACTTGATCCATGCAATCACCTAGTATTGAAAAACCACCACATTTTCTGAACAGGCAGGCTTCTTCCATCTGCTGCAGCATTCAGCTGAAAAAGCTGCAGCTGTAGCTAAATCACTCAGGAAAATCTCCATTCTCAGCACCAGTAACGACATATACCATATCTCTGCAGAATGACTGTTGTTGCTTCTGATTTGCTCATTTAGCTGTGTTGATAAGGCAGGTGATAAAACAGAAGTTCAACAAAAATATCAAAAAGCTATTCTATTCACTGATGTTTATTTAATGACCTGGTAACAATTGGTCTGGTATCATGACCAATAGGATGGGCATGGCAGGGAGTGAGCTCGCAAACTGGGAATGCTATTGATACCTGATCTTGCTCTGCGTGATTCAATTCATGTGGCTGCCTACCACATCCCAGAGAAGCTGCTATGATGCATGGAGTTCCCCAGGGGTCAGTCTCACAAAATGGAAGAGTTTTATTTGGTGGGGCTACTGGGGGTTGGTTCTTGACACCAGGAGAGCATAGGCATGGCTTAATTTCAGTGGATACCTTTTCTTCACATAAAAAGAGGTATATAAGAGGTTCAGTCATTAATTTTCAATCAAAAAATGTTCTTAGCATCCCTTGGAAATAAAAGGGGGACTTCCTGCAGTCCATTCTCCCTGGGCTGTATCTGAGTTAGTATATCTGGACCATTGCTGACAGCACCCTGACTCTCAAGGTCTTCCACTAAGAGTACTCAAGCAACTCAGATTCTGTCTGTTCCCCTCTATCCCTTATGGCTAGGACTCTTTTTCTGTTACTGAAATGAAATATTCTTTGTTTCAAACAAAGCTTATGGGTAGTACATAAATCACTCTGGCAATCATTTACATCCTGGAAGGCTACTATCATGGTCACTCCTTCAGTTACTCAACCTCAGAAAACCCAGTTCTTTCAATTTTTCTACAGTGGTCATGTTCTGCAGACCACTTCATTTTTTTTTAAAATTGATCTCCTCTAGCTACTCTCTACTCCTTCTTACAAATTTCCTAAAGAATAATGCCTTAAATATAACATGTAAATCTAGCTGAGGACCCCCAGATGATGGAAAGAAAGGAATAATTTCCTTTTGCATCTTACACACAACAGCGTATTACAAAAAAAGCAGTCCTTTTTTTCCCCTAGCAACATCAGACTGCTGACTCAGGTTTAGTCTGACATCAGCTGTAACTCACAAATACTTTTCTGCATTATTATAGCTTGCTAGTTAGTCCTCTTCATTTCTGTGCTTCCTGCTTCCTCATCAAAATATTTTGCACTTGCTTCTGTTGATTTCCATCTTTAATTTCAGACCATTGCTTTAATCTATTAAGAATTTTGATCTTCAAGTCATGAAAAGATTCTTCAATATAATTCAACCATTCCAGATTACTGTTATCCATGAATTCCACTTCTTTAGACCAAGTCATTAAAGAAAATGTTGAATGAAGCAAACTGCAGACACCTATACGACTTTGTTAAAATAAGCTGTCAGTTAGCAATCCATTAAATTTTGCATTATAGACCAACCAGTTGTGTACACTGTAGTGTTTTATTCTATTCTGTATTTCCCTTTGCTGAAGAGCCCACCAGGCCCAATATTGTGGAAAAGCCTTGCTAAAGTCAATATATGTCACACCTGCTGCTTTTCTTTATTCATTTGGCTTGTTACCTCCTCAAAGATATGACCAGATTGGCTTGATGTAATACATTCTTCACAAATCAATGTTGGAAGTATTTAATCATGTTTGTTCTCCTCTAGGTGCTTACAGATTGATTACATAATCATCTTAATCACCGTTTTTTGTTTGTTTGTTTTTGTTTTTGTTTTGCATCTTCCAGGTATTAAACTTAACCTGATAAGTCTACAGTTTCTCAGGTCATACTGTTTTTATTTTATTAATGGCAAGTACTGCATTTGACCTTCTCTAGTCTTTAGAGACTTTCTCTGTCCTTCACAAGTTCTTGAACTTAATAACTAACATTACAGAAAATGATTGGGCTACTCTTGAACTTCTTTAGGATGAATTTCAGAGGTGTCTTTACCTTGAATGCTTCTAAATTACTGTTCTAAATTATTATATATTTAATATAATTTAATATAATCTAATCTAAATATAATTTATTTAATAATAATTTAATAATAATATAATATAATATAATATAAATTATTATATTATTCTAAATTTCTTTCAGCCTAGTCTTTCTTGTGAACTGTATATTTCTCTCTGTGCTAAAGGTATTTGCACTAGTGGTCACATCAGTTACACACCAATAAACTGAAAGCAGAATTAATTCCCAAAGGTCTAATTTAATACTGTGCAGCTAACCTGGGTGTTTATCATCCTTTCATACTTATTTTTAATCCAATGACAGCATGTATTTAACAGAATGATTTTTGGCACCTCTAGTTTTCTCCAGCTGTTAAAATATGTTGTTGTGGTTTCAGTTTCTTTGAACTGCCTCCTGTGCTACAGATTTGTTTTAACTGATTTTTTTGTAGAATATTTTTGGTCGGAATTTTCTGTAATAGCTCGTGAACTGTAACCCATTAATAGCTACATTCATCATTATTTAATTAATCATTTCTGATGGTATTTTGTTTGGCCTTCTAGTAAAACAGCTGCATATCTCTAATGTTTGGGGGACAAAATTCTTCAGAAAAAAAAAGGATCCTGGGACTAAGAATGAAATTAGATCTTTGGCTGTTTATTGCCTTAATCTTTCAACATGTGCAGGAGTCAATGTGGCCCAGTGAGAAGCTGTGCAGCATATTTTTTCAAAACAATGTGGGTTTTGTGTGTGTGTTTTTGTTTGTTTATTTCTTTCTTAATGGAGACTGAGACAGAAAGCAACATCCAGATGAAGCATTTTCCCTGTGCAGATGTGTGTCCCCTAGCTGGTCAGTATAGAAGAAGATTAGGAGTAGTTTCTGCTGATGGAGGAGAACTGCCAGGATCCTGGAGCTGTCTATGTGGTTTGTAATGTGTGGAGAAATCAACAGTGAAAGTCCCACCACCCTCCTTGGGGGCAGCATGGAGAAACAAGCAAGAAGGAGGGGACAAGTTGACCAGAGGGGTTGTGGAGTCTCCATCCTTAGAGATATTAAAATCTGACTGGGGAATCTGAACAGCCTCCTGTGGCTGACCCTGCTTCAGCAGGTGGCTGGACCGGATGATCAGCAGATGTCCTTTCCTACATCAGTGTTTTGATGAAGTAGCACGTAGCCCTGTCCTTCTACTCATGTTGCAGAAGAAGCCGCACTGCATCCCTGATGAGGAGCCCACAACAGTTTCCATGATCATACCGTATTTCCTATCACACATACTATGCCCAAACTTTTGCCAATTCCAGGTGAAGTCCACTATGCTGGGTTTCTGGGTCAAAGATGATTCTTTAATTATGATTACTATTGTGTTTTGTATCAGCATGAACAAAACAAAAAATATGTATCAAAGCTATTATCATGACGTGTTAGTTACAGGCATACCCTTTGCCCTGAATACAATACTGTACACTTCAGTGTGTGCACTGTTGGGCATTTCTTCTTTCTGTTGCCCTGTTGTAAGCTGAGTGGTTGTTTTAATAAACAAGCAATTACTGGAAAATTATGTTTATCCCCAAACAGTTTCCTTTCAAGAATAATAAATCTTTTCTTAACTTTTTGTTGTATGTTATTCCTCACAAAAGCTGACTTCTTTTTCTTTCATTTATTCCTTTGGACTAGGTCCACTTCAAGCCACATGAAGAAAATAATGAATCAATTGATCAATTAGTTGGATCGATAGCTCTGTTTTGACATTCTACATTAAGCAGTAACTAATTGCCCAATTCTAAATGCTTTTAAAAACTTATCTAGGAAATCAATATTACAGTAACTACATTTTAAACAGAAGAAGGAACACAGCTATGCAGGAGGAAATGGGTGGACATAACCACGGTATTTGCCACAGCAGTAGGGTTTTCTGCTGTTTTCTTCTCTTCTTTCTCATGTCTTTTTTTTTTTTTTGGTCCTGATAGTCACTTCCATTTGTATAAGGGCAATCAATAGCTGCTCACCCAGATCTTCAGCAAATGGTCACCAGGAAATACTGGCTTTTGTGGGAGCTATCAAGGAACAAATAGTGTTACTTCCTTTTTGTACCATATGGTCTTCCTGATTCACAGTGAAATGAATGCTCAGGGAATGGGGAGATATATACAACCTTGGTAACACTTACTGACCCAGCTTACTCCAGCTTCTCCTATATTCAAACTTCATATTTGCCTTCATTCTTCATATTTTTCCACCCCCTGAGGGGTAATTATTCCTACTCCAGTGAAGTAGGGTTTCAGTCTGTTCTATGGCAAAGTTAAACACATTTATTTACCTATCTGTTCTCATTAATGTTTTCTTTCTATCATGTTCTTATCTTTTATTTTCTAATTGACATACTTTATTTTTTTCATTTATTTTTAGGTGTATTACCAGCCATTGAATGGTAACATTCAAAAAGTGTATAATGCTGATATTTTGACTTAAAAAAAAATAATCCCACAGTAGCCAGTTTTTGCATTTAGAGACCATAGCTTATGAGAACTGGAACTGTTCCAGCAGATGCTCCCCCAGCTCATAATACTCTTGTAGCAATACCTAATCTTATATGAAATTGCTGTGAACATCTTAGGCCAGAGCAGACAAAACTGATACACCATGAAGTGATTTAGTAAGTGGTGATGTTGTCTGGTAAATTAAAATTCCTGTGAAATCCTCATGTATATGAGGATGTTGCTACTGATTTGAATGATGCCAGGATTTATTCCGGCAGGTGTGAAACCTGTAGTGTTTTTTTTTGTTTGTTTGTTAGTGGTTTTTTTTTTTTTTTTGGTTGGGAGATGGGATGGGGAGGGAGACAGGGATGTGAGGAGGCTAGAGGTAGGGAAAGAAGCTGGTGAGAAAGTTTAACAAGCAGTCTAAGGACAAACCTCTTGACTGAGAGTTCCAGCACACTTGAGTGTTCATGGATGTCTATGATATCAAATTTTAGTGAGCAAGAGATGCAGGAGGCATACTACCACGCATGAGTAACATGCTGGATCTGCACCGTTCTTGAAGAGCACTTATCCCAAGAGGTAGTTCTCATAGTTCTGTGTGTAGCATGTGTGTTTTCTCATTTGTGACAGATACCCTCAACAAGTGAGCAATTCAAGGCAATTCTATATCATATGTATCATCTTCATTTAATGAGCACATCAAGATGATTTCATATGTGTGTACTGTAATAGAAGGTAAATGATCCTTTTCATTTTAGCTTTTTCAAAATCCATCATATTATACAAAATATGAGAGAGATGGAAATTGCCTATGTAATAGATTTGGACTTGCCTTGAGTAATTTAGGAATATTACATGTTGGGTTGGTTGTTGAGCTGTCTGCTGCATGCATATGTATTCATATAGTGAGTTAATTTGATAACTGGATTGTCAGGAAATATGCCCAGGAAGAATGAGAATTGAATCCCTAGAAGATACTTCAGACACAGTATGAGAACTGTTCAGTTTGATGCTCTTTGCAACTCCCTGCAGAGTTCAACAAGTTTAGTTATGGGTCCAAGTGTGTAAAGGAGCAAGGAATTTCAGTTAGGCTTAAATGAAGTCCAATATGGAGAAAAGGAAAGCTCATAGTGCAGTATGACAACCCCAGACTTTAGAGAGTACTTGAAAATTTAGTCCCCGTTTAAACACACATCAAACTGATTTCTTAGGTAAGACAGCTCCTTTGCAATTTTAAAAATCTTTACTTGTATATTGTTTGGTTGTTGTTGTTGTTTTATGCCTGCTGCTAAAATTAAATATTTATTTTAAGACAGCTGTTTGGCCTACCATATTCTTTCCCCTTGGCCACATTCTCCTGAATGGAAAAACTGCTTACCCTGTCAGGTCCAACCTGGGCATCAAATGTGGTTGTGTCTTGGAGTCCAGTCTCCAGAGCTATCTAAAAGGGAGTAACTCCAATAATGTGCTATAAAGAGGACAAAGGCAGAAGTATGGATAAAAAGCAAAGTCCAGAGTTGCCATCATAGGCATGACTTTTTCAGGACAGTCAGCTAACAGGAGAAATGGTGTACCAAATGATGAAATGATGAGTATTGTACCAGTTAAACAGCTGAATTTGAGACAGGAAATTTGAGAATTTGAGATAGTAGGAAGATAATGGAAATGACAAAAAGTAAATTAGATAAATATGCCAATAGTGTTTTTCAAACAGGCCACCCCAGCTGAACCTCAGAAAAGACTGTATTAATTTCCCAGAGATATATCATATCACCACACCATTAAAATATCTTTCCTGAATCCACAAAAATTCTTAGATCTAATTCTGAAGGACTCTTTGAAAACCACATGCCTATTTTACTAGACCTATAGATATTTAGCATTTCAGTTTAGTCAGTTGCAACCTTCAGTTCTATGTATATGCAGATAAGCTTGTTGGGATATTTTGCTAAGTATTACAATATCTATGAAGTGTCTTTTACAATGTGGTAAGTGTTGTAGAAGGTACCCTACCGTGAACTGTACAGTAACACATACGGCTCTTCATCTGTGGTGTAGGAGGAAGTCTTCCCATTGCCTACAGCGGTAAACCTCAGAGTGACCTCTGCTGATGTTTGAATGTTCTCTTTGTCCTCTAGAAGGCTGAACATTGAAAATGGATGAGGATAACTTCCCACAAATCTTTCTTGCCCTAGACAAAACAATGTATGTTGCCTATATTATTTATCATTGCTCTTACAAAGAGTGGAAAAGTCTTGACATAGTGCTAGAAACCTGGATATGAGTTCGCAATGGAAAACATTTTATGAAATCTGTTCACTCTGATCCAATTTCTTCCTGCTGTGTCTGTCGTCCTCTCATTAACCATGAGCAGCTTCCTGTGCCTGCACAAGAATCTTCATTGGTTTACATGATCCATGTGCTTTCAGGGCTCCAACCACATCATTCAACTATTTGGAATGTGCTTCTGCAGAGTAAGATGGACGCAATCACAAGTATTTTATTTTTTTCACTTCTAAGGTAGGCTTATAATAGGGGAGCCTGCATGGGAGCCAGGTAACACATTTATACTCTAAGGTAATGAATTAATTAAGAAAAAATCAACTTTAGCTTAAGGATGTTAACATAATAATTTTTCTCCCTGACCATCTTTCCTTGTTGTTCATAAATTCCCTTTTACTATTGACCCTATCATCCCCTCCTTTCATCTTAAGAATGCTGCTCGCAGACAGAACTTATCCTCGAAAGATATTTTTCCATGAGAATTACATTAAAAATGACCATCAGTGAGAGTGGCAAAAATACGTACTTCAAATTGAAATAACCTGCAGTGGGAGGTTTTAGTTTTACTGTAAAATGCTTTTCCTTGAGGGTTCCCTGATGCTCTTCAAGCTTGTATCTTTCCACATGGCAGATATATAAAGTATGTCCTACAGAAATATGAATCTTTCTGAGCAGTCCATCAAGAGTAGAACTAATAGGCCAGACCCTGGTCAACTCCCTCTAACACCACTGACTCCAGTAAGCAAACCTTTTGGATGAAATCAGCCTGATATTTTTTTATATGCACTGTTTCCTGCTGATTTTCTTGAAGGCAGAAATATGAAAAGAGATTCAATATGCTACAGTCCATAGCACCAGGCCCTTGAGACCATCAAAGTAATTAAGTAAAAGGCAGGTGCTTCTGATAATCTTGGATTTTTTTTTTTCAAAATATTACAAGTCTGATTGATAAAGGCAAACTGATACTTTCTGTGTGGCTAGACATTCTTTAATGTACTATCCTATGCAAGCCAAATGTGTCAATGTTGCATCTTTTCAATGAATTAATAATTCATACTAAACTTGTGGTCTCCGGTTACAAGTTTTTGTAAGGAGTTTTCATCTTTTGGCTAGAGTCTGGAAAGGGTCAATTCCTAGATACCTGGGGAGAATTGAAGTTATTGCAGATAAAGTTCATAATGGCTCAAAGGCTTGGGAAATTATAAGTAACATGGGAGAAGGATATAGTGAAGAGTGCAGTCAAACAAGTCAATCAAATAGACTCAAATGCAAATCCTACATCCTATTGAAAATATATGTTTGTACTTACATGACAGAAGCCTATATTCCAGGAAACAGTTATTCTGTGAAGAAACTCAAGGATACTGTATATAACCCGGCAGCAAAATCTCTTTTCATCAAGAATCAGGTATCTGCTTGAAAAGTCTATTCTACCCCTAACCATTAATCACTGGGATTCATGCAGGAACTATTGAGTGAAATTTTGGGACAGGGAGAGGAGGTCTGATCAGGGAATGACTAGTCCCTTCAGTCTCTAAAAATCTATGATTCTGTTAAAGTAAATACTCTGGTATCAAAATCTAGATTGCTTCAAAATAATGTATCTACTTATGCAAATCTCTTACAGGAGGAACAACATGAATACAATTACTTCTTCTAAGAGTGTCCAGCTGTGAATTGCTCACTGCAGTAGATGAAAAGTCTACCAAAAAAACTCTAAACAAACAAAAAAAATCAAAACAAAATGAATAAACACACCAACAAATGAAAAACAAAACAAAACAACAAAGCAACAACAACAAAAACAACAAAAAAAGAGAGGTAGTGAAGACAGCTATAACAAAGAAGTTCAATAAATATACTTTAAAAAAAAAGACTTGCATCTCATGTCTGTTAAGACCATTTTCACTGCAGGGTTCATTTGATTCTGCAGAGGCGGAACAGCTGAAGATTAAGCCTTATTCTACAAACTTGAATCACTCAATTTGATTTTAAAAGTCATTTAATCTTTTAATAAGTATTAAACATGTTCAGGTTTAACATGGAGAAATCATAATATTTCAGCATTGTGCTCTCCCCTGGATACACTCAATTGAAAGGCTGTAACCAAATATTAAAGAAAAAGCCATCACTTTCCTGAAGTCAAATCAAATTGTGTTTTGTGGTAGCAGCACATAATCAAATTGCCATTTATTTCACTGCAGAGCCTATTCTGAATTGATTGGCCAATTAAGCTATCAGTTGCTTTTTTGGCACAAATAACTGCCTTTGACTCATCTGGTTTACTGCTAAGTTCACAAGACTGTGCAAGATGCTGCACATCCTACCCTAGCCTAGATTGAAAAGTAAACTGTTGATTGCCTTAATGGTGAAGCAGAAGCCTTTGAAGTAGATGAGTACAGCTGAGAAGATGACATCCATTCCTTGCTACATCCTTTCAGATCACTAGGAGGCAACGTGTTCAAGATGAGGGTGACTCTCTGAGTACACCTTCCCCACACCCTCCCCTTGTCTCTTGCAGCAGGGCCAGCTAGACCATGTCCCTCCAGGCACCAGCACTGGTCTGCACAGTGCATCCCTGGTCACTCACTGACCAGTCAGTATTCTCCTCTACACACCCTAATTACTTGTTCTGGAGGGTAGGACATTGCCAAAATGTCGCAGACCCTGGGGTGACTTTTGAGCACTAGGGTACTTGACATCATGTGCTTTTAAAGTGGTGGCATTCCATAGACACTGCTAAGCCACAGAGTTGGGACCTTCATGGTTTTCTAACTCTCTGTATGGATTTTCTGCATTGCTAAAGGCCAGAAAAATCCAGGTCAAATTCCACTTAAATATCCCTTCTTGATGCTTCCCATCAGCTGAGACTCTCTGAAGGCCTAAGAGCAGCCCATGGGTAAAACTAGATGCAGGGGCGTAGATGGCTTTCTGGTGTGAATCTGAGCAACCATCAGTACTTCATGCTCCCTCTGCCTTGCTATGTAACTTAGCACATCCAAGGCACAGAATTTTTTTTTGGCAAGCAGGTAGTATCACCTTTCGTTAGATACAAGTTTTAGCTGAATTTTATCTCTGCTCTTTTTGAAGATGTAGTTTAACTCACAGTAACCAGCAGCTACACTGAACCTCTGTAAGGTCATTCTACAAGAAAAAAAAAAAAAAAAAAAAAGCTAATTGCTTAAATCATCTGTGAAAATGTTTCTTTCATGTGCTTTACTCTAATAGCCACATTTTTGGAAGGTTGCAGAGTTCTCTGGTTCTCTGGAGTTTTGGCAGACAGCCTTTAACAGACAAAAAGTGACTGAGAGGGTGGTGCAAAAGAAACAGTATTACCTAGAAATTAAAAGTAGTTTTATCACATATTTTTTCTTGGAAAATGCTCTGTCCTCTAGAAAAATAAATAAATAAATAAATAAACTACAAAAGCAAACAAACAAAACCAATAACTACCAAATAGCCAAGTCAGCTGGCTGTAAAACAGGTTGGGGAGAGAAAAGGAGTTTCTTTACAGCTTCTTGCTGCTATACTTACTAGAAAAGCTCTTAATTATCAGAGGAAGATTCTGAATTTTATCCTTCAGCCAAATTATTTTCTTGCAGCAAGCCTGTAGCAAAGGTAGACTTCTTTACTTGCAGTAACCAGAAGTCAGAGAGACCTTATTGTAGCTGGGAGCATAGCAAATGAGAGTCAGTGGTTCACATTGGAATACAGATTTACAGTTCTTATCAACCAGTGGACTGAACTAAGAGCTTTGGTCCTGATCCATCTTCTAGGCATGTAATCGAGATAGCTGATTAGGAAACACATCTGCTGTGTTTTCCTAAATCCCTAAAATCAGAGGAGAAATAGACCCTTACAATATGCCATTGGCAATTCAGCCAAAGACAGTTATGCACTCTGGGAGTACAGTACTTCCTGAGTGTGGAGATATCTTCTGGCACCCCAAATTTAGGACCTTCTGATTGGTGCCTAACATGAGGTAGGAGTAATCTTGACCTTTTATCCTGAATCATGCACACTCTGTATCTAGCTCTGTTAAGGAACTGCTGTGTATCCTGACATTAGGTAATTCCTGTCTCAGTTTCTAAAACTGCAAAATGATGTTCTGTGGTAGCATAAGCTCAGAAAATACCAAAGAAAAGAGAGTTACAGGTAGATATGCCAGCACAAATGGAGCTAAATTATGATTTAGTTTTAAAGTAATGATTGCATTTCTTATTTTACAAAGTCTGTTTCTGTTTAAAAACATAGTGTTGCTTCTTTTCTTAAAACAAGCTCACTTAAAATAGAAATATTTTGTTGCCATAGCAATGTTTTTCCCTTTGTAATTCTGTTATTTCAGGTTCACTGCAAACTACTCTGCATATCCAGGATTCAGAGATGGAAAAAAAAAATGCTTCAGATCATCTCCTCCATCCTTTGGACAGCATATGGTTGGTGTCTACAGCATGTATCAGAGCTGATATTTATTTATTCACGGTGTTATCTAGTGTCATTTGAAGTGACACAAATTGTGGTGAATTTAATAAAGTGCTAAATAATACAATTAAACGTATTTGTCATTATCCAAGCTCATTTTCAAATTTCTAGTGTTCTCTTTCGGCACAGATAAGAAGTCCATCCAAAAGAATTCTTTCCCACACCATCGTATTGATAGATAGTAAATATTCTAAAACTAGAGTGTATTATGCTGTGACTCTCTCCACCAACGTACAAAATTTATGTGACTGCTCTCAGAGAGAGCTTTCTGCTATCTGCCCCATTTACTTGGCTCTTGCCTCCAGAAGACCAGATTGAAGATCTAAGCACAGATTTTCATATCAGGGAGCGGCCTTACATTGAATATATTAATACATTTTTTATGCTCAGTGGCATGCAACTAGTGTCAAAATAACAGGGCCAAGACAGACATATACTACCATTACACAGAATAAAAAGATGGAAGATTCAATGAACTAATATATAAGTAGCAATGGATAAGAGTAGCACTGACTGTAGGTATACTGCTTGCAATCATGTACCATTTTGCAATGAATAGTAGGAGTTGTTTCTAATCAAATGCATTTTTTCCACTTGTATATTCCTAGCCAAAGGCACTACTTTAACATAATGTGATTTACAGTGCTGTGAGAAACCTGAAACATAGCATCACTGTCATTGTAGGAGATGAAACACACTAAGAGCTTGCTCCTCAGGGGAACAGGAGAGTGCAGCATGCCACTGACAGGCTGACTTGTTTTTTAGTCCTCAGGAGCTCCTCTACCTTATTCTTGCTTCCAAGCTCCCCTTAAAAACCACCCTACAAAATATACTGTCAAATGCACCAGCAGGGCTATTTCTACCAGGACTGGATGTCTGCATTTGAATTGTAAATCACAACCAAAAATATATCTCGGGGGCCTTGCAATGTTTACCTCAGTCACTGTTTTCCCTCCTTTGGCTTCAGAAGGAGAGAAAGTTCTAATAATAACCTTATAAACAACTCGGGCTTTAAATGTGTCAGGTAGCTGGGCTGGCAGAACACTGAGCAGCAAGTAGCTTTGTCAACAGTGTGGTGCTCACTTCACCTCAGGATTAGATTAGGAGAACTGCTTTTATTACTGGACACTTACAGCTCTCTGTTCTTTCTGTTACACCATGCTCTGAGCTACTCTATTTAAAATAACAGTTTACTTTAACTGTTGAATACGATAAATTATGATCACTGAAGCAGCACCATTGTCTTGAAACATTAAAAAAATCAGTAGGTGGGCAAGGAATTGCAGATGCCTGACAGTCTGGGTTTGGGGCTGCTGAGCTCAAAGATAAGGATGTGGTTCCTGGGATTCTCCCAAACTGATCTTCAAAAGAAGTCATGGGAGAAATTGCAGAAGAATTCACCTGGTACAGACAAATCATGAGGCTTCTCTTCTTACACTGCTGAATATAAAGCTTCCATGTTAAAATACTGTCTTTTCTCCTTAAATAAAAGTCATCTTTGAATAAGTAAAGCCTGTAAAATGAGTGCAGCTGCTTGTCCCTGACTGTAGCTGTGCTCTGGAACAGCACCATTACCAGCAAGCCTAAGTGACAGCCTCCACCTCTGCAGCAACACAGAAATCACACAGAGGACTCCTTGCTGGCAAAAAGCATGACATACTGTACCTTCTGCTAGGGCTTTGCAGTCAAAGACTGTAACAGCTTCGTCTGCCCCATGAATTCAGCACAGAAAAGGAGTCCAGCCCAACATTTCAGCATGGGTGCTTCAAGGCAGCTTCAAACCTCCCACTTATGGATCTATGGCCAACTCAGTGTCCATCTTGACCCACTACTTTCGTTCCATTACCACAAGGTTTTCCTGTTACCTGTCTCATGGAAGTACAACCATTTCCCCCCCAAAATAAGTCCGAAACTTCTGTTTTATATGAGGAAGCTGTTAAAAGATGGTGATTTCTGAGTGTGAGTAAACCAGCTAGTTCTGAAAATCATTCAAATACAAACCACGAGCTTGAACTGCACCTTCCCTTTTTTCCGTGCATGGTGCTTGACTACAGGTTACAATTGCTGGCAGAAGCACACTTCCCAAGGAAAACAAAGGCTTTGCAAAGCAAATATTCCCATGGATTTCTTATAAATATTTAAATCTTGCCTAAAGAGTGATTTTCAGAAAAAAAAAAATGCAATTGTAGAGATCACTACCATCCTCTCAGTGAAAACATCATCACAAAAATAAGTGGTGTATGCATGAAGCACTCCTACACTGTGTTAAATGAGACAAATTTATTTTACAATATAAATTCATTTTCTGACATACGGGCAAATGGAGAAGGATGCAACCAGACCAAACTCTACTGTGAAAAATGTACATGCAACACCTGCAGAAGTCATACACACTCGATGTGAGACTATAGTTTGCCTTACAAGACAGAGACTTTGGTTGCTTAAAGCTCTTCTGAAATGAGAGAGCAGGAGAGAAAAAAAAAAAGTTTATCAGAACAAGGAATGAAGGACAATAACTTTGCAGGTACTCAGCCAACCCAAAAAGGTTAGGTATTCAAGAATGGTGCTGCCTTGAAGAAAAGCAGGAACAGATATAAACTTATACTTTATTATACCTAGGACAATGAAAGTGAAAATGCAAATGAAAGATTCCCTAGTGAAACACAGGCTCCAGTACAAACATTTTTGGAAGGCAAAACATAAATTTTGCTTATGCAAAAAGAATTCTCTAGACATCCTTTTGTAGTCTCCCTGAAGTCCAGGAAAATGAGGGCAGACTGCTGCCCTTATGCTGTTTGAAACAGCCATTGCAAAAAAGCAGCAAAAACTTCACTCCAGTAGGGCTCTAATTTGGTGTGGAAAAAAAAAAAAAAAAAAAAAAGCATTTTTGAACTTCACTTTATACGCACCCTTTACAAAACTGACTTGTAAGTGTGTATTGAATTTCCAAACACCACTAAAAATAGAGGGCCAGTAAACCTCTGTTGACCGCTGTGGGTTTCTTTGACAAAGCCTGTTGAGCCACATGTGCTTGCAAAGATAATTCAATCTGCTGTAGGCTACTTGGGGTACATAGCAGTACTTGTTAGCATCTGACTCCCCACCTATGCATGGGAAAGGGCTTTTTTTAGTATGGCTCACAGAACCAAGCAAGTGAGAGCACCTAAATGTACCTTGGAGGGACTTCAGAAGATGTGCTCATCTGGGCTACCTGTGTTCGTATATGTGTGACTCTGGGCTGGTGGCTAACTGTCCCTCCCTGCTGATGAGGTCCACAGTCTGAATATTTTGGGGACCTTAGCCAGAGCAAAAAGGCCTGCCACTTCCTTGTCTTCTCAGCTTGTTCCTTCAACTCTCTGCTATATTGATTGTTATCATTTGTCCGTCTTGCATTACCATCCATGGATACTGTCCAGCCATTACAGAAATTATACCACCACACAAAGAAATGATTTCCTTCCCTCCACACACATATATCCAAGGCCTGACTTAAGTCATAAGACACTAGGCAGCAGATGGGTGCAACAAGCAGATAGGAGGAGCAGAAGGTCTTGGCAAGCCAATACTGATGAGTACAATAAGCAGTGGTTACCCCATGCCTGCTGTTTGCTTGTCCTGAGTTTTGCAGGGATCAAGAAGGAGGAGAGTTTTAAGGATGGATTTGCCAAAGGGCAGCATGGAAGGGAGAGGTGTCTTCACAGGGAGCTTACTCCATGCATGAAGGGCCTGGGAGAAGGTGCAGGATGGTCCCTGCTGATGGCTGTGCTTGCGTTCTGCTCCCTGGTGGCTTGATGTGTGGCAGTCAAAAGCATTTTTCAATTGTTTTTGAGAAACAAAAGAAGTTCATATGTAAAAGAATTTTCTTTGGTTCTTTTCCCCTGCAGAAAACACCTGGGTAATTGAATGTACACACACTAGTGTGCACACATGCCTTCCCCCCTCAAACAGAAAAGACAAGATTACATGGAGAGGTAAAGCACACAAGTCAAGAAATGTCTCAGTGAAGTGCGCACGGGCTTGTTCCCTTGAAAACACATAGTGTTTCCTTGAGTTAAGCAGTCACAGGTAACGGCAGCCCTCAAAAAACAGATGGGTCTCCAAAAGGTCAGATTATTTTCAGGCATGTTTCACCTTTAACCAAATAACTAAACCTTTTGAGATTCTTCAATGCTACTAAATACTTGCC
The DNA here is from genome assembly GCF_013377495.2 of Cygnus atratus. Taxonomy (NCBI): domain Eukaryota; kingdom Metazoa; phylum Chordata; class Aves; order Anseriformes; family Anatidae; genus Cygnus; species Cygnus atratus. Next base: position 43,644,543 of record NC_066396.1, read on the forward strand.
CTTGGTATTTCACTGCATAGGGAATGCTCATTTCCCTTCTAGTGGAAGATGACTGAGATTATAAGTGCTTGCTTATGGGTTGCACAAAAGAAGCCTGAGGTCTAATGACTCAATATTAAGCAGTAGTTTCAAGATGAATGCTGGAAACTGGAGAAATCCCTCCTAGGTATTTATGTGGTTTAAAGACTAAGTGAACTGCACGTTTCCGTTTAGCAAATCTGTGGTCAACTTGATCACTTTAATATGGCAGCTGAGGTGGCAGGAGGAGGAATTAAAGAGATTTATTGGAAAACCATCAGCTTAAATATGTATCAGACCACAGAAAGTTTCCAAAGTCCCCAAAGGCCAGTTTTGCTTTTTTTGTGGCTGTCTTTTTTTTTTCTTTTTTTTTTTTTTGTAACTTGTCTAGCTTAAATGGTAAATAATAAGTGATAATAACAACCAGCTGGTTCCCGTAGAATAGAAAGTGACTGACAGAGCAGCTGCCATTCTGCTTTCTCTCATTCCCCTTGTCAGAGCTTCATAGTGTCTGTTTAATGTGGTATATTAACAGCCCTATCATGAGTAGAAATATTAAACCCCAAATCCTCATGAGGAGCTCTGGTGAGCTGAGATTTGATTTCTGTGGATGTGGTTTTCCAGCGGAGCTGCCACCAGAACCACAGAAAATGTTCTCCTGTCAGAAATGCAGGGGGGCATGCTATCCTGAGCAGTAAGAAACAGGGCCAGGCTTCGCAGGATAATCTTCTGGAAGGTGGAAGAAATGGAAGAAAAGCTCCCTATTGCTTTTACTTGAATTGCATTTGTGGATTAATTTCCCAGTAAAATGCCACCATCTTCTTGGATGTGCAGGATCTAGGCATTCAGTTTCCACTGGCTTTCCTGGTAACTGTTGAAATCCTGTGCATTGCTGAAAATATAGGGGTTCCCGATAATTTTGGTAGAGGCTTGTTCCTGCCCAACTGACATTGATGGATCTTTATTACTATCTGAGATTAGGTTTTAAAGTAGTAGCTATAATTTCCTGGGTAACAGATTCATGTGATTCGTCCCATACTCTGTTCTTAAAATGTTGCATGTTTTTTTCCCCAAGAGTTTTCTGACTGCTTCAAGAAAATTGTCACTACACTCATCACCCCTGCGGGCCTCCAAGGCTTCGGGTCCTCTGGGAGGAATGTGACCCAAGAAGGCCCAGGCTGTCCGTGATGGTGTGAGAAGTGAGCAAGCAGGTGCAGAGCAGTTAAACATCCCTTACGGCACTGCAGGAGCAGAAATGCGGCCTTGTTTCAGGATTGGCTCTGTAATGTAATGGGCCAGAGAACCAAAGACCAGAAAGGGCTGCAGCATGGCGGATTAGGATGCTCCCCAAGGCTTCCATGCAGAAGAGAGCCAAGAGCCTTCTGTACTTAACAGTAATAACTTACTTATACTTACATCCCAGGAGTGTTGTGAGGCTTAATTAGGTAATGTTTGCAAAGTGCTATGCAGATGCAAAGAGCAATATAAGCACTAAGTATTATTAACTGGTAGAAGATTTCCACGTGAGAGGTCTCTACAGTCTGTTGGAGCTAAATGATTCAGCAGGTTCTCCAAAATTACGGGACAAAGCAGAGAACCCTCCCCCAGAAACATGAGTCCACTTTCACAGCCTGCCTTTCGCACCCCAGGGCCCAGGATCCCAAATTGCCTCTGTTACCCTGGCCTTCTCAGCACCACATCCCAAGGGAAGGCAGGAGGAGGAGTTCTCTGAGACCCTCGGCAAGACCAGGACAAGGCTGAGGTGGCCTGAACCGAGCATTGCCTGCTCTCTGCCAGGATAAAGACAGGTTTCTGTTCTGTGACATGGTCGCAGATTGAATTATACCCCAGTACCTCTCCCAGGCTTCTTTTTCCCAGTCAGATAAATGGGAGACCTGCCTCCAAGTGGGCCTGGAGCCCAATTTCCCTGGGATCCCAATGCTGTCCTCCCGTGTATTGTGGGGGTGAAGGTTTGTGCTATTGCAAAAGACAGAGGCTATGTGAAGGGAGGGATCCTGCACAGCTGTGCGACTGTAGCATGATAACAGCCCCCAGAGGGGGTGTCAGAGGGGAAGCTTTAAGAAAGGAGAATTTTAAAAAATGCTGGTAGTTGGAGTGAAGGTTGAATGAGAGTCCAAATAAATAGCAGACTCTTCTGAAATTCACCCATTCCTAAATGACAGCTTTACTGTCAGCCTGCCTTCCCTCTCTGTGAATGTAAGTGCCGTAAGTATGGGGAAAAGGAGCTTACTTGCCCCACCGAGTCCCAGCGGGTCTTCTGGCTGCTGTAGCACCCAGCTGAGCTATCTCAGTGGACAGCTAGCAGGGGACAGAGCCTGGGAAACTCCACAGGGGACAGAGGTGGTGGGGAAACACTGATTTTTTTCCAAGCTTGGCTGCTTGGGGTGTATCTTGCCAAGTGGAAAAGCTGCTAGGGTTTGCTATCCCACATTTGCTGGACAACTGCAATTGGCAAAACTGAGCAATAAATTCTTGCGTGACTTACAGAGTGATTGCTATACTTTTATACTTGTACATAAGCTGAACACTATGCACACAATCGACAAGCTGGAAATCTTAAGATGACACACAAAAACAAACAAAACAACAAAAATGTCTCAGATATGGTTCTCCAGACACGATAGAGACTAGAAGTCACATGACGTATTGATATTTAGTTCTATTGATGTTCAATTTTTCATTCAATTTCCAGCACAATGAGAATTGCTTGAACAGTAGCTGGTTACAAATGTGTTTTTACAATTATTATTATTCCTGCCTTTTTGTTCTTTTTCTTTCATACTACCTTTCCAGATGGATTGTCCAGTTGGCTATGTACAATAATATCTCACGTGTTTACACCAGAAGGAAAGTAGATATTTTGGCATCTGAAAAATACAGTGATATAAAAATGCTACATCCAAATACTTGAGATTTCTTTTCCCATCTTGGAGTCATCATGAATGAGGTGTATGTCAGTCAGTGTTGCGGTCCCGGTGCAGCTCACCACAGAGGTTATGCTTGGCCATACACAAAGGCTGCTGGTGCCAGCTTGTGCCACAGACGCCCTGGCAGCCCCGGGAGGACTCTGAACTTTCACCTCCCTCTGCCCCTTGGTGGCTGTGGGAAGTGGTTTGCTTCCTGCTCATTGTGAGTGTCCCCTCAAGGCTCCAGACAGGAGAGAGGTTATCCTCAGATGCCTGGGAAGAGGACATGCTAGGAAACAGAGGCAAGCTTTGCCTCCACCAAGAGAGCAACATATATATATAAACATATATATATATATATACACCAGCACTTCTTACCCTGCTTCTCTCTAGGCATGTATGGCACCAGCACATACCCTGCCTGCTAAGGCAAGCCCCCCAACACTGCACACGGGTAAGCATGTATGAGTGACCTCAGCCTACAGCTGCTCTGTTGATGCGACATTGTGCTCAGTATTGAGCACCCAACTCCACTGAGTGCCCACAAATTAAAAATAAAATAAAGGCGGACCTTTAAAGGCTTTCCTAAAACTATGCTTTCTAATCCAAAGTCTCTAATACTCATATACATATAGAAAATACCATACTTCTAGGAATTTGATATTAAAAATCTGCTTGCAAGTGTTTGAATAATTGGCCAGAAACAGAAGAAACAATGCAATGACACAAAACAGAATCAAAATTTAAAAGGAATTTCAGCCATGAGAGAATTGCAAAGTGGATATGCAATTTTTCAAGCTTTTCTTTGCTATAAGACATACAGAAAAAAAAAAGGGGGGGGGGGGGGGAGGGGGAGTGAGCTACCGCTTCCAACAGAATATTTTTTCCTGCCAGCACATCTTAACAGAGGGATGTTCTCTCCTTCCCACAGAATCTGCATTAGCAGTGAAGGCAAAGCTGCTTAATACAGACCCTGAAAACGGCATGTGTAAGATATCTTACCAGGTGGATTTTCTTTTTTTCAAATAGCTGTACACAATTCCTTTGAAAACGTATTTGTTTTAATAGGTCGCCACAAGCTAAACAGCTGCCACATTTCCTGTCAAACACAAAGTTGGCTCTTTGTGGTTTTCTTCATTCCATCTCACTATAGATCAAGTGATGAAGGCTCATCTTGTAACCAAAATAAATACTACTGAAGTGTACACGTTTTCCATGATACTCTAAGATCATCCGTTATTAACAAGGCTTTTGGTAACAAGCCCTTTTATGATGCATTTATTCAAGGTTCGTCCTTCCTAAAGAGTGGTGAATAGTTAATTTGTTTTCTATGCCATACTTTGTGTAGCTAAATAATTAATCACATTGATATTCTATCAATATATCTTTCTTTAATGGTTAAACATGTGTTAATAATTCAAATATCTATGGGTGACCTCTTTGCACTCCTGTGATTTTCAAAAACCCCAGCGCTCTTTGAAGGCAGTCTATCACTATCATGTACAGCACAAGTCAAAAGCCTTTTGTTCTTTTCTTTTTCTCTCCTCTTCCACTGGTATGCCCCTTTCTAGGAGAGGTCCTGTGGGCCAGCAGCAACCTGGGGTTAGTTTTAAGTGGAAAAGCAAAGTTCAAGGGTTTTGAGCTGCTGATGCAGTTACAATACTTAAACACAGAACAACCAGCTGGGCAGGCAGACACGTGCTGCACTGCATAAACCTCTTTATACTCATCTGGTGAAGCCTTTCAGTTGTGATTAAATTCATCAACTGAGTCTGAAAACCTCAGAACTGGATACTTGCCCAATTCACGGGTTATGCAATTATGAGTTATTAGAGTCCAGCAGACTAATGATGTTGCCAAGCCCCAAAAGAAGCTGACTGCTCTAAAATACTGTGGGTTACAAATGCAATTATACAGCCTCTTCTATGAGACTTTTGCACATACTTCCTGCAAAAACAGCAACATTTTCAGGCAAAGTGGTGAACCCTGTATAATAGAGCTCAGACACTGCAAATATAGAGCCCTTCTCTTACATCCTGTGAGGAACTAATGGGTACACTTTTCCATAGATTCACTGGGGAGTTGGTATTTTACTGTCCAGTTTTCTGCATGTCACAGGTGAAGAACAGGGCTAACTTTGGAAAACCTACAGTAGAGGATTACAGCAGAGACCATATATTGCAATAGATAATCTCACATTCAAGTCCGATGCTTTAATATGAAAACGCACTTCCTCCTTAAAGTTAAAATGATGTATGATGAGAATTGTTTATCATCCAGTGACTCCTCGCGTGTACTGTTGCAGTGGTTTCTCCCAAAGGATAGGCCACAAATCTTGTTGATTTAATGTTGCTGATTCACGCATTTTGGAAAGAGAAGCTGGTTTCTTAGGGAAAGGCTTAGGGATGAATTCTGGGAATTCTGGAAGTGTGATCTTGGCCAGCAGAGCTGGAGAGCACTGTTGCCATCTTTTTTTCCTTGTCAGCTCCTGTGGAAAGCAACAGCAGTGACTGGCTTAGTGTGGAAACAGGCTGCAGAGTGGCAGCTGGAGCCGACTTAGTTCTACTGTGGAGGGAATCAAAATAAAGAAACAAATGTATGGAGAGGTAAGTGGAAAGTATGTTTTTAGCTAACACCTCACTATCTCATAATCAGTCCTATTGGACATGTCTTAAGAACATAGTTTTCTTTCTCTGGAAATACCTCTTACTAAAAGCAAGAGGAATAGAATAATCTACAAGGTGACATAAGAACTTTTTTAAAATTCCTTAGATCTTTACATCTGTTTGGACAAAGATGATTCCAGACATTTGTACAGGGCCTATACCATTTTATAACATTTATTGTACTATATTTACTGAACATAGCAACTATATACTGAAACACTCTGCCATATCTTCTATTTCTGTAAAGCACTGAGAACTTAAGGCTGTTATTCAGAGACCAGTTCAAGAAAATAAGCATGTTCAGGAAAGCTATAAAGCCAACAACTCACCCTTGTGCTTCAGTGACCTTGTCTTACTAAGTGCTTTTCCAAGATATGTCTGGAGCTTAAGATATGTTTGAATACCAAGGCTGATAGGGTATCCCACAGAGAGTATCCAGAAAGATTTGCCACATGGGGTCCCTCTGAAGGGACTTTGGTAAGTACCAGTAGATTTTACTTGTTAGCACAAACTCTGTGCAAACCAAGAAGAGGTTTTGAAACAACAGGTCAGAGTCAGGCTGAGATCTGTTTGACAGAAAGCCAGACTGACCACAACAAAAATTCAGGATGAACAAAGGCACACACAAACTCCATGTGTTTTTCTTCTGTTTTCTTAAAGCAGTCCACACCTGCTAACCCAAGACAATGACCATGCTCTCAGCTGTCAGTCAGCTCATCACTTCTCCGCAACAGAAATCATCCCAGGAATTCCAGGGCTTTGTTTTTTCTAAAATAACCAAAGACTGTGTCAGAGTCAAGGGGAGACCTTTACCAACAGTGTATCATGGGCAAAGCTTTGCCCAACTGTACTGGGTCTGTCTGGGATGTTAACTTTCCCTGCAGCAGCCCATACAGTGCTGTGCTCTGCACTTGTAGCCAGAACAGCAGTGGTATCACACCAGTGTTGTGTCTGCTGCTGAGCAGTGCTGGCACAGCATCAGGACTCTCTCTAACCCTCCTAGGGGGTGGGCAAAAAGGTGAGAAAAGAAACATTGCCAGGGCAGCTGACCTAAACCAACCAAAGGGATATTCCATACCATATGATGTCACACTCAGCAATAAAAGGTGGAAAAAGGAGGAAGAGGGGAGGGATGGGCTCTCATTGTGAAAATGTCTGTCCTCTTCCCGAACACCGGCTACCTGCGTTGAGGCCCTGCTTCAAGGAAGTGGTCAAGCATCGCTCATTTGTGGGAAGTAGAGAGTAATTTCTTTTCTCTGCACTTCCACATAGCCTTTACTCGTTTTGTTTAGTTTTCCCTTTCCCCCTCCCTTTTCCCCTTTCCCTTTTTTTCCCCTTTAGTTAAATTGGTAAGTTAATTGTTTAGTTAAATTGTTTAGTGAAATTGTTTAGTTAAATTGTTTAGTTAAATTGTTTAATTAATAATAATTATTCCTTAATAATTATTTCTTTTTTCCTTTAATTAAATTATCCTTATCTCAACCCATGAGTTGTTCTTTCCTTTAATTCTTCCCCTCCTCATCTAAGGAGGGGCAGTGAGAGAGCGGTTGTGGTGTTCAGCTGCCTAGCATGGTAAAACCACCACAACAACACACACCATGTCATGTGGTCAGATGCCTTGTGGAAACTCTCCTGGTTTTCAGTATCAAGAAAAACTCCTATATCTCTGAATCTGCACATGCTGGAGAAATCTATTCCAAAACAAAGCATAATTCAAAGTTCAACGTTTTGAATGTTTATTTTTTTATCTGTGCCTGCTTTTAATATTTACATCAATCTCCATGGGAAAATAAAAATAAAAATTAAAGCTCAGTTCTAACATCATGAGAAATATTATGACAGGAAACAAAGCCACACACAACAGCATTGGAGGTCAACGTGAAAACAAAATTGGCCACATTCATGCAAGGCTCTGGCCCAACAGTTCAAGCCCTCCCAGATTGTAGTTGACATTAAAGAAGATTCATGCCCAGAAGGACAGCAGAGGCCTATCATTAGGTGTGAGGGAGAGTTCTCTCATCCCTTATTGAAATTCACATAACACTGGCCATGAATGACATCTCTTCTACTGATTCTTTAATTTCTTTTTGGCTTTGTAAAGCTACTCAGAAGAGTTGGCCATAGATCAGGTCTCTGTATTTATAACCTAATGGACAGAAGTCTGTCTGTTTGTATTCCAGACTACAATCAATCCACCACTGAAATAGCCTTCAAACATAAATATCAAAAAAAAGTCATTTTCCATAATATTAAGCTATATAAATATATACTCTGCTGGCTATCCCTGATAGTGGTCAACATGTAACTAACATAAAATTTGAATTTGCAAATCCAAAAGGAGCTGTATCCCTTAGCTAGCAGAGATCTCAGATATTTACATTGCCACTATATCATGCAAATAAGCATATTTTTCTCATTTGTATTTTCTCTAGTTTTTACTATTGTACATATTTAGGCACCCAGTTTTATTCCTCTGATCACTTATTCTGTGTAGACATTGGTGTCCTTCTTTTTTTACAGATGAACCATCTAAGGCCCTGAAAAATGTCAGCTGGAATCTCTGTGCAAGGTAGTGAAAGAGCCAAAAATTTAACTAAGCATTTCTGGACCGCCACACTTTTATTCCTTTAGATGCCCCAGGCTCTTTTTGCAGTAAAAAATCTCATTATAAGGATCTGTATGGATCAAGAAAAAGACAGAATGAACCACCTGAGTTCAAATATGAACAATCTGAACCTACATCTAGTGCTTTCACTGGATTTTCTTTTGTTTTCTGCATGACTTGTACAAGAGCAAATGCACCATCGTCATTCTTCACTCAGAGGTTGGTGAGGCACTGGGACAGGCTGCCCAGAGATGGTGTGGATGCCCCATCCCTGGAGGTGTTCAAGGCGGAGCTGGATGAAGCCCTGGGCAACCTGACCTAGTGGGAGGTGTCCCTGCCCATGGCAGGGGGATTGGAACTAAATGATCTTTAAGGTCTCTTCCAACCCAAGCTATTCTGTGATTCTATAATCATGATGATCACGAAAACACTCTTCTGATATTTTTCTTCCAGCCAGAAGCCAGACCTGCTTGTAGCTTCTTCTCTCCGAAGATTGCAGAGCCTTTCCACTTCAGCTCAATACAAGATGTTCCAGGTCCTAACACTGTCCCTTCGCTTCCTGTTATACCTGCAGTGACAGAGACCAGCCAAAGCATTTTTGGTACTTGACCCCAGACCTGACTATGCCTGCACTACATGGCTGATGAGGGTGGCTTTGCCAGCCTGATGTGCCTCCCTCTCTGATCTGTTGTATGCATGGCAGATATCCACACACAGCTTGTCAGCTTTGTTTAGGTGAATGGGGCTTTGAATAAATAAGAATAAACTCATCCGAGAAGCAACTTTCCTTAAATTGCCTAAGACAACCTCTCAGTGACCAATAAACAGCCCACATTGTTGGGCCCTGCTATGGAAGTTGTCAGTTAGCCCTTGTTTTATCCTCTGACAATATGATGAATATTCGATAGTGATAAACCACCTAATGCCAAGCAAGTTTCCAGGGAGCAGGCCTGCTTAAATTGGCAGTGTGCACACCTCACATCCTTGCAATTGCATGAAGCCAGGGCCAGTCCCGGCCTATGCCACTTGGGTGTGTTTGGGAGATGAATTTGGCAGTTTGGTCCAGCTCAGAGCCAGCAGTTGCTCTGGAAAAAAAAAAAATCATGCTAGAGTTGGCACTGGGCTGAAATTGCTGTGTGATATATTCATCCCACATGCAAAAGGTCAGTCTTCGCTGTTGATTTCCAGAACTTCAGCAGACTTTGGAAACTTCTCCGTTTTCAATTTTCTCTGTGCACAGCTAGAGCAGGAACAGTGGTGGCTCTACTGTGTGATGCAAAAGATCTGTACTTCTCTGTTCTGAGAAGTGCTGAGGAGTTAAAGTCAGCAAAAAGAATGTTTTTAATGAGTTCTGGCAATGACTACTACTTTCCACTGAAACAGTTTCACAGTGAGAATGGGGTCACATGGACATTTTGTATTTTAGGGGAAAGTTCTGATATTTTTTGACTTTGCTAGTAGATGAAATGTTTAAGAAAAAAAATCAGTTGAACCAACATATGGAAGTGAAAACTTGTGTTTCAGATTGGTATTTCAACATTTAAGTATGATAAAATATAAAAATGCCAGTACTTCAAAGCAAGTCTTTTCATTGCAATTTCCACATGGACTTTCCCAAAAAAAATATACATTCTGAAACTTCCTGCTCCATAGAAGAAGAAAGAAAATTGTCTAAACAAATACATTTGGGCATATTAAAATAAATGTTACAATACTACAGTCTCTTGTGGCAGGAAAAATCCCTATTCCAAAGAGCTCCAACATGTATTACTTTTAAATAACAATGTCCTTAATAACACTCATCAGGGATTTTAGCTCTTGGCCTGCCTATGTTTCAGGAAATTCTGTCTTTCCACTGGAAAGAAAAAGTAATTCCTTCTATGAAGACCAGCTTTGCTGATCAATACTCAGCTAACCAAAGTGAATTATCAAAGAAAGATCTGCTTACTTTAGAACTGTGTACGATACAACTGAAGCTGTGGTGTCTCTGTACAAGTCTGATTTGTGTTTTACTTCTTAGCTTTATCTGAAAAGGACTCAGCTGAAGCACAGTGTAAAGTTACTTAAGCAGCTCTTCCAAGCAAGTATATTTGCAAATTGTGTGTGGTCTTGTTTTTAACAATGCAAAGATCATGAAGCTGTTAACACTTGTTTGAAAATTTGCAGGCATTGGAACCTCCTATCAGGATGGAGTACTTTGTACTCCATAGTACAGAGTCTATCATGCTGCCTTTCGTCTTGTGCAAGAGAAGGGGATACACTCCAGGTACTTATAAGAAAGTTTGGGTAGCTCACAATAAGTCCTTGCCCTCCAGAATCATATTCTTCCTTGGCAGGATTACTCCAGCACCACGAAATAGACTAGACCTTCAGCAAGCATCACACATCACATGTTTCTGTGGGAATTCATTCCTACCAAGGATGTTGTTCTGTTGGAATATCTAAATGTTTGATAGCAGGGCTCCTTGAGGACATCTCACATAGCCGACCACCAGTGATGTCTCTCAGCTTATCTTTTACAAAATGCACATAAGAGGGGCCACAACTGCACTGCAACCATTTTCAGAGCACACCTAGCCCAAACCTACCTAGCCCCATTACATTTGGAAATATTTCTGTAAGCTCATCATTGGCTCTGCTGTTAATGAGCATTAAGAAGTTTTTGAGGTAGTGAAATGCTGCCATTTATCTTGAGGCCACCATTACATGCTACTACATATCTGAAGAGAAAGCAAGAGCCCTGAAAAAAAACAAGCTGCTTTCTTTTGCAAACAGCACACATACTGCAGTGATAGTTGTGTTTTTTCTTTCTGTTACTTAGCTTTGTCGGTTTTACTGCCAACCTGGGATTTGCTGAGCAACAATTCTCTCGTTTTGGTTTAAGCTCAGGATTCCTGCAGAGCACAATGCAACATAAAATATGGTCCTACGTGCTGGGAAAGAGTGTTTCGTTTCCCAGACATTCAGATGCAGCCTAGTTGTCTAAAGAACAAAGAAATATTAGCAGGTATACTCCCACATGGTACATGCATCTCATAGTAAGATATGATCCATGCTTATTGCCAGGGACCTTTCTGAACAACAACTAACAGTCTTGTAATTTTTTACTAGTAGTTTGGCATTTTTTCACTTATTCTGAATTCTGCTAAAAGGATTTTGAATAGGAAATCCACAGTCAAAAGTTAGCATGTGAGCAAAGTTTTGCTTGTTTATAGAATTATTTAGAATCATAGAATCATTTAGATTGGAAAAGACCTCTAAGATCATCAAGTCCAACCGTTATGTTAGCTCCCATCAGTCCTGAAGTGGGACAGCCCTCCCAACCTTCCTGGCGTATCTCAAGCTCACTGAGGCACCACTGGCCATTGCTGCTGGTTCGTTCTGCCTTGATCACTTGTGTAGTAACCAACACAGAGTATGTCTTGATGGTATTTAGCACAAAAACAGAGATTCATGAAATGGGTTTTCTGTTATAGTGCTCACCCTCAAGTGCTTGCTAACTTTCACAAAACAGCTTTCATGGGCTGTTTTGGGGTAAAGAACATGTAAGAATGAGAAGTCTCTGTCAGGGAGTCCTCGCACAGGAATCTTGAACTCTTTCCTTGCCCCAGGTGAAATATATTGCCCAGATAATGCTTATGTAAACCATTAAAAATCATGAAGATAGACTGACTTCCACCAGCTGAAGATCCAAGCCTATATCCTTTTGAAACATTTTGGCATCATCACAGCTTCAGTCCATTTTTGTGTGCAAGTGGAGGCACTTAAAAGAGAATCTCCAAAATATCTGTAAAAGAGAAAGACTGGATTGCACAGAGAAACACTCCAATTTGTATCATGCAATGATCTGCCCCAAATATATTAACAGGGAATTATTTTGCCACCTGTGAGAAATTTTTCAAATTGTATTATCATTAGAGATGGACCATGTTCTTCCTTCCTTCCTTCCTTCCTTCCTTCCTTCCTTCCTTCCTTCCTTCCTTCCTTCCTTCCTTCCTTTTTTCCTTTAGCAAATTCTCTGGAAAACTCAGGTTTTAGGTGGCCAGACTTCTCTGTAGATTCAGAGGGGATTTGCTAGGAAATTTCAGCTTAAGAAGGAGAGACAGAAGAGAGACAGAAAGACAGACAGACAGAAAGACAGAAAGACAGACAGACAGAAAGACAGACAGAAAGACAGAAAGACAAAGAAAGAAAGACAGAAAGAGAGAAAGAGAAGAAAGAAAGAGAAGAAAGAAAGAGAAGAAAGACAGAAAGAGAGAAAGGAGAGAAAGAGAAAGAGAAAGAGAGAGAAAGAGAAAGAGAAAGAGAAAGAGAAAGAGAAAGAGAAAGAGAAAGAGAAAGAGAAAGAGAGAGAGAGAGAGAGAGAGAGAGAGAGAAAGAGAAAGAGAAAGAGAAAGAGAAAGAGAAAGAGAAAGAGAAAGAGAAAGAGAAAGAGAAAGAGAGAGAGAGAGAAAGAAAGAAAGAAAGAGAAAGAAAAAGAAAAAGAAAGAAAGAAAGAAAGAAAGAAAGAAAGAAAGAAAGAAAGAAGAAGGAAGGAAGGAAAAGAAAAAGAAAGAAGGAAAGAAGGAAAGGAAAGAAGGAAAGAAGGAAAGAAGGAAAGAAGGAAAGAAAGAAAGAAAGACAGAAAGAAGGAAGGAAAGAAAGAAAGAAAGAAAGGAAAGAAGGAAAGAAAGAAGAAAGAAAGAAAGAAAGAAGGAAGGAAAGAAAGATGGAAGGAAAGAAAGAAAAAGAAAGAAAGAAAGAGAAAGAGAAAGAGAAAGAAAGAGAAAGAGAAAGAGAAAGAGAAAGAGAAAGAGAAAGAGAAAGAGAAAGAGAAAGAGAAAGAGAGAGAGAGAGAAAGAAAGAAAGAAAGAAAGAAAGAAAGAAGGAAAGAAAAAAAAGAAAAAGAAAGAAAGAAAGAAAGAAAGAAGGAAGGAAAGAAAGAAGGAAGGAAAGAAAGAAAAAGAAAGAAGGAAAGAAGGAAAGAAGGAAAGAAAGAAAAAAGAAAGAAAGAAAAAAGAAAGAAAGAAAGAGAAAGAAAGAAAGAAAGAGAAAAAGAAAAAGAAAAAGAAAAAGAAAAAGAAAAAGAAAAAGAAAAAGAAAAAGAAAAAGAAAAAGAAAAAGAAAAAGAAAAAGAAAAAGAAAAAGAAAAAGAAAAAGAAAAAGAAAGAAGACAAAATAATTAATGAGTATAATAAATCACTTCTTCAAGAGTATGCTGGAAAGATGCATTCTCAAATGTTGTATTTTCAGGCTAGTATAACCAGATGAGAAGGAGATGTATCACCTTCACCTGCCAGGACTGTCAGTGCCCTGATGCAGGTGAAACTCCCTGAGGAATCCTTGCCCACCTGTGCTGTCCTACAGCTCTCACTTACAGTGTGGCCTGTACTCACTCTCAACAGCTGATGTTTTTCCATGTTGCATGCATGTAATCTTTCAGCCAGGGAGGAAGAAAATATATGGAGGATTTATACAAGGACCGACATATACCCTGTAGACAGGCCACTGCACTTCACAGCCCCTGTCTGACTTAGATGTGGAGTTAATCTGAACAAGTGCCACAGGGGAGGTCCCACAATCTGAGCACTTCCATGAACCATCAAGAAGTGGGGTTGTTACATTTGCTTCCTGAACTGGTGGACTGGAAGAGACCTCAAGGAAGCCTTCTCCTTTATCTTCTCCCACATGCCCATCAATGTTATGATCGTGCTGAATTGTCTGTGCCAAAGTCATGTGTGACATGAATTGTACTATGATGTTCTGATACCTCAGTGGTGGGTACTCCATAACCAGGGCATCTACCCTTTGGCTATCCTTACTTTTGGAAAGCTTTTCTCTGAATTTCTTCCTTGGATGGAGGCTTTTTCTCTCTTTACTGTAACCTTTTAACTATCTGAAATATTTCACCCCTTTCTGGACAAATGATTTTCAATTCAGTCTTTATGATGCATAACTGCAACATGTTGATCAGACACTGTCTTTGGAGACATGGTTTTAACACCTAGGTCACACAACTACCAGGGTGTTATAACCACCTGGTTTTGGGCTGTTTTTGAAAAGAAATTACAGGAGCTTTGTTATGATATGTAGAAGTCCTAGTATCAAATTTATGGTATCATTTCACCTTGCAGAAAAATCCATTTAGAAAAATTCACATTTAAAATTCAACTACGTACCACCTGTACCCCATTCCATTTCAACCCCTGCAGAAGAAGCTAGTCCTTTGCTTCCTGGAGTGAAAATGAAATATGCTACTTTGGGTCAATCAGATTGTATGTCCAAGCTCAATTGAAAATGTTTGCACTGTTGTTTCAGGATAAAAATTCCTGTAATCTGTCTGATTCATTGCAGGTTTGGGACACTATCATTCAGTAGCTCAATCAAAAAATGTACAATTTCATAGCTTTGCGTATCATATTCAGACACATTAGCACCTCTGTAGACTTCCTGTACAAAGTCCAAGAAGGAGCTAATTTCAGCTGTGAAAGCTGAAATCATTTTAGTCCTTACTTTACCCATTTTAAAATGTTCTTCAGGAGAAAAATGCCCATGCTACAGCTCATGCCAAAGACATACTCAATTTATAAAAATTGTTAATGATTCCTGAGAATTTGTCAGGATCTTTCCCATGAGTCAGATTTTTCTGAAATATTTTTAAGCCATTAAGAGACTTTTGTTACATACGTGACATGCTAAAGTTCAATCTAAACTGAGCTTAGCCTTCCAGGGGAAGATTCAAGATGATGGGCTTATTTTAATCTGATACTTGGCATACTACCTTTAAATTTAGAAGAAAGCTTTCTTGAATGTGTTCTGAAAGAGGGATTCAGATATTTTAAACAAGACTTTTTATATACAAGAAGCATCTTTCCCTCCATGAAGATTTGGACCCGTTATGCCAAATGCCAAAGACTTGTCTTGTCTCATTCGGCAATTTTACACTCTGAGCTTGATTCCTAAACAGTGCTTTGATTTTCTAGTAGTGCAGCTGGCACCAGAGAAAGGTATACAATGTATTTTCCCAGTGTTTATTATTTTGTCATCCTAAAGGAGTTTTCTTTTTCCTCGTTACCCTTTTCCCATTGCAAATTTTGGTCCGAGTCCAGGTGACTGTGGTTGGGTTCTGTGGGGATTTTTATCCTGGTTCTCTCTTTCCATGCATATTTCATGTGCCCATTACTTTAGGTGCCATAAACACAAATTAAAACCAGCATCATTTCTGTCAGAAAGGACCACATTTCTCTACTCATTCATTATTTATGCTGCTTCCTTAAGTGGTGTTGTTCTTGCTTGTTTGTCTCTAATAGAGGATACAAGTTATTTCACAGTCTTTGTTCGTTACCGAGTTTGGGTGGATCAGGAGGTCCACCTAACTGTAAAAAGTGGAGCTTATCTCTTCTGATAGATAAATCCTTGAATGACATCTTCTGCTGGACAAACAGCCCTAGCTAGCTATAGAAACCACATTAACCTTGCTTTTTATTGTGGGTTATTTGAAGGAAGATGATTTCTGTGCTTTGGGCCCTGCTGACCACTGAATGTTTAACCTCTGGACCCAGAATGGACTATGAATTCATGTGATGCATAATGAACCTCCAAGTCTGAGTATATAAAGAGCTGTCCTACATGACTGAGTCTAGTCTTGTAAGCAGCCTCACCTTCTCAGGAAGAAGTCAAACTGCATTTAAAAAATATTTTATTTTCTCTTGCCTATGGGGAAGTTTCCATATTCTAATTTTTCAACGACTTTCCATTTCCATCCTGTACTGACATGGTCAGTTTGGACCCTTTTTTTCCCCATTGGCAACATTATTGTCCTTTGATTACACAGTTCTTTCCACCATGGTATAACATACCTTAAGGGAGTGGCTGCACCATCTCCTACATTTTACTTTGTTAAGCCAAGAATGCGTCTATGCTGCTGAAGCAGGGACATCTCTAGTAATTTCATCCACCCTCATTAATGCTTTATGGTGGAAACTCACTCAGCATTGACCATCAGGCATCGTCAAAAATCAGAAGTCAAAAGTGCCTTGCATATTCTTGGACAAATGGAGGGAACTTCTTTACTGCTCTCAAAGTATTTGTTGTTCACATTGTCACGCTCTTCCATACAACCAGGAAAACAATTCGTTCCCTTCTAAAGAAGATGGGAGATGACCTTCTTGACATGCCATACAAATTCAGACTGAAGGTTTGAGAAAAGCAGTTAATGCTATGGAATCATAACAAAACTGTGAGATGACAACACCACATTCCCTCTGTTGTTCTCCAGATAAAAATATGTCAGATCATACATTAACTTCTTACATCCTACAGAGGGTTCAGTAGGTCTGTGTTACAACATGTTGCAAGGCTATCCTATAGATAGGTGGTGACAGAGGTGAGTTCATCCTAGACAGATGACAGACAACTCTTTGTTACCAGCACACACAGTGAAACACAGTCTTGTTGAAGGAGAGGCAACAGCTCTGGGTGTGGTGCACTCAATCCTTGTAATTTTAGCAAGTCTGATAGGAACCAGAGCTTCTCCAGAGCAGCCTTTGGCTTGTGGTGCTCTTCCTGAAAGCTACTCTTGCAATAAGCCCCACCTCCACCATCGTTTGCCCTCTCCTCTTGGAGAGCTCTTGAACAGTCAACGAATTCCTGGCCAACAGGTGTTTGCTGAAGGCTGGCGTGTCTCCCTGTGATGGTTTTCAGGTGTGTCACAGCTAAGGCTGGGGAAGTCATGGCATTTTCCTTGCAGGAGTAAAGCCAGCTGGGAGGGAGGGAGGGAGGGAGAGAAGAAGAAGAGTGGAGGGAAGGAAGGAAGGAAGGAAGGAAGGAAGGAAGGAAGGAAGGAAGGAAGGAAGGAAGGAAGGAAGGAAGGAAGGGATAGATGGTTCATGAGGGGCAGTGCTGTGCTAGCAGGTATGGCTAACACATCCCATCCCTTTCTCCCCCACCATCTACCCTGACTCTCAAGGGACTCTGAATAACAGAGGCTCCCTCTAGGCTGAAATACAAACATCTTCACCCATTTCCACTGCCTCCTTTCCTCTCTTTCCTTTCAAGGGGGTCCTTCATACGGTAATCAAAGCTATAAAACAGCAGAGCTCCATCACAGCAGAGGAGAAGTATTTAAAATGAATTAAGAAAACAATATTAGGCAGATAATGAGCTCCAGGTTGTGCAGAGCCGTCTCTCCCCCTCCATCTTCTGCACGCAGCAGCAGTCCAGGGCAGCAGGGCTGCCAGCAGTGCGGGAGAGCACTGCCACCAAGTGCAAAGCCAGCTCCTCCACATCCCCCATGCAGGGAGGATGGCTTTTAAAAGCCAATAATCTTGCTCTCTGCTCAGTCCCTCACCTTAATGAAACTGCCACAAGTCCTGTAGGTGGTCTGTATGGCTTTTGGGGGGCTTTTCAGGCTATAATTTCCCAATCACTTCATCATTTTTACTCTGTGAATTACTATTTCGGCCTGTTCTTTCACCTTCTTTTTAATCATCAGCTTTTTAAGTAGTTCCTCATAACAAAAACTGTTAATATAACAGTCATTTTAACAGCTGGTTAAATTAACTCTGTGATGGCAAGGCATGCAGCAATTTGTGAAGTGCACAAATCAAGAAGTCTTCCAGTGGCACTGAGAAGGTGGAGCATAGCTTCAGGACTTGGAGAACAAAATTAGGTCCTGCCTACATGGGGATGCTGAGGAAAGCTAAGCTGAGCTAATTCGAGGTGTGAATTTAAATTAGATCAGGTAAACCACATTACATTCCAAAGTGAATTAAAAGAAACAGAATTAAAGCCTCCTTCAAATCAAAATGAAAATGTCACCACAGTGAGGTAATGCAATTTAAGCAGTGCATTTTAAAATGAATTTGATTAACTTTCCTGAAGGTCCTGTCCCTGCACAGACAAGACCCAGATCATAGCACAGGAACAGCAAGATGTGGTTGGAAGATGGTGATATTCCCTCCTGTGGTGCTCTCTGGCACTGGGGAGCTGAAATTAGTTTTGTTCTGCCCTGCTGCTCTCTCAGAGAAAGCAGTCCTGGCCTCTGCTTTGGTTACCTGAACACTAGTTAAATAGGTACAGTCTCTGTCTTTGGTTTACTCACCTGCAGAATTGGGACACTACTGTTCTCTAAAATGGGTAAATTATGAGAAAATGCTCATAAACTAGTGCTAAGGGATGCAAGATCCAGGTAAAGAGAAGAAAAGATGCTCTGGTGTATAAGCAAGGATAAGTAATTTAGTTCTCTTACTTTTATTTCTTCATTATACTACTAATAACAATATAAATGTTTGTGTTTAGCATTTATATATTTGTACTATCAATGGCACCTGGTAATTCAAGCACAAACCAATGGAGGCTCTCCAGCCACTTGTTTTCCGATTCAGGCAAAATTTGGGATCATGGCTTTGCTCTTCTCTACCCCAGTCTCCAAAAACAGTCTGTGCCTGTTTCAGTCCTCTGGATGCCAGCAAAACTGTGCAGAATTGCCACTTAGCAAGGCTAATAACCAGTTCCTTCCTGGCTCCATTTCACATCATGGTTAAAGGTAAGGGAAATAAAACAAAGGAAATGTTAAAGGCTGTTAGTAGATGTTGCAGTTTATTCCCAGCTTCATAAGAGCCGAGTAGATTATATGGTAATACACTATCATCTGTTTCTTGGTGATTGGCTGTACAAAGTCATACTGCTACTTACCTTTAATAAATAAGTTCCCACTAGTGTTCTTTGCGATTTACATATTATACAAATCATATGAATGAAAATAAAAGTTCTGCAAATATTTTCTCTGGCTCTTCTTTCAATTCTCCCTCCCCACATTAGCAAAACTTAAATGTAAAGGCAGAAAACCACTTAGAACATAGACATAGAGCAAGTGCTGGTGAATCACTTACTTAATTGAGAGAGTGGCCTGGCTAAGTGGTTACACAGCAAAATGGGCAAAGGAGAAAGGTTCTCATAGGCTTGCTCTAACATGGCCACATGAGACTCTGCCACACATGATCTCTTCAGAACATCTGTGCCTGGCTCAGCACATGTAGACCACAGCATCAGTCAATTGTGTGAAGGTATTATCAGCATTAATCATGGCCAAGATGTGTCTTGTCTGTTTCAAGTGAAGAGCCTGGGTCAGTCAGTGGCAATTCCTCCCATGTGCCTGGTGACAGGACAAGGGGGAATGGGCTGAAGTTGCGCCAGGGGAGGTTTAGGTTGGATATTAGGAAGAACTTCTTTACCAAAAGGGTTGTTAGGCATTGGAATGGGCTGCCCAGGGAAGTGGTTCAGGCACCATCCCTGGAGGTCTTCAAAAGACATTTAGATGTAGAGCTTAGTGATATGGTTTAGCGGAGGACTTTTTAGTGTTAGGTCAGAGGTTGGACGAGGTGATCTTGGAGGTCTCTTCCAACCTAGATGATTCTGTGATTCTGTAATGCTGCTGAGTCTGACTGGGCATCCTGGAGAAACAGGGCTTTCATATTTTAGGTACCCTGCCCCAGGGAGAAATTGCAAAAGCCAAATAGTCTGGGTGTTTTTCAGAGAATATAGGATGGGACAAGTACCTGAGGCATGTGCTTTCAGCTGAAGTCTTTAAGAGAGTTTTCAGATTCAGGCATGACCTCCAAGGTAGGAGCTACAAAGATAAAGCAGGAGGAGATGGACAGTGCCTTAAACCACTTTCTGAATAAATCTTGGCTGTGTTTTATCACTAAGCCTGTTGGTGATAGAAAGTGAGGGAGCCTGGCCAGGCTGACAAACTGAGGACAAAGTGCTCCTGAGGCAGCAGTGAAGAACATCCCTGCAAGGAGGAGCTAGGGTTCAAGAACTCATGCCCAATGGGCAGTGCTTCATGGCCTGCTCCAAAGTAACAAAGAAGAGGACAATAATTCTAGATGCTGTCGTAAGGGGAAGAAAGGAAAATACAGTGAGGCATGTTGTGCAGATGTAGGGAAAGACCAAATGCCCTTTTTTGTTGCAAAATTAATGAAATCAGGAGAAAGATTAAAAAAAGACATATTTTTGTTTTTAAATATTCCAAGTCCCAAAAACAATTTGATGCTAAAGCAAAGAAAAAGAGAAAGCCAGGTCACACGGGACACTTACATTAGGCAGGATAAGCCCTTTTAAATGTGCAGTAGGGATTAATTGCACTTTGGCAGTGATGTACTATATGACCTACTGTAACAGTTTTGGAGGTAGCTAACAGCAAGAATAAGTCATCTTGAAAACGCAGTAGGGAAGCATACTGTTGCAAAGATTCACAGGAGAAATGGCTGTGTGCTTCTGCATGATAATAAGAAAAAGCACAAAAGGGTGAATTGAGGATACAGGGTTGGTTTTGCATTTTAATTTCCGTATTTTTGTCAGGTTATATTGTAACTCGAACATTCCTAAAAGGTATGGCAATTTTGCTGATTGTGAAATTTGTACCTGTTTTCTTTTTGCTTTTCTTTCTTTCCTAAGTGGGAGGGGGAAATATCTTACGGCAGATTATTAAATCCCGAATGGCTGATACAGCTTGGCAATATGCATTTTTGCAGTGAAGAATGTATGTTATTAAGTATGTTTGGTATGTGTACTACATATTTATGCCACAACTATTTACTCAGGAAACCACATCTTTTAAATACTACTAATAATAAATCAATCTTTATATAGGCATGATTTATTTATCCTAGAGATTGAAAAAGCTCTCCCAGGGAAATGTATATTTAGACAACTCTAAAAAGTGACTTATTTACCCCCTTCAATACATTAAAGCTGGAGATTAGATGATTCACCTGACAGACTTCAAGGCCTCCCCTGGAACTGTTTCATTCTGATAAGCAAACGTGCATTTCATGCCTGTTTACTGGAGAAAATTTACTATATTTGCACAATATCTTGTAATGACTCTACAGAGGTGTTTAAACATCACTAGTATTTTCAACCCCCTACATAAAAAACAAACACAAAGACAGTCAATATTTTCTTTATACAATACTGTAGTCAGCTGTGCTGTGGCTTTGATTCAGGTGTGCTCAACATTTACATCTCTGAGACGTCTGCTGTATTCAGACAGGCAGTCATTTTGTCTTCAGTTTGGAGCAGGAAGAGGAGAGCCTACAAAGAAAACATGCTTCTTAAAAATGTAATTGACTCTTTTCTTGTTTAGGGTGTTCTGCTGAAAGCTTATGGCTGCAAATCACGTACAGGAAAACAACCTTTCTACTAAAGACAGAGTTGTTTATGTAGGAAGAATGTTATTGCAAGCTGCCTTTTCAAGGTGGGTAGAAAAAATTATTTGAAGTGCGATAACTGAAAGAAGGGAAAATCAATACCTTTGTTTAGCATGGGAAGCTAGATTTCCCCTCCAGCCGATGCTTATATTTTTCCCAGGTGGTTATTCCCTCAGTGACAAATCCCAAATTAATTTTTTTTCCAGTCCCCTAGAATTTATATGAGAGAAAAAGGAAAAGGAAAAGGAAAAGAAGGAAAAGGAAAAGGAAACGGAAACAGAAAAGGAAAAGGAAAAGGAAAAGGAAAAAAAGAAAAAAAAAATAGAAAAAAAAAGGAGTGACAGGAATACAGAAAAACCATCCTAGTTCTCCTTTTTTCTTTGCCACCACTTCATATGCGAGTGTAGGCAGCATGGATGTCCTGTACCTAGTCCAAGTTTCACCCCATAGACCTAATGCCACCCACCAAGCATTGACTTGCTTTCAAAGTTGGGTCTGAACACTGAACATACCTTCTGATGGACTGAACCACATGGACATGCCCTGGAGCAAGAAGAGGAGCTTGGTAAGGACAGTTCCTCCCTGGACAACAGCTCCTAGCCTTTATATACTCAATAGCTGCTCTAGCCAGAATCAAGGTGAACAGCAATGGTTTGGGCATCTGCAGAAGAAAGATCAGCAGTCCCAGGGCGTCTGAGTGGAAGGGCTGAGAGCCTGATTTGTGAGCAGCATGAGATACTTTGGTAAGTAGCAACAAGGTGGCAATTTGCGTAAAAGACTGGTGCTGACACTTTCTGGGAATGGTAAACCATTTTTAGAATTTAAAGTGGAAACTATTCAAATTTTTTGAGCACATTATGTGATATTCAGAGTACAGGCTAGAAACAGAAAGTAGCATGAGAAAAAGAGAGGACCATAACCAAAAAACAAAGCAAGGATGCAATGAATACATCGATAACATTTTTTTCACTCAACAGGACTTCTCATTTGGGGCTCCTAATGAGGACCAGGGAGGGGACATTTGACACGCTGAGAAAATTGCAGCAGTGGTATGGGAAAACCCAGATTTTCCAGCCAAGTTGAGATACAATGAGAATGGGATAGAAGAAAAAACTATAGTTCCTTTGGCTTTATGGCCACGTTAGGTACAAACTATATTCTGCAAGACAAGCTCTGAATTACTCCTTTGCTCACACAGACTTAAGTGTGTTTCTGTTCCAGTGCACCTCCTCTCCAAAAAAGATCTTCCTCCTCTCTGCCTCCATCTCAGTCCATACAACTGATTTGCAATGGCTTTCTGCCAAACTCTTCTCTTTCAGACAATCGTTCCTCTTTCAAACCTTTCAGTGCTAGGGGTTGGAGACTTCAGTTCCAGTCTCACCACCATCATTACTGTGAATGTCCAAACACCAACTGGGGAAGAGAAAGTAAGTCCTGACACTGAATTACGTTTTCCAGAAGCATAATCATAGTATTTTGCTGTTATAAAACATAACACTTCATTCAAAGACCTCTGAGCTCTAATTGATTACTTAATTAAGTCACAGAATGTTCCTGTGATCTAGCTAAGTATTGAAATGGGTGAGTAAACTAGTAGAGATGAGTAAAGTCATTAGTCAAGATGACTAACAGAGATGAGAAATGTGCTAATACAGAGTAGTTTGTGGAAGAGGAAAATGAGCTTCAAATGGGTTAGCAGAGTGATTTTTAGAGAATATTTCTGAACACCTACACTCTTCAGTAGCCAGTAGAAGCTGTTACTGCTTAGGAGCACCTAGAAACCAGACTAGACTAGGTATGACTTGCCTAGGGACACTGAGGGGGAAACACATTTGAAACAAAGGTGTGTATGGGGCATGGGAAAAGAGTGCTGATAAGACCACCTGGGCTACTGACTCCTCTCGTTCACCAGAATGGACAACCACAGAAACTATATTTAGTCTAGGATTTCCTACAGATCACTCTACTCGTCACGCGGGACACATCTCCAACATTAGTTGTCATTTTAGCCACTACTGGCCCAGAAGTGTCTCCTGGGAGGGTCTCGCTGTCACCTCTCTTCAGTGGATGATACTGATATTGCCTTCCTGTGCTGGCTATGGATATCTTTACCAAGATTGAGTGGACAGTGTGTGGTTTGACCAAGCCAACCATGGTGCTATTCAGTCATCCCATGCAGAGTCTCCCTGCGCTCTGTGGTCTACCAGCACTGTCTCCAGAAGTAACAGGAGAGAAGAACAGTGAGAGACAGCATCATTTTTCCCCCTGCTGAGTACTGAGGGTACCAAAGGGCTGATGGATGTAGAGTAATGCTTGGTTAAGATTGACAACTATTTCCTCCTGCTGCGTACACATAACCAGTACCCACCTGTTTTCCTCCCACCCAGAGATATTTTTGAAAGATTCTTCTAGCAAATTTCTGCACCAAAATTAAACCTATCTAGCAGTCAGCCTTACTGCCGTGTTCCCACGTCAGCTGTGTGTCATGACAACAGATGATAGAAACGCTGCTATTCAGGCTTCAGAGTGCGTGTTTCTTTTCTTTTCTTCTCCCTTTTCTTTTTTTTAATAGCTTTAAAAAGAGCTCTGAACAAAAGTGCCTGCTCCATGATGCAGTGCTGAGCTAAGGCACACAGGGCAGGTATACCTGCCCACATGCCAGCGGGCAAAAATAGGTAGAGTGGGTGAGGTTTCCTGTGGAGCTGCGGGGGCCGAGGGAGAAACGCTTCTAGGAGAAGTAGAGATGGCAAGATAAAGGAAATCAGAGAGAAAGGAGTGGCAGAAGCAGAGGTGCACCCCCATCCCTGCACTCGCCCGCATGGCTCCCAGGGCCCTGCACCCCCCTCTGCTGGATTTCTGCAGCAGGAGGACCCCATAGCCCACATGTGCGTGTTCCTGACCTGCCCTGTGCCCTACAGCAGGACAGACCTGCTGCCAGCTGGGCTGGAGCCCTGCAGAGAGGCTCCCAGCGCCTCCCTGCCTTGGGACACCTGCCCAGCAGATGCCAACCTGAGCTGCCGGCATGATCCTGCCATGTCGTGTCTGCCTCTTCCTGACACAGGTGCCGCCCCAAGATAGCAGGGAGAATGCAATTTTTGGCATCTTGCAGCTGACCGATGGGGAGGGATCTTGTGCTGTAGAGGACAGGGCTCCATCTCCATCACTGCTTGCTTGAGCTGTGCAACACAATTACCACAAGTCACCCAGGGATGGCAAGTGTTAGTTTAGGACTGGTAAGATCTGGTTTTCATTCCACAGTCCTCCATCCCCGTAAATCTTACTGGGGGTCCAGCAGATCAGAATACCAAAGGATAGATTAAAAGTCTGTTTTGCCAGCATTGTGATCCTGTAAGAAAGGGCTGTCACAGGCAGAAGGAAATAAGATAGCTGATGTAGATTACCAGATTCTTTGTGCTAAAAGTTTCATTTGCTCCAGGACAGGTAAGCAAAAGTATTGATTTCCTTTCTTTGGAAGAAAACCTGCAGTGAAAGTTTGATGTCAGCAGTGTAAGGAAGCCTGAAACAGGCAATTTTAAATACCGTCTGCCTTAGGGTCCCTCCCCTCCCCTCTGAAGAAGTGGGAGGGTAGGTATATGTGTAACATCCTTAAGACAAAAAAATCATACCAATTTTTGGCACTTAGAGGTTACAATCTAAATAGCCGAGACAGGCAAAACACACTAAGAGTTAAAAAAAAAGCACTGAGAAGCAAAGTCACTTGCCCAAAATACTCACAGAAAAGCAGTGGCAGAGCTTATATGGGGAGCAGATTTGCAACTCAGTTTGACTGTGCGAAATGCTTTCCCACCTAATCGGCTAACGAGAAAGCATTCCTCTTGAAACACTATGTACTCATTTCCAACAGCCAAATTGCTGAAGATGAATTTCATTTGGAATTCATTTTAAAGTGAGTATTTTTAAACCTTCTTGCATACCAAGTTTCTGTGAAATGTAAAACGCAACCACAAAAAATACCCCACAAACCACTTTATAACACAAGGGACAAAAATTAAAGGACACAATAATCACAAAAAAAAATCAAAAACAAAATAGCATGAGATCCCAAAAGAAAAAGAAATCCTCAAGGAGTATCACAATAAGCAGAAGTACCTGATCTTACTCACCCGGTAGAAATCCCTTTGCATGCATCCTGAACAAATGGTCTCAGTGAGTTTTGCTATTGGTTTCAAGGAAGGGGAATTTGGATTTTAAGGCAGGGAAATCTGGCTCTGCAGACGTCAGCTGAGTTATCTATGGGAGTATAGCACTACTGAACGAAAGCCTCCTCCCGAGAAACAGCAATATTCCTCCAAGATGTAACTTCTCCCAAGACAGACCTGCAAATACTTGCTTTTCCTCAACAGCCAAACCAAAAATGTGTATGCATAACTTCTTTTCTCTTTTATTTTCTTTTTCTTACTTTTTTTTTAACGCATCCCTAGTTCTCCAAATAAGAAAATGAAATAAACCTAGTAAAATCAGGATCCCAGTTCCTTTGGGCTCAGGCTATTCAAGGGTATTCATAAACTAAGGGAGAAGGGCATCTCCAGCTGAAATTGCTGCAGTTCACATCTCACACCTCGTAATAGCCACAGTTGTTTGTCTCACAGCATCAGAAAAGACCGCAAGCAACCCCTGAGCCAAGCAAGAATTTAAATATGTCTTCGAGGCCTCTCCCATTTAGAAAAACGCTTATGTCTACAGTTGATACTAAGGGCTGCTTCTGAATATAAATGCTTCCCTGAATCAGGGCTCCACAAGTATCAGAAGCTTAGATCAAGGAGCTGATCTGTCCAAACGAGACATTAGAGGCATGATGAAATGCTGCAGATCTTCCCTTTAATGAAACTTAGTTTATGAAACCCTTTAATAAAGCTGCAGTGAGTATATTTACATTCCCAGCAGAGAAGAGCTCTCTCTTGAAACAGGAAAAAATTACTGCAATTAATAATATCCTGATATTCTTCATAATGCCAGGAGATTGCATGTTTTTGTTGAGCTGTTCATCATTTTGAATATCCATGCATCTCTTTATTCCACATCCACATCCACACCCGCTGGGGCACTTTAAGGACTAAAATTCATTGCTGTATATTAAAAATAGCAAATGAATCTCATGATTTCTGTTGTATCTCCCCTGTTTATTCAGCATACAAAAGACAAAATCAATGGCATCCTGCCTGAGGAATAGAGTTATTTTTATTTTTGCACTTTTTTATACTGCTGCAGATTTTTGGCTTTACTCTTGAAACTGTGATGTTCTGCACCAATATATTTTCTCTCTATAAGTTTTCAGATCATCTGCATTTTGCTGTGCTAATCCCAGATGTTTAAAATCATGCTAAATAGTATTTATATCCCATTCATCTCTTTCTCCAGCATCTCCTGTGTATCTGTGTGTTTCTTTTCCATTGCCAAGAGTCTGCACTGAGATATTCAGAAAGTATTCTCAGGGGCGCAGATCCAAGTAAGCACTTACACCTAAGCCTACATATTGCTGAAGGTAAGCTTGGGTGTGAGAGGCTGAGGTGCTTCCTTGAGCTGAGAAAGACAAAGGGCAAAGGAGGAATGGCCCTGTAGGCTCTACCTTTTGCGAAGGGCTGGGATCCAGATATGTAGTGTGGCTCTTGCTAGAATTGTACTGCTTTCTGTTTAAGAAAAGCAGTGTCGTATTTCCTTTCCTTCCATCTTTCAGCAGTTCCACAGTTGCCCATGGTTTTCCAACAGCTGTCAGAGGGAGAAAATTATTCAGGAAACTGTATCTTTAACACCTAAGGATGTGTGTCATCCAGGTTACACATATGTGCCCAGATTTCCCAGATCTATTTTTTTTCTTTTTTCTTTTTTTTCTAGGTTATTCCCTGTTGCATTTACTGCTTTCTCCACCCACTTTGTCTATCATTTTTGTTCAGATGAATGCACAAGTATGTTCAGTGTTTCAACCATGCTAAGTGTCTGTTAATTCAATTTCCATTCCAATTTATTAATTATGGACTTTCTACCAAGCACTGCTACTTCCCCAGTATACTGATAAAATCCTGTCCACTTGTCGTCAGGTTATTTCATGGAGGCAATTCACTTTGCTTTAGCTGTCCTCTTTTATTTTCTGAAGTCATTGACTGCCTAATTACTCTGTCTACATGGGTTCCTTCATTCCCCTACTACTATTCAGGAGTTTGGGTTATTTGATTTTGTTATTTGTGATCTTGAATCTTAACACTTAAGTGTAATTTCTTGGATGTTTTTCTTATTTGATTTAGTTTTCAGGCAGAAGCGAAAATACAAAGAATATACTTTTTCCTTCTTTCATCTCTTTGGTACCATTTCTTCTGGGACTTTTCCCTGAAATGTGAGCAGGTTTTCCAGTAAAGCAAAGCAGATGTTTTGCAACTGTTTTCACAGTAAGAAGTCCCTGACAATCTATAGTAGGCATGTCCTGTACTGTAAGTATTGCATGAATACCTTTGTTTATAACTAGTCTCACTGAAATTGACAGGAATATTTACCCCTTACCTACTTGCTGTGTGGAAGAAAATACTCTTCGCATTTTCACATTTATTTCTCCCTTCAGCAAACTGATTACAAGGAAACTATGCACATACTTCCAATATATGTCTTGTGATGTAATTTGCAGAGACTTGGGTTTTGTTTTTTTTTTTACTTCTACCTCCTAACTTATGGCTTGGATAGCTAAGAGATGTGTCTAAACTCTAACTTTAGCTAAACACTTACAAATTTGGGAACAGTTGAGGCCTAATATGAATTTATCTTGAGTTTATCTGAAGTGCACTTCAGATGTTGTACGTGATTGGATCCTACTCAGGGTACTTGAAGAGCAGTCATCCTTGAAAGACAAACTCTTGACTTCTTTCTTCCTTCAGAAAGCACAGAAACGTTCAGTTTGCTTCTGCTCCTTTTTCCTGCCAGTGAAGCAATGTTTGTTCCCTCTATAAAATGGAGCCAAACAAAATGATTACATGAGTCATCAGGAAAAAGCAACAGCGGTAGATGGTCACTGATGGTACTCAGCTTGAATTGCTTACTGGCCCCCTACTGATCCCTTGCAAACTTTGGCATCTGAAGGAGAACTGGGACTTGTCCAGGGAGTAGCCTTGCTGCTCATGGGGCAATATGCATAACCAGTTTTATCTGAAAGTTAAATTTACATTCCCAAAACATTGCAGGTCTAACATTGCAGGCTATAGCCATAGCTGATTGCAAAACACTGAATGCAAGAAACTGAAAGTGGAGATATTCCTTCCTCAGAATAACAGAATATTTGCCTACTCAGTCAGCTACTTCTATCGATGTTAACTGAGGTATCACATGCTGGTACATAAAAATACAATCTGTTATCCTTATGTTGATAGTTCAATCAACCTGTCACCAGGTAGCAAAAGTACTCTTCCTGCTTCCATCTCATAATGAAAGGAGAAAAAAAAAAAAAAGAGCAGGTATGTGTGGTGTTAATTCTCATATTCTATTGGCACAAAGGAATAAAGTATTATCAGAGCTGCGGTAGTTAAGGAGAAGAGGCAAGGCAAATGATGTTTGTTTGAGATTTCACTACAGAGAAAAGCTCCTCTTGTTCACCTGCAGCACTTCGTATCATCACCTAGGTTAAAACTTCCATCACTCTGCAGCTGGGCACCTGGTAATAGTTGGAATGAAGAGACTTCTAGGCACACGTCATCAACATGTATATGAAAATAAGAAAACCTATACAATCCCAAACAATGCAAAGTAAATTACTAAAAAGAGATTGGGAAAAGCGTTTTCTTTCTTTAGTCGAATGGCAATAAGAAAGAAATTCGGCAGACCTCGGCGGTTTAGGCTGGAGAAAAGCCTACTGCTCGCTGCCACGGGCGAGCCTCCTTCACTCAGAAGCAAAGCCCGGCCAAGGAGGGCCACGGAGCGGCTCTTGGAGCACCTGAGGAGCCCCCAGGGGCGGCCTCACCCGCCCTCAACGCCGAGGGGAGAAGGGCCACGGGCCGGGCTGCCCGGGCCCCGGCCCCGCCGAAAGGCGGCCGCGGAGCACCCCCTAACGGGCACCGGGGAAACGCGCCCGGCCGCCGGGGCCTGCAGCAAGGCGCCGGCCTCGGCGGGTGGCCCCGAGGCCGGGTGGCGGCTGGGCCTCGCAGCCGGCTCCGCGGTCATTCCCAGCGGGCTCCGAGGGGAGGCAGCTGGCCCCGGGCTCGCCCTGCCAGCCCCGGTGTCCGCAGGGCACGGGCCCCGTCCCCCCACGCTGCCCCGTCCCGGCTCGTCCTCGCCCCCTCGGGGTCCTCCTGTGGGTGCCGTGGTTGGGAAATGCGGCTTTCGCCCCGTTTTGCGGGTGCAGACGGAAGGGCCGGTAGAACAAAGGCTGTTATTAATTCCCATCTGCTGAAAGGAGGCTGCAGCTGTTTTGAGAGGTTTTCCTGCAAGCTATGCAGATCTGCTCAGAATTTTAATGGTTGTTTACCAGCCGAAGTGTGCCATTGAAAGAGCAAGACGTTTCCAAGCAAACAAGGTGTGAACGTCATTTCAGACTGGAAATAAACCTCTTCTTTCTTGCAAATGTTGTTATGGGTGAGCAAAGACATTTTTGTATTTGACTGTTTCAGTTTTCAGCGGTTCTATTTTAACTCATCCTCTCCCATCTAAGGAGCACACAGAGGAGCAGATTCCTTGAAATATGTAAAGTATTTTTACACAGGCAAGAAGGCTTTACAGGGAAAAATAAAAATAAAAATCTGTCTGTGTGGTCTGTAAACACTTGAAAGAAAAGGGTAGCTCTACAAAATCCTGGTCCCCAGTTGAAGTGGTCTATGCATAAAACTGGTATCTGACCAAAGAGCCTAGGAAGCACTGAAGAAACACACAGGCACAAAAGATCAAAGAATGGAAAAATGAAGACACTGTGTTATGTTCTGGGAAATGATAAGACATAAGGTAGGCTTTTCATCTCGTATTTTCTGCAGTGGCCATAAACTTCAAGTGAATTGTTATTCCTAAGAAATTAACATGACTTTAGCCAAGCTCTCTAATGCATGTTATTTATGTCATGAATTAAGTCTCTGCAACCATGCCTGTGCTTTATGGCTGTGTATAACTGTAAGCTCTCCTTCAGTGATAGTAATATATGCAGTTTCTGTGCAGCCTGTGTATCATACGTAGCTGAAAGGAGCACTAGAGAAATGCCTCAGATACAAATAAACAAAGGTTTTTCACGTCAGTGCATTTGCAATTCAAGCTCTTTTTCTTTATCCCAGTGGATGTAGAACTCTCTGACCTGCAGAGGGTATTTCCAGCTGAAATGACAGTCCTTGGATGCAGTCTAGCATTTCTGGCATCATTGCAACAACTGAGGGATAGGAAAGATCCACTAACGTCCACCATTTAGCCAAAAAAAAGTTATGAGCATCCTGCATTTACTCTGCCTGAGGAACAGAAAAGAAAACAGAGTTAAGTAACATAGTAAATGGTGGCCAGGAAATGACCAGGAAATGAATATAACATTGAGGCAGGGGTGAGGAAAGGGCTGGACAGTCTGCTACTATTCCATGGGGTCATGCAACTAAAAATATTAGCAGGAAAATTAAACTATTCATCTTTCACTAAGACAGAAAGGAAAAGTGATCTGGACAGTATGACCTTCTAATCGGAGTTAAGTAAACGTATAAACAATAAAAATGGACTAATATTTCAAGGAATTTCTTTTTAACGACTGCAGTGGTTAAAGTTACCACGAGATATTTTCCTGTAATACAACAGAATCCCACTAAATGCTTATTATTTGACTGCTGCTAATGGAGACAACAAGACTCTGTACCTTGTGTGTTTCTGTTACAGAAGACCAGGAGTTTCACTAAGCTACTGAAGATAGCTTTCCCCCATTTAGACATGAGTTTATTCTCTCTTAATAAGTGGTAACCTTAGGCTTTGCATAATGTTGGTGCAAAGTGATTTTCTAGTTTGTGCTCGCTGATTCATGGTAGCTAATTTCTAAGACGCATATTACTTCAAAGAGCTGTGGACTGCTAAATAAGTTCTTCCTAGAAACGTTATCCCACTTTCACATTCCTTACAAAAACTTCTTCTGCTCTGCAATTCAGCCTACAGTATAGCACAATGGAACAAGTTTTAAAAACAAAACTAACAAGCAAAACAAACAAACAAACAAAAAGCAACAACAGAAGAAGAATGGGAAATTGGGGAGTGATAAACAAGATGAAGTTACTGGTATAGTTTAGAAAGGCTAGAGATGTCAACTGAGTAAGCCAAGGGGAAAAAATCGCCTCTCACTGCCCGGTATTTTCCTTATGAAGACAGTCGATTCTCTTATGTTTTGGAGCAGTAAATAGGATTTAGCTATACACACAACCACCCCCAAATCTTCTGTGTGCATGCTGACATTCCTGGACATGATCTCAAAGAATCTAGACACTTTGATTTACTACGAGGCAGTACAGAAGAAAAAATAAAAAATAAACGAAAATAACCTCATTTAATAGCCCAGGTGGATAAAGAAATGAGTAAATGCTTTCGGTTTTGAAATTAAGTCTCTGGCTGGCAGCCAGTGCTGTTAGACTTCCAGTGCTGTGGGAATGGACACGTAGCAGTGAGTTGCCTGTACGTATTGAGCAAGCACTCAGACCACTAGACAGCATCCTTATCTCCCATTTTGGAACAATATCCTTTCCAGACATAAGAGCTCACTGTTTTATTGTTGCAATGCCCAGGGAAATTCCCTCTCTCTTAGTGCCTATGGCCTTGTTTCCTGTACTTCAAAATGCTGAACACTCACTGAGTTCCCACATCCTTATGGTCTGTCAAAACCACACCATTTAATATGTGCATGTCACCCAAAGCCGTGCTCGTGCACCTCATCACAGCGGCCACGTGCAACAAAACAGCCTGCCAGTGTTGGCTGCAGCTGCAGAGCTACGTGGGCACACAATGTGGGTCGTTACATGGAGAAACGGGCTTCCAGAAAGAGCTATGGCAATTTTTATGCGAGGACCAGGAGAGCATACCCTGAGTGTAGGAGACTAGCATCCTTTGTGACCAAAGAGAAATTCTCATGCACGCTCCAGGGATGTTGTGCTCAGTGCATTCACGGCCCTGTGCCTCTGCAGCCAACACAGAAGAGCAGCAACACTCTCTATCACACGAGCTAATACCAATGTATTGGGTTTACGTGGAAAGGTTTGTGTTTTGGGGGGAGAGGGGAGCAGGAAGGGCTGCAGAGGTGGCAGGACCAGGGCTTGCCCCCATGCTGGACACAACCAGTTTCAGCCAGTGTGAAAATGAACCCACCACTGACCAAAGCTGAGCCTGTCAGCCCAGCTGGTGACACTGCTGTGGAAAAGTGAGAGAAACAGCCCTGCAGACACCAGGGTCAGTGAAGAAGGATGGAAGGAGGTGCTCCAGGTGCCCAAGCAGTTCTCCTGCAGCCTGTGAAACTGACCATGCAGCAGCAGGTTCTCCCCCTGCAGCCCACGGAGGAGCCCCCGGTGGAGCAGGTGGATGTGGCCTGGAGGAAGCTGTGGCCCATGGAGAGCCCCCGCAGGAGCAGGCCCCTGGCCGGAGCTGCAGCCCATGGGAGCCCTTACTGGAGCAACCTGTACCTGAAGGACTGCACGCAGTGGTATGGACTCACACTGGAACAATTTTTGAAGAACTGCAGTCTATGGGAAGGACCAACACTGAAACAGTTTGTGAAGGACTGCATCCTGTGGGGGCCCCACTCTGGAGCAGGGGAGGAATGTGAGGAGGAAGGAGCAGCAGAGAGCAAATGTTACAAACTGACCACAACCCCCATTTCCCACTCCCCTGCGCTGCTCAGAGCAGGAGGAGGTACAAGAATCTGGAATGAAGGAGAGAAATTGAGCCTCGGGGTTGGGGTGGAGGACATTTTATTTTTTGTCTTTGTTCCTCACTCTACTTTTAATTGGTGATAAAATAATTTTCCCCAAATCAAGTCTGTTTGCCTGTGGTAGTAATTGGTGAACGCTCCCTGTGCCCTTATCTCAACCCACAAGTGTCTTTCCATCGTATTCCCCCCAGCCCTGTCCTCTGGTGGGGGTGGCTGAGGTGGGGGCTGAGGTGGGCTGGGTGGGGGCAATCAGCCAAGGTCAACCCACCATGACCAATAATTATTCCTTGCATCAACCACCAGAAAAGTACTGTCAGTGTTTAGATCCAGGGTTGTTAATGCACCTCCTGATGTGTTTTCTGTTGTTCAGAGCAGGCCATGGATGTCTTCCAATTCTGTTTTTCACAAACACTTCCGAAAAGTGACAGCAAGAAGCAAAGATTCCTGACTTGGCTGGCTAAACATTCAATGTCCTGGACTCGCCTGTAGCTTTGTGCTACTACACAAAGAGACAACTATAATAATTTCCTTATTCTTTTTCCTACCTCATTTCCTACTTCTTTTGCTACACTAGAAGTCCAAGACCATATTTCATTGAAACAGTGTTGACTGTATATCATACAATGATGAAAACTGAATGCTTCCATATTGCTACTACTCATCTGAACATTAAAATTTACTGCTGTTCAAACTAGAATAAATTCTATTTTACACATAATAATTAATGCTTTAAAAGAATACAAGATTTCCTTGCTGGAAGCAAGTTATCCCCAACTTTTCTCAAAGAAGAAAGCACTGAAATTGCTACAGCAATATCCTCAGCAAGGGTACAGCCCTACCTGTTCAGCACCAGGCAATGAGTTCATATACTACCTTTCTGTTTCTAGTGCATTTTGCAAACCCATGTCAATTTATAGATCACTGTAAACATCCAGAAGTTGAACATACAGAGACCTCCTGTCTTTCATATTCAGACTCTTACTCACACACCCAGAGACACATGCAGATGCTTATAGGAGTAGCCCAGTTGTGTGGCTGACCACATGGGCTGTGGTTTATTAGATGTCCTTATGGGCCATATTACATGCCCCCTGCTGTTCCTGTGGTCAGATGTCAGTGGGCTGTTCAGCCAACGGGAAGATGACTCCACATCATAAGAACTGAATAGGGCAGGATTCCCAGGGAGTGGCTTGTAACAGTAGGGAAATACATTCTAATTTAATTAAAAGGGAATAAATATTTGGAGTTGTTTGAAGAAACTGGAATATTAGAGAGCCACTTGGGCTAAGCCTACATGAAACATGCCCATGATAAAACTTAGGAAAACCAAAATATTCGTAATGTAACTCTACAAAAACTACACCTTCTGTTATAAAACCTGACCAGCTTCTTTGGCCAAGTGAAAAATATCTATATTTTCTTGTTCATGATTCTATATTTCAAATGCTATAAACAACAACCGTGTCTTGGAAGATAATATCACTTTAAAATTCTAATTAGAGCCAACAAGAGCTGCAAGTGCTCAGCATAGACCTTTTAATTTTAGATTAGCAAAGTCAACAATTTGCAACAGGAAAAGAACAAATAAATAAGACAAAGTGGAGATGAAAAATTGTCTTTTAGAAATACTCTGCCATTTATTTAAAACAGATTAAGCAGAACACCTGGCTCCTTAATATAGAGCAGTAGTTGGGGCAGCTCCATTAGGGGAAATTGATTTCAGCAGAGATGGTCTTGGGGAAAAAAAAAAAAAAAAAAAAAAAAGTAATTTCCAAAAAAGTCATATGGAACCACTTGTTATTCCCTCCTCTTCCTTTTCAAATCTGCTTCAGGGAAAAATCTTTCAGAAGCAAGAGCTTAAACATAGCTTCCTTGTGTCTGCTTCCAACAGAATTTTTCATGCTCTACTTCTGATTAAAGGATCTGTTCTCATCAGGTTTACACAAACACCACATTTCATGGTTTCCAGATTCTAGCCCTAATTCCTTTGGTTCCTATTGCTCTTATTCTTCACCTCCTGTAAAATAGATGACTACCTCACATGAATCACTTATTTAATGTCCAAATGCAGTTAAAAGAATGGCACTAGGAGGAATGAAAAATAAAGATCTCAAAGTCACTGAAAACAAATACTGCTAAAGTCTAGAGCTCTGTTGCTCCTCTTTATACATAGATATTTCTGTGTACGACAAGGTGGTTTTGCTGTTTTTTAACCCGTTGAGTCTGATTCTGTAAAGAGCTGGCGAGGACCCTTATCTCATTTGTTCACATCTAGAATTGTATGGGGTTCTTGTAGCAACCTTCAGTAAATCATCTCATTTCTCTGTAAATACAAAAGAAACGAAGCTACACTTCCTTCGCCCTTTCTCTGCCTTACCCTCTTGTCTGTCTTGCCTCTATACATTATATACATCTTAGGAGGGGCAAATCTAATTTGTTTTCTCTGTAAGTTTCACACAGTCACAGAGTAGCTGGGGTTGGGAAGGACCTCTGCAGTTCATCTTGTTCAAACTTCTGCTCTAGTAGGGCCACCTAGAGTTGGTTGTCCAGAACCATGTCCAGACTGAAGATGTGCAAGGGCAGAGAGTCCACCACCACTCCGAACAGCCTGTGCCTATGCTCATGGTTTATAAAAACATAAAAATTGACAAACTTTATATATAAGTTTATGCAAAATTTATACACTGCCTTGCCCTATCCTGTCTGGTAAGCAGAATCAAGGAACAAGAAGACCACAAGGGTTTGTAAACCAGAGAGTGCTGCGGATCCGGAGTAACAAGCCCTGAGAGCAAAACCATGCCATCAAATCATGTTGTCATATGTGAGGAATTAAGATTTTCTTCACTGCTTAACACAGTTTGAAGCACTTCGGTTGCTCCTGAAAAAGCATGCAAATAACACTCAGAAAGTGAGTTCATTGCCTGTCTGATGAAGGGCTTGATAATCATTATTCCAATACAGTGCAAGGAAACAGATAAATGACCAATATGAGATGGCATATACCATGTTGTCCTGCTATACCATACATGATCCATTGCCTCAGAGACATCCATGTTAGCTCTGAGTCTGGCTTAAATTCAGGGTGCTTTGTGGCCAGGCAGACAGCAGCAGGAAGACAACTGTTAGAAGACCTGTGTTTTGCTCCTATCTGCCATGGACAAATCATTTTTTCCTTCTGAGCTTCTTTCCTTTACATTTGCCTATTTGGATTGCAGGTAACCTAGGGCTGAGTTTGTGTCACAGTGAATGTGGTAGCATTCAGCAATAATTTTGGCCGTGGTCTCTCTTTTCTGATTCTAATAGATTTTTGAAGTGATGCACAAAACACAAAGCTTTTCCAAAAGACTCAGTCTTTTCTTTCACTGAAACAAAAACAAGAAAACAAGCATCAACAAAAACAAGCATCCTTAATTGGCTGATTGGGGATAACTAGTCTGGGATTAACTTGTCACAGACCCCTACAGTTGTCAGTAATATATATGTGTATATGTGTGTCTGTGTGTGTTTGCGTGTGTGTATACAGTTAAACAGCTACAATGAACCAAACAGTGTCATATTAAATGTTGATCATTTAATTAGTTCACATTCTGCTACCATGCCGGTAATTTGGCTCCAATTCCCATAAGAAGTATAATTAGCATTGCTATTGCAAGTAGTGGGTAAGTTTTGCTGGGTGGTGGATTTTTACCTAAGTGTACCAAAACATCTGAAAACTCACTTTAAAAGAACATTTGGTTTCTTTAAAAATTTCAATTTAACAACTTGATCATAATCTGCTGAATATAAAACACATGCAATAGATCACATAAAATCACACCCTGTGAACACTTGGGAGGTGTGAACCACTTAGCAGAGTTACAGTGTGCTGGCTCAGTGGCTCAGAAACAAACCCTGTCCCTGCAGAGGATTCTTGGTGTCATCACCATTTGCCCACCCAGGCGATACAGATGTCTCACACTTTTGCGGTCTCTCTCCAATGCACATCCAAATTAACTCTGCATTAACAAGCAAGTTCATTCCGTCCACCCAGCCCTGTAACTTTCACTCACTTTTCTCTTACAATGGATTTCCTGCTGACTAATCCCCCCTAACAAGGGGGACTTGAGAACAGTGATCCCCCCCTTCTTCATGTGCTCTGCAGGTAAAAATCTGACATGGGTTTGGCTGGGACAGAGCTCATTATTGACCTGTCCTCATCTCAGCCCATGAACTCTCACACTTTAACCTTTCTGATTCTCTCTCTCATCCCACCTGGGGAGAATGAGTGAGCAGCTGGGTGGTGCTGAGCAGCCTGCTGGGGTCAAACCACAACAAAATCACAAAGCACCAGTGGGTTCGAATGCTCCTGCTTGGCCTAAATTGGGAATTATTCTGAACCTAGTCACTAGTTGCATGCACACAGTGTAAGTGACTGAACTATGCTGTTATACAAAATGCAGTCAGCTTTGCATCATTCAAATAAAACAAATCTTTTTTGATTTCCACAGAGGGCAAGACTAAAATAATTTTCCTGTTACTACATTTCAGAATAGAAGTGTGCCCACTGCAATTTACTATTATTTCTTTGAGTCAGTGACTCTGAAAATTGAATGCTTTGCACTATCAAATAGCAAAGATGGTTCAGCACATAAAGAATTTTTTTTAATGATGTGAAATCAGCCAGAGGAGCCCTTTGGACAACACAAAGTTTTCAGTTCCAGAACTCCTCCCTTGGAACAAACATTCTGTTCCACAGACTGGCCTTCTGACATCATTTAGTAAAAAACCCTCTGATTCTATCCAAGACCGTGTCATTGCAGCATTCATTGCACCACCTTTAGCACCACAGCGCAAGACAAAGTACTTGGGAAGCCTGAAACATTTGTTAGAGCAATATAAATCCAGAGGAGACTGAAATCAGTGATGCTACCATTTTCTTACATCATCAAAGGTTCAGAATCCATTGCTAGCATATGGGTATTGTGAGTGTTTTTAGCAGTATTGTTATGTAGTTAAAAGGAAAATTTCAGAAAATGAACCTTCCTCCTGCCAGTATGTATATTGCATTTCAACTCCATTTGCAATACACATCTGCAAAGTAAAATAAAATAGCAGAGGGGACAGAAATCTGATCAGTGCATGTTTTATATGTTTGGAGATGTATTTTCAATCATAGACACTGAAGCTTCAAAAGGAAGAAAAAGTTTTAAGAGAGAAACAATACTATAGTAATTTCATTCTAAATTCAGAAAAAATGCTGGCAACATACACAGCACAGTTCTCTGAAAGTATTTAACTATTGCCCATCTTTTTCCACTATAAGCACCACAAAGAAAGGCACTTTTTAATATTTTATTTTGGCTAATTTGCTGTTTATGTGAAGAATGCCCTGGCACAAGATGGATGAACATCAATAGAGCTGATGTCAGGTATCAGTCCAGCTATATGGATTTAAGTTAACACGAAGTACACAAAGTTGACACTGCACAGGTCAAGTGCATAGACAGGGCAAAAACACAAATTCGTGATTTATAGAGTTTTTAGACAAGCCCTCTGTACCAATATTAATGTGATAACTTTCTCTAACCAGACAAGTATTTCCTATGAAATCTTTCATAATTACTACAAGAAATACTTTCTTTCCTCTAAGTATGATTTAGTAAGTCAAAGTCCATTACAGCACTCTAAACACACAGCTTTCTATATATTTATTTTTCCTATAAATTTGGGGTGATTTTTTCAGCCTTTTGAATCAGTGCTGAGAAAGGGGATCATCAATGATGTAATCTATGACAATCCCTTCATCGGTGGCACAGCAGCACTGAACTTTAACCCAAACCAAGCAAGCTCTATTCTATTTTTAGTTATAGACATTGGTCTTTAAATGAACTCCAGAGGTGTGTGTTTGTATCCAAGGACAGATTTTGGCTTTTAGACAAAAAATAATAATCTTCTTATTCTGAGTCCAAATCAGATAACATTGGCTTTCTGTGACTTAACTTCTGTGGTTTGAAGGGAGAAAGAATGATGTCACTAGTTCTAAAATTAGATATTTTCTTTGTATTATAGTCACAGAACACATTCTCTGTCATTAAGCAATCAACAATTAACAGATGATTAAGCAGGGAATTAAAGATCTGAGCCTTCTTGTAAACACCTTAATTTGGGTGATTGTAATTAAAATGACCTTGTGCTTGTGCTTTGGTAAGGTTGAGGCCAAAATTATAAAAAGAAGCTTTTTTGGAATGAAGGGCAACTGTTTTAACTTAACATACTTTTAGCAAGGAGACTAATTAGCTATCCAGGCATGCGCAGAGCATCTGAACAGAAAAGTTGGCAAAGCATGACTAAAACACTGCTATGGTTGGAACTACTGAAATAATGCCTTTCAAGGTTCATTTTTGCTAAATCTCAGGCATCTTTCACTGAGACAATCAGTAGCGCTTATTAAACTCACTAAGTCCTTTCTTAGAATTAGATTATTCAGACTTTGGCCTTATGTGGCTTTGGCACTACCAACACGTTCACATAAAATCCCTAGGACTCATTTGTTCATTTTTGTTTGTTTAGGGATATTCCTCCTTCCTCTTATATTACATTTCAAAATGGCATGGCTGTATGTTTTTCTTCCAGAATTTTCAAAAACAATTCAGCCTCACTCAAAGCCCACGCACAAGTTTCAGGCTGGTAGGAGATAGAGCCATGTCAGGGTCACATGGACGACCGACTGGGGGGCTCTGGCTAGCGTTATACATAAAGCTTCCCAAGGGCTTTTCCTCTGTATATCTTACAGAAGTTGAGAGATGTTAAAAACAGTTGGTCATGGTGAATGACTTGACATGCACATATTATGTGCGCATTAAAAGTCTTTCGTAAGACCTCATAGTAAACTGAAGCTTTACAGAGTTGAAGCCCAACCACATCACTTTCAGGGCCAGGCTTTTTTCTCCAACATGTTGTTGTCCTTCACTACACTGTTGATATTGTTTTTGAGCAATGTAAATATTGTATAGCATGCAAGGAGCATGAAAGACAAGACTCCTGAAGTCAGGCTTTGCTGACTGTTAAGCTTAATGCTATGCTAACAGAAACAGCTACACTCTCCAGCAGGCATATGCTGCTACTGGCCTTCCTACTCCTTTTTTAGGTGAAGCAAAATTCACAAAAAAGCAGTTTTCTGTAACCAAAATTATTTTCCTTTCTCCAGTCACCTCTTCTCCTTTATTGTATCTGTTTCATCCTTCATATGTTTTTCCTCCAGCACCTTTACTAGTGGAGAAGCCCTTGCAGCCTCAGTAGTTGTACTTTGTCCTCCCGTTTCTAAAGGGACCAGTCCAAAATGCCTTGTTCCTAGCTGCAGCCACCTCAGTGCCTTCCCTCTAGCTGCCCCATGCTTTGAATACTCATCCTCAATGGTGTTTCTCTTAGGCTGAACAAGAGGGCTGTGGCCAATAAGCTCTTGAACCCTCTTTCCTACACTTTTGCCTGCTTTGGAGCAAGAAATAAAGCAATGATTAGTGGTGGGGTAGAGATTCTGAGCTGGATGGCTGTTCTCTTCAAACCTGAACTTACTTGTCTTTCCTACTTTTCCTTCCTGCTGGTTTTCATATAGTCAAATTACAAGGAGCGATTTATACTTAGTGCCATTTGTGGGTGGCATCTGCAAGGTTTGTGTATCTACCTTGCTGTAAATAACACTGCAAACCACTGGAAGCAGTTAACTTCCCACAGAGCTGCGGACACGAGGATGTGGGAGAGAAGAGCAGCTCTGAGTCACTTCTGCAGCAGGTACTTACCAGCTGGGTCAGATATCCTCTCACTGGATCTGTTACCCTGCCCCTGAGGATTACATTCAGAAAAGGTCTGTGACAGCACTCTGCCAAAAGTACTCTTTGGTGTATAATAACAGAGACACGGTGAGGCTGAGATAATACAGAGACCCTTACAGATGTTCTTCCTATTGGCAGCTCCTTCCATGCGAGCAGTTTACCCAGCCGTTGCATCCTGCAGATTATCACTTTCACAACCCTACTCTCAGAAAAAAAAAAAAGGAAAAAAAGAAAAAAGAAGAAAAAAAAAAAGCATGTTATTTTCTTACTTATTCAGTCCTGGATCCAGACACTCTCCTGTGCTAAAGGAAAGGTTATAATAACAAAGACTCACAGTGCTTTTAGTGTTCATTAAGGCATAGAGGGGTATGTGTCAGCTTCAGGGCAGACATGGAAGATGCAAACAAAAACATGGAACTGTTTTGTGTTTATATCCTACTTATGCAGGCATTCCGAAAGGGCTTGGAAGTCTCTCTCATATACAAACAAAGATAGGTTATTGGTTACAAATATTAACTTCATAAAAACAAGCTTTCTGTATGGCTTTTCAAACTCATCTAAAGCAGACTATTGCTTTCCATAGCAACATCTTCAGAAATGAAAAATAAAGTGAAAAGAGCTCACTTTTTCATATTTTCAATAATATTTGTAATATCTTATGTCCCTTGTAAACATCTTTTATTGAATAGTATGTTATAAAACCAACCAAGCAAACAAACCACACTCACAAAAAAAAGAAAGGAAAATGCATCTTTTTTTATAAAGGGTTAACATCAGCTTTCAGCCACTAAGGTATCAATCTCTAGCATCTTTTCTCCAAAGCAAGATTACCACATTTGTGCATGTATCACTGCTTAAAATTAGATTAATATTTAGACTAATATTCTGTCTGAAGGTCTGGGCATAGAGAGGAGATGCAGACAACATTCTTTTACTACACTAATAACTTCGACAGGTGGAAAAGCTGAAATACAGAGACATCCACTTCACTCTCCTTGCAGAAGTGAGAGTAAGCGCCCCAAAGAGCTGGACGTCTCCCATTTACCCAACTTCATGAGACTTTCCAAGCTTTATTTTGCCTCTTTCCCAGATGTTTTGATCCATTCTTTTGTGCTCATCTTTGAGGGAAAAAACAAACAAATAACCAAGCAAAAATGGAGGCATATAAGGTAGATGATGAGACATGGCTTAATTAATCTTCAATGCAAAAGTAGTAGAAGTATAGGAGAAACTTCTGGCAGAGGACAAGCAGGGGAAAATGGAAATATTAACTTGGAATAGACATCTAATAGAATGCAAGAAAATTTTAAAAATACTGTAATACAGCAGTAACTATTCTGCGCTGTGCAAGTGTTATTTTACTTTCAGAAGTGCTCAGTGGAGGTTTTTTTTCCCCTCGGTCAGCTGAAGACACTCATGTTATTAGGAAAGAGTGTCAGGAAACGAATATAAATGTTATTGTGAGACAAAACCTGTTTCAACTCCCATGATTACAGTTTAACACAGCTGCACCCCAAGAGAACAATAGAGAGATTTATTTCTTTTATAAGTCTAAATTTTTTAAAAAATAAAAAAGTCCTGTTAAAAAAGCTGTGAGCACGAGAACTGCCTGGGAGGATATGAACACAAAAGAGAAAGAGCACAAGAGAGCAGGGATGCACATGTTCTTATGAAAGGGGAAATAAATATGTTTCCATCTAATATTTAACTCATTTCTTTTGGATACTTACACAAAATGAATCATAAAAACTCCAATATTCTAAGACAAAAGCACTGAGGAAAAAGTAAAGCCTATTTTATGGGTCTGCCACAGGCACCTACTAGGTGCGTGCAGTGCGCTGACACCAGGCGTTCAGGGCCCACATGTGTTTGCTGGGCACCTCATGGGCCTTCACAAAACCACGTCCCAAGGTGATTTTCATGTCTCCCAAAAGCCCCCCACAGCTGCCTTGTGTTCTATTGTTAATTTGCATTTTGCTGAAGTGAGTTTGAACCTGTATCTGCTTGCGTCCTGCAAGCTGCAGGCGCACAACCAGGCATCTGCCCTCACCCCAAAGGCAGGGGTGTGTGCTCGGTCTGGTGGCCAAGGATGCAGCCCTGGGGCTCAGGGTCACTGGGATGTATTTTGTCATCTGCCAGGCAGCACCTGGGAAATTCCCAGCGATCCTCTTTGTCTCCTCCACCTCTGGGTTCTGCATGAGGCCTCTGTGAACCTGTGAACTTTCTCTTACCGCAGATGTCTCCCCAACACGGGCCTGCTTCTGATTTGCAGCTGCTGGT
Source organism: Cygnus atratus (assembly GCF_013377495.2). NCBI lineage: Eukaryota > Metazoa > Chordata > Aves > Anseriformes > Anatidae > Cygnus > Cygnus atratus. The sequence goes on from NC_066396.1 coordinate 43,687,897, forward strand.
GCTGCTAGGCTGGCTGCAAAGGGCTGCTCTTCCCTTTCTGCGACCCAGTGCTCAGGCCTCCACCACCGGACACCGTGTTGCCTTTCGGCCAGCCTGGGAAGGCTCCTGTGCCTGGGGAGGAGATTAGCGGGCAGGAAATCACGTCCCATGCAGTGACCATGTCGAGTCTGCGAGAAATGTCCTACCCCCGTTTTGCTGTTTTGCAGCTGAGACAAACAAGTCTGCTTCTCAGCTGAGAAAACAGTGAAAATGACCATGCATGTGCATGACGAAAAATAAAAGATGAGGAAACAGAAACAATAAAAAGCACAGCCCGACCATTAGAAACAACCACTAAGGAGGCAATGCAGCATACTGAGAGAGATCCTCACAGTACTTATTTTGCTAACTCATAATTAAATATTGTATATTTAAGCTGATCCTGTTGCTCTGCAAAGTTACTGATTCGGGTGTGTGTGGGAGAAGTAACGTTATTTTATAAGAAATGCACCCAAAGAACTGCTCAGCTACCTTCTCAGTACAGAATTAGAAGTCAAAATTCATTCTAACTCCATGGTTTTGGTAAGTGTTTTTTCCACGGAATATGACATTTTTTCATAACCTGCCTTGAACTCCCAATATTACAGTTTTCTCTGCAATATTGGGAGTTCTGTCGATGGTTTCTGCTTTTCAGTTCAGAAACATCAACATTCAAAAGTGGGAAAAGTTATACATTTTGGTTACACTGGAGTGCTCAGTCAGGAAATTTAAGTTTTATTTCCAGATCTGCTGTGGATATAAATCCCTCTGGCAAATCCTTCCACTCTTCCGTGTTTCATTTTCCCTGTCCGTAAACAAAGATTCATCTATTTTTAAATTGCTGTGAGAAGCCAAGATGTACTTTTCTGTGTACAAAACCAAGATATTATTTGAAATGAGATCAGCTATCACCGTCTGTTATTAAAGACTATATATTATAATTTGAAAGACACAAGTGTCTGTGTGCTACTGCTTTCACTGTAAAATCAGAAGTATTGTAAATCAGTATGTTAATTTTTATGTGAGGCATCTGAAAAGAAATTCGTATTTCAAAAGGAAGGTAGAGCATTTGAAAACACATGGTAGACATACCGTACCTCCAAACAGTTCCCTCTGGTTCTCCTTTTATTCCTATAAGTGCCTCAAAAATAATAAAATAAAAATAAATAAAAATAAATAAAAATAAAAATCAAGGGAAGGGGGTCAAAAAAGATGAGAAGTGTTATGAAGGAAATTGCTATTTTCTTAAAAACAAGAAAGACTCCCACTGATATCAAGAAATTCAGGTTTTGACTTTCTAGGTTTAATGAGAATCATTTTGCTCTACAAGCTGAAAGAAAAGACAGTTAAAATTTTCAGAACCAGTTTTATTTTCTCAAGCGAAGGAGTGATTATGGACTTATTACAAAGATGTAATATTATTTTGATTCGATTTTGAAAAAAAATAAATCTGACTTACTCTGTATCATTTTAATTGGCATCTCTTCCTTTTAGATAGTCAGGCTGTTTTCCACTCCATACCATTACACACAGACCCAGCAACATCTTAAAGTCAGTACTTACAAATGAAGAGAAATACACCTTAAAAATTACCTTTTTCATCTCCATTTGTCTGCCACAGATTTTCATAGAATGAAAAAAGAGGTGATCACAGTGTTGGCTTTGTTTTTATTAAACGTCCATTGTCAGATACTTGGCCCCCTGATGCTTTAGAGTATGCAGTTTCAAGGAACATCTCCCCAAAAGCTGTAAAGTGTTGCAGATCTCTGAGAAAATGTTTAGCCTCCAAATTTGCCACTAACCATAGTGTCATAACAAGACTGTGGAACAAACTTGTCTCTGCTATTATTCAAAGAAATAATAATAATAAAAATAAAAATATGTATCATACCAATGAAATTAAATGGGGACTGAGTTTGGCTCCAGAACTTAGACCAGTCTGTTCCTATTGGATCCCGTAACAAACCCAATGTCCAGACTTTCTTGTTTAAAGCAGATGTTTTCTATTCTTTTGCATACAGGGTACACCAATAAGTGTGATGCAATTGTTTAGACAATGTTAACAGCCCTTTCATGAGCTAAGGATGCATCACCAGCCGTGGCTAGTAAATGTTCACATCTGTTTTCACACGTCAGTGCACGGATCACCCGCTACCACAGCAAAAAGGGTGGGCTCTGCTTTCTCTGTAAGAACATCCTTATCCTTTTCCTGGAGCAACAAGATTGTCACGCAGAGTTTAGGCTGAAGGGAGGAGAGAGACGGAGGTTTCCTGTCACGCCACTTGGAGTCAAGCTGAGTCCCCTTTAACACACACTTTGTGGATCTCCATAAGCAAAGGACATGAAATTGCTTCATTTTCTACTCTCGTGAGTGCTGCTAGCAGCTCCAAGGGCAGGACTGATGGTAGTAACAATCACTACTTGGCTGCCAGCAGCCAGCCTTTGGAGGGAGTGTTAAGCATAGGAAGGGTTACTCCAGTCCTCTGTGGTCAGTCAGAAACAGACCTGAGACTATGTGAGCCATCATCCTGCTACCTGCTGTAAGAATTTACAGCAAATGCAACTATTTAATCCCACTAGAAAAAGTAAATATGGAGGAACCAGCCAGACCAAGCCCATAAAGCACTCCAGCTCAGCTGCATAAAGTAGGTAGAGCAAGAAGCTGAAGATACACTACCATCATTGGAAGGAAGAAGAGAAAAAGAAAAAAAAAAACAACCACACTGTGATTAAAGTCACTGCCAATAAATAAAGTGCAAAAAGCTCCCGAGACTTTGGAAAGGCAGCCTGGCAATGCCAGAGAGAAAAGTGGGACTGAGAAGCTGTCCCATGTGTTTTTGGACTGCATTTGGACCACAGGACACCTGGCGTTTTATGCTGAGGGGCATTGCTCCATTAGAACCAGCTTCATGGTGACATGCATCAAAGAGATGATGGAGGACAAAGACTTTGGACAATTTTTTTTAATATTTCTCAAACTTCATTAGTTAAAGCCAACTCACCTCCTTTCATATGTCACTTTCCACAGTTATGAACTCCAATAAAAACTGCATGAGAAGTTGGCAGGATAAGGGCCTGAGAGGTACCAGCAATAAACTTCTTTCCAACAGAAAGTACGCCTGGTATCATGCATAGTTAGTTGTGTAACTAACAAGTTATTAACAAGTTTGTTGTTAGGCATTCCTTACCCAGAAGACAGAATATCAAAGAAATTAGGATGAAGGCCCTCAGTTTGCTGTGGTGCTCTTTGGGAAGTAAGTCATTGTGGGGTTGGGCATGGTAGAAGAAGCACAACCAGCTCCTAGGATGCAGACTTGCTGCTAATGTCACACAGGTAACACCATGACCAGGCAAGTTCAATTCTGATTTCTTCCGGGGAGAGACATGAACTGCTGCCAGCCGGCTCTGAGCTGTGCTGCTCCACACATCACAAGTGACTCAGAGTCATGATCACTTGAACAAACAAGCAAACAGCAGTTGAGGAGAGAAATCAAAGGCATAATGGAGTAATGAAAGCCATGTTTCTTATTATTTTTCATACAAATCATCAGATGCTGAATCCATCAGCCTAAAAAGGGGACAAAATTATTTGCTCTCCAGGGCTTGGATTAACTTCTGTGAGGTTTTTAAATTATGTTTCTTCTAGTGTTTCTTTGCCTTTTTAATGGTTTGTTGTAAGCCAGAAAACAAAGAAAACACATTGACTTTGGAAGATATTCTCCTTCAATGGCAAAGAAGCTAACAGCTCTTTGCAGTAATTGCTTACATTGTGTTTTTTCTTTGTTTGTTTTTTTTTTTTCCTGGACCTTTCTCTCTAGCTCAGCACTGCTTGTTTTCACAATGATCTTACTTCTGTCCTTGGGTAGCTTTGACATTACAACTGCTGAAAAAAAACTTCCTGCAAACCTTTTCACCAAAAAAATCATTTTGACAAGAAAAATGTGTGTATGTTCCTTCTGCATGTTAATTTGAAAACAATCCTCTTGAATTTGAGGTGCAAGAAAGCAAGGCAGAGGTCATTTTAAAGAAACATTTGTTCAAACGCTGGTCCAGCCTGTTCAGGTGGCCTTGAAGAAGCGTCAAGTCACTCTGAATGTGGTGTCAACAAAGTGAAAAGCAACCACAACTCCCACAGTTTCCTTTTTCTAACGTGTACGCAAAGATTTTAACTGCAATACAACTAGCAGGAAAACAAAAATTGAGGATGACCTATTGTTATTACCATATTTCTTATAGCAAATTAGTTGCACAATTAGCATTTACACAAAATAGAAAGTTCCCACATGGGTAGCACTGTAGAAAAATGTCTCAGACTATTAGGCTGCAAGTAACACATAAAATCCAGAGATATACCAGTTGCATTATGGAATTTGGGCCCAATTATCCCCCATTACACAACATGAACTACAGGGTGATACTGGGTATGTTGTTTATAGAGCACACTCACAGTGAAGACACAAATCCTATATCCGTGTTGAAATGCTATGCTTTAACCCAATAGTATTATTTCCTGACACATATCTGGTATCAGAATGAGAAAATTAATAATCCCATCAATGCCATATTTTTTATTATCAGTAAAGAGGCAGGATTTGCTTTGAGGGACAATTTTCAGTGAAAGAGGCTTTATTTTCATCATTCTCATTCATGTCTGGAATAATTTAAACAATATTTTGGTGACAGAAGAAAGGAGTCAAACATTTGGGAAAGAAAAGTCATTTTAATCTGCATTTGGTGAGACGCAGCCATAGAACCCACTGAAAACTCATCACTCACCCCTAGGCTAATAAAGGGTGGAAAAAGTGTTGCAGTAACCAGTTCACCAGAGATATTACCATTAGGCAGGCCAATAAATTTATTGCCTATTTTGTGATGGATAGTTCATTGAGTATCGTGTTGAAAATAGTGTTATAACTTCATTTTATGCACCATATAGTTTTGCCTGGCAACAAGATCCTTAAGATGTGTTTTTCCTGAATGGCTGCTTTACATTCAAATCCCAGGCTTCCTATTTAAGGCATCTGAAACTGGCCTGCAACTTCTCTTCAACACACCTAGCCTGCAAATGAGAGGGGTCATCTACAGGCTTCTGTTGCAGACACGAGGCTCCCTTCAACCTCCCAGGCTGTGAAAGTAACATATGCACACAGTTCATGGCAAGCGATCACATCTCCCGTGATCAGAAACAGCAGGATAACACACGTGCTTAAGAACATGCAAGTTCCAGCAGAGAGGGAGGCAAAAGCTAATTACCTCATTTAATTCCCAGTCATATTACAAGGGATTCCTTTGTGGTCACTCTAAGATATGCAGGCATCTATAATCTTGTAGCTATATTTCTTCTCTGGGTTCCCTAGGAATGTGATGTAGCACTAAATGAGGACAGCATTATTGATGAACCTGCAGTGACCCCAAAGAAGAGAATTAAATTTATTGAACTGTATTTCTAGAAACTTTTGCTTTCATTTATACCCAACTTTTTGCAATTTTTACCTTTCAGTCTGAAATTTCACAGACTTGTCTTTTGGACTAGTATTACATACTTAGAAAATAGGTTGGAGGAAGTGAATAAAACAAAATCCTCCTACATACTCTGGAGCAAGATGGAAGCAGAAAACCATGCACTTCCCTCAATCACATGCAATAGTCATGTATTTATTTTGCACAACTTCTGAAAAGGAAGAGAGAGAGAGAGAGAGCAGCAACAAACTAAAAGGACAAAAAAACTGAAAGGACAAAAGTCAACATTTAGTCATCCAAGGCGATGGCCACTGTAGCACCTGCCTGGACGACTCCTGGCCTTGTTAGGTCTCCCATCGCTTTCTTTTCCTACCAAGATCCCTATTTTGCTGGTGCCCTGTGAGCCTCGAAGAGTGGCCCCACTGGTAGCAGCTCCCCAGCAAACAGGTTGCCAACAAGCTAGTTTTTACAGTGGTCTGTCTCCTCATCGAGTGTGAGTCTGTGGCTTACTTGCATCTCTTCAGTTGGTGGTGCTGGGATGTTGCAGCTCATCAGGTGGTTTTTGTGACTACAGACCTTCTCACTGGTGTTTGGCTTGAGACTACCAGTTTACTTCCCAGCAAGGGATTATAAAGAAGCCAACATATCAACTCTTCATAAGTGCTGAAGAGGGCCAGCTGTCCAAACCAATGAACTACATAAAAAGAGCTTTTAGTCCTTTAACAATTCCCTGAACTACCCAGACATCTTTTTTCATTTTGCCTGAGCTAATAGAAAGGAGGCACAGCTCACTTAACAGTGGTATATCGTTGCTTTGTAATGAAGGGCATTATAATTCTGCCCTGAATAGACACACACGCAGTGTTTTCACATGAGGAAAAAAGCAAACAAACAAACAAAAAACAGTAGCCAATTGCATGAACAAATAAAACTCTTCTTGGCCTACTCAGTATTATATTGGAGAAAGGGCTAACAGAGATATGTTAGATAATAATAATAGACATGAATGAACAAGCAATTAAGCAAAACGAGAGCTGGACCAAATCTCATTAAACCAAACCTGAATCAAACTTCTTCCTTCAGCTGAGAAATACTCATGTGTCATCCCGCAAGTCACCACTTATCATTTGCAGATTCTGATATTCAGAGATGAATGGAAATTTACCAACAGTATTCTTCCCCAGCAGAAATTACCAGTTGCTTGAAAGCGCAGAATTTTACACAAATATTCAGTTCTGACATTACTTCACATAAAGGAAAGAAGAGGAAATAAATTTCATTAATATTCTGCGAGGACAACTCCAGAATGGAGTGTTTTGGTATTTCATTTTGAAAAGAACTTTTTTTTTTATTAGTTTCATTTCAAAAATATATTTGCAGAGTGTTGACATCTTGTTTTAATTATCACAAAGGACTTTTTCTTCATGAGAGTTATTTTAAGGGGAATTTCAAAACTTTCTGTTAAACTTGTAAAATTTGCCACCAAACAGAAACTCTGGTTACTGTTCAGTGGCTTTCACAGAGCCTATTTTCTGTTGTGTAAGGAATCTACCTCCTGAAGGACTGAACACTGGGAAACACAAAGATTAAGTAACATAAATATTCTGCAAACATAGTATTAATTTGTTAGCTTATGATTACCTTCACATTACATGCAAACTCCTGTGATTTTACTTCCCCCCCCCTTTTTTAATAAGCTCTGTAAAGATGTTATTTGTAGCTGTATCTCATTACATCAGGTTAGTGATGTTACTTTGTGCCAGTGAATGTTTGTGCTTTGTGTTAGTGTTTGTGCTTTGTGTTAGTTTGTGCTTCTGTGAATGCTCTTGAAGATCAGAATAATACAAGCCTGCAGGGAAAGTTGATGTCCATAAAAACCTCGAAGTCAAAGAAATGTATTGGTGGGCACATATTAAAATACTTCTCAGCAACATTTAAAAACACAGACCTTGTACAGAAGGATGCTTTTTATTCACTGACTTGGTAAAACAGACTAAATCATCTCAGAACAAGATGGTAAAGAAAGTCATACATCTGAAGTACAAAAGGCATCAGCTTCTGTTTGCAGTCATGGCTTCATTTTCTTTCTGCTTTTTCTTGCGTATACAATGGTCAGTCTAAAACTAGCCAGCTTTCTTTTGATTAATACATACTCCACTATTTCCACCTGTTTACTTGAAATAGCCAGTTATGAATGCAAGGTATTGGCTAAAACCAGAATAAAAAGGACATCTGACAGAAAAGAGTTATATGACATGCCATGTGGGGGCTGCCTGCCAATTCACTGAGCTGCACACCCACATTTTCATGTAGCTGAAGGCCCCATCCTCCTGCTGCAATTTCATAAATACCCACAGTTTGGGAGACCCTCTGATGTCCTGCATCCTCCTCACCTTCCCAGGTTGCTTTCCTCCTCTCCCTTGCTCTTCTGTTTCCACGGTGTGGGGAAGGGCAGGCCTGGCACTGGTGGGTGCACTTGTGGACCTCTCCCTGTCAAGGCTGCAGCTCTTGGCCCCCATGGCAGGCATTTCGCCTGGCAACACACCATTTCTTCAAATGCCAGCTCTTCTTTAAGCTCAGGAGGACTACTCACATCTACAGAGCCCGGAGAAAATCCAGACGTTTAGCAAGAGAATTCCATGTAAAATGCCCCCAAATAGCAAACAAGTTGCACCCCACCCTCTTGGCCACCCTGGCATACAGGTCTCACTATGTCCCTCCTGCACCCTCAGTATTGTCACCTTATATACACAAATTCCAATGTGACAAGGGCTATGCTTTCCATTGGGTCTGCACAGAACCCGCAATAAGCGAGCTTGTCTGAGCATTTGTAAAACAAAACCAGTAACTCAGGGAATAGATAAAATCCTATGAGACTGAACTGTCAGATTCATGTATAGCATCATGGCATTAGCCAAGATGCAAGCACATTTTTGAAGCTCAGTGTGATCATTTCTATAGTCATGGATCTATCACAGAGGAAGGGTGGTGTGAAAGAGGAATCAGTACATATGCGTAGGCTGCAGTATAATAAATAACTTGTGGTACAAAAGAAATAAATCAGCCGACATCCAGGGAAAATCTATAATGAATAATTAATTTTTCACCAAGGAAACATTCCTCACAGTTCTATTGCTTGCAACACTTCACATTTTGTATTGTTTTTTTTTCCCTGTCCCTTTCTCACCACTTAAAGTCTCATCATTCCTCATCAATGTTGTTTTCATACTCAGTACATTTGAGAACAACCAAAGATTTAGCATTTTCATAAATTAAGATCTGAAAGCAGTTCAGAGCGTTCTCTGTTCATTAATACTTGCTCCACCTTTCGTAAATTATCCTGTGCAACCTTTCCACAGCTTGTGAGAGGTATTCTGACCCCTGTGTAAGACTGGGACACAAGGCCCCTCACCAACCATGTACTCAGGAATGGGGCAGTATCAGCCAACCTTGTAGAGAAGCAAAGAGGTCACCTACAGCAGCTCAGCTATTTGTCCACAGTAGATTTGAAAAGTGTGGAGGGACTAAATATATCTCCCCTTTTTTGTCTCTTTATGTGCTTGGAAAAGAAAGCCTGATGCACTTTCACAGCAGTGAAATTTACCCAGCTTTTTGGCCTGAAGTCCTGCAGTTTGCCAAAAAGTATGGTTCCAGAGAACAGGACCAAAAAAATCACTTATGACTGTAGCACTTTTTTTTTTTTAAAGGCCATGAAATTATGGTATAATCATGATTAAAGATAAATTAACCCTAACTAAATTCTCTATTTTATTAGATTCTTTCTTATTTATCCAAACACAGGTCATTCCTGAATTTATGTGCTCCACTAAGCAAATTATGCTGATGTTAAGAAGACAGAGGAAGCAAAAAGAAAGAAGAGGATTACAAGATATTAATGCAATTAAATCAGTGAATTGAACATATCATATCTAAAGTTTTATCAAGTAAAAAAAATAATCCAATCTTGTTAATTCTATTTCACAATTCCTATTGCAAAGTGATGATTTTGCCAGGAAGATCTTTAGCCCAAGACAGAATTCACTGCCAACACTACAGAAAAAAAGAATAATTTCATCACTGAACTACCCAATGCAATTACACTTTAAAAAGCTTGGTGAGATTCAAAGGGTCTGTGAAGTTCTCAGTTTCCTCTGCTAACACTGCATATGTGTGTGATAAGATTTCTACTATGTCTTTTTCCTAAGGGGATAGGAAAGTATAAGCTGGGGTCTAGACTTTGGGCCCACAATGAATTTAAGATTAAGGCTTTCTTACTTCAAAAACTGTATTAAATATTATCACAAAAATAATTCTCTTCCACACAGACAACCTCAGGTTTTCCCTACAACTTCAATCTAAAAGGGCATATTTAAAAACATCTATAATTTCCCACAATATGTGTTATGCTAATATATACATAGCATACTGTACATCAGAAATGGCATTAACAGCACACTTCTGTATCAACAACTGGAAAGCTATCAGAAAAGTCTCCAGAAAAAATGCAGCTATCTCTGAGCATCCACTGATTGCACTAAATATAAAGCCCTAAGAAAGCACAAGCTGTCAACGTTTTTCCAGTACACAGTACTACCAAAACACTCTGACAGTAATATTTCTGTAATAGCTTAGATGGAATCGAAGGGTGCAGCTCACTCTGTACTGCTAAGGCCAAGTTCGCATCCATGAGAGGAAGAGAGTACATTCATTGTCAGCCATTATGTTTGTTCATCTTTAAATGTTTTTAGGGAAAGAAAAGGACTCTGTGGATCGTCTTGACTTTTTTTTTTTTACAAGAGCACAGCAGAAGTCTTTACAGCATAACCTCTTCAATCCTGAACTGGCTTTCAGTAAAGCTTATGCTTAGGGTTGCAAATCAGGCAGGGAGGGAAAGAAAAACATATACATCATCCTCCAGTGGCACATTTTGTACTTCAGATAGAAATATTCTTTGACTGAAAAAGTGACTTATGACTGCTTGTTCTTTGCATTAGAAATACCTAATTAATCCTTGATACCTAATGACTAATGAGTGACTACTTTATATAGTGTCCTTATGAAAGGATTTTCTTTCCTAAGATATAACCCAATGAAGTCAAAAACAGGTTGGTCAGCCAGATCAGTTTTAGCCTTATAAAACTGATACTTACCACAAGGAAATCAATGATTCCAATGAAATGCTAAATATCCTTTATGTTTTTCTTTTGTATGGTTCTCAAAACAGGGAGAAAATTTGCTTATTCCTTTGTGACACACTGACCATGATACTCTTGGTGTAGCCACTGGTCCCTAAAACTGCATTTCCTTCTCCTTTTCCTTCTCCTCTTCCTACCTCTGACTTCTTTGGTACTCCTTTGTTTTCTCCACTTGTATTTTTGACAGAAACTTAAAATATACAGTGAATTCATGAAAATTCTCAGTCCTCATCCAGTGTGAATGGATGACATAAACCTTTTGGTTTAGATATAATGCAGATTTAGCTCTAAAAGAGTTCTGCATTTGTACCTTACTTTCCAGTGGGACTTTCCTTTTGCTCCTAAGTCTGTTTCTCCTATTGAATTACCTACTTCCAAAGTCGCAGTACAAAGTATCTCCAAGAGAAATGGCAGCAAGAAGCCAACAGAGACAATTTTCTAAAGCACACTTAGGACAACAATGTCCTGGTGGGTTTCTCATAGCCTGACAGAAGAACGTTTCTTCTTGCAGATACTAGCAGCTGCTGTTCACACCCCAACATTGTGTTTAGGCAGAAGCTGAAGCTGAATTGCGGGTTTTGGGGATGGGCTGTACCAGGAAGGCGGGACATGAGCAGTGGGCATAGTGTGACCAAACGGGCTGGTGCTTCTGTTTGCAGCAGCCCATGGCCTGAAATGCTTGACAACATGTCACGCTACACGGCATACTGTCAGGCTCTTTCTGCACCAAAAAGGGTAGCACTCTTGTAGGGCTGTTGCCCAAGCCCAAGCTATTTGCACATCTATCCCTCTTTCACCTCCTACAGACCTCCCCTCTACCCACCTTTCCCCTCTTAATGACTGTTCTACAGTTATTATTTTGGCCTTACTATATTGAGTTTCTCATTAAAAATCAATGGAAGCCCTGCAGCAAGATATATAAAGACCAGTTCCTGAACCCCAAGACAGTGTGTGGTTTGTTTCAAGATTTCACTCTGGTATAGAAAACCACAGTTTTCTTCTTGGACATGACTGCTGGAAGGAAGCAAATATTTCAGAGCTGATTATTCTCACCCATTCCTCATTCCTCTGGGTCTTCCCCTCTGAGGCACAGTGCAGGTCAAATCCTCTGTCTCCATGGAGCACCTTCTAGTACAGTGCATGGGATTAAAACCTGACTTCTTGTGGAAAAGAAGGCTGGGGGTGGGCAAGAGGTGGGGACGGAACATCATCAGGGCAGGGACCTAAACCAACCAAAGGGATATTCCATGCCATATGATGTTGCATTCAGCAATAAAATGTGGAAAAAGGAAGAAGAGGGGAGGCGTGGGTTTTCATTGTGAACATCTGCCCTCCCAAACAACGGCTGTGTGCTATGAGGCCCTGCTTCAAGGACATGGTCAAGCATCGCTTGCTGGTGGGAGTGGAGGGTAACTTCTTTCCTCTGCACTTCCGCACGGCCTTTGCTTGGTTTTGTTTGTTTTTTGTTTTTTTCCCCTTTCCCTTTTCCCTTTGGTTAAATGATTTTAATAATTATTTTTTCTTTAATTAAATTACCCTTATCTCAACCCATGAGTTGTTTCTTTCCTTTTCTTCTTCCCCTCCCTTTCTGAGGAGGGGGAGTGAGAGAGCGGTTGTAGTGGAGTTCAGCTGCCTGGCAAGGTAAAACCATCACATATATTAAACAGCCTTTTAATTGCTCTGTGCTACATGTGTTTTCCCATTAATGAATGTGTCAGGATGACTACTAACCAGCTGCATCTGGAATCTCAAACATCCAATTTGTTTTAGTGGCCAGACCCTCTTTTCATCCTCTCTCCTCCCCTCTGCACCTACGGCATCTCCAGCCTCACCCATCCAAAAATGAGGTCGCAAGCATTTCTGATGCCTTCCCTGATTGCCAAGATCTGCAGTCCTGTGACAGGGCAAGGACTGTACTGTTACCTGAATACAACAATAACCATCGCTAATACTCCTTTGCTTTGGGAGACATTCTCAGTACAAAGTTATAATCAGAGCAAAAGATTCTACATTTGCAAGTATAGCTCATAGACAGACATCCATCCCCTGGCTATCAACAATCCCAAGAAAATGAGAAAATAACCCGTAACTGACATAGCCTGGCCTCAGATGGACTATGGTAATGCTATAGACAGATAAAGGTGTTGTTCTCAAGAAAATCTGAAGACTGCAGTCTCTTCAATTATCCTTTGTGAGCACAGGGAGCAGCTGTACATAGCTCCTGTTTTCTGTGCAAAGGTAGCTTATCATCAGATACATGCAAACAATAGGCAATTATGCCATTTTTCTCAACTATTTAAGTGAACATTTGGCTTCCATTTGTCATAAAACTAACAAAAAAAAATAGGGAAAATTTTTGACTTGCAGTAGACTACATCTATTGCCACACAAATTTTAACACTCCTTGACAAACTAAGCTGTGCATTTTTTTCAATCTATGTAGCTAGGAAGAGTGAATCACTGGGTTCAGTTCATGGGCTGACACGGAAATATCAGACAGGGATAGCAACTTACATAAACATCAGGTGGTAATCAAGACTGTAGTTGCATTTACTGTCAGTTTTAGACTTAATGGATCACATACTTCTCTGGATTGCACATCTGTACTGAAATCCTGGAAAAGCCAGCCCCTGCTTCAAAACCTGGTCTTGAGTCCCTCCTTCCTGGCATTAGAGATGGTTTACTTTGGAATCCCCTGTCCTAGGGGCAATATTGAAATAGCTGTTAAATGAGGGACAGAGCCTTTCTCCACCCACTCACGTTATCCATCACTGATAATTACAATGCTGTTTGTAAATAAATAAGGTTTTTCTCTTTTTCAGTGCTCTTCCAAATGCTTACAGCTGCAATGCCATGATCAGCATCTGTGACTATCCTATTTAGTATTAAATTAGATCAGCAATCCTGTGTCAGTCAGTCAGGAGAAGAAACATTATGAAAGAGAATATTAAACACATACACCAGCAAAGATAAGAAAGGAAAGACAGTAAAGTTAATGAGGACGTACATGTCCCAAGTGTTTGAAAGCATATATGCATTGTTTATGGACCTGTGTGAAACAGAGAAAATCATATTCCATAGACATGCAAAAGCTGTGATAACCTTGGTAATCCTTTTCAAAATATAAATACTTTCATCAAGTCCTGAAAAGTATTTTCTTAGTAGTGAGTCTAGAGCAAACTGAAGCAATTCTCATTTTGCAGGACTTCGCAAACAACCGATGCTAATTTGCTTGCTGTAAGCAGTTGTTTTATGAATTACGACTCAGACAGTACAATATCTGCTAACTGATAGTAAAATAAATTCTGCACTCATGGGAGAGCTTAATGTAACACTGTAGGGTTACAGGATATTGCTCAGGCTTAGAGCATATTCCATTATGCAATATAATCATCCCCAAACTTCCCAAATTTCTGCTCGTACATCATTATCAAGCATTTGCAATCAGATTTGTTTCCCAGATAGTGGATATGGCAGTTTCCGAGATTAACCTAAGTCTTTCTGCAATGTCCTTTCTAGTCGGTCACTGACACTGAAATTCTTATCATCTGCTATTGTCTCAGGTTATCGTATTACTCACACATTAGCTGTGCGGGTTTTACTATGCTATTGTCCCCATCATACTGCTAAATCCAGAAATCAGTAAACAAGAGAGTGTTTCATGAAGTGATGAACCAAGCAGTTAACAGGATGTAAACTGGAAAATAATTCAAGGCTCTTATAAGCAGAAAAGAGTCAGGGAAAAAAATGGTGTTGAGAATGCATGGCTCTGAGATGGAAACACAAGAATCTGAGAAACTGTTGGGATTTGTAGTGGGATAATGTAGCACTTGAGCAGAAAACCTGAATCTGTAAAGACATGCTTTACAGTGCAGAATCAGACTGACACTATTCTAGCTGCTTGTTCATGGTCTCTTGCAAGGACAGCTGGCTTTAAAATATCCCATACTTGTGAGGAGAAGAACTTACAGCTGTTTCAGAGACTACTGTAAATGGTGATGATTATTCAGTGGAGTATCCCAAAATAGGCTAGGAGATTTAGTGCTCCTCCTGCTACTATGACATAACTGATCTTTGGCTCTCAGCATTTCCTGCAACATCAGGACACAATTTTTCCACCAATCATGAACAACTTCACAAACTGCAGGGCTAGCTGCAGACCTTGGTTTCCCCTAGGGACGCTGTTTTTAGCTGACAAGGAGCAACTGGGGCCAAAAGCTGGTCCTTAGGCAACTCAGACACCCCTACATAAGAACAGAGAGACCATCGCAGTAGATCTCTAGGAGGGACCCTACCACACCTAAACAAAGGCCTTTCAAAACAGTGACGAACAGCAATGACCACCTGTTCTCTGAGTATACATCATCTGAAAAAATCATCAGTTAACATGTAACTGTCACGGTATAAAACTGCGAACTTCAGATCTAAGTAGACTTCATGCAAGTGAAAAAAACAAACAAACAAAACAAAAAAAAACAACAACAACTTCCTACCTTTTCTGCTGGGGTCACTTGAAAGAGATTAGAGATGTGCTGAGAAGGGTCCTGCAGAGAGCGCACACAGATGAGGTAGTGGTGGTGGAGGAGGGGAGCACTGTGGAAGTGAGGGTGCCAATCTTCCATAAACAGCAGGGAATCATATCTGTATATAATAAAAGGAGAAATTCTGAAACTCCATTGTCAGGCGCGCCACTTTAGCAATCACCACCTGGGTGACTGGAGACAGGAAAGACCCACACCATTCACCCTGCAAGATAGACTGAAATGCTGGGACAGGCACTGAATTAATAGCAAAGTGTGGTTTTGACCCCAAGGCTACCCCAACGCTAAGTGATGTTTCTGATTTTCCCCAGCTCATTCACTGAACCATTGCTAGTGCTGCTAAGGACCGACACTAACCGACGGTCCAGAATTAAATGCCATGTTGAGGACGAGAGCCTCAGCTCAGTCACCACGATGGGAACCTGTAAAGACCTGTGATATAAGAGGGTCATGGACAAATTCGATGGAGAGAGTTTGCTGGTTGAAAACCAGTGCTAGAGATAAGTGCTACCTCAGGATTTCCAAAACTACATGAGTGCCACCAAACACCAGCTTACCTGGTGTCTGCTGAACCTATCGAAAAGTGAGAAGTACTGTTAAGGGGGAACCAAAACTTGACTTTTTTTTATTATTTTATTTTATTTTAATTACAAGAGATGCACTTCTTTGCAAAACAGGGACACGAAAAAGTTGCAATATTCTAGCCAGACTGATGGCTGGCCCTCTGGGTGCAGCTGCTTCCTCCCATACCAGGTCAAAGGCAGCCCTTGGCTGCTTCTTGGGAAATTTTTCCTACCTGCAGGGCACGCAATGCCAATGGCTGCCTTCAGCTGCAAACTCTGCCTCTCCGTTTGCTGAAGAGGATTGCACCCAGCTCCCACCATGGAGACACCTCAGGCAATAGCCACTTTTCCAGCTCAATTTCAGTGCTGGGTACCTGCAGGTCACTTGGGGTGGGGTGGACATAGCTCTGAGGTCCCAGCAGAAATGGGGGTACTCTCCATGGGCCGCAGGCTCCTCCAGGCCACATCCACCTGCTCCACCAGGGGCTCCTCCACGGGCTGCAGCGTGGAGATCTGCTCCATGTGGGACCCGTGGGCTGCAGGGGGACAGCCTGCTCCACCAGGGGCCTCTCCACAGGCCGCAGGGGGACTGCTGCTGCGTGCCTGGAGCACCTCCTGCCCTCCTGCTGCACTGACCTTGGGGGCTGCAGGGCTGGTTCTCACTCCTTGCTCTCCCAGCTGCTGTTGTGCAGCATTACTTTTTATCTTTCTTAAATCTGCTCTCACAGAGGCACCAACAACATCGCTCATTGGCTCAGCTCTGACCAGAGGGAGGTCCCTTTTGGAGCCAGCTGAAACTGGCCCTTATCTAACATGGGGCAGGCAGGCTCAGGATTCTTCTCAGGGACCAACCTCTTGCAGCCCAGTGCTAAGGGGAGAGTGGATCTTGAGAAGCTCAACATGAGCTGGCAATGTATGCTTGCAGCCCAGAAAGCCAACTGCATCCTGGGCTGCATGGCCAGCAGGTGGAGGGAGATGATTGTCCCCCTCTACTCTGCTCCAGTGAGACTCCACCTGCAGCACTGTGTTCAGCTGTGGGGCTGCCAGCACGTGAAAGACACAGAAGTATTGGAACAAGTAGAGAGGAAGGCTACAAAGACGTCTGGAGCACCTCTCCTACAAGGAGAGGCTGAGAGAGTTGGTGTTGTTCAGCCTGGAGAAGAGAAGGCTCTGGGGAGACCTCATTGCAGCCTACCAGTAGGGAAGTGTAGTGATAGGCCAGACAGTAAAGGCTTGCAACTAAAAAAGGGTAGATTCTTATTAGATGTGAGGAAGAAATTCTGTCCTTGTCCTATCACTACTCTCCCCGATGCAGTCACTCTCCAGCTTTCCTGTAACCCCATGACGTATTGGAAGACTACGTGGTGAGGCACTGGAACAGGTTGCCCAGAGAGGCTGTGGATGACCCATCCGTGGAAGTATTTAAGGCCAGGTTGGATGGGGCTTTGAGCTACCTGGTCTAGTGGGAGGGGTCCCTGACTATGGCAGGGAGATTGGACTTCTACGATCTTTAAGATGCCTTCAACCCAAACCATTCTATGATTCTATGACCGCAGGGCCTGGCCCGCAGCTCTTGCCACATCTCCCTGTCCTGCCTTGAGTGCCTTGCAAGCACCACAGCCAGGCACCATGGTGATAAAAACAGGGCCCAGATGCCCTGTGAGAGCAGGGGTCCACTACCTGTGGTGCTCAAGTGAGAGGAAGGAAGCCCTCAAAGACCAGAAGGACAAGCCCCATGGGTCTTGAATCGTTGCTTAGAAACACTGCAGGAGCAGAGCAGGAGGTACCATAATGCTCAGCTCAGGGAACAGAGGACCGGCAAGAGCAGAGGACCAAGTCCCACAGCCCTCAAATGTGGGTCGAAGGTCCACCAAGAGCAGTCAACCAGCCTCAGCGTTGGTCACACCAGGGCACGGATGCACTTGGCGAGCAGAGCCTCAGTGCCGTGTCAGCCAACCCAGGGGAAAGAGGTCCTGCCAAAGCCATTTCTGTGGCACTCAACCGAGTGCCCAGCGCACGGCAGCCGGCTCCCAGGAAAGGGGCCGTGCAAGGCCAAAGGGCCCTGCCCCATCCTGAGGGTGTGGTGGGGAGGACGCCAGCTCTCACGTGATGAGCGTTGTGGCATGGGCTGGCCTGGGAGACCCCAGGCTGGAGACACCTCCGCTGGGGCCTGCTGCCAGCCCAGAGCTGGGCAGCACATGCTTCCGAGAACAAAGGGGAGCAAAGAAATTGTGGCCGGCACATGAAGAAGGAGCTGGCAACATTAAGGGCCCCCACTGCCAAGCCAAGGGCAGCACAGTTGGACGCCCTCTCCCGCCAGACTGACCCCCCTGGCCTTAGGGCCAAGCAGAAGCGCAAGAAAGTGGTGGGGAGAAAGCAGCAGGGGTGGGGATGACGAAACCAGAGACTGTACAGAGACACGAGGAGACTTTATCTGTCATTTTGATGTCTTTATTTTCTTTCCAGATGGTAAGACGGAAAGTCCTCAGCAGAGCACGCTGGTCCCCTACTGCTGATGAAGCCCTGTCTGCTGGCCCGGCCCTGGTTTTGCCAGCTGCTGGGGCACTCTTGTCGTCTCAGCAGCGGGGTGGCCTCTCCTTGGTTGGCAGAGAGTCCTGGGAGCTGATGGCCCTCCTCCTTGGAGGCCGCCGGGGCGTCCTGCGTGAGCGGTCCCTGCCCCGGCCGGCAGTGGAGGGCCCTGCCGCAGCCTCCCCTTGCTCCTCGTGAGACTCTTCCTGGGCAGAGAGGGGGTGGCTGGGACCCCCACGAAGGGCATCTGCTGCTGAGGTGCTGGGGAACTCCTCTATGTTGGCTGCCTCAGGGCTGCGGGAGGGCACAGGGCCAGGGGCAGGATTCCCCTCGGGAGAGGCAGAGGGGCCGGAGGCAACAGCATGGGGTTCCTCCCGGCCCAGCAGGCGGTGGACCTCCCCACTGCACTGCTGCGCAGAGGTGTCAATGAGCTGGCGCACAAAGCCAGCCGTGTGCCTTCGCAGGGAGGTGCGCAGCAGCAGGGCCAGGGCGCCCTCGTCTAGGCCGAAGAAGCGCAGGCTGGAGATGACGAGGTGCTGCGCTTCAGACGCTGCCCGGGTGTCAGCCCCCAGCAGCTGCTCCAGCTCGCGGCGCAGCCAGGGTAGCAGGGGCTGGAGGACCTGCGGGTACAGGCGGAAGATGAAGGCCCAGGTGGTGGGATGGAGGCCGCCCACAGGAGCCCCAGGCAGCAGGCCCGCAGCCTGTGGTTGGGATCCTGCGGGGTGCTGGGGGCCAGAGGCAGCTGGGTGGCCGACGTCCGATGCCTCTGCGGACGCTGCGATGGTGACTTCTTTAAACTTGTCATCCGCCCGCACTGAGTGCACGATGGAGCTGACAGTCCTCTTGCACAGGGGGCACTCAGGCTTGCTCTCGGCCCACCGCTGGATACACCGAAAACAGAACTGGTGGAGGCATGGCAGCACGTAGCTGGCGTCATCCCAGCTGTCCAGACATATGGGGCAGCGACTGTCCAGCGCTGTGGCCATGTTCTCCACCTGCTGACAGGGGCAGGGGAGAGCAATGGGGTGTGGCCTGCTCCTCTCACTGGCAGTGCCACAGCAGGTGTCACACTGCAGAAGGCAGAGAGGCCCTGGTCAGGTGCTGTCTGAGGGAGGGGCATCTGGAAGAGATCTCCAGGTCATCAAGGAGGAAGCTCTTCCAGCTGCCCAGGGGGATCTGTCCCCGCAGTGCTCACCTATGCTGCCTCAAGCGCTCCTCCTGGGTCTCCTGGTGACCTGAACCAGGCAGGACTGCAGAAGAAGCTCCAATGGCTCTGGGAACGGCACCGAGAGCTGCTGCAGCAACTTCCAGGGCACGACACCAGCACCAAGGCCAAACTTGCTCCTCACTCCAGACCTCACGTAAACGCTCAGCCGGAGTGTGGGCACCAGCCAGCAGGATCGGACTCTGTGCCTGCATATAAGCAGCGGGGGACACAGTCACAGTCCATTGCATGAGGCAGTCACACTCCCTCATTGGGGGACATCACAATGAGTTCTCCTCAGGGCTTGATCTGGCCCTGGTACACGAATCCAGGGCTACCACGATTACACCATCTGCGCCATCCCCATTGCTTCTGCCTTGTGTTCAGCATCCATCTCTGCCATCAGTCAGTGAGGCCTTGGCCTTGTCTCCCTGGCCAGGCCCCATGTTTCCAGGCACAGCCAGCAGGAGGCTGTATTCGATGGAACCACTTCGTGCGTGCCTTGGAGGCTGCAGGGGACAGTCCCAAAGGCTCTGCCTACACCACAGCACTGCAGGCCAGCCTTCTGGGTCCTCCCAATCCAGGTCAAAGGCAGCCCTTGGCTTTCTCTTGGGGATTTTTCTCCTATCAATGGAGAAAGCAGTCTATCCTTTCTGCTTGTCTCTCCTTCCCTTCAAGATTCTGGGGCGCTGCCGTAAACAGCAGGGAATGATATCTATATATATGGAAAGAAGAAATACAGAAACACCAGTTCAGTAGAAAATAAAAATACCAGCCCACCAGCCCGTAATCAGTGCAGCAGGAGGGCAGGAGGTGCTCCAAGCACGCAGCACATGTTCCCCTGCAGCCCGTGGAGAGGCCCCTGGTGGAGCAGGCTGTCCCCCTGCAGCCCACGGGTCCCACATGGAGCAGATCTCCACGCTGCAGCCCGTGGAGGAGCCCCCGGTGGAGCAGGTGGAGGTGGCCTGGAGGAGGCTGCGGCCCATGGAGAGACCCCGCAGGAGCAGGCCCCGGGCCGGAGCTGCAGCCCGTGGAGAGGAGCCCACGCAGGAGCAGGGGGTCTGGGCGGAGCTGTCGCCCGTGGGGACCCGTGCTGGAGCAGTTTGCTCCTGGAGGACGGATGGACCCATATCTGGAGCAGTTCTTGAAGAGCTGCTGCCTGTGGGCAGCCCCCGCAGACTCAGTTCGGGAAGGACGGCATCCCGTGGGAGGGACCCCATGTGGAGCAGGGGCAGAGAGTGACCATGAAGGAGCAGCAGAGACAAAGTGCTATAGAGTGACTGCAACCCCCACTTCCCTGTTCCGTTGCGGTGCTCGGGGGGTGGAAGTGGAAGAGGGTGGATGGGTGGAAGGTGCTTTTTGTTTCTTTCCTTTGATTCTCACTTCTCTAGCTTCTTAGTTATAGGCAATAATGTTTACTAATCTCCCTACACTGAGTCAGTTTAACCCATCATGATAATTTTTTGATCGATCTCCCTGTCCTTATCTCAACCCTTGAGCCCTTTTCATAGTATTTTCTCTCCCTTTCCCTTTGAGGAGGGGGAGTAAGAGAGGGATAATGTGCTTTGTTTTGTTTTGTTTTGTTTTAATTTTTGCACAATACCATTACAGGAATTGATATGAATTACATTGGCTTTGAAGTGGGCACCTGAACCGAGTTCTCTCATCTCTGGAGTTCTTCTAGCTTACAAAATCAGCCTCTACCTCTGTCTTCCAAAATCTCCGTTTCCCCTCAGAGTGTGAATGGATGCCATTGGAAACATCTGTGCATTGTGAGAATAAGAAATGTTTTCTAGTCATTGCTAGCCATTCTAGTACATTGCTTTTTCTCCTGTGTATCTGCAGCTGCATCTCTACTTGACAGTGCCCAAAGCATAGCCAAGAGGTAGCATTTGTGGGAACCCCCCAGACTGGACACAGTAACTCCTTAGGGCCTGGGGAATACATCAGAGCAACTGGTGAGCGTTGGGTCCGGGAAGAGAAGAAGAGCATCCCCTGCTTGAATTTCCCCAAAAATGTTGACCAAAGGTGTGATTTGCATGTGTTTAGACTGCTTAAGCAGACCTAGCAACTGCCACAAGCCCATGAAGGCTGGCTACACTGTGAAGTCAAGGAAGAGAAAAGCATTGCCAGCGTGCAGTGCAGGCAATGTTTCTACATATGCAACACCTTATAGAAGATTCCATGCCAGAAATACACTTTCTTTTATCATTTGTTTCAGCAGCTTTCAGAATACTTTGTGAATAGGATCCTTGGATGAGGAAAAGAAAAAGGGGAGAAAATCCCCTTCAAAAAGAAGTTGATTTGCGTCAAACTCCTGAAGTTGATTACATGACGGCATATGCATTACTCCAGAGTCTGAGTAGTGGGATACATCTGAAGGTCATGTGGCTCCCCTTAAGGTTTCTGATCTTGTCCAGCTGGGGTTCTCCTCTCAAGGCAGACCTCTGCCCCTGTGTAGCCCCACAGCAGTGGGGCCCAGTCAGCTCACAGCTTTCTTCCTGGCTGCCTGCAGAGCCTCACGCAGCTCAGCTTCTCCCTGGTCCCTGTAGCGAGTCTTAGTCATGCAGGGCCAGAGGTGGCTCTGGCCTTGCCACCTGGGTCTTTATGCAGGGCCCAGCAGCAGCTCTTGCTGCCAATGCCATCAGCTGCCTGCTGTCCCTCCACTCACCTTGCCTGGCTGGTTTGGCTGGAGAAGCGGTCATGGACCTGTGTGTCAGAAGAGGGCAAATGCTAAAATTACAGGCTTCTCATATATGGCTCTTGGCTAGTACTGTCTATTCATTTCACTACTGAGAACTTTAACACTATGTGAAGGAGTTCTCTTGTAAATGACTGTGTTTCAAGTTATCAGTTATCACAAATGTACATAACTCCAGTGAGAAGCAAGAGATTAACTAAGAAAAAAAAAAAAGAAAGAAAGAAAGAAAGAAAAAAAGCCCAGCAATTTGAGTTATAAGGTGCAAAAATTTAGATTTAATGACAGAGAGGACTGGACAAGAAGAGAATGAATAAAGGAAAGAATGGGCCAATGTGCTGTATTGATTATTCAGCACTCTCTTTCGATGTAAATTTTGCAGGACTATTAGCTGGTTTTGGTGTTTTCTAAATAGTCCTGGGTTTTAGCATCTTTACTGCTGTTATTTTGGCTGGATTAATACTTACTTGAGTACTGATCTTGCAAGCATCTGTCCCTGTGAGGTTAGAATGGGTGATCATCTCCTTCAGAAAACAGTGAAATGGAGTGCAGAGAAATTACATTGCTCACATAAAGTTTGAAATAGAGAATTAGAATTCCATGGCCACATGCACCCTAGCCCAGTGCTTAATCCATAAGATCAACCTTTATGTAGTCTGGTAGGAGCTTCACCATAGCAGGTCTAGATATCTCTTCCAGGGGAAAAAAATTTATATCAATCCCCACAAAATATTAGTACAAAATAGGATGAAAATGCTGAAGAACCACATCATTGTTAAAATCCTTTTCAAGGATTTTGGTGCTAGAAAAAAGAAAAAAAAATAAATCTATTAGTAAATAAATTAATCTTCTATATCTATATAGTAGATAATCTATAGTGTAATAAAAGCAAAAAGAAGCATGATCTCTCCCTCAAATTCAGGTCCTCACTCTGGATCATAAACATTCCCAAATTTAGAAGTCTTTATTTAACTAGGAAACTAATTGTCTTAGGTATTAGCCCATTTCCTTTCTTCCTTCTCCTTGACGTGCAAAGTTAGTTTGTATTAATGACAGCCACTGTGCTTGCTAAGCCTCCCAAAATATCCTTGGCATTGTACTAGTTTACCTGATCCCATAACTCTGCACGAGGGGAATGTCTACCCCATGAAAAACAGGCTGAGCACTTAAAAAATGCATTATTGCAATTCTCACCTTCCATGCTGGGTAGTTTATATTATAATCCATTATGTCTCAAAAGATCTCATAAGTAAAGATGTAAGTATTTCTTAAAACAGCACTAAAAAAGTCCAGGACCTAAATTCAGGAGAAACAGCTTATTCTGTTTCCACTTAGAACATCATTAACAAGATGTTGTATCCTCCACAAAGCTGAGAAAAGTTGAAGACAGCAAATTTTTGTGTGTGTTTTATAAAGCCACAGATGATCCCCATCTTGGTTTTTAGACACACCAAGTCACCAGAAAGCTGTGTTTCATATTTTAAAATCTTCTGAATTTCTCTGGTACTTTTAGCAATTTCAGTACGGAAAAGATAAGTGGAATATAATCATTTCACTGTGCCTGACCTCATTACCAACATCCCACATTTAAATTTCTCTCTTGTCCATTTTTAAGCTAGTGAGAACCTGAATTACCTTTGTTCTTATTTGTGATACTCAAAGAGACACCTGATCTTACATAACCTCAACTATTATGTCAAACAGCAAAAACACACGAAAGGTTTACAATCCTCTTTCTGCATTCTGGTACTTTTTGTCTTCCAAGGTTTATGGAAAGAAAGTCCAAACAGCTGAAAATACACCATTAACCCATATTATTTGGACGTAAAAAGCAAATGAGTAGAAATAACAGCTCATATAAAGGCCTTTAAAATAAAAGCAATTTATGTACAGAGTAAGTAAGGAATTTAATATGGGAGGTAAGTTTGCTTTTGGCAAGTTACTAATTATTATTCTGCTTTAAACATACTTATTTTGCATACTTTCCTTTGAAAATAAGCATGAGATAAAAACGGATGTTTGAATTCTTGAATGTGGATATCTTAGGGAACTTTGAGCCTTTTTATTATGTAAATAAACTAATAATATTTTGCAGTTACCCTGTCAAAATGTCTACGTGCTCTGCACATGCTAAAGCAAAGATGAAAAAGTTCTTCTCATATTATTTTGTTCTTTTGTGATGGTTTTACTCGGGTGGGCGGCCGAGCTCCACCACAACCGCTCTCTTACTCCCCCTCCTCAAAGGGAAAGGGGGAGAAAAATACGATGCAAAGGGCTCAAGGGTTGAGATAAGGATGGGAAGATCACTTAACAATTATCGTGATGGGCAAAACAGACTCAGCATAGGGAGATAGTAAGATTTATTGCCTATTACTAACAAGCTAGAGAAGTGAGAATCAAAGGAAAGAAACCAAAAATGCCTTCCCCCCATCTGCCCTCTTCCACCTCCTCCCCCCGAGCAGCACAGGGGAAGGGGGGAATGGGGGTTATGGTCAGTCTGTAGCGCTGCTTCTCTGCTGCTCCTTCTCGGTCACTCTCGTCCCCTGTGCTGTGGGGTCCCTCCCACAGGATGCAGTCCTTGCTGAACTGATCCGGCATGGGCTGCCCACAGGCAGCAGCTCTTCAAGAACTGCTCCAGATATGGGTCCCTACCACGGGGTCCATCCCTCAGGAGCGAACTGCTCCAACCTGGGTCCCCCACAGGCAGCAGCTCCTGCCATGTCACCTGCTCCTGCGTGGGCTCCTCTCCACGGGCTGCAGCTCCGGCCCAGAATCTGCTCCGGCAGGGGTCCTCCACAGGCTGCAGCCTCCGTCAGTGCAGGTCCACCTGCTCCACCGTGGTCTCCTCCACGGGCTGCAGCATGGAACCCTGCTCCACTGTGGTACTCCATGGGCTGCAGGGGGACAGCCTGCTTCACCATGGTCCTCACCACAGGCCGCAGGGGACTTCTGCTCTGGCGCCTGGAGCACCTCTCCCCCTCCTTCTTCACTGACCTTGGCGCCTGCAAGGCTGTTTCTCACTCCTCTCACTCTCCCAGCTGCTGTGTGGTACAGCGTTTTTCTTTTCCCTGTCTTAAATATGCTATCACAGAGGTGCAAAACAACATCACTTATTGGCTTGGCTCTGGTCAGCAGCGGGGCCCTTACCTAACATGGGGCAGGTTCTAGATCCTTCTCAGAGAAGCCACCCCTATAGCCCCCTGCTACCAAAACCTTGCCACGTAAACCCACTACATCTTTTTACAATATACACATATATGCATATTACATATATACAATTACACATATATAACGTGATGGAATAATCTGAGGACAGTGATATTGAAACAGAATTTACTGGTTGCTGGAGTGTACTGAAAGACCTAACTATATGCTTCACAGAAAAATTCATTCAAGAAGTAATAAAACTGCAGTGGAGAACTCCAAAAGTCATCTTTGCAAACTTAATTCAGCCTCCATATGCTTATAAATTATGATGCAATCTTTAGGTATATGCTTTTTCTTCTGTGCTTCATTCACTGCATGAAAGAGACTCCATACCCTTAATGAGCAACTATTGGATATACTTGTTTCATTCCTCTTGTTCTTTGCAGGATCTCCTGCCTTATTAATGTCACACTATTCAAAGTATTCTGAAGCCAAATTCCTCAAGGTTCTCGCAGGACTCTTAGAGTCATATTTTTAAACATACGGTGATGCTCATCAAGTCTAAATCATGTTTCCAAAATTATTTAAATAACAGAGGGGGGTTTGTTTGTTTGTTTGTTTGTTTTTTCATCCATTTTATTGCCTGGGACCCGAGGCATTGAGAATTTAAGATAAAAAGTAACTGCACATAGTCAGTGCCATGTCAGAAATGTGAAGCATTACACTGCACTTCACGTATTCAAAACTAGCTCCCACCAGTTTCAGCCAGCGTTTGGGTTGCCTCAACTCAGGCATTCAAAAACTGACACTCACCAGCTAGCACAACCTGGAGCAGGAGATCTGCTTTAACTCAACGTAGGGATCTAGATCTTCAGGCTAGCATTACCAGGGGCTTTTTTTTTAATTTTTTTTATTTTTATTTCTATCTGTGTTTTATTTGCCACACAAGAGGACTCCCATCTACTTAGACCAAGCTCACCGACTATATACTGACTTGTTTCCATACTAGTAAAAGCAAGTAAAAACTTGCTCAATAGTTTTCAAAGGCATTAAATACTGAAATAAGTTTGATTTAACCCTTTTAATTGTTTCTAAAATCTGCTTAAATGTAGATTTTAGTAAGTTTACACTGAATTTTAAGCAGACGTGTTTTGAAATGGTAAATTATGCTCAGTGATTTTTTAAGATTCATTTAAGTTAAAAATCTGCACATAAATCTTTCTTTTTCACAAGAAGAATAGGGAGTATATTCTCCAAAGCATGACTGTTTACCTCCTGAACACAGAGCAAACTGCAAGGCTAGCTAAGCTCACACATGTTCCTGCACATAAATTTAAGGTTAGACATCTGAAAAACAAAAAAGAGTTCTGGATAGTGACTATAGTTTTGGAGAGCAACAACATAGACAAAGAGGTGAAAATCAAAGCAGATAAATTATGTCAAATTCCAGTGCAGAGACCATGATGTGCTTTTACGTATGACCAGGAAAAGGCTTAGTAGAAGAAGAAATGCATTATTCCGCTGCCCACAACATCAGGAAATCTGTGAATAAAGTGCATGGCTATTGTATGGTCTCCAGTGACCACATCCAAAAAGGAGCTGGTGACCCAAGGAAAATTCAGAAAAACCTGTGAGGATGAATCCAGTTTCACATGATGCTTTACATCAAAGCAGCCTGAAGAAATGCAGTCTACTTGCTTCAGCAACAGAAACAACAAAAGATTGAAGGATGACTTCCTTGTAGTCATCCTTGACTTCCACTCAGCACCATAATTCATGTTGTTAGCTGCCATTTCTTTTCATGGCAGCATTACTGCCAACCTGGATATGAGACCATTCGAGTGTTTCTGTTGAGGTGTTCCATTATTTTAAGTGCTTAGATTCCCTTCTGTCAACTCTGAATTCATAACAATAGTTTAAAGGTATCATCAGTATCTGTATTAAGTCTTAAAGGGAGTCCTGGATTTTCACTGGCTTGAGACTGTAGCCATTTCCACCTAGAAAAACAAAATGTGGATTGTGAGAATCTATGTTCTTGGACACAAAAAATGGGGAATATTGACTGAAAAAAAAATGGAACACAGGACTTTTACAGGAATTAATCTGAAACAGCACTTAATTTAAGTGAAGACACTAAGCAATATTAAAAATAGTGGTATCTGCATTCACTGGATAAATATAGTCAAGTTAATGAAGCAAGAAAAAAAAAAAAAAAAGACAACAACCTCTTTTGCTACAGGGTTTTGAACAATATGTGATTACAAAGGGTAATGTTGCTCTGGCTGAATCAGGCTATAAACTGCTCTTCATATCTCTCAACAGCTGTCAACACTGGCTGATGGCAAACACGAGATTACAATCCCTTTCCCTGGTCCAGTAGTACAGGTCCTACAATTTTTCCACTCTGAGGAAGGAGAATTGTTAACCTGGAAATTGTGTGCCACTGCATCGAAACTTAGAGGATATATGTATAACATGCTAATGCTGGATACAAAAACAGATTGGCTGGAGAACAGCTCAGCAAGAAGGGATCTGGGGGCGCTCAGCATGAGCCAGCAGTGTGCCCAGGCAGCCAAGAGGGCAAACTGTATTGTGGGTGCATTCAGCACAGCACAGCCAGCTGGTCAAGAGAGGTGATTCTCCTGCTATGTTTAAAGTTGGTGTGGCCTCGCCTTGAGTATTGTGTACAGTTCTGGGCTCCACAGTATAAAAAGATTATTAAGGCACTTGAAAGTGTGCAGAGGAGGACAACCAAGCCAGTAAGAGGGCTGGAAGGCAGGTCCTGTGAGAAGAGGCTGAGGACACTCGGGTTGTTTATTTGGAGAAAAAGAGGCCAAGAGGAGACCTCATGGCTCTCTGCAACTTCCTGAGGAGGGGAAATGGAGAGGGAGGTGCTGGTCTCTGCTGCTGGTAACTAATAAAAGGATGCGCAGGAATGGCACAAAGCTATTGGGGAGAAGTTCACACAGGACACAGGAAAATTTATGTGCCATGAGGGTTGTCAGACACTGGAACAGGCTTCATAGAGAGCCGGCTGGTCCCCTGTGCCTGTTAAGTGTTCAGGAGGCATTTGGGCACTGCCCTCAATAACATGCTGTAACTTTTGGTTAGCCCTGAAGTGGTCAGGTAGTTGGACTGGAGGATTTTTGAAGGTCCTTTCCAACTGAACTATTCTATTCTGTTCTGTTCTGTTCCATTCTATATTTTTTTCCATAATATACGTACGTCTAGTATCACCTAGTTCACAGGTTAATAACTGACTATTCAATAAATAAAAGACAACAGCAACCCTCACTATAAATTAAAACAAACTAGAGGAAGAAGGTACAGGAAAACATTAATGATTTTGATTTTTTTTTTAATGATTCCTGGTAGCATTTCAATGGTCATTGCCTATTAAAGGACATCTCCTTCACCACTTCATTAGGCCAAGGCCTGCCCCATAGCTAGAGGCACCCATTCAACTAGACCAACCATCCGGGAAACACATCATCAGTATGACCTTCAGCTGCCACTCACAGGACTGCCTGGAAAAGCTCCTGGCCACAAACAAGGAGAAACATTTGCTTTCCTCCTCCAGCACTCTCACAGCTATGCTGGGCAATGTTCTACTGTTTGGTGTCCTCTCCCGTAAGGTATTAACAGGTAGACAGATGTGTATGGTGAAAATAAAGAAATCTAGGATGCATTAAGATGAACTCTAAGTAAAAATCAGATACAGCTTCTCCTCAGAAAAGTCTTGCAGCTTTGAAACGTTACACTCTGCTGAATGCCATATGGACTGCTTTTTCACTTCTTTACAAGCTTTCTCAAGGGATTTTTCTAATAACTGGCATCATGTGGGGATGTGAATCTTTTACATATGTAATACTATCTGGCAATGCATTCTAAGTGTACTGCCAGTCATCATAATCTTTTATTATAGCAATCAATATTTTATATCCTTACATGATATAATATAGCTGCCCTTCCCAATTTACAAACCTTGGGCTGGAAAATGGTGCATTTCTTTCACAGTATTGACCTACATTATGAATGAAGCTTTAAAGGACATCAAAGAGAAGAAGAAAGAATGGGCTTGGGTTAGTGCTATCCACAGCTGTAGCCTTGAAGTAGCTTTTTGTCGGAAACAGTGGTGCTTTTTCTGTTAATATATCAAGAAAAAATTCTTTCCTATCAAGAGAATAACAAGGTTTAATTAGCTTTAAATTGAACTAATATGAGAACTTGAATTTTGTAAATTCAGAGTGTTAGTGACTTCAGAAATAATAGTGGATTTGTCGTAACAAATCTGATACCACCACCCTCTTCCCTTTTTTTTTTTTTTTTTTTAAGGCACTGAAAATAAGTACATTTAAGCTATTTGAAACCTTTTTGCCATCTCCTCAGTTTGCAACAGCACAACGTCTTCTCTTCCTCTTTTGGCATTGCTCAAATCCTTAGCACTTAGAGACATATACAGCGTTTCAGTTGGGAATGAGAAAATGCCTTTCCAAACTTCCTCAGAGTTAGCCTCCAGCAGACACATTTGGCTTGAACATCTCTTCCTGCAAACCCCATAGCTCAATCAACACATAAGCCTTCCTGCATGTAAGGCTGGGGTCTCAGACGCATTCTTTCCAACTTCACGTTTGACAAACACTTTAAACTTTTGTTGAAGTATTCCATTTCTATTATTCCATTTACATTAGCACCTGCTAAAGATGAACATAAATCTTGGTGATGTAAATCACTCAATTTAACAGTGATAATGTTGTAGGTGGATCCTGGATTTAAGGTGATGATTTTAAGTTATAAGGAAAGAGTTGTACCATTTTCTAGAATGAAATTGTTTTCTCAGCTTGAGGCATTAAGAATGCAGCTGGCAATAATTAAAGATCTGTATGAATATAGGAGGCGGAATGACAGAAATAGAATGTGTAAGCCATAACCTAAAGTCCTGTAACCCTTTGGGATCCCTGGCCCTCCTGCTCACAGACCTATATGCCCGCCCAAGGACCCTAATTCTGGCAGCCCTGCTCCTGAGGCACGCCCGCCATTTTGTACTCCAGCAGCACCCCGGCACTGGCCAGCCCTCGCCGTGGGCTGGGGGGAGGCTCGGGGTGGAGGCTGCAGAGAGGCCTCAGGTGGCTGAGGTGTTCCTCAGGCCCTGTTTGTCTCTGCTGTCCACAAGCTAGAAATGAAGGAAATGTTGACTGAGTCCATCTTTTTTTTTTTTTTTTTTTTGTCACTGCCAGTAGGAGCACTGCAACAGCCACCGTGCCCTGGTGGGCGGGTCAGAGATGAGGGTGGTTACTCTGCACCACCGGCAAGTTGCAAGTCACCCTCCCCTCTGCCTCCCCATGCTGCAGAGCACAGCTCAAACGCAGAGGAAGGATCTTTAAGCTCTGCGAGGGAGATGCAGCCAAGGGAGTGATACTGAGCTGAAGACTTCCCCTGCTGTCAACGAGAGCATTTTTGCCTCGACACAGGAAGCCACGTGAGGGAGATCGCTGAGTGACTCGGCTTCCTTACTGAAGTAGCTGACGAGGAGCTGCTATGCTTCAGTAAATCATGTTTGATCTACTCCCTTATTAAAATTTGGGTCCAGGTGGTTAGCATAAAAGGATCTGTGTAGTTAGTATCTTCCTGAATTAATTTATTCTGGTAACATGGAGTTGAAAAATTCTTGTTTTGATATACAGACTATTTCTGTTCTGGACATTGAGGCTTTGGACAAAAGGATAAAGTACCTGACATGCTGAGTAATGACCTGCTGTATTTAAGCAGATGTTTTGGGGTACTTTCTTTCATTCTGGAACACACTCAAGGTTTGCATTTGATAACAGGAGAGTTTTCAAGCAATCCTGAGTAGCATGATTCATAACAGAAGGATTTTGTCAACAGTGAGGTCAAACCAAAAAGAAGAGGGAATTATTACTGGTTTATCACTTAAGCTAAAGGACTGGCATGACCTGACTGGATGAAATTGGACTTGTGTACTTGTGCACAACTATGAAAAGTGCGTAAATTGAGGTTGTGGCTCCATTTTGTGATTATACACAAGCGGTAACAGGAGGATGACTCTTGCAGAGAATGTGAAAATTTTGCAACAGTCTTAACTGAACAAAAAAAAAAACAGGCATATGTTATTTTGGAATACTATCTGACCCAGTTTAGGACTTTTCATTTGGCAGTGTATTGTAGTAAATTAAATTAAGTGGGATGCTGAATCAAAGCCAAATATTAAGGCAGACTGTTGGCTGAGGGTTTGTGCAAGAGACTTCATTCCAGTTTGTCTTCACAAAACTTATGACTGAGCCATTTTAATCTGGGGGTTAGCTGGACTGTTTGTATCATTCTTAAGATTTATGTAAATACAGTACAGGCAAATTTTATACAAAATATTCAATATCACCTGTTTTACTTACTCTGTACTTCCTGTCTTATGCTGAAATACATTCATATTCATTTTGTTTGGGGAATAAATTGAGCATGAATGTAATGCTGCCATCTAAGTGTTGTTTATGTTGACTTAATAATTAGCCAGAGAAGACAATAGTTCTGATCCAACCCCAAAACAGAGTCTTGTAAGGAGAGCAGTCTGCAACCAGTCAAGTGATAAAAGACCTCTCCGGTGCAAAGCAGTTCAACTGTGAAAGCCAATACCTTTCCAGAGCTGTTTCAGGTGATTGGATCAAACAGAAGAAGACTACAAGCTGTGAAGTAAAACATGGACTGGATGTGCATCACCTTTCCCAGCTCCCTGCTAGGCAAGTGACCCCTGTTTGATTTTCAAGTTTGAGGGAAAGCAAGGCTGTTGTTCTGTTAAAGCTAACTGCCTGTCTAGGCCATTCCTGGCCCACAGGCCTCCATGTTCTGGGGTAAACCTCATTATGACTTTCCTAGCTGTTCTCATAAGCTTAGAACCCCCCTTAAATTGAGAGACCTTGTGCAGGTTAAGCTATATGAAGATATCTACAGTAATATTACATGATTTTAAGAACCCAGTTTTCTCTCTTGGGCTGAAAGAAATGAAATTGAGTAGTGGAGTGAGTTATTCTCTAAATACACAAGCAAATCTGGACATTTTTCTTTTGACGTGAGTAGGACAAAAGATAGGTGAAGGCAGTATAGGATTTGGAAAGTAAAAAAAGTTCCTTGTACTACATCGTGGAAACCTTTTGTGCATTTATTGTCTGGTCTTGTTAAGTTTGGAGAGACAGTGCAAAGGCAGCTCCTGTTTCAGGTCATTTTAAATCGGTCTCCCCATACCATGTTAACAGCAACATTTCACATATTGAAGTACTATTGTGGAATTTTGTTAGTCTGGTTCTTGTATTATTTAGTATTCTGTCCTATAAAAATTTACAATAGTGCTATTTGGTACTGCTAGCTTAAGTACACATTCTTCCAATCTACTGTGAAAAATGATGCATGCTAAATAACCCCATTCCAAGAAAGAAGGGCACACACAAAGCACAGACATCTCATGGTAAGAATGCTGCACAGGGCAGCAAAAAGCTGCAGCTGATGGGCATTTGGTAACCACATAATTTGGCTCAACAAATTCTGTGGTGTACTGTTTCCTTTGTTGATAAACCCATAATTTTCAGAGGAGTCTATTCTTCCTGAACTGCCTCAAAAGCTGGACTAAGAATATGTATTTTTCTCTTCTGTTCTTTCTAAAGAAAAAGAATTTCACCTAACTTTTTGTATAGCAGAAGAATTAAGTGGATATGTTTCATATTTATGAACTACTTTACAGCAACTAAACACATTCTCTATACTATTAAAAATATATACTATTAAATACAGCCACCTAGCCAAGCCATATATAATTTAAGGTAATGTACCCTTTACTAGTTGTCAACTGCAGTCTGAGTTGGATTGTAAAGGGATGACTTAGTGAAAAATAAAATTGTGCCTTTCCTAGATTAGATGAAAAGTGTTTGCTGTGTAGGATGGAAAGATCTCACCAAAAGACTCTTTTCCTGTGTGCTCTGTGATGTCCTCCACTGTGGTTCATCCAAAATCTTCAGAAGTTTTAGATTCATTCATGGATATTAAGCTTTTTTATAGAGCTATAATTAAATCTATAAATGTGCAAATGGTACACTAAGCCTGCAGTGCACTAACTTTAATTTGGCAGGGAACAAAAATAAGATCCTCTTTTCTGAAATGCTAAGCACGCCCCAACTTTTATAAATAGGTTCAGAGCAGTAAAGACTATCACAAGAAATCCTTTAAATTTTCTAACCAATAAAATGTGTAGGGAAGCAAAGCGATCGTAATTTATTCTTTATTATATATTTTTACTAATAACTATTGTTACATAGGGCATGCATAATAACACTGCAACAAGTGTATTTATCACAGCATTACAATGGCAACTCTCTCTGAAACGTGGAATTTTTGCATTGTGAACTGTGTTTACTGCTACTACAGTCCTGTTTGAGATAAAAATCAGTTCTCCTTGATAAGTCAGGCTGATAAACCAATCCACTTCCGAAAAGAACCCAAGAAGATTTTGGCACAAACTGCATTCTTAGCTGTAAGTTATGTTACACCAAGATATGTCACTAGTGAAAACACAATACCAAATTTTAGCTGCTATCTGAGTGATACCTGGAAAAGGAATAAAGGAATTCATCATCCAGCAATTATTTAGAAGCCAGACAGTAACTGTGAGTAACAGAAATGTAATTATTGTTTCTAACCTTATTTGTTATTTTTACGGGAAAAAAAAGATATAATAATAGCTCCTTTTCCTATACAGAATCAGTCATGATTATAATAAAAGGGTTTCATTTAAAACCAGAAATACACTGGAATGCCAGTGCATAAAAGGAAGACAGTCAATTGTCTGGGTCAGGCCGTGCTAGACTGATTTGTGGCAGATCAAGAAGCTGCCAGTCTTCGTTAACCCCCATTCTGCCCGTTTAATGGGGGTGAACACCATAGGAACGGAAAGGAGCATGTGCTCAGGCCTCAGCTATTCCAGTTTCAGTTAAAACACCAAACTTCTCACCAAAGCAGATGAAAGGGGACACTGGAGTTTGTCTGCCAACACTGTTGTTAGCAGTGGGATAAATAGTGTGAAGCAGCTACAGCTGCAGTATTTCCTCCCGTGAGCTCGTGTTCCCATGGGCACGAATGGAGATTCTGCCTCTCAGAACGCTGTACCCACAGGAGGTGTAGTAAAGCATGCAAGGGGGATGGCCTTTGTGTTTTCCACAACATGCTAGGTCATGACAGTTTCACTCTTGTTTTGAAACTGCACTGAAGTTCAGACCCACAACTGCCAGTTTGACATCTAATCAAATACATAAATCTAATCTAGTGTTTAAGTGCATTATAATCTGATGTATAAATCTGAGAACATACGTGCATATTCACTTTGGATGAAAAGACAATTTTGTACTACTAAATCAGAATTATTTCTAACTGGGCGTAGTAAGTTTCTAGTCTCACAAAATGCACAATGGGGTTAACTAGCACTTGGCATCCTGCTCCTTCCAAAATTTAAGTCAAAATTATTTATGGAAGTTACTGAAGTATGAATCCTTAAGGATCAAAATTTATGCAGAGAGCTAGTACACAAGTGGCACAGTAATACAGGCATTCTGCACTGCTCTGACTGGCCTGACTTAAGGATATTTCAAATTTTCTGGCAAGGTTAATCCTTCTTCTTGGCAGATTCTCAATTCCCAAGCAGCTTCAGTGCAGGGGACTCCTCTCCAACAGGGACTTTCTTATTTACAGTATGTAGTCAAAGAACACAAGGAACGATCATTTTCACAAGACAGAGATAAATTTATAGAGGGACAAAAATGCATTTCCATTATAGCCTTACATTTCAACAGTGCATGACTATTAACATAAATATAAGTCTTTAAACAAGAAGTACAGTAGCATATCACTGGAGTGTCAAAACCCCTTCCCCAGTTTCAGAACCAGGACTTGAACATCAGAATATGGACAGACATCACCAACCAATGCTGCACTGAAACAGCAGACTCTGGTGAAAGAACTATCTCCCAGTGTGA
This sequence comes from Cygnus atratus, assembly GCF_013377495.2. Classification (NCBI taxonomy): domain Eukaryota; kingdom Metazoa; phylum Chordata; class Aves; order Anseriformes; family Anatidae; genus Cygnus; species Cygnus atratus. The sequence continues at coordinate 43,723,280 of NC_066396.1, forward strand.
ATCACTTCATACAGTTAATTCCCTGATTTTTTTAATCCTTCTACCAACAGCACCCTTCCCCTCTAAAATACAGTTTTATTTGCAACAGTAATTGTACACAAAGTTCTCATCAGTTAAAAGCCTTCTGTAACTTAGGAGTGTTATTATTCATGCTCTTAATGCCTTGCACATGCAGCCGAAAATGAATGCCACAATGGGGTCACATCAAGTAAAAATCATTTTGGAAAAGTATTTTTCACTGCAAAACATGTCGGTTCTTGTAAACAACAGAGTGCAACTTCATTTGTGCATTCAATCTCATACTAAGCAGAGACAAGAGTCAATAGAAACTGGCAGATGACAGAAGACAAAGAAGATTAAATCCCATGCCTGACAGCTTGAAAAGTGAAGAATACAGCATCACAGCATAATTATTTGGTCTAGAAAGGACCTCAGGAGGTTACTTAGTCCAATCTTCTTCTCAAAGCAGGGTTAACACTGGGTTCAAACCAGCCAAAAGATGTTTCAACAAAATTGGACCTTCCTTCGTTAAGCATTTAAACTGGAAATATGCAGTTAATGTGCCCCCAGTAAAGTGAACTCCTAAACTATGCATATTGAACAAGAAAAACTGAGCAACTGGGTAACTAAAATATATATACAATGTACATGTTTAACCATTTCTTGTAGTCATGTACACTTGAGAAGGAACCTTTTCATATTAAACCATAGTTATTTTATGGGAGAGACTTCTAACAAGCATATAGTTCTTGTAAACACAGGCTGCATTGGTTGCAGTGCAAAACTCCTGAACTGTGAACAGACATTATATTTTCAGCTAGTACTGTGGTAAAACCATATAATCCTCAGAAGCAAGAAACAGTGCAACAATTCATACATCACTCTTTAATTTTTAATTTAGTAATTATTGAATGGTTTCAGAGCAGGCACTACATTATTGCAAACACAATCAAATCCTTAACATAATGTTGAAAAATAACCTCTTCACCTCAGTATACACACACGCATATACACACACACATAATTTAAAAAAATCTGTACATAAGTTATTTTTCAGAAAGCAACTCAAAGAATTGTACCACACAGAATTAGTTTCTGTACTCTGACACACCACAAATTATAATCCATTTTTTGATGATAGGCTTTAAAGACACAAAACACCATGCAATACTATTTAGTAGAAAATGACCTAAACAGTAAATAAATTTATCTAGTTCGTGCTAAGAGAAAACACATTTTTTTAAATAAAGCAAATGCTAATTTATGAGAAATCAAAAATATTTATTGTCCTTGAGCTTGAAAAGGAACCAGTTATCTGTGGTTCCTAAAGCTTATCCCCTTAGTAGACGAGAGTGAGGAAGTGTATGACTATAAAAACCAGGATTCTTCTTGTTACTGGCTGCAAAGACGGTTCAGGAAAGGAGTATCCTTGTTGAGTCTGAGTCTGAGAGTCCATCTTCTTGATTTGTGGCCTCATAATCCCCCGCATTCTCAGCTAATTCAGTGTCTTGATCATCATTACTCTCTGCACTGTAGTCAACTTCTTCAAGGAAGCGAGGCTCATCTTCATCCAAAACATACGTAGTAGGGCTAGAACAAACAAGAGGTTGTTAAAAGCTTTACCTTGAACACAACATTCAGGCCATGACCCACCCCTATCCCAACATACAGTAATCTACAAAATGACCTCAGGATAGGGGCGGTTTACCCAAAACTGATTTTTTAATTGCACGTAAAACAACTGAGAGCCAAAAACACATTTGTAGGACCCTGAACTAATTGGTCAATCATTCGTAATTTGTTATCCAAATGTGCCATGAGAAATCAACTCTATGTTACAGAATTACACTAATTGCCTGTGCAAATGTTATACAATTACAGCATTATCGTAAGTTGTTACAGGACTCAAATACAAAAACAGTATCTGCTATACACAAATTAAAAAACATACCACAGTCTAAGAATTTGGGTGGGAAAGCTGTGTATTTTACTAAATACATTTTACTGAAAAGCATTATGAGCAACTATACTGCACATACTACAGATGACAAATCAAGGCAAGTTTTTCTGGCCTACAACTAAAGTTAAGTTCCCATTTGTGTCGTAAGACTTGTATCTGGTCCTCACATTGTCACGGTCCACAAAATGATCTATGCTTGTAACTAAAAGCCTCCAAGAATAATAGAAGTAATACTTTGAGTGTCAACAAGAGAAAGTAACTTTCTGATCATCTCACCTTCCTAGGACAGATGAAAACAAAAGTAAAAGCAAATAAACAAAAAAATAAAGAAGTATGTGTGTTTTCCAGACCCAGTTTTACTACTCTCCCTTGGGACATAAAAAGCTATCTGATTAAAATCACTCAATATTGCTAAATATTTCATAAGTAGTTTTATATTCAGATGAAGTCCTAAGAAAGTTTTGTAATGCATTTTACCTAATAATCAGCTTACACAGAACTCAGCCAAAAGAGCATTCTCATACGAAAAATCATCAGGTACTTGTATAAATGTTTGCATATTAATTTTGATGAATTTTGTCTTAAGGCACACAACAGTTTATTGTGGCTGTGGCTTCAAAATTAAAAGGATTAGTCATTGCTTCTTTCTAGTTCTGTTAAGAGCTTAAGTGGATCACCTGAATCTGCAATGCAATCGTTATTCATTGTAAATAAACTTCACACTATTTTCTTCTACCTGTAATACCAATAACATGCTACACTAACATTTTCTGAAGCTGGCAATTAATTCATATATTGGGAGAACAACAAATAGACAAACTGCTAGTCCCAGCTTAGAAAAAAAAAGACATACTACCTAAAATAGTAATAAAATAAACTATCAAAAATTCAATTCAGTCAGAGTCTCTGGATTTACATTTAAAACAATCTGTGCCATAGTTCAGTGAACAAGCTATTTACACACTGATCAGTGCAAAAGGGAATACTCCACAAACCTAAATACTTGCAAAGATTATTTAAATAGGGCAACAATCCGCTATGTTGGTTAAAGAACTGGTACCAGCTCTTTGAACAAAATTATTTCCATTTATGAGAGAGACCACATCAGGAAAACAACCAGTATCTTCACTGAGGTGCCTCTTCATTTCACAGGTGGGCAAACCACTGTACTGTAAGTAAGGATACACACTTCATTTGATGGACCTGCTGTAGCCCTGGGAAAGGTATACAGTTTTTTTGAGCTTTCATCTTGTGATACTTTATGCCCTAGGCAGTTGCTGCCTGCCAAGACTTTCCTATAAAGGGAAAAAAAGCTGAAATGTTTCATTTATTTCAATGAGATACCACCAAATATATCATATTCAAAAAATGCACACTTTTTTTTTTTTGGTCCTGCTTCTAACCACTTAACACAGGTATTGATTTGCTGGGTATCACATGCAAGGAATCCACACTGCAATTGCAGGATACATTGTGTAATTCAATTCACAGGAAATGGACCCATTAAATCTGAATGTTGGTCCTATCTTAACTAATAATTCTGAATACTGAAACAAAAAACTACAATGGGCTGTGTCAATGACAAATACTTTATTAGCCATTGACAGCGAGATATTAATGCATTACAGTAGGCACTCAGAAAAATTCACATTAGTGAGGTATTATATAGGCTAGTAAAGCTCTCTGAAAAACTTCTACCACTTTTTTTTTTTTTTTAATAAATTTCATTGTTTGGAAATTAAGCTTAAATTTTTAATCCAGTACAAAAATAAATAAAAATAAATGTAAATAAAGCAACCAACGAGCCTATTTTAAAAAGTAGCAAACAATGAAGCTTATTTTAAGGGGAACACACAGAACTGGACAAACAAGCAAACCATGAAGTTTCCCATGTAGAAATGCCTTCTCAGTTCATAGAATATGTCCTGCTTTACACTGTGTTGCAAAACTATAGATGTCTGTACTGTAAATTTGTTATATTTATAAAAATTTATTTCATATAATGACATATATATGCACACTTCCGGCTTTTAGAAATTCAGCCAGTGTGCACAGTCTTAACGTTGTTATGTCTGATATAAGACAGTTTAGATGTTTACTCTGGCATGTATACGTGCAAAATTCTTGAGGGATGCTTTTAGTTGCCATTTCCTATTTAATAAAATCAACATTATAAATTTCATTACTCAAGAAAAGTACCAGTAGAATAGATAAACAGATCTCACTCTCAAAACTACATAAACTTTTAATGGAGAAACTGGCTCCAAAATCTGCCTCGTAAGCTTTCCACTGCCCTCCAAAACACAATGTGCCACCACTTCTCAATCACTAATTATTGAAAACAAAAGTTAGGATTAAATACATTAAGATGACTTTTTCCATTTCCCCTTTCTTGCGTCTCCGTTCCTCACAAAATGGTACGCCAGAATGTTTTACATCCGAAGGAAAAACCTGTTGCACACCGCTCACATCCATTTGCTTTCCCATGGTGTGTCTTCTGATGTAGCAGATGCTAACTTTGGATATTGAACTTTCCATCAATCTTTATTCTATAGGTTAGCGTGAATCTGCAAAGTATAGTTAATACTTCACTGTTTTACTGAGGCTTGGCTACAAGAAATGTAGAAATCCAAACACCTGAAAAAATTTCTTGCTGTTTAATCAAATTCTTCGATTGCCTCCCCACCGCTCCCCACCCTCAGCATATCTTGTGACAATATACTTTTAGCTGCCATCATGCTGATTCGGTGAGTTTTAATTTCCTAACTTTTCCCTTGGGCTGTTTCTAATTAACTTGCTCAATAATCCCTCTTCCTCTACCCCTATACCTCCTGCATTTGCTTTTAAAAGGAAACCATTATTTTTCTCAAGTTAACAGAGATTGTTTATCATACAGCCACAGTTTGTAGCCTAATGGATGTTATAATCAGTGTATCTCCTTTGAACTTTTGCAGAGATTTTACTTAAATAACATTTTATGGGTAAAAAGAATAATTCCTAAATGTGAAGTAATATACCTGATATAATTTCTTGGTCCTCATATTTATTAAGAACTTCAAGAATATTCCTTTAATTTAAAAAAGTGCATTTTCTACATCACCTGCCACCAAATCCACTGAATTTGGGTATGAACACAGCAGCTTACTAAAACATTTATTTTTAACAACAATGCCTATTTTTTTCATGTTTAAATTAATGCTCCAAGCATATTCAAAAATAAACCCATTCACTAACATGATATATTTTTTCAAGCTAAAATTTTATTTGTCCCTCAAAGACATACTTGGATTTTTCATTATCCGTATGACTCAATTACAGAGAAATTAATCCACAAGCCAGACACAAACAAAACCAATTTCAGGCCCATGGAGATAAGTAATTTTCTGAGACTACAGGGGAAGCACACACATTAAAAAACTTCTGAAGAAAAAAAATAAGAAATATTCTCTGCTAAACAATGTAAAGTTGCTGCTGCCTGGGGATTTTGGAAAGGAAGGAGAAAAAAATCTAAGAACTAACAATTTCTTTTAAAATTGCAGTGCCAGGGGAGGAAAATTTTTTAAGGAACAAAATAGTCAGGAGGTACCACAAAGAAATCATTTACTCATTCCTGTTCTTTGATTTCCCTTTAGGGTCTACATTCTTTTATAGGAATCAGCAAAGCTGCACCAGGAGGCAGTACCACACGTGCAGCTACATGTGCGGTCCCCTTAAGGAGCTCTTCACCTGTGTGATGTTCCCAAATAGTAAGGATGGTTTCTAAAGAGAATTTCCAATACTGAAGAGAACAATTACATGTCCAACTCCTTTCCCAACCATGGGTAGCTGTGTATCCAAATCCCATTTAAGTTTTATTTTTAAATATCCCCACTTACAGCGTTCCATTATTTCATTCCACAGTTTAACAAAAAGTAATCTCAACACGTTCTTTGTGGCGTCACCCTGAAATACATCTTGTAAAACTCAAAACTGGATTAAATTAGGTGGATTCCACAATTGTTGACTTTAGTAGTTTACACCCTCATATTTGGATCATATTACCAAGAACGGAAGAGAAGCTTGAGAAGTGGATCACAGACGCGCAGAATGGGTGAGGTTGGCGGGGACCTCCAGAGCCAACCTGGCCCAACCCCCTGCCCAAGCAGGGCCACCCGGAGCAGGCTGCCCCAGGCCACGTCCAGGCGGCTTTTGCAGATCTCCAAGGAGGAGACTGCACTGCTGATCTGGGCAGCCTGTGCCTGCGCTCCGTCACCTGCACAGTAAGGACGTGCCTCCTGATGATCCAGAGGAACCTCCTGTGTTCCAGCTGGTGCCCAGTGCTGGTGCCCAGCTGATGGTGTCCTCGTGCTGGGCAGCCTGGCTCCACCATCCTCTTTGCACCCTCCTTCCTTCAGGTATTTTGTACACGTTGATGAGATCCCCCGAGCCTTCTGAACATAACTCTCAGGAGAGGAGAGCACCTCACAGGAGAGGTGCTCCAGTCCCTTCACTGTCTTTGTGACCCTACGTTGGGCTCTTTCCAATATGTCCATATCTCTCTTGCACTATCATTCTGTCTGAGCAAAGCTTATGAGTTATTAAGATGAAGGGAAACAAAATAGCTCAAAATCAGTTTCCTCCTGGCAGCCCACAAAGAGACCCCTTGCAAGAGGATCTCTGTCAGATATTCTCTCGCATGTGCCCCTACCACTCTGATGTATTTTCTCAAATATAACACTGTAAGTGCAGGAAATGGATTTCACAGATGTTTTTTTTTTCTTTCCCACAGCTCCTATTGGCAGTCTGCTTTTCTACCATTTCCTAGATAGCCCAAACCATTCCCAAAAGATACTTTCTGCTTCTCTGCTATAATTAAATCAAATTAACAAACAAAAATACAACATGTTCTAGAACACACCAATGAGCATCAAAACAATTAACGGAAGGACTAGAAAAAAGGTCAAGTTATTGAGCAAGGGATAATTCCAGTAAGTCCTAACAGTTATGACTGCAGTCATGTGTTTTTGTTTCATTGCATACAGACCCTATCAAACCTGTCAGCATAACAACTATAATTCTTCCTACAAGATCAGTATTACAGTCTAATCTTTTCCATTTGGAAATGGGGGGAAACATTGGCAAACTGGTCTGAAATAATTAAAGAAAAATAAAGTGTTTAATTCATCACTTAAAATGTTAAAGTGCACTGCCAGAGGGAAATAAATCTTCTGACTGCTTTATTTTTCTTAAGTCAAGTATGTTTCAGACATGGTTCAAAATGAACTCATGGAAACTGAGCCTACGTGTAATGAAATATCAGAGGTATGTTTTAAAATATTAGCATTTACTTGGTCATTGTAAATACAACTAGTAAAACCAAGGAAAGCTTGAGAAACCCTCAAAATCATCTGCAAATAAAACTGATGCTTCTGTGTTTAAATTTTGACATTTAAAACTTGCCTGTTTTTTCCTTTCAAGCATTAAAATTGTATTGTTTTTGTTTTTACAGTAACACCAGTAACATTCAAAATATAAAGGAAGTAACTACAATCCTCTTCACTGCTTTACTCTAACGAGGACATTACAGCTGTGTAACAACTACGTACTTTTATACTACTTATTCATATTTTTTTACCTGGATTTTCTGTAGTTTTCCTCAGTCATCACTAACGGTAAGTAATGAGCTGTGAATCACGTAAGCACAAAGAAATCATAAGCAGTACTTTTACTATAATAGAATAATAAGAATGGAAGTCTGGGCATATGAAGACAGGAACTGTGTATGACTATCTTCTGGTCCACGATTGCTTCTGAAGAGGCATAGAAACTAGCTTTATAAATTTATCTCAGTAGAGACTCAGTGTATTTCCAGTGCTCAAGTGAATAAATAAATTAAGCCCAATAAACCAGCTGATAGAGATTTTTAATATCTTGTCTAGAACAGCTCACAAACACAAAAACTTCACCACTCTGAATACATCAAAGGGCAAATGGCCCACATTTCACAGATTTGGCAAAAAGATTTCAAGAGATGTTAATAAAAATCACTTGTCTAATACACCTAGAAATAGAACAAAATTACAGGAAAATTTATGTCCCTTGACAAGGGCAGGGACTTCTGACCCAAGGAAAAGTAGCCATCTCCTTACTGTGGACGGGAAAAAGAAAACTGTACCAAGCAAACCTTTCATCAAAACAGCAGTAAGGTCTCCAAAAGCACGGAAGCCCTCTGTGCTTCAGGCCTAAGAGTAACTGGCAAAAATACCACAAGATCCTTGATGTTCCGTTATTGTCAGACTGATTAAGTGGGAAAAGGAGAGCTCAAGACTTTGCTGAGTCTCATTATGAGTTGTCACTGCGAGCTGGTATTCATTGTACCTATGGCAATTAGGTAGAGCCTTCTAGACAGACCTTTTGGAGCACACACCTGCCCACACACGATGACAAAAAAAAAGTTATGATTAAGAAATTTACATGAATAACACCTTGAGGCAATGACCAGTGTTCTTTTTCGCTGTACAACAGAAATGCAAAACTGCCTTGAAAACTACTTCACCAATTGCTTAAAAAAAAATGCTTGAAGAGAAAAAAAAGTTACGAAAGACCTGTGGAAAATCTGTTCTGAACCACACTTTTCTGCAGCGCTTAAAAATCTAAGTGTTCCTCACTCAGGAGAAGAAGCTCCCACTTGAGACAATCCAATTTTATTTTTGGAGTTAATATCTGATCACAACCTATCTACCAAGCCCGCAAGTAACGTCTGAGACAGAAGAAAATGTCTTTCAGTAAGATTCATTAAAAAAATTATTTTGTTAAAATTTATTTTAAATTAAATCTAGAATAGAAGAACATGGTATCTCCACGGACTCATGAAAAAGTTTTAACTACACCCTATTTCACAAAGTGTTTCAGTTCTAAACATAAATCAGTACCTGCAAGTATATAACTATAGAGACTTCCTCTGTGAGTATCATCACTGATAAACAGTACAGGTTTTTGAACTTTCTGCTGAGATACGTAGTGAGTGCTACAGAAGACTGGAAACTTGGACTTAGTGTTAATCCCCTTAGCGAAGGATGAGAGAAGATGAGGTATTAACATGCATAATAAGGTACTTTTATAGCTAATAGTGGTGGAGGTACTGTGAACACAATTATATCTTCCTTATACAAAAACCAGGTATTTACATGGCTTCTATAGCACAAAGCACAGATATCCAAAAAAAAACAAAAGTGAGCCCAGCCACTCAGGCAGTAATTTCCTAATATCATGGGTTTCGTTTATCTCAGAAGGGTACCAGAATTATAGTTTTTAAAATAGTCATTTTTTCTAGATTTACTAAATGAACATTTTTGCCAGTTTAGTTATTACATACTTATATATTTTTCAATAGTTTTAATTAGAGATAATTGCTTAGGTAACTTTGGTTAAACAAATCTGTTTGATGAGGTATCAGCAAGTTCAGGAAAATCAGTGGCTGAATATAGGGCTGTTGTAGTTACACAAAGCTTAAGAAAATTCACATTTGAAAGAAACAGCGTGATATTAGGTTGATATTCCAGTAGCAAGACAGACAGCCATACAATTTAAACTTTTCTCTGAAAAAGATTCCCTGTCAAGTGTCCAATTCCACTCCCATTTTTTTAAGTAAAAAGCATTTCTGCTGAATTCAGTCAAGTAAGTCTGTATATGAAAAGTGATTTGATAGTCATAATTGTTAAGATAGTGTCCAAACACAGAATCAGCTACAAATAAACAACAAATTTCATTCTTGATGTTATAGTTTAAAGATACATTGTTGGAAACCACAAATTTAATTTTTCCATCACAGATTCTTACACAGACATATGCTATTGGTAAATGACCACTCAGAGCAAGGTACTTAATTTCTCAGTTCACGCTACACAGTTTCTTGTTAGTGTTATTAACATGAATCTACATTTAATACGTTTAAAGAACAAAGCCATCACACACTAGAAAAATCTAAAGTGTTGTTAACGGATTTCTCCAATAAAGCTTAACACTTTTTATGTTAATGTTCTTTACCTGATAGAAGTTTTAACTCTAACATGCACAGAATCTGATCTTTTTTCCACTGCCTTCATTTCTTTGCTGCAGTAGCAGTTGGCTATTACCGTTCACTGTCTGTAGCTGTGTAACACCTAAAGGTCATGACTGGGGAAAATTTTGTTTTTAAAATGATTTCTAAATAAAAATTCACTTTCAAAACGTTCAATGAAGTTCTTAAATGATCTCTCTCCAATATAAAATTTTGTCTAACAGTACAATTACTTTTGTTTTTTCATGACTTGGTCCATTGGAATGGAGACTGAACCTTTCTGGTTTTTGGATGTTTTGGGTTTTGTTGTTTTTTAAGTTCCTTAGTACCAGTTATTTTTCTTACACAATAGGATTATAAACAGTTCTGTGTACAGTCTCATCAACTTTCTTATAGGCATCATGTTATTTTTCATCTCTGCTCACATGTGCCAACCTACACTGCATTTGTGCAGTAGTGAGTCTTATATTAGTGCTTTCAGAAAATCCAGAATAAAGCAGCCCTCATAACCCTTGTTCTCACCAACAAAATGTAAATGTCATGTCAGGGGCAGCTTTTTCCCCTGCTTCAGCATGGTCTTACTTTACATGCAATTATTTTTGGTACACAATACTTTTGTTTGTTTGTTTTTAAGAGCTAACTTTATTAAAGCAGTATTTTAGCAGAGAAAGAAGTTTGAACTGTGTATCCGTAGCCATATCTTTCTCCTCAGGATTTGCTTTATTTCTTAACATCAAAACAACCCACCTTCCTGCCTTCTCTTTTTTTTCATCTAACATTGCTGAAGTTTTCTATCAAACAGAAAGCAATAACAACCTTTTACTGACTGGAGGCACTTTCACAACCTGTCATAAACAGTGCACTTTAGAAGTACAAAATGGAAGAACTGTAAATCCAAAGGATTATACTTATGCTTGTACATACTCTCAAAGGAAGTTATCAACATACGTGCAGACTAACTTTGGCAAACCTATTGCAGAATTAGGACCATAACAATCAGCTTTACTGTGAAACTTAGCTTCACTGAAACCGGAAAAGCTCAACAAATGATTGTGCTGATTGAATTGCATTTCTGAACTTTCAGAAATGCAATTCAAAGAAAACACTAATTCTGATCTTACCTTACGGTAACATCTAGCATAAGCATTTAATCCAGACAATAGTTCTCTAATTCTTCAACGCAATCACACCTAACTTGTTGTACTGTTTGAGGATCAATTAAAAGCTATACCAGAATGGTGAAGCATAACCAAATTGTTTTTTCCTATTCTGATGCTTATGTGTTTTGGATGTTTCTTTAGCTCTCTGCCGGAAACTATGGGGAGTGACTCATGTATGACATTTCTCATTTCAACAGGTGTTAAGGTCAATCCACCCTGAATAACATTAATGAATTGGAAAAAACAGCACTTTTTTTTTTTTTTTTTAAACACAGCCACTACCTATCTGTGAACTAACATGCTAACTTTTTATAGAGAGATAAACGTATGCATCTGAGGCACCAGTTGATATAAAGTTATGTGGAAATCTGGGGCTGTTCTCCAATGCCACCCTGATAATTAGTCACTCACAAATACATCTTTGTGCAAAATACCACAATTTGATGCTTAATATTTCAAAGAGATGCATCTATACTGAAGCTTGGTTCTAATAAAACTGACAATGATACAACACTTCTGGATGAGATAATATTATATAGTTTCCAACATATAATATTAGCTGCAAATAAAATGCAAACTATTCTTAAAAGTTTGCACTCAAGGCTGTAATGTAAGAAAGGCTCCACGTGATAAAGAGCAACATGTCAGTGTTAGATTTTGAAGTTTAGCATGTTTCTCTAATGGACAAAAGGAACTTTTTATTCTGACTACCTGACTTAGTACTCCAATTTAAAGCTGCACAAAACACCAGCAAACTTTTTAAATTACACTTTTTAAAATACTTAAATGGAATTTCTTCTGTTTCAGTCTGCATCCACTGCCCGCTGTCCCGTCACTGGACATCACTGAAAATAGCCTGGCTCTGTCTTCTTTACAGGCTCCCTTCAAGTATATGGACACCTTGACAAGATCCACCCCTGAGCCCTTTCTCCTCAAGGCTGAACAGTCACAGCTCTTTCAGCCTTTCCTCCTATGGGAGATACTCCAGTCCCTTAACCATCCTAGGGGCCCCTCAATGGACTCTCTTCAAGTGCATCCATCTCTGTCCTGTAAAGGAGGGCCTAGACCTGGATACATATCCAGGCTGTGGGCTTACCAGTGCTGAGCAGAAAGAAAGGATCACCTCACTCGAGCTGCTGGCAACATTCCTCCTCAAGCAGGAGTAAATAATTGAGAGTGGCCTCACAGTGGTATCAGTGCTGTGACCTTGTTTTTTGCCCTGCTCCTCTTGGGAACCTGAACTCTACCACCTCCTGGTCACTGCAGCCAAGGCTGCCTTCCACTTTCATATCCCAGCTAGCACATCCTTGTCTGCAAGTACCAGGTCCAGCAGAGTACCTTTCCTTGTTGTGTCTGATCATTCAGTCAGAAACTTGTCATCACTTGTCATTGCCCCCATGAGGACCAGGGCCTGCAAATGCGAGGCTACTTCTACCTGTCTGTAGAAGTCCTCACCTGCTTGCTGCCTGGTCAGGTGGGCTATAGCAGATACCCACTACAATGTCACCCACAGTGGTCTGCTCTTTAATCCTCACCTATAAACTCTCAGTTGGCTCCTCATCCTTGCCCAGGCAGAGCTCCATGCATCCAAGTGTTCTCTCACAAAAAGGACTTCCCCAACTCACCTCCAGATATCTAGCTTTCCTACACAACCTGTACCCCTCAACTGCAGAACTGCAGTTATGGGAGCTATCCCACCACATCTCCGTGATCCCAACAACATGACAGAATTGCAACCACAGACCTTTAATTCACTATTTTTACTCCCTGTGCTGTGTACATTAGTACTCAGGCACTGCAGAGAGGCACCCCCAGCACGATAATTTTCCAGAAAGGCTCTGTGTTTTTTTTTTCCCCCCATAATGATGTAATACAATGCTTGAAAGAAGAGATTCAAAGTTACTCTCAACTATTTCGTATCTATGCATAATTGACATATTTTAAGTATGGTACTTACTGAAGAAGTCTCCCACAGCCTCTTCAATGTATACCTCTGCATTCGGGCAATTCATCTATGCCCACCCTTATTCTGGACTGAAGTCTGTCCATACTTTTCTTAAACTCCTATGGAGACCGTGCAGCTTTCCCAGTTGATCTATTCGAGAACTTCATTTTTGCTCGCCATATATATATATATATATACACATGTATATTTTACCTACAGCCTAAGCTAACTTCTCCTTTCAAATTTAAGGCCATTACTTCTGATCCTGTCTTCTCTAGACAGAATAGATTCCTTGCATTTAGCTTTTTACGTTTGAAAACAGCTCTCATATTCTTTCCTCTTCCTCCAGCCCTGAGTTTTCCTTTTCATTTTGATAAAGGCCTTGTGAGGAAAATTATAATCAAAACAATTCATTTTACTTGCTGTAGTAAGACTTCCTGTATATTAAAGTTGGAACTCTATCTGGAATCCCATCCTAAAAGCATTGCAGTGTAGAACATTCCCCTTTGCTTCACATTTTAATATCATGGAATTTATCTGAGCTGCACTATGGAATCTTTTCAAGCATCAGTACCGGAACTGAACATCATCCCTACCTTCCACAGGGTACCACAGATGCCCTCCCATATTTCTGCTAGTTCTGCACAGTCTACAGACAAATTCCTCATTAGTGTAGCACCTAAAGTCTTAGGCACCTTATTATTTTAGTTCCACAAAAGCAAAAATAAGTTCATTTTTTTACCCCAACCTTCCCCAGCTGGAGATATAGCCAAGGCCACTGTAAAACCATTTTTGGCTTAAAGTATACTAAGTGATAACATATTATATAGCACGCAAATCTTGTTCTTTTCCAATCTCATCTAACACTTTTCTTAAATTTGTAATTCTACATTATTTCATCTCTTACCATGTTTTCAGAAAGAGATGTTTACACATTTGAAATCATTTGTTTCCTGTGTATCTCCAATTACCATGTACACGTGGATACTAAGTGATTACATGCATGGAAACATAACAATACGTATGGTTTTGCAACCCTATCTAAGGCTTTAACAGTTTGACAATGTAATAAGCTAGCTACTGAACAGGTACAATACACTTTGTGTCACAAACCTTATTTGTTTTAAATTCTTAAACTACTGTTATGTATCTGTACCAGAGGGAAAGAATATTTGGAAGAAAAATTTACAGTTCTTACAGTAATTTTCAACTTACATAGTTCAAGTCTGTTCAAATAAATTTTTAATACTGTATTCAGTAATAAAATTAAAGAAAAACCTGCTCTCAGAAAGAGACAATTGAGACTTAGGGTTTCACTGCATATAATAACTCCCCGATGACATTAAAATTTATACTAGCAACAACAAATGTTAACATACAGTCTAACTTTATTACTGCTTTCTTTAAAAGTTTGAAGCAATTGAATTAACAAGATAGTGTAAGAGTAATCTGAGTATATTGAAAAACTAAATGTCACAACACATCAACATTCTTTCTGAAGACTGAAATAACATTTTTTGAGAGAATCCACTTCATTTGAGAAATTAACTTTTTTCCTGAAAAAAAAAAACAAAAAGGAAATATAATAAATGTGTACTACCTTGTCACTTTACAACTTGACTCAATCAACTCATTTTCAATATCCAGAAGACTAGAAGGTACATTGTATTCCAAAGGTGAGGCCATTCTTTTTAAACGCAGTAAGCCAACACAGAACTTGGCTCCCATCTCCTCCAGTTCTCTTGTCCCTATCTGCAATCCCTAATTTAAAAATAAGATTTAAGAAATATAAAATAGGTACATGCAGATGAACCCACACATACTGCAAAATTATTATTTACAACACATTTAAGAACTGCAGAGTAAATGCTTAGCATAAGTATCAGGAACAAAACAAAACAGAGAATAACAACTTGAGTCTTCAAAGGGAAAACAGACATTTCTGGGCACTTCTGCATTTCTTCATAGCTTCCTATTTAACACTACTAGCACATCAATATTAACAGAACTCTTACCCAGTGACACCAGAAGAGAGAGATTAGATACTACGTTCAAGTTTATAAGTCTAAATTATTTATAAAAGCTGAGACAAAATTTAAAAAATGAATTTCAAATAACAGTATCTCAAATACAAGATTTTTCAAACTAAAGTCCCTTCAAAATGAGTAAATTCACACTTCAATCATGATCAACTTCATTGATGCGTTCTAACACATAAACAAGAATTTAAAATAATGTTACTCCTTAACATAAACAAGTATCTCTTCCCCTCCTATGAGTTAGAGGTTACATGTTAATTCTGAAAGCATTTATTCACACATTTACTAAATAAAAAGACAAACATAAAATTGAAGTATCAAAAGCCATAAGTTGTTTTCTAACTTGAGTAAGATATTTTCTTCTGTGAAGAGGTAGAATTTGTGTTATTCTCCAAGATTACATGTGACATGTCTCATCAGATTATAGACTTAGTGAACAATGCTCTATATAAGGACAGAACCTCTGACCTCAACTCTTTTACAAAAAGAGAACAGTATTACAGAGTCATCCTCAAAAATTACAGCATTGGCCAGTACTGAACCATATATACAATAACATATTCAGTGTCACAACCTAACTCAATATGCCCTCTGCAACTTCTTTATCTCAGGAGAATTTAAAGAAGAGTTTAGTGTACTTCTTCTAAGCCTCTTAAAGAAATGGGTAGTTAAAAAGAAGCTTTGACAAAACAAGCAAGAAAGCAGACGAACCAGGAAACAGTGGCAAGCTCTCACCCAGTAGGAAAATGTACGAAGCAAAAAGAACAGAGTATCCCTTTTTTTTTTTCCTAAAAGCTAGAACACAAGCTTTGTATGTTGCCACACTGATGCTGTACTATAAAATGCAAGGCTCAGAAGAATTGTATTGCTGTTTGCACATACTTCACGTACTTCTGTTTTGACTATATGCAAACTTAAATGGAAAGTTTGATTTTTTCTTGTGATTTCTCTTTTTATCAGTAGTCTTCATAAACCAGGTGCTTTTTAGTAACAAGAAAGCTAAAGCAATACCTACTATTCTATAAAAGTGTCATCCTCCTGTCAATGGCACAGAAACCTGTTATCAGTGAACAAGAATTGGATACTAAGTATTATTGTTAATAGTAATACTACTTACCTCTTTTATAGTGCTTTTGTGCTGTAGGTTTCAAAGCACTTTATTAATAAAGGAAGAATTATCCTCATTTTATTGATGGAGAAATGGAGGCAGAGAGGGCTGAAGCGATTTGCACAGTGTCTCACAGCATGTCACTGACCCCGCTGGGAACAGAAATCAGTTCTCCTCACTCCCAGTGCAGTACCTTATCCACAGAGGCCAATTTTTTGTTTTTGTTTTGTTATTTGTTTGCACATCTGTAACATTCGAAGACCCCAATCATAGCTGGGGCTCCACTACGCTAATCACAGGAAGACACAGTCCCTGCCCCAAAAAGATTAAAATAACATTAAGGACAAGAGGCAACAAGTATGCAGAAGAGGAAGGAGAAGTGTAACAGTAATCTCACTGTTACAAAGATTACTAAGGTGCACAACTGGATGTTCAGAAACTTTTCCGATCATTGTCTACATCTGTTGCTGAAGAAGATATAGTTAGTTGACAGACTCCTTACAGAGAGTATCAGAGGAGTGGCTGTTTAAGTTGACAAGAGTACAGTACAAAATAAAGTGCAAAGACAATTGTTAGAAAGATAAATAGCGTGTGCGTATTCCATGGCTGCTATTTTCAGCACAGCAGAAACAATATATAACTAAAGAGAAATCTAAATGGATCAAATGGGAGATGGGTAACTGTGAAGCACCTAGACAGCAAGAATTTGAACTTGCTATACTGAAGAGTCTATAGGCTTGAAGTAAAAGCCTAAGCTAAAGTCTAGATTTGTTTTTATCATTTCTTTGATTAACAGAGAATGCAATGAACACAGACCTGTCAAATATAAAACTTCTTAATCCGTTCTTTATGTTGAATCAGACAATTCTCTTACTTTCCATGAAACAAGGGACCCAAAGTCTGCTTCCAGACATTGTAATAAACAGTTGCACTGAGGAACTCAGACGAAGTTCACTTTTGCTGAAGCTCTGATTATACTCTGCTTCTTGATCTTCCAAATACCTTCAACTATTATTCTAATACCTTCAACTGTGGCCCAATTAAGTTCCTTATATGTTACAAACATTGCTGTTAAGCACAAGGTTAGCCACCTCAAGGTAGCTTTAAAAAAAAAAAAAAGATGCTTTCAATTTTGGCTGTTTGAAATTCTGAATTTCATTCCTTTTTCCTTTATATTTTACACTATCATCATCCTAGGCAGTAGGCAGTAATATTTTATACAGCTGACTGGCGTCTTCCTTACTAAGTATGGCATGTAAATGGCTTCATATTTCTTCTCAGCGATGGACTCTCCTACATGAAAACAAAGATGCGTGACAGAAGGTGCAACAGGCTGCCACCTTAAGTTGAGACGAATCTTCCTGTAATATGTATTTAAATTGAAAAGTTGTACTAAGATTTGGAGAAATCATTTGGACAGTAAATCATCTTTTCCTATTCAGTAGGGGTTACAAAGACGTGATCATTTTTGTGAATTCAAAGTGTAGAGATGGAATGATCATGGTAACTTAGCTTGTGTGTTGACCAAATCCTTGTTTTAGACTCTTAAAGTCTTCTTTTCTGTGCATCATAAAATTTCCAAGTGACAAAGCCTTCTCAATTAACTTAAAAATTAAGTCATACTACCAAACTTATAAATCTCCAAGCAGGAAAGGAACAGATTTCCTAGTTAAATTATTGTTCAACTTTTAGCTTTAGTAACAAAATGTTCCTGTTATCTGGAATCTTAATTATCCTTCATAGATTACTGAGCAACTTTTCAACTCATCTTTTTGGT
The DNA here is from genome assembly GCF_013377495.2 of Cygnus atratus. Classification (NCBI taxonomy): domain Eukaryota; kingdom Metazoa; phylum Chordata; class Aves; order Anseriformes; family Anatidae; genus Cygnus; species Cygnus atratus. The sequence continues at coordinate 43,741,307 of NC_066396.1, forward strand.
TTTCGTATCTTGAATCACAGATGACTAAACAATATTTGCAGCACTAATTCTCAATGTGTTACAAAAACAACACACAAGCAGTTCAAGTGAGTTTGCTTCCAGAGATAACTGTCCCAGCGATCCTAAATTCAGGTGAGAACTGCAAACTTCAGTTAAACAACTTTTTTCCTGTCTGTATGCAGTCTAGCATCACCACTGTCTGAGTAAAATTAAAAGTAATAAGAGTCAAAAGTGATGTCCAACTTTGGCATAGACTCATCATTTCTTTCACAAAGAACAAAATTTTTTAGTAATCTTTGTGCTTTGACAAAATTCAGTGATGACAGTAAGCCAGGTGAGCAGAAAAGTGCTTCAGACCTTTACACAGCACACAGTCCCTCAGATCAGAACTGTCATGTCTTTTGGGGTGGCAAGCAGGAGAGGAGAGAATTTCTACAGCTTAACTCAGTTTTGTGTTTTGAAATAACATATGAAATATGAAAACAAATTTATATCACAAGTCCATTCATGAAGTTGCTGGCTTCACTTCCTCCATAGAAAAAAGGCCCAGTCTCTTCTCTCTTTGACAGTCTCTTTGCAGAAATGTTGCTCGTTCCTTGTTATGTCTAGTAACTTTGGCCTTTCAGACAAATTTCATTAATTAACCTGAGCATTATCATAGTGAAGAAAAAACAAAGGTTCTTTATGTATGTTACAAAGAATGACTAAGACCTCATGAACTGTTTCATTCCAAACAAAATAAGTGACAGAACAGCAATTCAGTCTCATCAACTTGTTTACAGCATGTAGAAGAATGCTCTTCCCTTTAGAGTAACTGATTTTTCCACAGAATTCAGCCATTTCTTCCTCCCTTACTGAAGAAGGGCTTTGCAGCTTAAGCATCTTAAAAGTTTGTCCACAAAGTATCTCTATTCATCTTTCAATAAGAACTTTCTGTAGCAGCACTGTGAAGGCCATGAATGTTGATGTTTGTAAGAATATTCTGGAAGTTTCAAACTAGCTGGATAGGTTATTTTTTAAAACTCCATAATGTCATCATCTGAGGAACAATGAAAATTGTAATGGAATATTCTGACAATAACAGGAATGCTTCTGTTGTTAATTGACAAAATTAATACATTCGTTCAGTAGTTACAGACCTACTAAAATTCCTGCCAAAATACCTTCCTGCTGTCTGAAAAGATAAGCATGGGTAAATATACTTCGTCACACCGCTTTTTTTTCTCCTCCTTCTTTGTCCCAGACTTCTGGTTCTCATTTTGTCAAGCACCTTATCTAGCCTTCTGGCCACTTTTTCTTGATTAGCACTTCTAAACTCTGTTTTGAAGCAGAGGAAGGTGTGACTTCTCTGAAGGTTCACTTTACAAACTTCCTTCAATTTGTAGCTACATTTAACCCAATGACAGAAGCTGAAGATCTGATGTTAGGGTTTTTACTTCTCTTTTTTTTTTTTTTCCCTACAAAGGTTTTCCTTATGAAGTAAGTTTTCTACTAGTGAGGGGGGTCACTTTTTGTTTTAAAACATCCATCCCTATTAATGGGTTGAAGGACACAACTTGGAAAAAAAGCTCTAAGTCTAGAGGTGAAACAGCTACAATGAGTTTACCTAAAGATACACACTTAATAGTGTTGGTAAGACAATATGAAAGTGTTTCACTTCCTAAGTTTATTTCTTGATCTACAAAAATTCTGTACTACATACTTTCTGAAGAACCAAGAACTGCCATGGTGAAGTCTAGAATTGCCACATGTGAAGGATTTTTTTTATTCTAGTATTGGCATTTATTACCACCCAATCTGAATAACCTACTGGAATGAATAGTTCTCTGAATTTTTTAATTACATGCATTCATTTGTGCTATAAGCAATAATTAACAGTAAGCTTGTTAAAACAGCCCATAAGCATAGCATACTATGATGTGTTTTAAGTGACAGACAAAGACTGTTATGCAACTTGTAATATCGCAAATAATGTCATTTCACCAATTTTAGAGTACACAGAGATCTTAAAGCAGTTTTAGAAGTCTAAAGTAAGCAAGCAAGCAAGCGGGGTTATAAAACAGGATTCCAATGCAAATGGTAGAAATTATAAAGCAAGAGCAGTTTAACTGATACACTTTCTTACCTTATATTTGCCCTGGTCACATCCACATAATGTGCTTTCCATTGTGTAGCTCCTCTGTACTCCAATCTCTCTCCAGACAACAACTCGTGCTGTTGACTCCTTGGACTTTTCCACTACAAAGCTGCAGCTGCCCATACAGAACGCTGGTGCAGTTTGACTCAGGATCTTGGGGAGTGCCTGCAAGACAATAATTTGAAAGAGACAGTGATTCTTTATTTCACTTATGAAAGGAAGGCAAGGGAAAACATTAAATCACAAACTGTCATCAGAAAATCTGTCTGTACTTTAAATTAATATAAGAGTAATAATAAAAACATTTTGCCAGCTGGACTTTTTTAAGCCCAGGAGGCTCAAATGACAACAAGTTTGTAACTTCCTACTTGTTTAAATCCTATTTTTCAGATACAGTTCCTAAAATGAAGTATTAGTCATGTGTATAGGAATCAGGAATTCTTCAGGTGATCGCTATCTCCTTCTAATTCACCCAGATAACTTTGCTTAAATTAAGTGCCCTACATAACCCATACCGTTAAGAAAGCATAATTCATCTATTGAACTGTTCCAACAATCCAACCTGCAGACCTAACAGGCACAATTGTATTAATACATAAAATTCATCCATATTCAGCAAAGCACTAAGCACACACGTAACCTCAAGATTATGAATCAAAGTTCAAGTAATTCACATTATAACTATGGGAAATCATAGAATCATCTAGGTTGGAAAAGACCTTCAAGATGGCCAAGTCCAATCATCAGCCTGACCTACCAGGTCCCATCACTAACCCATGTCCTTTGGTGCCACGTCCACATGCCTCTTAAATGCTCCAGGGATGGTGGACTCTACCACTTCCCTGGACAACCTGTTCCAATGTTTGACTACCCTCTCTGCGAAGAAATTCTTCCTAATATCTAATCTAAACCTCCCATGGAGCAACTTGAGACCATTTCCTTGACAGGATTATCATTTGTCACCTGAGAAAAGAACTGACACCCTGCTTGTTTCAACCTTTCACTACCTTTCAGGTAGTTGTAGAGAGCGCTGAGGTCTCCCCTCAGCCTTCTTTTCTGCAAACTAAAAAACTCATGTGCTCTCAGTCACTCCTCATATGTCTTGTTTTCTAGATCCTTCACCAGCTTTGTTGTTCTACTCTATATGCACTCCAGCAACTCAACATCTTTCATATAGTAAGGGGCCCAAAACTGCCCTTCTTGTAGATTAGTGACATTTGCTAATTTCCAGTCAACTGCATCCACTCTGGTTAGCCAAGACTGCTGGTAAATTACTGAAATCTCCATCAAATAAAGGATGGAGATTCTCCTAATCTTCCTTTTGCTGTTCATGTATTTATAAAAGCACTTTTTATTGTCTTCTACTGCATTATACAAATTGAGTTCCAATTGGACTTTGGCCCTTCCAATTTTCTCCCCGCACAAGTAGACAACAAGCTCTATAATCCTCATGAGCCGTCCACTCCTTCCAGAGTTCATGAACTCTTTTTCTTGCTGAGTTCCTGAAGAAGCCACGCTGGTCTTTATTCAAGAAAAAGGCCCAGCCTTCCTGGACTCCTTTGCCTTTCAGAACCACTCCCAAAACAGGTTTCTAAATAGACCAAACCCTGCCTTCTGGAAATCCAAGGCAGCAGTTCTGCTAACCACTTTCCTTACTTTACCAAAGATCAAAAACCCTATCATTTCATAACTGTTGTGCTCAAGACAGCTTCCAACCATCACATCACCCACAAGTCCTTCCCAGTTCGCATCTCTTTAGAAAACACAAGCTGTTTGGACATTTTAGGTTGCACATATTTCCAATTGCCACATGGCGGCAGTGGAGCTACACAGAAGAAACTATTATCACATAATTCTTTGAATCTTATTTTAAGAATTTTTAAAAGGCTATATAATACAGTGGATGTTGCTCATGTAAATTAATTGTGTATTAGGGGCACATGCCTCGTAACTACATGTTTTTAAAACAGGAACTTTGCTTCTTTCCATATATATGAGTATTTCTCAGGGTAATTTTGTTATTTTTGCTTATTTTCTTGATGCTACTCTATTGTTTGCCATACATTTTTTTTTCCATTGACTAATTATAAATGCACAGAAGCATATTTTCCATATATTTGCTACATGGTGTTGAACAGAAAAAGCACACAATGCTACCTGAAAAAAATTAAGCACACTGCTAACAGTAAATTCTTAAGCTGTATTAGCATACAAAATGATGTTTAAAGCTATCAAAATATTTTGACGTACACAGATGAACTAAAAGCCATCATTCCAAATAAGTCTGGTTATGCTATAAAGTCACTGTGTGCGCAGAATAAGACTAGGAAGTTATTTGAAAGGCATATTCCAAATTCATGCCAAATGAAAAAGGTATGAATGTCAAACTTACCCTGTAACCAGGGTCTTCCATTAGGTCACAAGAGGCAGCATTAACATTTGTGTGCCACATTGTCTCTTTGATGCTGCAGCCATACATAAATACATTCTTTTTACGTGAGTGGCCATGATAATCACAGTAAACCTACAATTAACCATATACCAAAATAAAGCCAAGGCACATAAATTTTAAAAATCTTCATTTATCCTTCTATTGCATTTATATTTTCACTGTTGAAAGTTCCAAAAAATTATCAAACAAAACTCTTTATATGATAAACTTTTGCATTATGAAGAAAAGGTAGGATTCTTCTATGGAAGATTTAACCCTCTACCCTAACAATAAAAACAGATTCAGACTTAGAAATCTGCAAAAGCTCACTTCACCAAGTCACATTTTTAAGTGTGATACATGGTAAGACCTTATGAAAATGTTTGTTTTATAGAACAGCTAAGTTTAAAAGCTTCACAATTGTTTATACAGACATACTCACCAGAGGTAAATGTTTAATAGCAGCCAGATATTGCAGTAAGCCTTTAGCATGGTAAATGGTGGGATGCAGATCTGGATTTGGATTTTGCCACTGTCGGTTTAAGTCTTCTCCACTTAAAGAGCAACGGTGGCTATTGCAGGGGAAGAAGGAAAAACACATGATAATACGTTTGTATTATCTGAATACTTTTAAATAAGCTTCCCCCACAACCTCAAGTTTTAGTTGTTACCACTGCTTCTTTGGAACAGCCTGGTAAGAAAGTAACTTCAATTTTATAACAATGATTAATGGAAATGTATAGAAATAAATATTTGAGTTTTTATTTTTAAACCATGTTACAGAAAACATAAAAAAAAAAAAATCAGAAGTGGCTTCTCAGATGAATTAAATTGTAATCTTGCCTATGTGCTCTTGAAACTGAAAGCTTGTGATTTTATTTAAATGCTAGTTCAAAATCAGTAATTTCAAACAAAACATATGGTATCTTTACAGTTTTGGTGTGTTGACTTCTGGAACAAATACTAACGTCAACCAGAAATCTAAGGTTTCAACATGAAGTCAACGGGAGACAGCCAGCTATTAGGAAAATAAGGAAACAAAACCAAAAAGCAGCAAAGAAAGAAAGATCATCTCTGTATTCAGAAAACTTTCAGCAAGAACTGTTTAGGTTGCAGAAATCTACATTTGTACAGTCATTTTCAGTACATTATTCTTTTGATTGTGTCTGATTGGACAGATTTGTTAATTGTCCCTGTATTAAACTTTCACTTACAGTCTGAATGATTTAATTCCAGGTTTTCAGCTACATGCATATTTTTACGTATATAAAGAGAGGGTTCTACTCAACCTATCATTGGTTTGAATGTGTTTGTTTTGTTGTTGTTTTTTAGGAAAAACTTCTAAAATACTACTCATAAGTAGGTAAGAAAGAAGTGCGGATTCACCATACTGGAATTTCCATTTTATGAGAACTCCCTGTAATCAATATAGACTGCTGAATATTTACTGATTGCAGTATCAAAGTGTTCTGAAATATTCCTTGGATTTAGTAAGAAAAGTAGTAGTAAATGAAAGTATTGCCATTAGGCTATCATAAATTCAGGATACTCTCTTACTGACCTAATACAGTTCTCCCCTTTAATAACACCTGATAACATAGCCACTTCCATAACATCCTTCTAAAAACTACAGGAAAAAAAAGGGAGAACTATATAAAAAGCTGCATCAGATACAAGAACTTACTTTTCATGATAAATACGAACTTCTCATACTTTTTCTAGAAGCAGCTGTGCTATCATATACCACTCTACACCTATCCAAGACTGTGGACAGTAGTAGTTTCTAGTAGTTCAAAGAGACAATTAAAATTACATCAAATCACCCATAAAAAAATGAATATATATTTATAAACTTCGAATTCATGAAACAACTGCACCTACCTTGGAAAGCCAAAAAATGGAAAACTAAGGTCTAGTAATTTCCTAAGTAATTTTATTTATATTAAATAGTTAATTATTAATAATTATTAAATACATATTAAATACTGCTTTGTGTTAAATATGTTTATGTTTTGGGATTAGTTTAGATTTATTAATTTTTTTAATAACAGATTCAAAGACTTTGTATTACAGGTAAAATATCTGTAAGTAAACTTATGCTTACTTTCCATTGATGACACCATCCGGATTGAGCATGGGAATAATTTTGAAAATATAAGATTCTCGTAAACTTTGGGCATTTGGGTTATTGCTCATAAGATATTCCAGTGTTCCCTTCATAACCCAGCTTGCATTAGTCTCTCCAGGATGTACACGAGCAGATAGGAAAATGTAAGGACGATTCCCTAAAAAGAAACATGCACAAAAGTTGCAAAATAAGACTCAAGCTAATTAAGCAGTCTGTTAATTGAAGAGAGGAAAAGACAGCCTCATTTATTACAAACCACAATAGATTATTTGGGAGTTATTTTTCAGTATATTCACATAAATGGGGAATTCTTGATACAGCTTGCCAGAATATTGTTATAAGGACTGCTAATTACAGAATTCTCACAACTGAGCTTTAAATTCAATCCAAGACGCGTGAGCATAACCAGCTTGAGCTGGTGATTATGATATGACGAGTTTGATGCTTTTTTTTTTTTTCCACAATAGACAAAAAAAATCTGGTGGCGGGGGAGAATAAAACAGAATGCTGTTATGACCAAAGTGTAGTTCAAATCACAGTACCTTAGACATGACTCTAGCTTTAGCTCTAGGAATGATTTTTTTGGCAAGCAAATATGCTGAACTTTTGGAGACAAAAAAGGAACTCAGAACTCAGGTACCCCTTTCCAAGGTGTGTTGCCTGAAAAATGCTACACGCAAAAATATCTAGCAACTTATTTAATACTTGAAAGAAAAAGTCACTTGTAAATATCCTTGACTACCACATGTATTTTTAAATACAAAACAAATCCAGAATATGAACACCCTTCTAATCTAATGAGATTCATTAATCTTACTTTACATTGCTACTTTTACAATGCACAGTGGTTAATACTTTTTTTTTTTTTCATAAAGAGATGTTTTTCCATTCTTTTCAGTTGATGAGAAAGAAAAATCATACTTACTAAACTGACAGATATGTTCATAGTAATTTGACTCTGGCATGGCTGTAATAGTGACTAAGGGACAACTGTTGCCAGCCAGGGTCTCACAGAGAACATCTTGTCGAAAATATATCTGTTGAGGGTTGTGCATAGATTCCAACTTCTGAAGATGCATCTTCATCCCCAAAATAATAGAAAAAAAATAGATCAAATGTTTTGCAATCATTTATGACAGCTTATTCCATGTGTCCTTTTTAATCCCTCTTTCTTTTTGTCATTCTAAACAATGTTAAAGCTTCCATGGTAATTTTGATCATTAAATACCATTCTCTGTATCTCTAACAAATTGAATGCTTTTCTTTATATAGCCTGTTGTTACAACTGCTTTGAGGCAGATGAAGGCACAGAGAGTAGATTTCTTTGTTTTCTACCAAATGAAACTGTAAGGGTATGTGGAAGGTGAGCGCCTGTGATTCATTAAGGTTACCCAATCAGGGACCTTTTCAGTGCAGAAGATAACAAGTAAAGGGGGAAGTAATAAACAGGAACAAGAGAGAGACAAACCTGGTAAACAAGATATAATAGAAACAATGGCCAAGATCAAATGTCTCCAGGCATTAAATTGATGGGCCTGGAAAACTACGGGCAAAGCTTTGGAGAAAGCTATTTGGACTAGCCAGTGAGTTTGAGGACCCAGGTCCAGGCAGGGTTACCAAGCAGGCAGAAGCATGCCGGTATCTGGGAGGGACCACGAGGCAGAGTGCCCGCCAGGTGAGTGTGTGCACCCATGTGCCAGTAAGCATCCATCTGGACTAGCATGCAAGCAGAAGGCCTGTACAGCAGGTAAGAGGGATGAGGATCAGGCATGGACAGATGGGCCATAGCAGCACCCCACAATGTGTGTATGCCTGTGAATCTAGGGGAGGGGGATGCTTTCACTAGGAAGAGTAATCTTTACCAGCTGGAGAGAAGGAAAGAGACTTGAAACTAAGTTTAAAGTAAGTCTTGGAAATGTTAAATGAGTGCTGTTGAAGGCAGCACCTTGTCTGTGCCAGTCTGTGTAGCTGTGACACTGGGGAGTGGGTGGGGTGGGTGTCAGTCTGTCTCTGTCTAGGTTACTGCTACTACCGACTGAACCTGCAAACAAGGAAGCAGCAGCCACATCCATCAACCTGGGACAGAGACCCCTGGGTCCCTCAGCTGGGCTCCAGCAGCTGGTTAGGCAGAAACCCCAGGCCTCAAAGCTGTTGGAGGCAGCAGCTGCTTATATACTGCCATCAGGGATGCTTCTTCAGGGAGAAAATACTCCTTTGTAAAAAGCTTTGCTCAACACGGTTTCATATTAGCCATTGAATCCCCAAGCACATGTTTAATACTATGACAAAAATAACCACCTGAAAATCCAACCAAGTTTTGCTTGGTACTAAAAGCTTTACAATACCCCTTTCAGGTAATTCATTATCCTGAAAATGTCCCTAATTATCTTAAATAATTGTAACTTGGATAAATCTGTTATGAAAAGGTATACATACATCAGCAGGATATGAGTCATTTGACTCTAAATAAATAAATAAATAAAATTCAATTAATAGTTTTCCAGACAATTATGAATTGTGATTCTCAGAAAAACCTTTTAGCCTGAAAGGAAGCATTTATTTTTCCAGTTACTGTTTTTTATAACAACCTACACATCACCATTCTAAGTACTAATATTTTATAATCCTCAATTTCAAGCAGCATTTTGAACTCCATAGAAAGAAGTAAAAAGAAATCAATCATGAATGCTTATGTATCACATTCTCTAAATGTGTAAATATTTATCTTTGTAATGGATCATAATCTTCTCACCTTTAAAGTTGAGTACGTATATGGATAATGGTAAGCAAAGTAGCAGACATCATCTTTATGTTGAAAAGTCACTGTGAACGTAATTGTGTAATAAGATTTTCCTTTCTGACCCCCAGCAGCAATTGAACTTCTTGAAAAATGATTCCTAAGAGTAAAGTGAAGTTAATAGACACATTAGAATACTTTTCATTATTGTTGATTATTTCTGAACCACATTGTAAGAGAGAGAAAATTTTTAGGGATTGTGTTTCTCTTCCCTGTTCATCCAGGTTAAATCCACTCTTTCCCATCATCTGTAAGATACTTTATCACAGTAGGGATGCACATGCATGCACATCAGGAAGATGTGAGTACACAAACAAACAAAAAAGGAAGTAAACAACTGTTGACCAAAAAGGGCAACACAAGGATATGCCGTTACCTTCTCATCCTGTGTTTTAGGATTGCTCTACAATGACTGCATGATTAAATAGAAAACAAAAGACTAAACACGAACACCACTTGATAAATATTACTGGAAATCACCATTAACATTTCAGTAAACAGGTATATGCACATTCCATAAAAAGGTTCTCTAGAATAGTATGCAATATATGATGAAAGATGAACTACTTAAACATTAGCTGTTTGCTAAAAAAGAAAAAATAGCACCCTATATGTTGGTCACTTGTGTTATTCTCGATAGCTGAGGAAGAAATCTGTGTTCAAAACCAAACTACTAAAATGTAATTATTAAAAGTCAGAACCAAACATTTTTCCTTAAAAATTCTACTTACACTAATCTTCAGTAAAAGCTTTGGTGTATGTTTAATGGGTGTACTTACTTATAGTAACAAATATCTGTCCCAACACGAGTCCAAGATGGTCGAGAATTTAATGCTTCCTGAACAGAATACATAAGGGGCTGCATGCCTTGAAGGAAAAATGCATCTCATTTTAATGCTTAACCTTAAACTTCAAGATCTTAAAAGTAATGGACCACATCAACATTTTTATGTGAGTCTCCAAACTAGCTATGCTCATTTACTATCACAGAGTACGCTTTTATGAATATCTGAATATTATACATTCTTTCAATCAGGTCACAAAAGACTGTCCTTCCTCCTAGTTTTCAGAAAACAGCAAATTAAAAAAAACAGATCTATGCAAGGTGAAAACGAAATGTGTAAGTAAAAGCTTTGGTTAGCACAAATAATAATCCACGAAAATCTAGGGTTCTACTCTATCCAACTCACCTATACAAAAAGGCTTCAAAAAGAGTTCAAAAAAAAAAAAAAAGACTATAATCCATTCACATGGATAGCTGTAAAAGTAACTGATGTTTCAGAACGATAATACTTTTTTTTTTTTTTTACAGTAACAGTTTATATTTTTGGAAGAATATAGCTAAGTTGAATACTTCATATCAAGTTGGAATAGAAAATTACATATCTTAATTGAACAGTATTTGCTACTTAGGTAATTAGTCAAATATATTGACTGATTCAGTCAATATACTTAAAAAAACAAAAGTAACTATTAAGTGTTTGAAACATACAAACGAAGATCTAAGGTAACTGGTGAATACAGAATTTAAAAACATTTTACTACTGGTCAAACTACTTGGGTATTCCTGGATTCTACCAATGTGAATTATAAATTATGACACAGACTGATATGATGTTACTCTATCCCAAGTGTTTGAGGATGAGTGGGAGAAGGAATTTTCTCTTTCTCCTCCTCAAATGACTAAAAGAATACTAGAATATCCATCAGAAAAAAAAAAAAGTTTTTACGCTGAATGTCTGAATTCCAGGCAAATAGAATAAAGGCATATCAGGTAAGCCAATATTTTTGGATGAGGCACAACCATGAAACAATAATAGCTAGAGACTACAGGGGTCATTTACAAAGCATGGCAGTTCAGAGGAGACTTAGGATTCCTTCTCAAACACAATGAACCTCTCCTCCTATCAGTAAAATAAAGCTGTCTGAGAACGTGTCCACCTACTTTCACGTCTGAAAATACACCTTTGTTCAGAAAGGGATTAAAGACATTAGCTGTCATTCTCCTCCACCTGTGCAGGTCAACAGGCTTTGGTGGTGTCATCCCCACACGAGTCTTAACACAAATTTTAGCTGCAGCCACCAGTAACATTCTTCAACCAGAAACGTGGTTTCACTCACAACACAAAATTTTTAAAACTGACAGTCAGTGTTTTAAGATGTTTTTTTCTTTTTACTGAAGCTTGTCAAAACATTCTCTAATAAAGCTATTTAAAAAATCTGATCTGTAAGAAAACACAATTGTACCAGTCCCCAGGAGGCTTAAGGGGGGAGGGGAAAGGAGGCAGCTTAGCTGTCTAGTACAGAGCTTTTTCTACATATTTCTTCTCAAAGTATGGGAAATATATCTTACCGTAGTTAAACTGACTGTTTGACTTTTCACAGTTGATGATGTTAAACCGGTAACCAATGCCTGTTTTCATTCCACTGACTTCAAAGTAAAACCATTGATGATAATGATTGCTATTTATATCTGAGTTCAGAATTAGATCATACTCGTTTCTAAAGATTAAAAAAAACAAATTAATCTTTTAAAAAAAAATCAGAAATGAAAAGCCTTGCATGTAAAAAGAAAAGCGGAAATATCTTACTTTCTGATTTGAATAACTTTGCGCAGGTTTCCAGATTCAAACTTGGAATTAAACTTCAAAACATCTGCTTCCTCTGGCACTGACCAACTAAGGGTACAAAAAGAAAAGAGGTCAAAATAACTAAAGCAGATTTGACTAAAACAAACTCATTAGGTTAATTTTAGCCCACACTTGGTAATTCAGAAATTATTTTGAACATTTCCACAAATATATCTTGAATAGCAGAAACAATGTTACATTAGAAGAAACTTCTAGTGAAGTCTATCAAAACTCTGCTGTTTTTAAAATTTAAAATCATATCATCAAGAAAGAGAATAGGCTTAGACTATTATTTTAGTATTGTTTTCAGTGGGGTAAAAACTTACCTGGAATTATCAAGGTCATATACAATTCTGTCTATAATGTCATTTTGATGAATTAGTCTTTCAATATCTTGAGAGATTTTTGTCCTAAAATAAAAGAAGAATGACTATTTAAATTGTTGCATACTGTTTCCAATTACAAAAGAGAAATTACCTCATACAACAAAGAAAACTAACGTTAAGATGAAGACAGTGGGACAGATTTTCAAAGAGACCTCAGGCTCATCCCCACTTATGTGCACGAATTATAGGTGTACTTCAGTTTAAACACCTGCATTCACAGCTGACTGATTTCAATATCTGTATGTGAGGGAACTGAGTTTTCATGCACACAACCCACTGGGTTTTATCTTATGAGAAAAAAACGTACCATTTCATAATATATAGTAGAAGCAGGAATTACTCAAACATCACTTATGTTAATGCTTTAATCTAGGACAGCACTTCATAGTATTAGTAACTCACTTGAGTCCTATCATAACTAAAATTAAAGAGTTTTAGAGAGTAGGTCGTGCAGTGAGTGTGTTAGTGCACTAGCTTTTCACCTCTGGAGATCTACGTTCATTTATCGACTAGGTAACAAATAAGAATGAATTTGGTGATGTCAGCCAAATGCCATGTGTATGTTTATCCAGATCATAAAACCATTGCACAACTGGCAGTATCTAGGTCCTGGTTTGGAAAAGTAAGTATGTTTTGCAGTTCAAGAATGAAATATAGTGGCAGAGCTGTGTGGAAAAGCTTGCACAGCACCTGCAATAAGAAGAAAAGGAGGCAGATTAACAATGAAGAATACAGGAACAGAGTTGTAAAGAACGTTCAGGCTGGAAACTGTCCATTTAATTAAGATAAATATTGTTGACAAATGAGAAAAAGAAGGTAAGCACAGAACTCTAGGACCTCATTAAATTAAGAGTAACTGAAAAGTAAGCAAGTCACGAGTCCACCATACTGACAGAACTGTAAAAGTGCTGACTCACCACCACCTATTTCATCAAGTTCAGCTCAGGGCAGAACAACAGATTTTTGATCTTACACAAATCATTAGCTCTCAGCATGCTTCAGTTTCAAAGGGTCATAATACTTTCTACTGTCACAGCAGTTGTGCCAGAATAAAATCCATTACTGAATAGCAGACATTTAAAATACCAAAAAGAACAAACAAATGGTATTCAAGATGCACACTAAAAGGCAAAGTTGGAGTGGGTATTTTCAGGTATCAAAATAAATCGAGGGATAGGAGAATCTATTTCAAGATAATTAAAGGAAAAAATACAAAAAACAATACTGTTGACACACAGCTCTGTGTTTATAGGCCATTTTTTGTGGATCCTGATTTACCTAATGATCACTTCTAAGAGCCAGAGGATTAGAAAATATTAAAGTGTACAGAAAAATAAAATAAAATTAAGGAATAGAAAAAAGTCGGAATTTAATCCCTAATTCACAGAGAATTTCATTAAATAATATTTTTCTTTTCTGAATAGTAGAAAAATAAAGAAGACTGCTGTTATTATCAGATGGTATTTTTCCAAACAATAATCCTTTGGTGAAAAATTTGGTGAGAAGTGTAAATGAAAATCTAAAAGCACTCCAAAGTACAAATCCAAAAATGTTGCATCTCCTAGCATATCACAAGAATGAAACACGACCCAAACCCCATATATGTCTAATGAAAAAAAAGAACACCCACTATCTCCCCCTCTCAAACCCGTGTGATAAGTTCTTTAATTAAGAGGATGGATTAAGGCAACATGTTGTTTTCCAAAAAAGACATAGCTGACAAGCAGTAACTAACTGCTTACAGTGAAGAGAACATAAATCCCACTGAACGCCAAAAGAATTTGGACACTAATTTGCAAAAGACTTAAAAGCTTCTCTGTGTCCTCTACCAAACTCATTGTTAACACCTTTCTGCAAATTTAAAATTCCTAAAAAGATTAAGCCCTCTTCAAACAGATTCCCTTCTCAGAAATTTGTTACATTGCAATAACAAGACCAAGTCCTTTCTAGAAAACCAAATTCTTAGAACAGTGTACCTTAAAAAGATTACATGGGATTTTTGATTCAAGCTTAGCACTGTAAGATGAAATTTCATACTCGTTTCACAGATGAGCTAAAGTATATTTCCATCATAGATAGTATACCCCACCAAAAATAAAGCATTTTAAAGCTAAAACAAATATCATCTAGAATTACCCTCACAGTTTAGAGATCTACTTTATGTACAACCTCACAAGTAGGTTTGTTTGTCAAAAGGCAGAGTTTAATACGGTGCTTTATTTCTAAGAAGAATGAGCAATGGAATGACAAATTTTATTTGTTTTTAGAGACTTCACTAGATATAATGTTACTTAGGAAAATTCAGAATGATTAAGTACTGCAAAACCCTACATGAAGATTTGCAATATTTTCTTAAAATGCATCAGAAATCAACTCATCTGTAGATCAGCTGAATCTACCTTAAAAATAAGCATATGGGGAAGGTCCTTCTCTAACACTAGTTAGCTTTCTAATAATAGTACATATATTATGCCATTAGTGTTTCAATATTTGTTCATTTCATCAGAAAGACCACCTTTTTATGACAGGTCTGAGAATCAGCTGAAATATTTCAATTCTACTGCCTAGTTTTAAAGACACTTAATCTCTTTATCATTGTAATCAATAACTAAATGTAAATATGAAGAATCTCATGAAAGTGGTTAAATTTATGGGTATAATGCTGACAGCATTCAAAATAATAATTAAGTGACAAGATCTACTACCATTACTTCTTGCAAAAATGTTCTTATGTCTTTACAGTAACTTAATTTTACACGAGCCAGCTCTTCATACTATCTCTGCAAATTATTACCAGTGACATTCAATATTTTTTAATAATGAAAAGCTCAGCAAACAAACAATTGGTTGCGTTGACATGCTTATTCCGTACCATCTTGCAGATCTAACACAGACTACATCCTTAGCAGTTGTTCTGTTACATTGCAAACATTAAAACCAAATACTTAAAAAGTATTATTTTAATTTTTTTCCCACTGCATTTCACTGAAAGATAGCTTTGTTAGCACAGGAATGTGAAAAAGTGAAGTACCTTTCAACTATCAACTATTAATATTTGATAAAACCTAAGGGAAACGTTCAGGTATCTTAACTGAAAAATACTAATGCTGAACACATGAGCAGTCTAGCACATAGTCCCTTCAGTGCTTCTACAGTTCCTCTAATACAAACAGAAGGAATTCCATTCACATACACCAGAATTTGTACTTATTACTACAATTTTTTACTTATTTACAGACAACACAGAAGCACCCAATAAGAAGCATCAAGAGGAAATACTGTTGATACACCCTTATGTCCACAAGCTCTCAGAGTTCTTAGTTTTTTTGACTGATAAAATACACTGCAACTCATTGTTTAAGTAAGATATTCTGTAGTTAAACAGTTAAGTTAGAAAGCATCACATCTCTAGCTTTTTTCTTCCGATTCAGAAAGTGTTAAAGCATTGTGGAGTTTTTTGTTTATGTTGTTGGGTTTGGGTTTGGTTTGTTTTTAAATAAAAAGCAAAAGATATATATGGGGGGATGACAGGGACAGAAAGGAAGACTACAAAGTAAACTTAGTATTTAGGAATTGGAATTACTGAATGAGAATTTGCAAAGATTCCAATTCTCTTCTTATTTAGGGCTTCGCATTGATTAATGCCTACTCACTTACCTTCAAATTGTTTTTCAATTAAAGCAGTTTTAGATGCCAAAGTAAAAATTGTATAGGCTAAGATTAACAGGCATGTAAAGATTATTTTTCAAGGGAGACAATAAGAACAAAAGGCATACAGTAACTCACCTCTGCACTCCATAAGGTCTTTCCAGAATAGGCTCTTTAAATGGGGGTGGAATATGGCCAAAATAATCTGGATAGGCCACTTCTGAATATTCAGGAATAGATTTTGTGTTTTTCACCATTTCAATATAGAGATCACAGTCGTGAACTGGCGATACATCAGAAACTTCAAGCACCACTTGTTCCCCTGATGAACTAGATCTGGAATCTTCCTCCTCCGAATCCACTCCAGTGCAACAGAGTTTTCCCAGGTGGACAGATGATCCTTCAAAAAGACTACCTCCACAGGGTGAAACATGTTCACAAGTTTTACTACATGCAAGTGGGGTAAGGCTAGCTTTGTTTTCCCTTTTTATTACACACCCTGCATAATACTGATCACTTTTTGTACTGTTCTGCAAACTGATTCTGTCCAAGCCTTTGACAATTTCCTGGCTTAGACACTGGCATGATGGAAGCAGCTTCCTTTGATCATTTTGCTGAAGTAAACTACTGACTTTGATACTATCTTTCTTTGGTAGTTCCAGAAAGGCTGGCCTCCTATTGCATTCCTCAGTCAATAAAGGATTGCTCTCCTTCAAAGAAATTCCTTTTACTGAGAGGTTTGCTTCAGCGGAGACCTCCTCTCCTGCTGTAGGAACAACAATAGGTCCACCCAGATTTGCATCAGGTACAAAAGGCTTTGGTTCCTTAGAGACTAAGTCACATTCCTTAAAATATTAAAGAGAAAAAAAAAAGCATGAAAACAATAAACAAGTAGTTTATCAACAAGAAATTATCAAGTCATACCATTCTACTCTCAATAGCTGCACTGCACTTAAGGACACACCTGTCATAACAAATGTTTGTCAGAATGATCTCATATCCTTTCTTACTATTTTACTTTCTGCTGTGTGCAGCAATCAGACACCAGAAAATAGATTTCCCTTATATCTGCCCACAGTCCCTTTCTCAGCCATATTAAAGCAACACATAATATTAAACTAAACAACTCACTAA
This sequence comes from Cygnus atratus, assembly GCF_013377495.2. Classification (NCBI taxonomy): domain Eukaryota; kingdom Metazoa; phylum Chordata; class Aves; order Anseriformes; family Anatidae; genus Cygnus; species Cygnus atratus. Next base: position 43,758,598 of record NC_066396.1, read on the forward strand.
ACAGCAACCCTATGTGTAGCTCTAGAACTGCAAACCGTGTCCCCCTTTTTTTTTTGCTGGAGTAGCTATCCACTCAAAACAAAACCATCAAACTGTGCTTCAGAGTTAACTCTTCATGATGAGGTCTACATTGGAAATCTTATACTTTACCTGAAAGTTTTCTGAAAGTTCTGGGAAAAATTTCTCATACATTTTCAATTCTTCTAAGGGTCGTCCCAATTCCTGTCTAGGCTTCAGTTTATTAATATCAGTCTCAATATCATCATTCTGAAACAACACCAGAACAAATTAATCTTCAATCCAGGATTAATGAACTTCTAAAATAATGATAATCAGCATTTATATCTGACACAGACATGCTTTAGAAGTCAAATATCACTGTTTTAAAATGAGCTGAACCACACATTTCATCATTATTAAAAGCAGATTGATTTCATTGGTGTCTCAAAACTTCCATTTCAACAGAAACATTAGAAACATAAAACAATTTTCCTACTTTCATCGAAATGTATTATGCATAGACATCAGACTACCCTCTACATAAGATCTATGCATATAACCCAACCATCTCAACCTGACATGTAGAGATTTCATCTGACTGCAGTGACAAAGGAATAATTGCTTCTATGAAAGAAGATATTCCCTTCATCAGGTCTCATGAGCGCCTTGAATAAGTTGTCATTACAGTCCGTAGACAGATGATTCAATCAACTCCTGAATATAAGTAACATAAAAATACAGAATAAGGCTGTTCTGACTAAGTTTCCTTTCACGTACTGACTGGAAGACGGAGAGCAGAAGAAAACCTTCCAAAAGCCATAAAACAACGGGAGATCCAATCTCTTCAATTGTCTGAACTTCAAGGTTACCTTGCCGAAAACACTGACCTAGTCAATGCCGTTCCAGAACAAGGGAGAAACTTAGAACATCTCTTACAAATTGAATAGTGTAGTAATTAGGAAGAGAGAGCTAAGAGAGACACAAGTCAGTAACAGAAAGCTGCAAAGAGTTGTAGTGTTCTGCTCTACTGTACTCCAGCCATGTGAAGTGTGGAGGATATGTGGCTTTAAAAAAAATCTTGAGACAATCTGAACAACAAAGGTTGACATTTTAAAACAGTAGTCAACATTCTTAAGCTTCAGCAGGTATTTTGATTTTAGAAATTGTCCTGAAAACCTTCTCCACACCCTTTTCATATTTAAACCCATGGCTGTATACACAATTCAAGCAATTTAAAAAATAAATAAATAAATAATTGCTGTATCTGATTTTTGCCCTTTAGTTCTATCTCATACCAACCTTAAAATGTTGGTCCTTGTCATCCTCAATTTCAGTTTCAATTTCTGATTCTGTTTCAGCATCATCGTTGTCATCACTTTCATCTACTACATCATCCACTATGGTATAAAAAAAGTTTTGTAAGGCAGATCATTCATTTAAGGTAAAATATATGCTCAAAAAAGTGTATGTGCTGGGTTTATTTTCTTTCTACTTAACACTTGAAAAAAATGTAAAAACCAACTTGTTTTAAGTCCTGTAAAGCCCCATAAATTTTAATTACTACGAGATTTAAAAACCAAAATGTTTGTTTCACAATACTGCAGACTCAATTTATTACATTTCCATCCAGTTTAAGACAGAACAAAGATCTCTGGCTTAAACAAAACAAAACAAAAACAAAAAAGCACCAAAAAAAAAAAAACCACAAACAATGCAAAACAGCACATAGCATTTAGAAATACTTTACAGTATAGAGGTGCCAAGAACATCTCAGCATGACTTAAGCTCAGCACAAAACCAGAGCGCAGCACAAAACCCCGCAGGAAATTTACTGACTGTCAGTAAAAGGCTCACGTAGAAGTTTACAGAATCACAGTTTAGAAATTATACTGATTTAATAAGGTATTCCTTTTACAATACTAACTATACAAAATTATAGTTTTAATAAACTCAGAGTTTTATCACCCTCCACACTCTATATCTCCTTTAATACTGAAGGTTTTCTTAAAAAATAAAAATCCTCTGTATCTTATTTCTCGGGGTTTTTCAATTATTTGTTTACAGATTTCAAACAAAGAAAAAATATCAATAGCCTACTTCAACAGAACAGGGAGTTTCAAGAAAAGTATTATGTGTATGTAACACTATATTAAGTAGAGATGTTACTTCTGTGGATTTTAGAACAGTTGTAAATCGCTTTTCTACTCTGAAAGTAAAATGATCTCTAAACACCTGCAGTTTGAGTCTGTCCTAAATAAACTCCGAAGAGATGTGTGTCTTTTTTCATAGTTATCACATTTTGTTTCAGAAAATGCTTTGAATAAGGTATTAAAACGTCAGGCTTCATCTCTTTACTTTGGAGTAACTTTCTCGCAGCAATTCCATTATTTGTTTACCCAGATACTAAACTGTTTCCCCATATCTGAAAATGCAGTAAGCATTAATTATGCAAAAATAATGAGAGGCAGTCACAATAGGGTGAATCTATTTCCTACAAGGCATCATACAAATAGTCTGCAGATAAGTGATGCCTAAGAGATTGCAAGAGTCCAGGAATGTAGAAGAATCTACTCATCATGCAAATGAAGGAAGAATCACAAAGGATTAAAATCAACACTTCAAATGGTACATGTTAACCTAAATTCTATATATCCAGTTTATCAGAGTAACAGAAAAAAAATAAGGAAAGTGTATTTCTGTAAAACAGGACGTAGATATTACACTTCACACAGATAATATGTATGATGAGCTTAAAAGAGAGCCCACATAAGTTTGCAGATAAATATGTACAGCCTATGCTTTACAATTCAGAGTTTGACGACCATTTTAGAGGATGACCATATTTAGTTCCTCTTTTTATATTATAACACCAGTAACATAACCACATATGTACAGACAAAATTGTCATCAGTTAAAACTTAGCATTAGAAACTGGTGCTCCACACTAACAGCTACAGACTCTTTGCTAGCTGATAAGAATCTCACTGGGGTCTAGGTTTTAGTGGACAAGATAAACACCTGCAGCTGATTCCACCTTAAATATACCGTGTTTTAGACATACTCAAAGGAAAAAACATTATGAAATTACCATACCGTCAGGAGGCAAATTGTACAGTTGAGCCACAGGACCACTGGCAGGAATAACTGGGAGTTGGAAATGAAAAGCACTTTTAATAGTTGGTAAAGGAAGACGATTCTTCGGAAAACATTTTCTCATTATTAGGCTGGATGTGTTGACAAGGGGATCAAGAGTTCTTACTGCAAGGCACTCCTATCAACAAAAAAATAATGAAGACAAGAGAAAGCATCTCTCAAATTAGTAGTCAAACTGCATTTGTTTTTATAGATTTCTAAAACTCACTAATGGCTAAAATATTTGATATGAAAAAAATTTTGAAATTTGAAAACAGAAGCCTCCTTTGAAGGCTAGAAGAACTTCTGCCGTCTGCCCTTAAATTCACCTTTTTAAAACCCAGACTTCAAAGAGAAGGCCTTAAAACAAAAAAAAAATCCAACCACCCTCCCATAAATAATCATAGCTGAGTAAGAGTAAATAGGAATCTCCTCCTGCACCCTTTCCTTCTGCTTTAAGTAAAGAAAATAACCCTTACCCCCGCAATCAGGAATGATCATAAATATCATTAAAAACTATGACAAATTTGAGGTGAGAAAGTGTTTTTAAAGAGACAAACTGAACAACAAGAAAAAGAGAGAAACTTACTTGTGAAGTGTTGTAAAGAATTTTCATCCCATTCGCATCAATGAATGCTTTTCTTCCCAATTTGATGTTCGTAACACTTTTAATACATTGTAAAACTCCTTTACGTATCAACATATATCTGTGTCGACTATCATGACGATGCCAATCAACATAAATTGTTAAAAGCACATGCACATATCCTCTGTCTACTGCTCTCCTGGCATTTGTTTCTTTATTTAAAAAAAATAATTAAGAAAGTAAATTAAAAATTGCCCAATTATTTCAGTATTACTTTCATATCTATTATAAAATTATTCTTTTTACACAAATTATTGAACTATTGCACTTAAGATACCATTTAAGATATTATTTCAGACACGCTTGGCAGTGTTTTACATCAACCTAATCATAAAAAATGATAGCAAGTATGTTCCCATATTTCCTAGACATTTCTCAGAAGCCCTATTTTCTCTCTGTTTGTCAGTATTGCCAAAATTTTAAGTCATTCAAAGCCACACATATATACATCAGCTGTACAAGGAGATTGCTGCACATTTAACTTAACTCCTTATTGCAATTGGGAAGTATAATTACAAAGAGAATGAACTTATATCAAACATATCAATAACACAATGTGTAATAGGCAAAATATTTTGAATCAATATGGAAATCATTAGCAGAATTTCCTCAGGTATTTCTACCTTGTTAAAATGAACCTATATGTTCAGTCATTATTGCTCCAAGACAATAAGTCTTATTATATACGACTAATAAATAATAAAATTTTCAGATTTTTTTTTTCAATTAAAATCCCAATTTAAACATAAATTAGTTTGGAAAAATGAGTACCAGAAAAATTTCTCGTCTCCTCTTCTTTTTTTTAAACTAAACGCATGCAATAAAAATAATGTATATAATAGACACCAGTAAAGGGCAAGTATACATATGCTACACAATTTTAAAACACATCATGTGGTGGTTTTTTTTTTGCAATAACTTATTAAATAGCAACATTATTTGCTTATCTAATTTATTTTGCATTGTGTTTGCATAATTGTCTTCTGCCAAACAAAACTTGTATACAAAATTGTATGAATAAATCTCATCTTAAAGATAACAAGCACAGGAAATATTACTCCCATTAAAAGTGACCAAATGACCGAGTTCAGTACTCTACATTTTGTGCTTCAGAATAACATTGCACATCATTTTCATGGTTTAACAGAAGAACAGTGTGTATTGCACTTAAAAGTAATTGTAAGATAATGTAGGCTAGCAAATTAAAAAAAATAGCTTATATAAAGCCTATCTATCAATATCGAAACACTGTGTAAATACAGGACTTGAAACAAATTTCATACTATTTGTAATCCTTATGGCATTACAGCAACTATCACTCACATCTATCAACTGAAAATACTTGATCCCTAAATGTTACCCACTTATTGGGTAATGGGTATGCCAAAACTACACACCAGAAATTAATGTTTTTATGAAAAGATTTACTTACATGAAGTGTAGGAAGTTACAGTGTCAAGACCCCTCAGGACTGAATAAGAATTATCTCAAAATAAATGCACAAGACCTCCTGTTTCAAATACACACCTTTTCAACATTTAATTTCTCTTCCCAACACTAAAATTTGACCGCAAATTCACAGAACAGAATACCAGCGACAATTCATAAATATTTCTTCTTTCCCTGGATTTCCCAAGGAGAAAACCCCAAATTAGGAAATACAAAAACCCACGAGACCAAGTGTCAACTCTGATCAAACCTGAGAAAACAGCACTCTAAGAAGCATCTCAGAACTCTCCTGTCAAAACTGAAATAGTTGTCTGCAAATCTAATCATGCCTCCGTTCTTATCCAACTCCACTAGAACTACTAGGAATGCTGTAGTTTTTAGAGAGAAATAGTTTTTAATCCCTTGCCAGTTATAATCCTGGTGCAAAATCAGCAGAGAAGATGTTTGCCAGGGTCTGCTGCCATGAGCCAACATCTGGGAACAGACCATTGTTTTCTTACCCCTGGTTCCACTTCACGGTCATCACAGACAGACTTGTCTTTAGGACCCAAGACCTAATTCATCAGAAGGGTATCTGAAAAACCCTGTATTTTCCCCTGTCATCCAACAGATATTTTCAGATATGTGTATGAAGAAGATGCATTGGAGATAAGCTACAGGTATCCATGACTGCAGGGCTGAGGTGAGTGACTGTAAAACCGCCTTGGTTCCAGACCAGTTCTGCAGAAGCTGTGCAGCCTTTCTGCAGCAGAACTGAAGAGACATAACTGATTATTAAATATATATGTACCATTCAAAAACTGAAGTACCAGAGACTGATAAAACTGTAACCTTATCCTAGCCCTGGTTTTGTTTTTGCCACAGACTTAGTATTAGATCTACTCTTTTTCTCTATCTATATACACAAACATCTATATGTTTATACATACACATACATATCTCAGCTAGACAAACAGTTTCTTGTAGTTAAACACTTACTTGATTTTAGCAATGCAGCAAGTGTGTCTAAAGCAACCCTGTCAATATAACAAGAAAAGTCAAACAACAAACAACTAGTGAACTTCATCTACAACATTGTAAAAAAAAAAAAATACAGCTAACAGATTTCTTTAGCATCTACCTAACTGTTTTCCTGGTTGTGCTGTGTCACAGCTTTGGCTTTAAAAAATTGTTTTATTAAAATATCATGCATCTCTTCTATATCTGAAATCTGATGGTGAAATTTAACATCAACATAATGGCTATACAAACTTACAGTCTTTGCAAAAAAACAGTTAAGTGACAATGCAATGTTTATGAACTATATTCAATGGATGAGGTATTTCTGACACCCATGTTTTTATGTTTTCAGCAGAGCAAGTACTTCTGTAAAATAAAGGACACTGTTTTAGAAAACTGTAGGTCAAAACCTCCAGCGTATACAGATGTAACGCTCATCTGTCTGCACTGCAATACAAGATCACACAAGTTATTTTGCACACAAGGTTTTGTCTGAACTAACTCAAGATGTACAACTAGAAAACATATATATTTATTTTTACCCGCTTTGTAAGGATAGACTTCACACATCTGATCTCAGACCATAAACAAGGATATCAAGATTACTCACATCATGGAATAGTAAGTTCATGTGTTTAATTTTAGCTGGGGCTTGAAGGGGCAGGGCTTTTTTTTTTTTTTTTTTTTTTAATAGAGACACTCCAACAACCACAAGTACCAGATTTAGATAACATTATTTTGTTTGTAGTAAAGTTCGAATATGAAAAACTTGGTATTATTTTGTTAAGCAGATTTAAAAAATCAGTTTCCCCACAAGTATGCACTTCAAAAAGTCGGTAGTTATGTAAAGAAATTGCTATCTCCAGGAAGATCCACTTACTCATTTTAACCCTAAGCTCTCTAAAAAACAAACCAAAAAAAAAAAAAACACCCTCGGAAAGAAAAAAAAAAAATCTAAAGACACCACTTTTAAGGTTCTCAGTGAAATGTTATTTATTTTACACAATAGTCCACTAGATAGCTGGAGCTTCCTATTCTATTGTCTCTGAGAGTTGATAATTGCTTTCAAGTGGAACACAAAGAAAATTCTATTAAAAAAAAACAGAATGTCACTTCATCTGTGAGCCAATGGAACAGACAGAAAAATGATGGGATTGTCCTGATCAGTTTGTCCTGATTTGGGCATAGCCACTGTACAGTTTCTGTGCAGAAATATTAGAGGCAAAAAATAACATTTATATTCTTTTACCTGGACTATAACTGCATATTCTGATATTTTGTGTTACTCTAAAAAAGTCATATCTGTAGTTCTTCTTCCCACCTCCCTTCACTTTAACTTTCAAATACTAGTTACATTTGATTTCTCTAATATTCTTTTTCATAAAAAGTTTTGAAACATATCTAAAGTTTTTTTCCATATACTGTATTAAAAAGACATTACTTACTTCATAAGGCTAGTGTTCTTTTTACTAAAAGGGCCAATGATCTTAAACATCAGTTCTACTACTCCATTCTTTCCCAAGGACACTGCATTTACAGCTGGAAGAGTTAAAAACAAACAAACAAAAAAGATAATATAATAAGAAAGGCAAAAGAAAATCAATAGACAAACTAAAATCCAGGCAAGTATATTCTCAAGTACCAGACACATATGCTCTAAGACAAACAATGACAAGCAGACGCTACTCTTCACATAAGCAGTGTAATAATCAACTCCTGATAAAACTTGCAAAAGAAAAAAAAACATTACTTACTACTTTACAGATAAAATTAACACACTAGTTCTTGTGCATGCTTCTGCTTCCTTTGTTACTGATATGCATCATAAAAAGGATTTGTATTTTTGTAAAGCTCGTGGTTTAATCGAGACAGCATGGTTTCTAAATTTTTGGGTCTATCACGTTCTATGACTTGCTGTTACCCTTCATTATCTGGATAGACAGGTCTATCAACCAGTATTTGCAAGCTAAGCGTTTGCTGTAGAATTAAGAAATGCCAAACAGTATTACTCCATCTAACCCTTCTTGAGTTACGTTTTCTCAGAAAAAATAGTAATCCAGCGAGAAGGGTACAAAGTAAGAGAAATGGTGCTAATTTTGTGTTGTTCACAAAATGCATGCTGCATGGTTTACACAGGCAGAATGCATGCTGCATGGTTTACAAAGGAATTCAATTCCAAACTGAGCTTACAAATACACAGTCCTAGAAAAATAAGAAGAGAACGACTAAGCAACAAGACGCGTTCAACATTGTAAGTGCCACACGAGTACAATTCAACACTTGTACCCAAGTTGCAATTTCATCATTAGCGGAACTATTACAACACTAAAAGCTAATGAAAATGAGGACTCCATTCTGGTAGCAAATGTAAACAAATTTTAAGTAATACCACCCATCAACATGAAATAAACTACTACTTTTTATGTTTGTAAGGAGTGGGAAATATAGAAAGACAGAAGTGATCTAAACATAATCCAAATTAGAGATTCAGTTCAATCTTCCATTTTCAGGCTCAAGAAAGTTTACCTATATGAAAGCTACCCTGTACGAACATCTGTATTATCTTCTCCCGTTTAAAAGCATTTTACCTCATTATCAGACAGCTCAACAGAAATAAAGCTTCCACATAAAGTACTGGAACTTTACAAATTCTCACGCGAATAATCTGAAAACAATCTTACAGGTCATCAAATCATTTCTCTCAGAAAAATGTGGTTACACTTTCATCTTCATACATTTATCTAAAAGGTTGAATGGCCATTTTGAGTTCAGTGGAAAAAACATCATCGCAATTAACAAATGGGAGGTTCAGTGAGAATCACGCTGTTTTCAGCAACTTCCTACTACTTGCACAAACAATGAACTAGGCTTTTATGGAAGAGTTGTCATCCAACAGTAGGGCACTTCAATAAGGGGAAGGTTAACAAAAAAAGTAAATATTTCCTGTGAGAACTAAGTTTTAAATTTGCCATCATGAATTAAAATAAAAATACAGTAAAAAGAAGAAAAAAAACACGAGCATGTGTAATAAAGAGTAATTATTTCATTTGAAGTGCTTTTGCAAGCACAATGTTAGCATTCCTGGTTTAGGTCATACAGCACTAGCATTTATACAAATGATGTGCACCCAAATTCAACATATTCAAATGCATTAAAGAATGCCAACCATATGTGCACTGAACAAAAACCAAAAGATACACAAGAAGTACACAAACTTAACGGCTTTTATTAGACTCAAGCAATTTGACAATATAAAAATCAAATTCTCTGGTAACCATAGTAACTTTAAGCATTTAACATTAAACAAGTATGTAGATGCTGTATTTTTTAACCATATTTATGTCAAAAATATATATATTATAAGCAAAAGAAAAGTATTCAACCAATACTTACAGTTGGTTGAATAAACTCGTAATACTTGAAGGCATGGTAAAATTAGCCTGTGGTTCTGCAAATTCTGCTTCACTAAATTCAATGATATGTTCAGGGCACCATTAATTCTTGCCTTCATGCCAATCTTTTTGTCTGACATCAAAGAAATGCAAGATCAATCAAATCAGTTTTGAAATTATCATTAAAAAATGGAAGTTAAATAAACTGTGAATTCCTACAAGTGATATGTTAACTTTGCATATTTATTTATATTAAATATAATTTATATTGCATATTAAATATATATTTACCATGTTTTCCTCGCCTCTACTCCTCCTTTTCTTCTCCTCTACTAATTCTGAGCACATGGATGTTTATTCAGCAATAAAGTTTTCTTAAACTTTAATTACAAAACTGCAAAGTATTAAGCCATATTACATAAGTCCATCATCATCACCTTTTGGGCCAATTTTTGCAAGAAGCGTATGAAGAAGCACCATTAATTCTTCATTTGGAGGAGACTCTCTGTTGGCATTCAAAAGCAGCTGCAACAAGATCTGTGTCCCTCCTTTAGTGACCAAGACACTTGCTCTCCGACCACCACCTAGAAATTTAATACACAATTTGTATCTTCATAACCAAAGAGCAGTTAAATATCTAAGCTATAGTTAACATAAAGGAAGACTTTAAATAGCAAGATTGATAGAAATATTTTCTTCAAATGTGAAGAAAAACATGCTGGATTTAGACTTACAGCAACATAAATTATATGTGCATAATTATTTAAAAAATCACTTCAGTCTTTATGTTCTTTTGATTCTCTCGAAGTGTAAAATGCATATAAAGACAGCTTTAGCAACCTTCAGGGAAAAATAAATAAATAAAACACGTCTACAGAAGAATACAAGAATATAATGACAAACTACTATCTTAATGAACACTTACCAATTGAGACTAGTTCAATGAGAATATTTAGTATATTTAGAATAGTTTGAGGATCTCTTGTATTCTGCAATAAAAAAGATATTTGATTAATTTAGAAGTCCAATATTGTGTTTTAGATATTTAAATGTCACTAAAGTCAAACAAAACTTAAGATGTTACCTTCCAGCTAACCATCACACCATGCAGCCCGAATTAACCGCAGAACCAATTAAAATCTAGTTCTTAGTATGACATATTAAATGGAATATTTGAAAAAATAAGGGAGAGAAATAATTAAATCCCTTATGATACTTAAAGACCCTATTTAACCATTAGACAGTCCTTTGACAAATTCAAGTTTTAGAGAAGAGCAAGAATAACAACATAATTAAAGATACAAAGCCCAGTGACGATAGGAAAACTTTTAGACAAGTACACACAAGCAGAAAAATTAAAAGGTTTTACCTCTAGGGTTGACAGGATAACTTCTATTCCAGTGGAACCCTTAGATGTCATCTCCTTCCTGGTTTTTTCTGCCAGTAAGAAAAAGAAGGCCATTTTTCTTTTAATGAAAGATTTTTTATATTTTTTTAATCTTCCGTATTGGTTTGTCTTACATCACTAGACACTTTTGTCTCTAGATTGAAAGTGACTTTTGAGATAGCCTGACAAGTGAAGATAGCCTGAAAGGGGCTAGGAATAAAGAACATTTGGAAGACAGGAGAAGCAGCAGAGCAAAAGCAGCTGTAACTCCATATACTTATGAGGCTAATTCATGGAATCAGATATACAAATCTTCAGTGGATCAGTCTATCACAGAAACAGGTCATCTATGAGCAGCAGTGAAAATAAACATGAGCCTTTTTAATAGTAAATAGATCATTCTTCATATGAATACTGTTCAAAGTACCGTTTATCAAACGAAGTAAACCTCCTTCTGTATTAATTGAATATCAGTATAACTGCAGCAGTTAAATATTTTACAATGTACCAAATATGACAGTATCACATTAGCTGTTCTTACACTGTGAATTATTACTTAAATTGACTATAATATAATACATGCTATAATTTATGATATAAATTCTGAAAAAATACATTGTATTGACAATACAAAATGTATTCGGTGTAGCCAATATTATACCAAGTAATTTTAAACATGGCCTTAAACATGTGCCTTCAACAACTCACGACAAAAACAGATGGATAAAAAAGTTTAACAAGCAGGAAAAAAAAAAATGAAGTTTTGCAAACAGGAAAAAAAAAAAGTCCAGCAAAGAATAAACAGAAGGAGGAAGGCTCAAAAGGAAAACTATTACAAACAAAAACCAGTTATTTACCCTGACTCTGAACCAGATGAAGGATCTTTGAGGTAACATATCTGGCATTATCTGCTTCTCCTAATACAGAGTCCAAATTGATCTTCTCCAGCTGTGACAGCAGAGACATAGTCCGAGAATTGGTAGAAACACTAAAAAGAAAGAATTTTTACCTTCATTTTTATATCCACGCAAAGCATGATATCAAACATTAGATCAGAAAAAAAAAAAAAAAGGAAAAAACACTAAAAACAGGAAGTCCCATGAGGGAGTAAGAGGAGCGGCTACTTCTGTCGTTTATAAAACCACCTTAGTTCTCCTTAATTCTGGCAACTATTATTAACTGTTCTGGCAACAATTTTGCAAAGCCTACATTTCAGCAAACTACTTATATTTGAATATCATCTCCAAGAGCAAGTGTGAAGAGGTAAACTGGTTGCAGAAAGTTAAATACAGATATATGTTTATCTATGTCAATTTGAGTAACTTCTATTGAATATAGTCAAGTGCCAGGTTAATGTATCAAACCAACTATTCAAGGAAAATAGCCTACTTCGTAGTCCCAAAGACTACTGTCATACAGACCGGTCTTTAAGAAGTGAAGGAAAAGATAATCATTCACAAAGTAAGAAAGCCAACACTCATCAGCTAAAGAAAAAGATCACAATTTTGAGTAGAAAACTTCAAAAAATCTCCAAATGTATCAACAGAGTTTGGATTCAGCTTGAACACAAACAGTATCTTGGCCTGACATCACATACTTGCCTTGAAAATGTACTTTAATATAAGAAACTATTTCAAAGCAAGTATTTATATTTATATGTAGATTACGGAGAAAGAATTCGTGTAAATATTTAGAGTGCTCGCAATAAAGTCAGTCTAGAATTGTTTTATTTACTCTTCAGTTTTAGGCCATAACAATTATTCAGAATAGTTTTCAGATTCACGTTCTTACATGAAAGTCATTTTTAGACAAATGTTTAACATTTGAATTATGGTCATATAATTAAATAGAGTAAATGACTTCCGAGGTTAAACTACATTGACTTTTCACTTCTGTATCATTAGAATCCTGCAATAATCAACAATAATTCAATTTAGACACATACTCTTCTGAGTATCTGCAATAAAACTGACATATATAACATTAACCTTATAAATACTGTAAGTTTTGTTTATAACAATGCGAAATTATTACATCTTCATTTGTATTTTATGTCTTGGAAAACACCTCCCACAGCTAACAGTTAAAAGAATTAGTTTACACGTGGGCATAAATGTTAAAGTCAAGGAAAAAAAGTAGCTGATGGCAAAGGTCACACCACTGTGAAAGCAAACTGATATAGCAGTTGCAGAGGAAACTGCTTCCGCAACTATTATTTAGATGTCAGTGTGGAAAAGTAAAGTGCATAACCAAAAAACAACTTCAGATTATACATCGTACTTATAAATTATTAACACCAGTAGTAAGAAATGGTGATACTAATTACAGAGCTTCAATCAAAATAATTTTATATTGAGAAGTGTATCATTTTCTCATTCATTTTCTCATCATTTTCTGTCATTTGCTAGACTTTGGTTTAAAAGTATTTTTGATCTCAAATAAATCTGATTTGCTCAAATGCTATGTTTTAATCTATAACTAAAGTAATTACCTCCACTTCCTTCTCACCATTCAATACCAGGCTGAATAGTAATAATAAAGCTACAATTATTTATTTGCTTAAACTTTGTTCTGTTTGTTTCTACTTCTCCATTTTTCACTGAACTTGAAATACTCCAAAATAAGCCCCAAATTGTAATGAAATACACAAGCTCTGTCGATGTGGTCACAGACTTCCAAAGGCCATTAACTTCACCTGCCCCATAGCAACAATAATAGTCCAGGCAACCCACAAAGAAGCCACTGTGTAGCAGAGCTGCTGTTTTATACATGCATGTGATAGCATGCATATATGGTGGGGGGTAGGGAGGGAGTATTTCCATTTAGGTATACCATTGGTCTCAGAATGACATAAATGTAGTTTAAAAGTAGGAAACAAACAAGGACAACAACAAAGATGTTCCTTAATAACAAACAAAGGAACAGGGAATACAAGTTTTTCTAAACACAAAACTAAAGAAATGAATGTTTCAAAGCACATCCAATTTTGACGCCTCTGGCCAGCAAACTCAAAAAAGGAACACTGGCACATGGAAGTTATATACCATGTAGAGACAGTTAACATCTAGCATAATCTTTTCACACTTACTTACTAAAAGCTTTAAGGGGTTTAGGAAGGGTAAATAATCCTCACCACAGTTTGATATAACAATTTAAACCCAGCAGTTCAGGGGTGTAATCTCCTCCTGGGGCCAGAATTTCTAGTAAGAGCAAGAAGCACTCACCACAGCAGTTAAACTGTTATCTTTAGAATGATTTTTGGCTATTGATCTTGAAAGAATTCTTCCAACAGAAATATAGCCAAATCAACCTCAAATCCTCAGATCACACAGTAAAATGTTCTTGAAATGACACCTGCCCAGTGTCTATGAAATCAAAGTCACTATTTCTTCTTAGCTATTTTCCTAACTGAAATTTCTTAGCTTATTTTTCTTAGTTTAATTTTCTCCTTAAAACAAGAATTACACTTTTATTATATTCTACAATGATATACATAGTGGTATGTAACACTGTGACAGATTTCAGTACCTGCACCGTAAATTAAAAAGTCTGTAGAACACAAATTATGTCAGCTAGGCTGACTGATTCTGCTCCTGCTCATAACATCACCGTGACAATTTGACCTATAAATCAAGTGCAACTCCAGTTTGGGGTGGAACTCTTTTCTGATATCTGTAATGCAAATACTTATGGCTTGTCAAATAAACAACCCAGGATCCATATCTAGAAGACAGCTCTCAAAAACAAAGAGGTACAACATAATTCAGTGCTTTTAATTCATCAGCCAGGTAAAACAAAGAAATAATCAGAAGAGCACAATAAAAGCAGTGTCCTGTCAAGCTAAATTTCCTCTTAAGTTGCTGACATTGCAGAACCTCACATGAAGACCCTGAACACTGCAGCCTGCCTTTCATGTAAGACTTCTTTTCCCATAGTGTGCAGAACCCTTCTTTTTAACAAGGAAAGCATTTTTCACCTCACCCACTGTAAAGCCTTCTCGTAAGAGGACTCTGTAGTCACTGAGGTTTACATGGTGTTTCCCCTGTCTTGTATTACAATAAGCATAACTAAGGAGCCTTAACTCCTTAACTCTAACTTCACAAGGTCATCAAAACTGTTCTCCTCCTCAGAGATGAATCAAGACCACATTTGCACTTCCTGACAGACAAATGTCCAACCTGTCCTTACAGCCTGCTAAAAACAGAAATTAAATAACCAAAGACAGCTTCATTGTAATGCTTTGCATACTTTGATTTACACGTTTCAATAAGAATTGGTATTTCAGAGAAATAAGATTGAAGACAAAATACCCTATTATGCTGCACTGAGGATTTTTTTTAAATATCAGATAGTTTGATGAAACTAGGTGGTTCAAACTGTGCTAGCTCAAAAGAATAGAACTGTTTTTTTTAAATATACGCTTTTTTTTTTTTACAGATTTATACATTTTATACACAGAAAAATTTATTAAAATAAAAAAGTATTTCAAGCTTCCTGATGTTTAAAACGGTTATTGCCTTCTGTAGTTAATTGCATAGCTTTTTCAAATATTTGTTAAAATAAGCTATCATGAAAATAACAAACAACTCTTGAAATCTTCTGTAATTTCACTGTTTGCCCTAACTGTATGCTGAGTCGTAGGGTTGTTGGAGAATTAAATACATCTTGTGACAAATTCCATGACTTCCTGGCCAGTTTTGTAAACTCGTCCTTTAATTCATTCAGTAGTAATCATTTGTATGTTTTGCCTGTATATGCATGAAATTATGAAATTAATTGATATATCTTTCAATGAAATTGAACGTATATAAAGTTATATATGGACATGTCTGAGATTAAATGCAGACAAATTTAAAGTGTAAAAAGTTATTTCTTAAAAATCAGGCTACTTTATGCTAATCAATATCAACTCCCTCAGTTTTTCAGGACATAAATTTCCACTCTCTCATCAGAGACACATGATGAATATTTTACTTATATTACTAATAACATAGGCACCGTGTCTTCACAAATCTCAAATGGCTTGATGTTGAGAAGTCAGTATAGTTTTAAATTTACCTTTTTTCAGATGATAATTTTACTTTGTTCATATCGGAAACCTGATTCTTCAAATCACCATCTCTGATAACCTGGAAGATATTAAACAGTTACATATTATCAGTATCTATTGCCCTTTAATGATGAAGTGTTACCACCATATTGAGCATCTCTATACTAGAAATGTTAAATAAGTTAATCCTCATTGATCACACTTCTCTGCACTGGCAGAAGCTTTTCCTCTCTTCAGCCCGTGACACAGCTTTTAAAATAAAGCATTGCAGTGTAAGCATGGAGTGTGGTTCCACATTGTAATTCAGTCCTACCAAGCTCAGAGTCTGATTACAATAAAGCAGGAATTAGTATCAGAGATTTAACAGCCAACATTTTCATGTTCACAACTAAGTCACCAAACAAAGCTCCTCCTGAAGTCAGTACATGCCCACTTTTAAACTTCCTTGATATTGCCGTGAGATACCATAACATGCTTACTTCTGACTGCCATTTCATGTATCTATAGGATAACTAGGAACAGAGGCAATGCAAGAAACATGGAGCGTTTGGTGTTCTTATTTAAGCAAGACCTGAATACATTTCTTGGACAGAACCCATATCGTGCTAAGGACACAATTTTCCTATCCTTTTAAGGACATAGTGTCCTCAGGGTACACTGTTTCCTCAAATGGTGCCTCCAAGCAATTAAGGTTGCAGTCTACAGGACCATTAACTGAACCTCAGCACTTCCATTTGAGATCTAATATGAATAGTAAATACTCTACTGGAAAAACAACAACAACAAACAAAAAAACACAACCAACCAACCAACCAACCAGAACAACAACAAAAAAACACCACAGTGTTTTCAAAGGGCACAGTGGTTAGTTTTAAGACAGAAGTTGTCCAAAGATATAGGAAGTGAGAATGAAGGCAATAATGCAGTTGTGAAATGCAGACAAGAAACAGACCCCACAGAGAAATTTGTAAGACTTATCAAAAATATTTGTTCAATACACATAATAACCAGTTTTTGATTACTGGTAAATTCCATTTGGCAGCTGATAAAAGCCTAAAGCAGATGAAGAATGAAGCAAGCTTATTTCCAGACTTACCTGAAGACAGAATCTTCTTCCAACAGCCAGGAAGCAATTGCTCAGATTTTTAAAAGAACTGCAGCCTGACTCAAGCTAACAGGTGTTCCAGATTTGACCAAGTACCCTTCAAGTGTAAACTAGCTTGACTTCATTTAAAGAACATGAATAGTTACAGGATAATAACTGTGTCCACCACAAAGAAAACAATCTGACAAATTAAAAAGTCTGGATTATTTGAATCAGGCTGCTGGTCTTACTGGGGGGAAAATATTAGATTCCTGAGTTCAAGTAGCCAAGTGCTGTTTAGCTAGCAGCGTTGACCTGCTGTCAGACAGATGATGAACAGTCTGCCAGTGCCAATGGTTTCTGCATAGTATAGTGTACTGAACTGCTTTACACGTACAGCCAGATACAGAGATGAACTATCTTGAACTACAAGGTCTTAATTTGTTGGACTCTAAATTTGACACAAAGTATTTCAGTAAACACAACCCACAAATACTCCAGGACAAGGGGAAAAAGACAAGCAGGTAAGAAAGTATAAGAACCCCTTAAAAAAAAAAAAAAAAAAAAAACAAGCAGGGAGAAAAAGAAAAGAACACATACACCAGCAATCCAGAGGATTGTGGTGGAACATATATACATAGTAAGGTAACAAACTCTCTTTGACTTTCTACTGATGTAGAATATATGAAATGATGCAAAAAAAAATATCATGCTGAATTTGAATAAAATATTGCTAGGAAGGTAAAGACAGAAGGTGCATGGGGCTCGATTTAAACATATTTTAAACACAGCTAGTGACACTAGTCTGCCAGGACAGAGCAGAGCAGAGGATAAATTAGCAATGATTATTAAGCATTTAGAAGAGCACCTGAAGAAAACAAAACAAGAAAAACAACAATCAAGCCTTAAATTGAAGGGAAACAGAGGGGAGTAGAAGGTGTTGACTAGTTAAATTTCAAGTTGATATATGCTGGATTCTGTGGAATCTCCCTCAGTCATTTCATACTGTCTGTGGAACATTATACCCTCTGGTCTCCCACGTGGACAGTGCAAACAGGCAAATTCCTTGTAGGAAATTTCTTGAGACAAGTAAATTTCCAAATCAGAAGCTGCACTTACTGTAACAACGCTACCAACACTAACAAATGAAACAGACTGCAGGAGGTTGCACATAATTTTCACCTTATCCTTTCTCCCCCAAAGGTAAAGACATGCCTTACGTGGCATGCATTTGCCTGCTTCCCAGGTAAATTCTCTGTCACTGAGCCACCAACTCACCTTTGCTGGGGATCCATCTCTATGAGACTCATGGGCAAAGCCTAAGCAAAAGGGCAGAGGACAGACCCAGTATTTACCTTTCTCATAAGCTTCAGAATGTGCTGAAATGTAACAGAGTAACATGGAGCCTGCATTCCTACTTCTGGGATATATAACCACAAAGCTACTAGAAAAAATAACCAGCACTATTACAAAGCTATTTTCTTTTGCTCAAAACAATGGCTAAAGAAATGACAGGCACCATTTTGTTCATATCTCACATCCAGGGGTATCTATTAGGCATTACTGGGAAAGCCTGCTAGACTGCAGGGACTCATAAGGACACCATCTTCCTGAGCACTAAGTCGACTTACACATTAGATAAACACCAAGATGCTCTGCCTCTCCAAGACGGCAACAGTTCTGCCAGAAATTGCAACAGGATTCAGAGGAAATTTTACTGGCACAAGCTAGGTAGCAACCTGTGCAGAGAGGGAAAGAGGAATTGGTAATTCTGGCACTGTGCTCTTGATGTTGAACAATAATACCATACTTCTAGCACAGAACACCTGGCCTCAGGACTTTTGCAAGAAAACATAAAAGGGATGATGGCCCAGGTCACAGAATCCAGGTATCACCTGCCTCTTTTATCAACAGTCTCGGTCCCAGTTCTTTCTGTGTGGATGAAGAAACTTGTAGGTTTGGGCTTTTCTTTGCTGACTGCCAGGTTTGACATTTCCTCCTTACTGTGACCCCCCCCCCGACACATGCATCAAGTAGTTGTGATGTTTGTTGCCCAAACCCTTCTTTAGGGACACCAGCTCTTTCCTTGGTCTCACCTATCCATATCTGATGTACAGTCAAACTTGGCTCTTTCCCACCTTAGGTAGTCACGTGCTTTCATGATCCTAAATCCACTATTTTGGGGGAAGAAGCACCTAGAATGCCATCTGTTTAAAATAATAATAATAATAAAGAAATTGCGTCACTAAAATCAGGTGTATGCCTGTCCCACTCCCCTTGTTTGTCTTTTCTCAGAGGATACTTTTTCATTTTCACACAAATACCAGCAATGCCATACCGCATTAGAAAGCCACCTAAATCATCAGCTTTACTTTCCATCATCTACCCAATAATGGAAAGAGGAAATCAAAAAAGTAAAAGTACTAACCTAATACTTCATATGCACCGTCACAGAGCTTTTCTTGCATCTTTGAGATTCTGATACTTAAACTGACACGCATATTTCAGGAGAAAGTAAATATATGCCTTATTTAGTTGTACGCCACTCAGGCAGAATTTCTACATGGTGTGAACAGCCATTTTTAAATAAAATTGAAGAAATCAGATTATACTCAATGCAGTAATGTGTATGCCTCAGCTTCACCAGAACTTGCAGTTAAGTACATTCACTGTATATTGTTTTCTCTTTTATCTCCCATTAATCACTAATGGGCATTAAAAAATAAATAAAAGCAAACTCCAATCTTTACACTAAATTGTAATCATATTAAGAAAAAAAGCATAGTCACATTAGTATAACCATTACAGCATGTCAGTGCTGAGCAGGTTTATTGGCATTTTTCTCGCATCAAATCTGAAAAATTCTCATATATTAAACCCAGTAACCTCACATCTGAGGCTCAAAAATGTTTATTTTAAGTAACAGCAACTCTGGTTTCATGATTTGGATCCCCCCCCACTCCCCTTTGTCAATGAAACTTGAAGTTTTTTGATACATACATTTTAAATATATATTTTGGAGTATTATACTAGACTGTCTTGCCATCATGTCCATTTTCCTGAAATGGAAAATTCTTCCCCAAAAGAATGCTTTCAAACAACTGCCATGGAAGACAAATCTAGCAGTATTCAGCAAGCGAACGGTAAGCAAAGTGAGCAGCAGTAGTAGTCAGACGAGGAAAAACAACTCTGCCACAAACACAGATGTGCTTACAAGCAGCACGTACGGGCTGTGCCAGATGAAGCTGATGCCTGGAACCCCATGGAGACTGAAAAAGCCCCAAAGCTTTTGTGCTGAAGTCCTGCTATTAGGACTCTGAAAGAAAATAAGTTAATCTGTCTGCTACTGAAGCTGGAAGACATTTTGATTTTACATAAGCTAAATTCATATGCTTTAACTGACCAAAAGATTTTAATATGGAAAATGCTGGTCATGGAAGAATAAATGTGATTAAAAACATTAAAATATCTTTTTTTTTCATGAAAAAAAAAACCACCAGAAAATAAAGTCTCCTTAAGAAAGCCAAATACCTCTGAAATCAACCCTAGTTAATAGTAGGACTTTGCTGCACAAAATCTCAAAAAAAAATAAAATAAAAAAAAATTTAGCATGATACATGAGTTTTAACAAATCATATCCACCAGGAGACAAAACAAAGATTCAGTTTCTCCATGTAAATTTGGCACATTAAGTCTGCAAAACGTGCTGGACTATTCATCTCTCTATATATTTCCTTATTTTGCTTTGTATTCAAAGCTAGGTGCATCCCAAGTATTTTCAAAGCCAGAGCTCAGTCTTCATTCATGCTCATCATGGAGTTACTGATTTGAAAGGTTTAGAAAAAAAAAAAAAAAAAGGAACTGTAACAAGTGCATAGCAAACAAATTCTTTCTCAGACAATGAAATCAAGTAGCTAAGCAAAATCTTTCTAAATGTTGCAGTATTAAGAATACATATATATATGTGAAAGAGATGGGAAACAATTCAGAGGACAGACTTGCGTCAAGTAACAATAAATTAAAAAATTAAACACAGTAGATATAAAGAAATTATGTAATGATTTAAAACGTTGTAAATGCCAGGCAGCAAAAAGTTGGGAAGTTACAACTCAGCTAAACCCTGCCACAAGATCAGAAGACTGCAAACAAGGGTAGGCTCTGAAAAAGACAGCTTTACCTCTCACATAAGCACACATGTGCCACCCTCCACCGTCCCAGTGCAGACTAAACCAGAAGCAAACAGGCTTTTGATAGTACAGCATTTCACATACCCCACAGCCTCAGAAACTGTTTATGGACTGAAATAATTCTTTACAAGACACTGAAAAAGTCTGTTTAAACACAACTTTGAATAAAAAAGTGCTCTTAAAAATCAGCTACTGCCTTTTCCTTGTACCCTTTCCTATAAATATTTAGAGTAGAAAATAAAGTCAGCTGATTAGTTCACTCACTGCTGTATTATTGCACAATGATTACTTTTTGACATGACTACATAAACTGCAGTACACACTCAGATATTCAAAACAACACATATAAAGCTTCACAGAAGACTGCAGCACCAAAGCCCTGCACAGCAACCTGTCAACTATGTCATGCAGCCTATTACCACCACCACACTTAACTGTAAAAACAAGTCTGATACGAGCTGCCTGAAAAGCTGTAAATACCTAAGTCATTCCCTTAAAAACAAACAACAATAAAAAAAAACACAGCAACAACAACACCAACACACAAAGCCTTTCAGCAGAAAAAATAAAAAATAAGAAAACTGCACTTCGTTTCTTGCCTGGAAAGAAGCTCCTAGAAAGTTACCAACGCACCATAACTGTACTCCTCAAGACATGACAAACTTGCCAACGTCACACTCAAGAGTATCACATTCAGAACTTGCGTGATTTGAGTTGACAGAAATATTGCCAAAGTCAGCTGCTTCTTGCACAGATAATATAACCCTTTCACCAGGCAGAAGGTGAATGGTATGGGGACGGGGGGAGATGGGGGCAGTAAAAATAGCCATGAGGGGAAGGACTACCATAGCAGAAACTAAGCATTTCCCTTTGCCACATACTGAACATGAACTGGAAACCCCAGTAATATTCCTGATTTCTTGCCAATGCTTCAATGACAGAGTGTTAAACCTCAGAGGTGCTTGCCAGCACCTAACCCAGTGACTGGTCCCTTGGGCTTACGCTGTCAGGATAGCTAACATAGGTCTGTAAAGACATAATCCAAAAATCTATGCTTGTTATAGTTCACCTGCTGAGTTAGAGCAAACCATCAAGCCTTTTAATCCAGATGAAGAGAAGAACAAACAACAAAACAACAACAACAAAAATCAACCGATGCCTCCATGTTGCAGATTTATACACTGAAATGCATTTCCAGCTCTTTACGATAATTCTGCTCATCACTAAGCACAAATACAATCACATCACAATCCGTAAGATCTCTCAGCGACCACTCTCATTTTCAAAGCCTTGATTTGTACTATTTAGGTTGTGAATTATACATGAGACAATTAAAACGGTATTGCCTCCCTCCAGTATACACAACACTGGACACCCTGTTTCTCATAAATTGCTTTTTTTTTTTTTAAAGGGGTAGCAAAATACTTATATGCATCTTTTAGTGTATTAAGCTTTTAGGATGACAGTTTCGTGACTTTCATCTCTGTAGCTACCGCAAAAAAAAAAATTTAAAAAAGGAAGTATATCTGGGTGCTCCCCCCCTCCCTCCCAACTTTCAGTCTTTCTACATTTAAATGTTACGAAACTCTATTTCCAAATGTAAACCACGCTGAACTCTGTGTATCCAGGGCATGCATCGAACTGCTCATAATCTTCTCAATGCTTAGCACAGGATATTGGGCAGTTAAGCTGTGGATAGTGGCAGGGCTTGAAGGCATACCCAGAGATACACTGCCATTACAAATCCCTCCTAAGCACTCCCACAGTCAGCTGCCTTGTACAGCACTCACACTCATTCCAAGAAACCTGACTTCCTCTGTAAGTTCTTTAAGGAGTTTAAATACTTCAGTTACCGCAGTCATCACTCCAGTGCCAGAGCGACTTGAGCCGCACTCAGTTCTTTCAAACATTAGCAATTCATACCATAGGAGCAATCTCTTCAGAGCAATGAGCTCACAGATACTGGAAATCAAAGAAAAGTTTCAATTAATGTATGCCAAGACCCAAAAAACGGGCAGTTCCCAGATGCGTTCAGCAGAGCATCACCATGTTTAAAGGCCGCAAAGTCTCTCATCATGAGATAGGTTGCTGCTGACTCCCTGAGTGCGTGCAAGTCTTCTCTAGGCTGACACCTAAACATGAGATGAAACAGCAAGTTGCCTCGATCAGCCAAGAGGACTTCAAAAAGCCTTCTCTCAGGTTTCCCCTCTCTAGTTGTACCTTCTCATGCATAATTTTGGAAAAGATGCTTCCAAGAAGGATAAACTTACCTGTAATAAGAATCAGCTGATTGCTTGTTACCGTCTACAACTGTTGCAGAATTAGATTTACACAACTCTAATGAAGCAGCAATTAAGGATTTATAATACAGCTTTATAACAGATAGCACAGAAAATATGAATTTTACCGGTATTTAATCAGTATCTAAGTATTAGTCAATTAACATAATGATCTACAGGAATTTGCTACGATAGAAACAGTGACTTAAAGATAGGTGAATGGCAAGGTTCACACAGGTCTTACTGCGGAGTCCTGAGTGTGTCCGAAACCAGTCCCATGTGCTTCCAAAATACCCCCTGGAGTGAATTACTCACCCTACTCCCTGTTTGCCCACGGACGAGCTTGTTCCTCACAGCCCCAGCCCTAGGATGCACAACCCCTTGGGGTGTCTGAGCTTGGGGGGCAGGAGGGTGCAGCTTGCTGCATTCTCTGGAGAGCTGAGCTCTTGTTTGGGATCAGTATTTATAGGATTGCAAGACCATCGTCTTTTGATCAGTAATTTTCCAGGACTCAAGCCTCTTGCCCATTTGTTTATGATCCAGGTTGTGCAATCCCCCTCCCCTCAGCACTTATTCACGTCGTTGCCACGCCACAGGGCGTGGATGTGATCGGAGGGGAGGCCTGACCATCGGGGCCTGCATCGCACACACAGCACGTGCACAACATGTACCCAACAGGGGAGCAGGGCAGCGCCAGGCTTTGCCCACACTCCGCAGATAACAGAGGAAGGGTGTCAAGATGCTCCTTTGATTACAGAGAAGAAGGAGATGAGGCAACATATTTATTAGTTAAAGTGGTTGACTTGTAGTCGAGTTCAGATCCCTTATCAGGTCATTTGCTAGACCCTGATGCGCTTCCTTACTTCCCATGAGAGATTTCATGGGAACAAGCTCTGCCCTGCTGCTAATGAGCTGTCTGGCCCAAGGAGCAATCACACGGAGGCCTGCTGTGGCTCACAAGCCTCAGCTAGACTTAGGGCACGTACAGGAGCAAAGCAAACCCACCGCAGCTACCAAAGCACATCAGTATTTTTCGATCCAAAAGCTTTCATTTAGAGGACAATTTGTGACGGAAATCTAAGCATGAGCACTGCCCCTCTGTGATTAGGTACCTCTTCACAGTCTACCTTTCAAATATCCACACTCTAAGACTATTCCTTGGTTTGGCATCCCCCCCTTCCCTTTTTGAAGGAAATAAAAGCAGAGACTTTATATTTATTAAGCTCTTGAAGTCCACAGTTTAGGCTAGCATAAAAAAAAAATAAAAATCACAGTGATGAATTAAGACATCAGAAGCTAACAATAACAATCCATTCTGCTGAAATGGGGGTACATGATAAAATTATCCTGATGTTACACACAAAGGCTTCCAGAAAAGGACATTTTCTTGCCACTCTCCCCCAGCCAAAAAAAAAAAAAAAAAAAGGAAAAAAAAGGAAAAAAAAATCCAATACAGACATGCACTTGCACTCACAATGTGCGTCGTCTGGTATTTCCAGAAAAACTCTTAGGTCAACAAGTATGATTTCACTGACGGATTAACCAGAAGGTGGGGCTGTCCTATTAGCATCGCCCTGTCATTATATGCGGCAGCGAGATATACAATGACTACTTGCAAAACAGGGAAGCCCTTCCATGAAACATAACCCATAAAGGTAGTCCTTCTGGTGGTTTAAGCATACCTGCTTGGCTAGAAGAACACCATTTGTAGGGGGGAAAAAACAAAATAAAATTGCTAGGGAGACAGTTCCTTCTTAAGGGAAACATAATGACGAAAACGAGCATTTGTGCCATGACCCCGCATAAAAGTTTCACGGTGTTTCTGCATCCTGCGGGCACGCCGAGGAGCCTCACCTCTGCCCCCACGCGTGCAAGCACCGCGCCCCCACCCAGGCCACAGCCCCCGCACCCCACCCGCCGCTGCCCGGCCCAAAGGCTCCCGGCTCCCCGTCCCCGTTCCCGGCCGCTCCCGGCGCCCCGCTCGCCCCCCGTTCCTCCCCGCCCCACGCCGAAGCGCCGCCGCCAGACGGGCGCTGCCCCTTACATCTCCGCAGGCACCCGCGGAGCTTCACCGCGCGCGGGCGGCTCCCCGCGGGACGTGCCGGGGGCTGCGGGATGCGCCCCCGCCGTCCTCATCCGCTCGGCGGCGGCAGCACCGGGACCGGGACCGGGACCGTGCCCACCCCGCTCCGCACCGCTCCGCACCGCAGCGCCCGCCCCGCCCCGCGCAGGCGCTCCGCGGCCCCGCCGGGGATCGGCGCCGGCCGCCGCGGGGAGGGCTTCACCTGGCCGCGGGTGCGGGCCTCAGCCTCCTCCTCGTCCTCCTGCTGACGCCGCGAGGGAAGGAGGGAGGCAGGGCTCGGGCTGCCTCAGGGGGCGCCGTGTGGGAGTCCTATGGCCGCGGGGCCGGCGTGACGAGCCGCGTGGGGTAGCGCGGCCGCTGGCGTCACCCCCCTGACGGGAGCGGCGCTGCCCGTGCCCCCGCGCAGAGCGGCGCCCGCCCTGTCGCTGCAGGTGCCCGCCCGCAGCTGCGGGGGAAGCCGTGGGCCCCAAGATGTCAAGTCAGTGTTTCTACCGGAAAACACAGCCAGTGATTCTCATAAGGCCGTAATCCCTAATAGAAATTTGCGGTGTCTGTTACCCAGTAACACTGCGCAACCACAGAGCTACCTATCCTGATTCTCATCCGGCAAAAAGCAGATTTTAAAGCATACACAGTTTTACTCATCGTGCCTTTCAAAATACACACGTTACCCAACTGGCTACGCTACCTGCAACTACTGCCTTATATACCATGATTTATTCCACCCCCAAGGACTGGAACAAAGATTTCCAAGACTTTACTGTCTACCAAGCAGCTTTGCGTTTTGGGTGATGGTTGGCAACTCTTCCTCAGGGTCGATTCACCTGAATAGTTTGCCATTACTGCTTGTTATTGCCTTAGCCCCAATGGTGTCATGGTATTAGATTAAGTTGCACTTATCATCCATGCAGTCTAGATGATCTGTGCAGAGAACATACACGTCTGTACCTTCTGGACACAGAACAAAGCTGCTTTAGTCAGCAGAAACCTGAAAGTCAGGACCAGGGTACTACTTTTGTGTACCTGTGATTGAGAGGAGATACCAGTCCTCCTATCTGGCTCTGCTTAAATACAATGTTTGCCTAGCTAGTTAGTGGCAGCCAATTTCTGACCATTAGGTCATGGAAGCCAACTGCTGTTTTGCAACAATTGTTAATTCAAGTTTAAAGTGGTATAACAGATTCTTAAGTCCATTATCACATCATTTTTGTATAAATGCTGATTATGTCTTCCGAATTCCCCTCTCCAACATATTAAAATGAATGGGTAGGAGTGGTTAAGGCACATAAGCAGTCGTCCCTGATCTTATTTAGTAACAAATACCTCAACATTAATTATGCTTCCTAGAACTTGTGAACCTATGGATTATGATCTGAAAATACACACAGATTTGGATGGGGATTCCTCCCTCACCTACCTTACAGGTTCTTCAGTCGTGTAGCTTGCATAAGAGGAATGCAGAGAATCAGAATGCAGGAATTTACCAGCATATTGGCACTGGGCAGGAACAGTCTCACTTGTTCCGTAACAGCAGTCACGTTGGACAGCTATTAACAGAGAATACTTTAAAGCAGCAAACAGTACAGCTACAAGTTTTCTGTGAAGTTCTATTCATGGAATAATTTTAAATGCATAACTCTGTCTACAGCAATATCAGGGCATTAGCAAAAGAGGTAGAATAAACTCAAGTATGACTCAGTCAAAGACAAAAATAGTATCAGGCAGGCACTGGCAAGTAAAAAGCAAAGAAGGGGAATATAAATAAAAATCCATCTTTTTTTTTTTTTTTTAAGCTGAAGAAAGAATCAGTTCACTTAAATTAGCTCAGAAAAGAATATTTTTAAACAGCTCTCTGTGTATCCTGGCACACGACAAAAATAAATTAGCTAAAAACATGAAAATTCTCTACTGTAGAAGGAGGACACAGCATTGGGTTAACTTGGTTAAGACTGGCAACAAGTGCCATTCCACTTGAGAAAAAAATGAGTGATAGTAACATGGCTAAACAAACACTTGGATCCTTTCCTGAAGTCCGCTAAATTCTCACATTATGAATGTACTCAGAAGAACAAAAACATAAACGCTACCCAAACACAAAATGAAAACTATCTTAGTTATTTCACCAAACAATTTTTCTGTGCATTTCTATTTTTACTAGCAGAACATCTGCATATGGATGTTGAAGGTCATTCATTTATCAAAATTTTTTTGTTTTGTTTTGTTTTCAGATACAGTGATTCCACATTTAGGATTTATTTCTACAGAACACAAGTTTGCCTTTAGAACAAATGTACAAATGTAGTAGCAGGCCAATATTGTTCTAATTTGCAAAAGAATTTTCACTGATTCTGGTGGAATTTACTTACATGAGATTGCAAGAACTTCCCCTATTTTGTTTTCAAATACATTCCTGTGTGCAAAAATGAATAGTTTGAATCCTTTGTAAAGATATACTTAAAAGATCACACTTAAAACACAATACAATTCTGAACATTTATCATATGCTATGAAATTAATATAAAGGTTCATTATTCTTTTTCATTTCACACAGTTTTACAACATTCCAAGTGAAAACTTTGACAGGTACACAAAACTACTGGAAACAATTAAGTTTTTATTTAGCCAGAGAAAACCATAAATCTGTGGTGTTTTGAAAATGAGGTGATGACAAATTATATTACTGCCATTACGTAAAAGCTTGACGGGTCCCAGACACTTTTCTGAAAATAACAGCAACAGCAACACTGCCTTGCAGAACAGAACTGGTTCCATACAAGACTAGGCCTCTGATTTTTCTAATTGTAGAGAATTTTGACACAAGTATACTCTTGCAAATGGGACAATCCATACACTTACAAAAAAAGTAGCAAAAATATGTCAATATACACTCAGTGTGGAAAGGCAAGGACCTGAGATGTATCCAGCACGGTAAGGTCAAAAAAAAAAAAAGTAGCTTCTATGTTTACACAAATCATATTGTACTCATTTACTATTTTTGGAAAGGTAGTAGAAACAATTAACACTTTCCAGAAGCTTATGCAAAGGTGAAAGTTTGCAAACAAAGAATGGCTCCCCTCCCCCAACTGCATGCTTACAGTCCGTTATTTAAATATTTACTAATACATATGCAGCACATTGGGTGTTCCACAGTCAGCCTATATAATTAAAATAATCAGAAACAATTTTTAAAGTTAATGGCTATTCCCTCTGGGAGCATGAAGAACAAAGAGATTGAGAAAGCTCTTCAAGATACTTTAATGGTAACGATATGTAAGCATCATTAGATCCTATCCTCTCCCTTTCTCAGTTTCCCTTGTAATTATCACCAGGTTACTCATTGTTTACTATTAAATCTTAACCTGCACTAGTTAAATCCGCCTTGTCTGTTTCTATACCCCCTGTATACTGAATAAATCCAGTCAGTCTGAGATAATAAACATAGCTACCAGCTCTCCTTAACTGTGAAAAATAATCACTCCCTCATTTGAGAGCCAACACTTGTTTCCACATACACACTGGAGAATTTGGCTTTGGCTCTTTATCTCTAGATATGTCATTCCTCTCTAACAATTAGAATACTTGGTACTTTTCCAGCATAGCCTCTGTTCTTTTTCACCTTTGAGAAGATCTTTTGTGCTCTGCTATGTATGTATTTCAACAAATACAAAAGCATTTCAGTTCAACCTCACATCTGTCGTTCATTCAGCTATTCTTGCTTTTATAATACCACAAAAGAAATAACCCATCAATATTCTTCGCACAGACTAATTCAGAATGTATAGATTTGTACCCTACTGGGTACTTTCATCCTAGTCTCCTGGGATTGGTGGGGGTCGGGGGGAGGGTTGTTTTGAGGTGGTAAGGAGAGGGATTTCCAAAGTGATGCATCACGCTTCATAGGCTTGTGCCAATTCAGACACTTTTTTCATACACCTAAAGACAACCAAATTTTATTCATACACACAGGGTATAAACTCAAAAAAGAGAGCGAACTGCTCACATTCCAGTCAAAAACTTCCATTCTCACAGTTTAAAAATAAAAAATGAAAAGGGAAGAATTTATGTACCTCAATTAATGTGTACACTGAGGGCAATATGTTGCTATGTCTACATATCCTGCCATGTAAGGTTGATCCTGAAAAATATCTAAGTATTTTTAGTTACATCAGTGCACCAGAGATTAACAACTTACATTAGTACAAAGCTGTCAGCAAAGTACTATGAAGCTGTGAACTGGGGGCAGTTTTTCAGTTGATTTCGTTGTTGTGTTTCATTTCGTTTTTAAACAGACCATTAATCTGGAATACCCTGTGGTAAATTCCTCCACATACAGGCACGTTAAAGAATGGCAAGAATTAAAATAAACTTTGGCCCAGCTGAAGGTCACCTTCTTTCTATTTATGAAAATATTTACATACTTCAACACATCTCCATTTTCCTTCTCTCCCTGCACCAATTATTTCTGTCGATAAGCGCATATAAACAAATAAGCTCTTGAAAATTACCACTGTTCTTAGAGCAAGAAAAAGGTAAAAAATAACCTTCAAAAATAATGAGATACCTACTTCATGGGGGAACGCCAACTGAAACCAACTTGCAGCAGGTGACCTCTCTTGCCATGATGGATTTATAACACTGCAGGTGCTTTTTCTCTTTCCCTCTCTCTCTCTGCAGATCCAAATTTATTTTGCAGGATTTTTTTTTCCTTAAGCTGAACAGTATACAAGTCTGCTCCTATCTCCTCATAAGTAATGTTAAAAAATTCATAATGCTTTAATACAAGTTCCTACAGTGTAAAAATAGACTCTGTATTACACACTCATACAAAATACATCAGTACCATCAAAATTAATATAAAATTATTCTGGAAAGACAAAAAGAGCAGGCAGTCAACTGACTATACCCTAAATTGGTACAAAGTTAGCTGAAGTTTTCTTGAACAAAGCAGCCTATTTAAATCAAGTATATGGTGACATGTTCTTACTATATTACAGGAACAGAGGTACTTCTTAATTAAGATTGAACTGAGTTCCTCATAATTACATTTAAGCTATTCCCACTCCACCAAGAAGGAAACACATGACATGTTCCGGACACAGCCTCTGATAACTACAAGCAGGTTGCTTTCCACTCCACCCCTCTATTAGCACATCCAAACAGATGTGCTTGTCTAAGAGAAAAAAGGCTATTTTTCCATTAAGCACCAAGGCATTTTAAATACTATTAACTTTTGTAATACGCTTTCCCCCCAAAGCAAAAGTGCATGTGTGGAACCTAAAAATACGTAAAAAGAGATTTTATTTTTTTGTTTGCCCCTATGTGAGTATCACACATTATCAGAAGTTAGATCATCAGTCCTTCACTCTGCTCTATCAATGGACTTTATTGTATCATATAAAGTGCTTTGATATTCTTGAAACAAAACACCTCAGCTTACTGATTACTGCAGGGAACGCATGTTCACTTTTTAAACTGCTATGGTCATTTCACACAAACACAACCAACCTGCTCATCTTTGACTCCTGGTATTTTTGCCATGAGAAGTGCTTACAGCCAGTTATGACGCATCCACTGGTCTACTGAGAACTGGAATGAGATCGCCACAGTCACTTCACAAAAGCCAGGTCATAGTTCTTAGAGTTCAGCCTGCACACAAACATAAACAGGTATTTGATAATGGAAGCATCAGCAACAAGCTTCCAACATATGATCTTTTCAAAAATGAATCATGTACTGCAGGTTTTTATTTAATTTCGTATCTATGAAACAATCTGTAACAATAATCTCAGTTATTTCTCCTGAAATTAAACACAGAATTTCCCCAGAAATTCAGCCCTCTTTTTACAGAGCAGAGTGCTAGTTCAGGTGGCATTTTCTCTGTTACAGAGAGGTAGATATAACCGGTGTGCATTCACAGATGTTTAGCCACCGTCAGGTTCAGCAGCAATGACCTGCTCTTCACAATCATAACCTTAAGATCATTACAAGATAAGTATTACATAGATTTGTGTATTTTTCCAGGAAGTAAGTATGACTACAGTGCAGCCATGAAGCACCCAGACATTTCAGCAGCCGTTGAACTAAAAACAATTATTTCAGATAAGAAGTCGGCACTGTCATGGGCTTAACAGCTCACTCAGATTTCTCTCCTTTTGCCTCGCTGCAGGTGCAAGCACTCTGTTCTAGGAGGAGGCTGAACAGCAGGGCCAATGGGCAAAGACAGCTTTGGCATTCAAATCCCAGTATTTCTTCCTAGCATTGGAGGGAGGAGCAGCTTTGGTTAATCTTTTTGGTTAGCAAAGTGTATTAGCAGCTGGTGGTGCTTGCCACAAACACGGGGTTGTGCACTTTTTAAACTAATGCCCCCCTTCCCTTCCCTTCCCTTCGCTTCCCTTCCCTTCCCTTCCCTTCCCTTCCCTACCCGGGCCCACCCCAAGCCGCCACCGACTCCCCCCCCCCCCCAGCCCATCGGCCGGTAGCGGCGGTGCCCGCACGCGCAGAGGAGGGTGCGCGGAGGAGCAACGGCGCATGCGCACGGAGGCTGACTCCGATCTCCGTGTCTGGCGGCGGCGGCCGAGGGGTGCTCCTTGTGCGCGGCGGGTGAGGGCCGGGGGCCGCGGGGGGCGCCTCACGCTCTGTGGGGGGGGCCCGGGGCGGGTGTCTGAGGGCAGGGGGGCGGTACCGGGCGAGGCGCGGCACCGGCGGTCCCGTGCGGGCGTCCCCCGGGCCCAGCGCGGCCGTTGCGGCGCCCGGCAGCGGGCGAGGCGCGGCCCCCAACGGCCGCCCCCAGAGGCTGCCCCGGCGCCCCCGGCCCCGCCGCCCCTTTGGTGCCGGCGCCGCGGGTGCCTCCTGCCGTCGCGGAGGCCTCCGGCGGGGAGGCTGAGCCGGCATGCTGCCGGCGACGAGGCTGCGGAAGGGGTTTTCCGTCGTAGCCTATAAGCTAGTGGTGGGGAAACCGTGGATAACAACACATCCTTTAAAAAAGAACTTTACGAGTAATTTTTTCAATCTTTTATGTAGTAGTAGCTGTTCAGATGAAACCAGATTAGGCTCTTTTCCCGTTTCCCCTGATATTGCAGGAAAAAAAAAAAAAACACGTTCCGTTGAAGCACTTTCTGTAATTTGTGCGTAATGTGTCGTGTCCGATGTGGGTTTAAAGGTGCAGCACCATGGTTATGAAGGCTTCAGTCGAAGATGATGATTCGGGATGGGAGCTCGGTATGCCTGACAAGATGGAAAAGAGTAATACAAGCTGGATAGATATAACCCAGGACTTTGAAGAAGCCTGTAGAGGTGAGCTTTAAACTTGAACTGTTGGAGAAGTGAGAATAATTTTTTGGTTTAGTAGTTTGACCCGCATTCAAGATCCAGATGAGTGGACCACACTGATGCTATGGTTCCCTGTGTTTGATTTACTGCAAGGCTAGAAATATCAGAAGAACCTTGCCTAGCTTCTTTCAGATTACATAAATATCTTCTCTAGTCATGTTTTTTCTGTTGTTATCGTATGCATTTCTGCATCTGATTTTTTTTTCTTTGCAAAGAGTTCTTCCTGTCTCATGGTAAGTGGAAAGCCCTCTCTTCTATGCCGAATCAACACTTTTTCTGTACATTTTTGAATCTGCAGGATCTGATGATTTTTTTTTTTCATTTAATTGGTCAGTGCTTCATTTTTCATCTTTGAAATAAGGGTGACTTTCAGAGGAGATGCAATACATCCCACTCACAGGGAAACAATTGGTTTCATTTAAATGACCACCTTTATGGTTATTAGCTATTAGTTTACTATGAGAGCAACTTTTTAAAATTGATTTTATGATGACATTAAGGAAAAAATGTAAAACTTCAGCTTACCACACAACGAAGTTACACAACGATAGACACAATTTCCTTATACTTTGAAATAATTCCCTTTTATTAGTGATCTCTACTTTGTTTGCTTATTGAATACATCTAAAGGCTTTGTTAAAAATAGTGAGAAAAAGTAAGCATTTCAGTAAACACCTTCTCTGGAAAAATTAGACATCTTCATAAAGGAGCACAGAAAAGTGATGTCCCGTGTTTCAGGCTATTCAAATGCTACTGTTGGGTAATTTTAAACCCCTTCAAGTGCTAGGATAGCAGTGAAGGATTAGGAAATACGAAGGGCTGTTTTTCTAGCCTTTCAGTTTTAAAAGTGCTTTCTAAGTAAAAGCAAATAAAGGTAGGGTAGAAATGCCTGCTTCCCACAAGTTTCTCTTTTAGCGTAATACCATTTTTAAATAATACAACTCTCCTGGACAAGTTCTGTTGAAAGGATGATTTTAATTATTTGTCATGTTCTGTTCCTTTGTAGAACTGAAGTTAGGAGAACTGCTTCATGACAAGCTGTAAGTATGCCTTTCGGATGGTTTTGTTTTTTTAAATAGAATTAGTGCAAATGTATTAATACTTACTAATGAGGAAGTCATGCAGTATGAACTAAGTTTCTTTTAATTTTTATTTAACTAAAATAGTTGAAATATTCAGAATACCCATTCATCCTCATTGGTATGTATGTGATGCATCTATATGAAGGCTGAACGTTTCTCATAGTGCCAGTATAGCATTACTTTTTCTGTTAATAGATTTAGTGTGAACATTAGAGGTGCATGGAACTTTTTATCATCAGTGGTGTTGAAAGTGGTGAACCTACTGACCTATTTTATATGGACATGCTTTTACACAAAAAGACCAGAAAGGTTTCAAGTTTTTAAATTCAGTTACCTCAATTGTCACTAGCAAGTTTTAGATAGATGTGCTTTAGAGTAATTCTAAAATGTAACGCCATATTGGAAACTGAGAACTCTACAGACTAAGAAAAAATACACTTCAACAAAAAGCACGTGCTAAGATCTTAATTTTTTTTTAAGAATTAATTGAGATTAAAACATTTTGAAGAAAATGTAGATTATTTAACTGTGTAAGTCTGTTCATTTGCAGAAGGGAAGAATTGCCCACTTAAGACTAATAGCTTAGAAGACAGAAACACGCTATTTAATTGCTTAAAATTGTGTTCAAGGATGTCACAAAGTTACTCAGTAGAATCAAAGTACATTTTCATGGTGTAATTCTATACACAAGTGCCTCTCAGAATTAGGACATCCACCATGCAGTAACCTTTTTTTATTTAAGAAAGGCTTCTTCAGCAAATCCACTGGGTATCAGTGTACGAAAGGTGAGGCACTATATCCAGTCCTTGTAGGCCAGTCTTTCATTGAGTGTATCTTAAGCAAGCTTTTATGAACTTGCCCACTACAAGAGATACATTGTCACATGCTGGAGTTCTTCTGCTTGGTTCATTTTTGGTGTCAGTTTTCTTATAATGCCCATTTGGAACAAAGCTAGTATATTCAGAGTATATTATTGTTTATATCATGTGTAATGCCATTAATTCGTGGGGGATATATATATTCAAGCTTGAGAAGTGGGCCCATGTGAACCTAATGAGGTTCCAAAAGTCCAAGTGCAAGGTGCTGCACCTGGGTCGGGGCAATCATGACATGAGCACAGACTGGGAGAAGAACAGCCCTGTGAGAGCAGCCCTGTGGAGAAAGATTTGGGGGTTCTGGTGGACAAAACGTTCAACATGAGCCAGCAGTGTGAGCTTGCAGCCCAGAAGGCCAGCTGCCTCCTGAGCTGCATCAAAAGAGGTGTGGCCAGCAGGTTGAGGGAGCTGATTGTCCCCCTCTGCTCTCACTTGTAAGGTCTCACTTGCAGTGCTGCATCCAAATCTGGGGCCCCCAGCACAAGAAAAACGTGGACTTGTTTGAGGGGGGTCCAGAGGAGGGCTACAAAGATAATCAGAGGGCTAGGGCACCTCGACTATGAAGAAAGGCTGAGAGCTGGGGATGTTCAGCCTGGAGAAAAGAAGGCTTTGGGGAGACCTCATTGCAGCCTTTCAATGCTTAAAGGGGGTTTATAAAAAATGGAGAGCAACTTTTTACATGGGCAGTCTAGGAGGAAGGGTACTAAACTAGAAGAGGGTAGATTTAGATTAGATAGTAGGAAGAAGCTCTTTACAATGAGGAAGGTGAGGCACTGGAATGGAGAAGCTGTGAGTGCCCCATCCCTGGAAGTGTTCAAAGCCAGGTTGGATGGGGCTTCGAGCAATCAAATCTAGTGGAAGGTGTCCATGCCCATGGCAGAGGGATTGGAATTCATGATCTTTAAGGCCCCTTCCAACCCAAGCCATTCTATGATATGTCTTACTTAGGGTTTTGGATGTAACATAATAAAGAACATCTGTTTAACTTAACAACATTTTATCATTATGTATTTTTTAAAAAGGTGGTATGTCTGTATGGGGTGTATAGAAACGTGTGCGTGGATTTAGTAGTGTGATATTTGGCTAAGTAGTGTTCTTTGGCTTAAAATAAAAACTGTTTTCTGCTAAGCATCTCTTTTCTTACATACTTCTTGAACAATCCTTAAATTCCTGAAAACCATGCTCTCTCAAGATTGATAATAGAATCAAATATCCTGAGTTGGAAGGGACCCACAAGGATCATTGAGTCCAACTCCTGGCTCCACCCAAAAATCAGACCATGTGTCTGAGAGTGGTGTCCAAACGCTTCTTGAACTCTGACAGGCTTGGAGCCATTACCACTGCCCTTGGGAGCCTGTTTCAGTGCCCAACCACCCTCTCAGTGAAAATTAATTTACTGCCAATTAAAATGTATTTACTCATTCAGGTAGTGTGAAATAAAAAGTTAAATATTAAACCAACAACTTTCCTCCCTCTCTTTACCAGGCTCAACTTCACTCCTTCATTCCCAACTACTCTACCTCTCCTTCCCTACCCTGAAGTGGTACAGAGGGATGAGGAATGGGTGCTGCAGTCAGTCCGTACCGGTTCCTCCCCGCTGCTCCTTCTTCTTCTTCACACTTTTCCCCTGATACAGTGCAAATCCCTCCCATGGCTGCAGTTCCTCTTATAGGTTATTGTCATCAGTCAGAACGCAATGTATTTAAGAGGGGTGTCATTATATGTTCTTTTACACTGGTTTATGAAGACCATTTTGTATAAGGTAGTTAAACTTGACTCATTTCTGTCTCTTTAGTTTTGGTCTTTTTGAAGCCATGTCTGCCATTGAAATGATGGATCCCAAGATGGATGCTGGTATGATTGGAAACCAAGTTAACAGAAAGGTTCTTAACTTTGAGCAAGCTATTAAGGTTTGTGGGAATTTTCTGTTTATGCCTTTTCACTGGCTGTAAAAGTATGGTATAGCTTAATCAAATTGAAGTTAAACATAATTCAACTTCATGTATGTTTTCACTCTTTACATAAATTGACTTTTTTTTATTTTGGATAAGTAGCTTGTGGTGCTTGCCTTTTTTGCTATTTACATTACAACAATGATGGTAACTCTTTAAGTTGAAAAGTACTGTAAAACTGTTAAGTATTAATACCTCAAATAAATACATTTCAGAAACAGTTTGGCAAGTCATCCCGTGCTTCCCTAAAACATGTCTTTTATATGAAGATATATTGGTTAGTCCATCTTCCAGATGAAAGGAAACCAGCTTCTCTACAAAAGCTGTAAATTAACGCTTTGTGACTATCAGTTCATTAGCACTGAAAAGAAGCTGGCAAATTTAACAACATTCACAGTGGTAATTAACTTCTGAATGGTCAAAATTGAAGCTAGGCTGAAAGACTGTCTATTACTTTGGAAAAAGTTATGGACTCAGAGAGGAAAAAAAAATTTGCCATAATACTTTGAACAGACTGAAAGAGAAGCCCCAGTAAAATAACAGCCATCTAATTCTTGATTCAGATGTGCACACACTGAACAAATAAAATCAAAGAAACAGGGTTGCTGCTTCTGTTCCTGACCCTCAAAGCAGTAAAACTACATACAAGTATCTGCAGTGTAAAAAGCAGCCTTCATAGGTCATACGTATTATTCCTCGTTCAGTTGTTACTATGGCTACACATACTATTTTGTGATTTTGAGTGTTGCCAGTTACTTGGTTTTAAACTGTTATTGGCAACTCATAAATCAGAATTTTTATTTTATACTGTTCTTTGAAAAGCTCTCTGTTGGTTGATGTTCAACACGATGATAGAAAGTAAACTTTTCCAGAATTTTTGAGGCATTGTAAAGCTTATCATATGCCAGTGTTCTGAAATCTTAACCAAATTGTAATTTCTTTTTTGGCTGTACCAATAAGTTGCATTTTGTCTGTGGTCTTCCATATTCCTAAAATTTGTTTCTTTCTTTGTTTTCTAAGGATGGCACCATTAAAATAAAGGATCTCACTTCACCTGAGCTGATAGGAATAATGGATACATGCTTTTGTTGTTTGGTGAGGATTTCTCCGCTCTTAGTGTTAAATGTTCTTGCTTTCAAAATGTAATCCCCTAATCCAGATTTAAAAAAGAAAAAAAAGTAGAACTTGAGGAAAAGGATCCACTAAGCAGAAAATACGTACTTCGTGTTTTGATTTCCATTGATACATTTGCACTGGCGTATACCAGGCCATAACTTTGATTTTATGTTTCTGTTTGTTTGCTTGTTTTTTAATTCCAAGAAATCATTATGGAAGAGAACTGGTAATATTTTAAATAATGTGAAGAGGTTCTATAATGATAGTTTTTCCATGTGTATATCTGCCTGCTGTATATCAGGGTTTGTCTGTGTCACAAGTGATACTCAGTAGCGTACAGCAGCCTGTTGCTCATCTTTGTACAGCCAGCATTGACTTTGAGCTTTCATTGGCATTTTGAGGAATGGAAAGAAAATATCTAATTCCATTTAGAAAGGAATTATGTGAATTATCACACATTTCTACGTATTTTCACATATGATAATTGTGACTATTCTTCCTATATGTATCTTTTCATTTGCTCAGTAGATGATACAAAATATTTTAAGATACTCTTTTAAATTATGTCAATAAAACTACTTCATTTTTTTAAAGCAACAGTTCAGTTTTGTTTAGTTTATTCACAACAAGCCATAGAAAGGTCACCGTATATTTGATATGGTGTAACATTATTCCTTTTTTCCTACCCCCTTGAAATACTGGTGAACTGGTGAACTTTTAAGGAACTATGGTCATGTTAGAAATCTGATCCTGCTGTATTGCATGATAGAAATAATATTTTAAATTACCAAAGCTTTTTCCCTTTAGTTTAAACCATGAAAGTAGAGAAATTGGTTTGTGAAAAGAAGCTATGAGTTGTAGAGGACATGCAGAATATTGCTGAATTGTTTCATAGCTACTTTAATTTTTTGTTCTGTATTTGAATAGAGGAAACTTTTTTTGTTGTTCTGTATTTGTATAGAGTAAATTTATAAGTCTGATGGTCTCTTAACTTTGTCATGTGTAAGCTACAGTTAGAGAGCAGAGTTGAACTCTGTAGAAGAGGTTTACCCCACACCGGAATTTGATAGTGCTTATGGTTAATTAACTTACTGCCTTTCACAGACAGCAGATGGGTAGGTTAAGAGTCCTTCTCCAGCCCTTTTTGCTAGATGGAAAGTTAAGAGGATATGGACTTTCTTACTTGCTGAAGCACAGTGAGATGCAAAAAGAATGGGGATATAAAAATGAGGACTTGGCTGTCATGAATAAAACAATTTTCTTTTCCCTAGATAACATGGTTAGAGGGACATTCCTTGGCACAGACAGTATTCACTTGCCTTTACATTCATAATCCGGACTTCATAGAAGATCCTGCTATGAAGGCTTTTGCTCTGGGGATCCTAAAAATCTGTGATATTGCCAGAGAAAAAGTTAACAAAGCAGCTGTTTTTGAGGAGGTACGTTTCAGTATATCTTATGGGTAAGTGTGCTACACTGTATGTAGATTCCTTAACACAAATGAAAGAGCATTTTAGAGAAATTTATTCCTGTTTGATTGGTGGGTACCATAGGAGCAGCACTTCATCCTCCTGAAGGTGTTAGACCTGATCTTTTTCTTCAATGGAGATGTTTCCTATATTTTCCTTGAATATTGAGGCACATAAATATTTTATTCAGGAAATAATGCAAATTTTGTGGCTAACCATTTTAAATCACATTTACTTGTGGTTTTCATTCTGTTTAGTTTTTGATTTTTCTACTTTAGATAAGCATGTCTGTCTATTTGAAATATGTGTATATATATCAGTGGAACGAGAACCTGGTTTTCTGTGCCCTTGTACTGGAGAAAACCTTGGTGTTTTCTGAACTTGGACACGTACTTCTTACTGACTAGATCTAAAATTGGTTGAATAGTACTGTGCATCCATCGTTCTTGAAATGTTTTGAGAGGATGACAACTGGTAAGAATTATGAAGGCATACTGGTATTAAGGGTTTATGCAGAAAATGGTTTTCCCAAGCTGGATTTGAGCAGGAAAAGCACCCTAACCAAGGGTGTACTCCATTGCATAGAATAAAACCAAACTTCTATTTTATGCTTTTTTTTTAATTTATTTTATGCTGCTAACAGTTTTAAGCTTTTTGTTGTTTTTATTTATATTGCACTACTTCATGCTTCTGCAATTTTTTTTAGGAAGATTTTCAATCAATGACTTATGGATTTAAAATGGCCAACAGTGTGACAGATCTTAGAGTTACAGGTACAGCTTCTGCTTTCTGTGTATCTTTCCATTAGTCTGTCTCTTCTGAGCAAGCTGGTTACTTTCAGCTGAATTTACTGAATCAGCAGGAATCTCAGTTGTTATTTTTTTCTAGTTCTGTGAAAACCAGTGGCTTGGTAAAAACCAAGCAAATATGGCCAACCATTTTTTTTTTCTTGAAGAAAAGTTTCAGCTATTTATTTGTTAAATGCCTGAAAAACAGGAGAGGTGCTTTAATACATGCCAGCCAAGTGGCTAAGCATGGGATCATCCAGGACTGAGGTAGATACAAATCACACCTAAGTAGTGTTCTTGAATTCTGCTTCTCTGCTTTGCTATTTATTGTGATCTACATGGAGTGCTTTTGAGGAAAAAGTAGTTCTAAAGCTATAATAACATATGTTATTAGTGTATACACAGATATTTACATTAGTCTTTTCTATGCGGTGTTACTCATAGAGACTTGAACTTCCCATTAGTTTAATATTATAAGATTTGTAGAACACTTTAACTTTGGATATACTCTGATTTATGTTGTTGCAAGACGACACCAAGTTAGGTGCGTGTGTCGATCTGCTCGAGGGCAGGAAGGCTCTGCAGGAGGATCTGCATAGGCTGGACCGATGGGCTGAGGTCAACTGTATGAAGTTCAACAAGGCCAAGTGCCGGGTCCTGCACCTGGGGCGCAACAACCCCAAGCAGCGCTACAGGCTGGGAGATGAGTGGCTGGAAAGCTGCCTGGCCGAGAAGGACCTGGGAGTATTGGTTGATAGTCGGCTGAATATGAGCCAGCAGTGTGCTCAGGTGGCCAAGAAGGCCAACAGCATCCTGGCTTGTATAAGAAGCAGCGTGGCCAGCAGGTCTAGGGAAGTGATTGTCCCCCTGTACTCGGCTCTGGTGAGGCCACACCTCGAGTACTGTGTTCAGTTTTGGGCCCCTCGCTACAGGAAGGACATGGAGGTGCTCGAGAGAGTCCAGAGAAGGGCGACAAGGCAGGTGTGGGGTCTGGAGAACAAGTCTTATGAGGAGCGGCTGAGGGAGCTGGGCTTGTTCAGCCTGGAGAAGAGGAGGCTCAGGGGTGACCTTATCGCTCTCTACAGGTACCTTAAAGGAGGCTGTAGAGAGGTGGGGGTTGGTCTATTCTCCCACGTGCCTGGTGACAGGACGAGGGGGAATGGGCGAAAGTTGCGCCAGGGGAGGTTTAGGTTGGATATTAGGAAGAACTTCTTTACCAAAAGGGTTGTTAAGCATTGGAATGGGCTGCCCAGGGAAGTGGTTGAGTCACCATCCCTGGAGGTCTTTAAGAGATGTTTAGATGTAGTCCTTAGTGGTATGGTTTAGTGGTGGACTTGTTAGTGTTAGGTCAGAGGTTGGACTAGGTGATCTTGGAGGTCTCTTCCAACCTAGATGATTCTGTGACATCCCTGTCATCCCGCATGATTTTTTTTTCCTAGTATTTGGCTAATATGTGTTTAAAACACTTCAAAACTTGCCTTCCCCATACAGTTTTCTTGCTTTAAGTGGTGTAGGTGTACCTAGGAATGCTTCTCAGCTTTTAGCTGTATTGTCACTTTTACAGGTATGCTAAAAGATGTAGAAGATGACATGCAAAGACGAGTGAAGGTATTTCTCTTATGTTTGCCTTGCTGATTATACTTAAGGGGTGCTTAACGTAGGTTTGGGAGAGGGAGAAGTCTGTCTAAAAATGTTGATTGTGGGTGTTGATATTCTTCTGGCTCTTATGTAGGTATACTGTGTGACATTGAAGAATTCAATCTTCCTTTGTCAAAGTCTACTATATAAAATGTTCTTAAAATTTCCATAAAAAGTGGAAATTGACTATTTGCAAAGTAGACTGAGATCAGTATAATTACTGTAAGAGTGTTTTGGATGACTTAAGAACGTAGATTATATATTACGAAATTTTGAACTTGAGAATTGTTTTTTAGGTCTGTTTAACAGGTGGATGTTCTAGAGAGTATAAAGGTATTTTTTTCAGCAACTTCCCTTTGCAATTTTCAATAAATTATTTTAAATTCCTTTACCTTTTAGAGCACTCGAAGTCGACAAGGAGAAGAGAGAGATCCTGAAGTTGAACTTGAAGTAATGAATTAATTACTTTTTTCTTCCTGATTTCACAAATTAGTATGTTGTTAACTTAAATCAGTAGTTCAACTTGTGAGAAGTGTGTGTCACCAGTGTTGCTGCTGCTCGCATATCTGAGCTTCTCTAAACGTGGCCATGAGCATAGCCCATCCTAGTAGGTTGGATTTTAAGCTCTGAAAAGCTTCTGGATTGATACTGCTGGGAGAATAGTGATGCTGCTGCAATGCTGCCATTTATTTATCCATCTCTCAAGAAAAGATAATTAGCAAAGTAGATTATCAATCCTCTACCTTCTTCCCTCAGTTCCTTCCAACAGCGTTTACCACTGCTGTCAGCTTCCCTGTTAAGGGAGAAACTAGGAAGAGAAGATGGAAGCAGTGTAGCTCCTTCCAAGAAGAGTGACGATTAGTGTATTTGATGTAGTTCATATAGAAGGGTATGGTTTTTCTTTCCCAGTAACCTAATCTGTTCAGAAATAACCTGTAATGTGGATTTTCAGGAAAAAAAAAAAAAGAGAAAAAGTCAGTTTCTTTTAATAGCTTGTGACTGTTCACCTAAGCTGAAATTTGAATGGCGTTTGCATAGGAGTTAGCTAGGGGTTGTACTTTACTGAAAGTATCTTTGTATTTTTTGTTAGTGCTTTTTTTTTTTTTGTTAGTGCTTTTCTGGCAGCAGCACAGATTTCATATAAATTCTGTAACTCTTCTTCAGGAAAGTAGATAACCTGTTTTTAAGACTTGGGAGCATAATGTTATAGGTTTATGGAAGATATTTTAATAAGTTTCAGGATTTAATTTTAATTGAGTGTATTGCTTAGTAATTTGAAGCATTTTTTTAATTACAGCATCAACAATGTTTAGCTGTGTTCAGCAGAGTAAAGTTTACCCGGGTGCTACTGACTGTTCTGATAGCATTTACCAAAAAAGAGGTACGTTTATTTGTTTTTTGTGTGTTTTCATTATAATTCTTTCTCTAAAGTAGAAAAAAATATTCTGTAAACCTGAGTTGATGTTGCTGCATGTGCAGGGTTGGGGAAGGCCTTATAGTAGCTATTGTCAGTTTCTGTTCAGTTTTTACGAAAACACGTGAATGGGCAGTAACTGATGTTAGTATGACCTTGTACAGAGAGACAATGTCACTTCTAGAACATATAAAGAAAACACTTACAGGTTTGGGATCGCTCTTTTCACACTCACAAGAAAAACTTTTCTTTCTCAAGTCCTGTCTCTTTGTCAGTTACCTGACACTGGGCTGTATTGTGTCCATCTCTAGAGAATCATTAGCTTTTCCATCCATGTGGGTATTGAATTTATATCTAGCTGCCTACAGGACAGTTTAAAAGACCTTTATTAAATTGTCAGGTCCAAGTGTAATCGATAGACATCAACGTTCAAGAAAAAGGGATTGAGTAGTTGAGAAGAATTACGCTCTAACCATTTGTAGAATGGAAATAAAACTGTGATATGGAAGTGATCTACTCTGATCTACAAGCAAATTCTATGTATTAATTGCTATGAGTTAATGATATGTGCAAAACCAGGTCATCTTAGAGTCTGATTACTGTATAAGTTAACTTCACAGTCTACTTTGAATTGATTTAGGTCTGTGTAGCAGCTTATTATTGTAGTAGAATTGTGGATATAATTGGTGAATATTATGCGGAGTTATGGATCTTGTTCAGCTTCTGTTAGCTCTTATGGAGGTCTTAAACTTTTTTTACGTTCACTGGAAGTGCTAATAACTGTTCTCTGCCTTTCAGACAAGTGCAGTTGCAGAAGCTCAGAAACTGATGACTCAGGCAGCTGACTTGCTTTCTGCCATCCACAATTCATTACATCATGGTATCCAGGCACAGAATGATACCACTAAAGGAGGTAAGTATCAAACTTTATAATTTTATTCATTTCTTAAATATGTTGCCTTAATAAACTCCAATATTTAAGTATATTAAAAAAAAATCACTGCTTATCTTGGACTAATAATACTTGTTATACAAGCTGTTATAGATCTGCATTTTTATCTCAATTT
Organism: Cygnus atratus; assembly: GCF_013377495.2. Lineage (NCBI taxonomy): Eukaryota > Metazoa > Chordata > Aves > Anseriformes > Anatidae > Cygnus > Cygnus atratus. Next base: position 43,803,016 of record NC_066396.1, read on the forward strand.
TATTTCTCTAAAAGTTGGTTCTTTTGAAAGTAATATTATCACTTCAAAGCCACAGACCATGTGAGCTTTTGATAAAGTGTATTGCACTCCAAATCAGTGCATATGCTATTTCAAGATAAGAAACACCACCTTGCTTTCTGTGCGGGTAATTGCTAAGGTGTTGAGTTTTTTTTTTTTCTTTAATAGTAATTATCTCAGCTGGGGAGTTTGTGTCACCAGAAATTAACCGTCAGTTAAAAAAGTTAATTTTTGCTAGTGGAAACATTTGTATTACACTTCAAAGTGAGTTCTGAAAACACAGTTTATGTGCAGCTTTTCTCTTTCTCTCTCCCCCTTTCTTAGATCATCCTATTATGATGGGCTTTGAACCCCTTGTTAATCAGAGATTGCTGCCTCCAACTTTCCCTCGATATGCAAAAATAATTAAAAGGGAAGAAATGGTCAATTATTTTTCCAAATTAATAGACCGAATAAAAACTGTATGTGAAGTGGTCAACTTAACTAATTTGCACTGTATACTGGTAAGCATTAATATTTTGTATTTATAGCCAAACATAAGATCTTACAATCTGACTTTTGAAAAAAATCATTCCATATATATAGTGCTGTTGCTTCACTGCAGAAAAAACTGTGCTGTATCAATAAATCTTTCGGTATTTTCTATTGCTTTGTACCATTTCAGTACCTACTCTCTTTCATGACACTTCATCGTCGTCTTTTTTTTTTCAAAGACCTTTTCACTCAAACTTCCCTTTTTCCCATTACCTGTTAAATAATAATGAATGGCAAAGACAGAACATAAGCACATTAATTTATATCTGGTTCTTATTTCTTTGGCTGAAGAGCTGTATCTGCAATAGCAGAACACCATTCCTTCCTGTATTCCTTATTCTACATATGTGCCTGTAACACAAGAGAGCACTTCATACATTTGCATTTAAGCATGTAATTCCTTGGATAGACATAAAGCTAAGCATCTGCCTATGTTCTTCCCTGAATAGAGATGCTGCCCTCAGTTACTGCCTGCATTTATTATAGGTGATTTAAATGCTTCAGATACTTTCTAACACAATTTGCTGACTGACAAAAGAGCAACAGTTATGTCAGGTGTAGTTCAAAGACCGAGCAAAAATCTTTTGTCTTCCTATAATCTGTTACATTAATTAAAACAGTATTTGCATGAAATACCTGCTGCCAATTAAACTTTGCAGTTTTGTTACATACCTGGTTCAATGTTGCTGAGACCTGAGCTGTTTCACAGTATCTTTTTCTGTAATATTAACCATTTAATTGTTGCATCTGAAAAAGAAAAGTCAAAATCTTTTGTTCTGTTCAATAATGGATAATTACAGAAGAAATAGATTTTAGCTTATACCTTCTGTTTTGTTCAAATTATTCATGCTTATTTTCTTACAATTTGTATAAGCTATGTTATGTGCATGTCTGTGTGTGTGTATATATATATACGTGTATTTACACAGTCGTGTTTGTGTGTGTGTGCAATGTGTACATAAAATGCAACTCTATATATCTGTATGTAGATAGATAAAAAGTTGGATATTAAACTGACTTGTCTTTTTTCTTCCTAAATATAACTAGGATTTTTTCTGTGAATTTAGTGAGCAATCACCATGTGTTCTTTCAAGATCTCTGTTACAGGCAAGTCCTAATCTATGTTGTTGAGTAAAGTACTTAAAATTTCATGACAAATACAGATTCATCTTCTTATTTTAAATATTTAAATTATTTACATATCACTTAATAATATACAAGTTGTAAACATTTTCTCTAGGTACTTAAGTATCAGATAAATGGAGTTTATGTTCTGATGTCATTTTTTTTAAACACGTTAAAATAACGTTTAGACCATGTTAGTACATGCTAAGTAGAGCACACTGTTGAACTTTTTTTCTCTGCCTTAAAACTGTACAGGCATTTTTATACTGTTCTGTACAGACTGCCTTAATCTGGGGCTGGTGTTTGTATTCAGTCTCCCTGTTGTGACCAAATTTCGTATATAGACTGCTTATATTCCTACAACAGTAACTGATGGTTAGGGCACAACAGGCTTCTATTTTTTTTCTCACTGTTTCACTTGCCTTGAGAGTATATTATATATTCCTTAACTCAGAGTAAAATATACTTCCTTATAAGAGATTTTGATTCAAATAGGGTGTCCCTGAACATCACATCCCCTTTGATCCTGATTAAGCCATGAATACATCTGATGGAAAATAACTATTGGCAAGTAAAACGTTCTCATAGTGTGTGTGTGTTCTGACTTTCTACTACACATTCTTTGTGCATTCCCTGTGGGTGCCTGGCAGCAGAGCTTTTTCTTCAGCTGCTGGTAAACCATGTAAGAAAGGGACAGTGCACACTCATGGAGGAAAGTGGAATGAGCAGCAAACATAACCAGTGAAAGCAGTAGTATCTATAGGATAGAGAAAAATCTGCATTAGCGCCTATTTCTTTTCAGATTTGCCTTTTCTGCCTCCAGGGAAACTGCATAGCCTAGTTTCTGTTAATCTTCAGAAAGAAACATCTGTCTGATCAATTGTCTTTGAAGTCCAAGAAAAAATCAGTTTTCTTATGCAACTTACAGAGCTATATTTATATTAATGGAATACCACAAAAATGAGTGATCTCATTATACCTTTATTTCTGAGACCGTCAGCTTGTACCTAGACAAATTCTTCTAATTTTTAAAGCAATCTTGCAAGTTTTTGATACAATTTAGGTACCATAACAGCTTCCTATTAGTAATTTCTGAAGCATTACTTTTAACTTAAAGAATGTTTCTAAAAACACGTTTTTACTTTCAGACAACATTTCTGGTAGATAACAAGAAGGTGTTTGGTACTCACCTCATGCAAGACATGGTAAAAGATGCTTTAAGGTCTTTTGTCAGTCCTCCAGTACTTTCTCCAAAGTAAGTGGATCTTGAATTGACTTGCATGTGTTTACATATATGATAAAAAATATTTCTGCGGACATATGAAGAATGTGCACACTTTGTACTTACTTGTGCTTATTCATGAAGAAGTTAGTTACTGTTGATGCCTTCATGTTTCTTCTTGAATTTTGTGCTATGTAGACAGGTAACACTTATATTGATATGTATGCATATTGGTATTTCCGTTCTAGGTGTTGTCTTTATAATAATCACCAGGCTAAGGACTACATTGATTCCTTTGTGACACATTGTGTCCGGGTAAGTGTTCATTCCAATTACAGTAAATAAATGCATATACGAGTACTTCTTACCAACGTTTCCTACTGTTGAAAGTGAAACCATTTCTTAGAGATTCCTGATGTGAAGGCAAAATTGCAAAACTTTGCCATCTTGAAAATGAATACACTTTTAGAAAGCTGGTATAATAACTATGGCTGTTTTTTGCATGTATTGTTCTTCCAGGTTTTTCACTAACGTTTTGACTAACACATCACATTATTAGAAATCCACACCCACAACCACAAAACAAATGCATAGCATTAGAGTAAAAATACTTCTTACCTTCTCTTCTATTTGAAAATTTAAAAAAAAAATGTTTGAAAAGGTTCTGTACTTATTGCTACAATGCAGCACAACGAAAAGATCAGCAAATAGATTTAAGTAATTTCTCTCTTCCCACGAGTGGTCTGTTCTGATCAGACTCCTCAGGGATGTTCATTCAGTCTCATGTTGACTTATGTACAGAGAAGTAGGCACTTTCATTACTCCACAGAGCTTGCATTCCCCAGGGAACCTAAAGGAACCCACCTCCTAATACAGATGTTTAAAACATGCCCAAGCAGACATCACAGTACTACTCCTCAAAGCAGTCTCAAAGTTGTGTTGAAAAATTAAAACCACTCTTTGTTTCTTTCAGCCATTCTGTAGTCTGATTCAAATCCATGGACACAATAGAGCTCGTCAGAGAGATAAACTGGGTCACATTCTCGAGGAATTTGCCACCCTGCAGGATGAGGTAATATCCCAGACAGCAGGCCAGCAAACCTATTGTTCTAGGTATATTTGTACCCTAGTGGAGCATATGGTATTAGATTCTATGTAAAAGAAGCAACTCATACTGTTTGTTAGATCTGTTGAACAAAAAGATACTGTTTTTTTTTTTTTCATTATTATTTTAGATTAATTTTATCCTATAAGTAGTCTTTGGGGAAATCTGCTCTTGCATCTGCAATCCAGTGGCAACCCCACTGCTTGTGGTCTTCTGTCCTTTTTGAAACTGGTCTGCAAGATGTTAGCAGGGAGAGATGGGTGAGATGAATGTCCATCAGGTTCCTGGAATGCATTGAGGACTGCTTCCTGCTACAGGCCCTCAATATGCCACCTAGGAACACTGAATTGCTAAATTTCCTGCTTGCAAACTGAGAAGACTTAGTTAAGTTCTTAACTAATGGTGGCCTTGGATACGGCAATTGTAACAGTGTGGGGTTTAGGTTCTGGCTGAGCACACTGAAGACTAGTAATAGGACAAATGCGTAGATTTTAGAAGAGTCAACTTTAGTATGCTTAGCACCCATCTGTGAGGGATTTCCTAGGAAGCGCGCATGGAAGGGCAAAGAAGCTTGTAAGTGCTGGGAGTTATTCAAGAACAAACTCCTGGAATTGCAAGAATGGTCCACTCACTACAAAAGGAAAGGAGAGAGGCAGAACAAGAGACCACCCTGGCTAAATAATGAGCTTTTGTCTGTGCTTAAAAGCAAAAAAGAAGCGTACTGTGTATGGAATTGTGGCCAGCTATGCATTGAGGACTACAAAAACCTTGCTAGGGTATGCAGAGATACAGTCAGGAAGGCTCAGCTAGAACTGACATTGACCAAAGATGTCAAAAACACAAAAGAAAGGCTTCTTAAAGTACATAAGCATTAAATAGAAGCACACAGGGAAGACACAGGCCCATTGTTGAATAGGACTGAGAGGCTGGTTACTAAGAATCCTGACAAGGTAGAGGTTTTCAGTACCTTCATTACGTCCATCTTACCAGCACAGCTGGAGCCCAAATCCACACGATCAAGTAGTTACAATACATATGTTACCGCACCAGCAAAGGAGGAAGACAAGTGGCAAAAGGTACAAGCTGCACTGCGAGAGGTTTTATCCTGATATAAGAAAACAGTTGTTTTTTTTTTACAATGAGATCAACCAGTTACTGGAACAGCCTCCCTAGGGATGTGATAGAATCTTTATCATTGAAGGTTTTCAAGATGAGGTTGGATAGGGAGCTGGGTAATCTCATAGAAGTGCCCTGTTCCGTGAAAGGTTGGACCTGATGGTCTTTGGAGGTCCATTCCAAACTGGGCTGTTCTGTGATTCTGGGAGACATATCTGCAAGACACTTCTGAAAATTAAGATTTATAGCTCTGTAAGATGCAAATTGCTAAATTTTTCTAAGTTTTAAGAAGTTTATGTGAAGGAAATAATAACTCTTAAAAAATATGTGCTTCAGCTTGTTTTGAACATTTCTCCAGAATGGACGGTAAAAAAAAAAAAACACAGGAAAAGGTATATTTCCTCTTGATGGGAATGTTTTATTTGGCAGTCAGAGGTAATGAAATAAGCAAATATTTTCCAGGATCTTCATGGTAAGGAGGACAGCCCAGAAAATTGGAGGAGAGGGGAGATTTTGTGTGTTCCAGGCTTCTCTGAAAATGGTTTGCTTGAGAGTTTGCTGCAGTACTGCAGCCCAGAGACACTGTTTTTTTCACTTTGTAACAGGTAACGTGGGGTGATTTGTTCAGGACTACTGATAATATTACTACTGTGGGATATTTCATATCTTTTGTACAATTACTTTTTAAGACTGCATAGGTCTTACTAATGTTTTACTTTCAGTGTTAGGCCACAAGAAGTGCACTCACTTCTTGCATACTGAGCTTAGAAATATACTTTTTCATTGCAGCTACTTTAAAAAGAAAAAAAAAAAAAAGATAATTGCCAATATAGCAAAACAGATACCCACTTGTGTTTTTTGAGGTCCAGTGTTCACATGACTGTTAACAACTTTAAAATTTTAAATTTTAATAGGAGTAATGTTATTAGTGGTTAATAAACTTATTTCCCTGTATGACTGTATTGAGCATTTTTTTTTGTCTGTTGAGCTGAATTTTCTTATAGGCATGTGAGTAACCTTTCTGATTTCTGACAGTTCTAGAGCATACAGGTGACAGTATCTGGAAAAACATTTCTGTTTTTAATCTGGAGCATAGCTTTGCTGACCCAATTTGTATTCAGATTTTGTTAAGATTTTATTTCTGGCAGAACTCAAATGCTCTTCCAGTCATATGTTCTTCCTTCCCTGTCTGTTATTGAGTAGTTTGTTTTGCTTTCTTTTTCGGTAGGCAGAAAAAGTAGATGCAGCACTTCATAGTATGTTACTGAAGCAGGAACCACAAAGGCAACATTTGGCATGCTTGGGCACCTGGGTCCTATATCATAACCTTCGTATTATGATACAGTATCTTCTGAGTGGCTTTGAGTTGGAACTTTACAGTATGCATGAATATTACTACATATATTGGTAAGAGGATGCCTTATTGACAGTTCTTGGGGGAGGGCTGCTCCCACTGAGTTCTAGTTGCAAATATTTAAAATAGGGACTTCAGTTATTACTTTTAATCTCAGGCTTGCTCAACACACGGTTTAGTTACCTATTCATAAAATTACAAGTGGAGAAGAAAAATCTTTTGCTGTCTTTCCTAGGCTTAATAATTAGTGTACTTAACATTTTCTTGAAATAGTAATTGGTTCTCTGTTTAGCTTTTGAAAACAGTATCTTCGAATGAAAATAGATGAAAAATACACTGGTTTTGGCAGAAGAGAATGCAGAAGGAAAACAATTTCCTTTATTCTTTTCTGTCTTTGTCCTATCAAGATCAATAATCTCATTAATCGCTTTAGCATTTTTAAAAAGAACTTCAGAGTTTTTAAGCTGTGACTGGCATCTAAAAGGTGACTATGTAAAAACATCTCATTCTTTGAGCATGTTTGATAAGGTACCTGCATTTAGTCAAAATGATCACACTATATGGAGTCAAAATACTTTTTTTTTCTTTACCTCACTATCATTCATCTTCATTCACATTAAATTATTTTTCATAGTAGATGTCTTGGTCCAAATCAGAAGATTTTAAATAGTTCATTTTTTTGGTTCAGCGTTAAAAAATTGATGTTGAACCTTAAAGTACTTCTGAAAGAACTTTGAAGTACTTCTGTACTTTTGAGTTTGTTTTTTATGAAGCTACCAATAAAAAAAGCTCTTACCATGTAAGCTGTCAGCCTTCTTTCTGAGTGATGAGACAGGTTTAAATGACTTTAACTTCAGTGCATCTCATTATGTTTTGCATTGTTTCATTAGTGGATTAAACATTAAGTGGGAGAAGTAACACTATAGATATTTACTAGAAGATTGCAATATGCTCTAAGTATTACCTTAACAAGTAATACGAGGTTTTCTGCAACTTACTATTTTACCTGTCTGTATTTCCCCCTCAACTCCATTTTAATAAAATCATTATTAACCAGAACTATCACATCAGCTGTTTTATCTCCTCACTTTAAGTGAAGAAAAGAAAAAAAATAGAAGAAGTGTCTGAGAGGAGATCTGCAAATTTGTCAGTAATTTTTCTTCTGAGTTACAACTTCTTATGAAACTTTTTTTTTTTTTTCACGTGCTCCAGATTTGTAATTTCTGCTCTTTTTTTCCCATTCCTTTTGGTTTGAAATCAGGTTACGAACTTTTTGGATCCACTGCCGCTCACTAAGAAAAGTCTCTTAAAGAATTGTTAAAGATTTCTCTTAAATATTAAGAGAAATTGCATGTGGATCTAGTGTTCCTGTGGGATTGGCTTTTTTTGGTGATAATTTATGGGTTTTTAATGCTTGAAACAGTTACTAGTAGTAATTCATAACAAAGCTAGAGACATAGCATTTAGATAGCAAACCAAGCATTTTTAAAATGATGGTGGGGGAAGGAAGAATTCTAGAAAAAATAATCTTATATGGATTTTGAAATAGTAAAACTTTCACTTCACTTAGTGAATGTATGCATACCTTGAGACTCTGTGTGGAGTCTTTTTTAATAAAGCAAAACAGAATAAGTGGTTGATTTCGGCAGTGCACCTTCTTCAAAACAGGTGGATTTAAATGTCCTAGTAGTCTTATGATTAGTTCTTTGGCTGACTTAGCACTGAGTTAGGATGTGTGCATTAAGATTTACACTGTGGTATGTAACAGCTACATACTGTTTCTTCCATAGGTATCTATCAGAGTTCCTGTATGCTTGGTTGATGTCAACACTGAGCCGTGCTGACAGCTCTCAAATGGCAGAAGAGAGAATAATGGAGGAACAACAGAAAGGCCGTAGTAGCAAGAAAACAAAGAAAAAGAAAAAAGGTATCTGAGGTGTAGAGTGTAACTCAGACTTTTTCTTCTCTTCTTGTGGTCGTGTAGAACTAAAATTTAAAATTAATCAAGTGAACGTTTATGTGGGTGGGAAAAAATTCCTGAAGTTAATGAAGATTGAAAGTAAAGCATTTTAACTAAAAACATTCTCCGCATAAGAATTTTCCACGTTTGTTTATTTCAGAATTGCTTTTTTAAAAAAATCCCAAACTCATTTATATTCATAGCTTCACCAGTGGTGTTGTCTTAGATGCTGTAAGGTGCAATCAACAGCACCAGAGCAATTGTCTTTGAAAAATACTACATTTTTACAGTCTATAATTCCTGTGGAGGTATGGTTTTTGTAACAAGCTTCTGTAGCTAGATTCAAAAACCAAACTTCCAGTGTATTTCTGTAATTTCTATTTGGCTTCAGAACGTGTTCAAGCACGTTTCTTAATTTTACAATGGTGAATTGCCCTATTTCAGTTCAGTGGTAGTAATATTATGCAGAAACCTCATTCACAAGTCAGGCTTTCTCTGATGTATGTCAGAAAACAGGCGATGAGAATTTCTTTTCCTAAATCATAGCCAACTGCTACTGTAGTCAGAGTGGTAAGCGTGCTACTAAAGAGGCAGCTCAAACCAGTCTTTAAATAGCATTTAATACAAATTTGCCATGCCTAAGTGGTTACTAAGATTGTGATGTATTGGAGTTATCTTAGCATTAACTTTGTAACTGAACAGCATGCAGAAGTTCTCCTTCTTTGCTGTTCCTTCTTTTTTGTGTTTATATATCCTTGTCTTCCACTCAAGGAGAACAAACAATTAGATATGAACAGCTCAAGATCATTTCAACTAAATTCCCTTTGCTCTAGAAATTTGGAAAATTACTACCAAATTTTATACTTCCTAAAAAGGTACCAAATTTGGGGCCAGTTAAACAATGGAAGCTAAAGGGGAGCATCAAGGGAATATTATTAGGGTAAGAATCTTTCTAGTTAAAAAGTTTTAACCTTCTAGTCTTAAATGTTTAAAAAATACATGGATTAAGCAAACAACAAACTGTAAATTTTAGACCATTTAATGTAATATAATGACATGCTAATACCATTGACAGTCTAACAGAGTTATTCCATTGAAGGCAATATGTTGTTCATGTGATGGTGGTTGTTATTAAGTATGTCTCGTGATGTTTCGTATAATCAGGGGTCAGACGAGCAAAAATTTGTTCCTGATATTTAAGCTCCAGTTTTCTTTCTTTATTTTTAATGATATTTGAGGATTACATCAGTTTCAGAAAACGTGAAGGAAATATTTTGATGTCATATACGTATGTGTGCTTATGTTGAATAAAAAAAAAAATCTTTGTGAAATTTGCAGTTCGCCCTCTGAGTAGAGAGATCACCATGAGTCAAGCGTACCAAAATATGTGTGCTGGAATGTACAAGGTAATTTATATGTGCTTGCTGAACAATGGCTTAAGTTTTTTTAAAATAAGAAGTATACCTGCATGCCCTCTGTTTTTAGTGGGACTGGAAGTTAATTTCAAGTTAATAATGTGATACAGTAAATTATTTACTACTATTACCTCCTTCCAATTATAGCTAAATCATAACTTCCACCTTGCTCACAGTAAAATACAACATAAAGCTAACATTTTTCACTGTACTCTGTCCTGTCCTTTTTAGACAATGATCGCGTTTGACATGGATGGCAAAGTAAGAAAGCCTAAGTTTGAGCTGGATAGTGAACAAGTGCGATATGAGCACAGGTTTGCTCCATTCAACAGTGTTATCACACCACCCCCAGTGCACTACCTGCAGTTTAAAGTGAGTAATCTTAAAATGTGGCGCCACTCATACTTTTATAAAAATCATTTGTTTACCTGCTATAGACAGTCTTGTCATTGTAAAAATTGCTCTTAACATCTTGAAGTTCACATTAAGGCTTACCTGGGCAACCACACCTAGTGGAAGGTGTCCCTGCCCATGGCAGGGGGGTTTGAACTAGATGATCTGTAAGGTCCCTTCCAACCCAAACCATTCTGTTTCTATAAGTCAAAATTGCAAGGATTTCTAGCTTTAGTTGCATGCAAGGAAAAACATAGTTTTGAATTCTTAGTAAACTCAGACATTTAGATGCTTAAAAATTGGTCGTCTTCGGCAGTTTGAGATGCTTGTATTGGTTTGCGTGAAAATAAAGTTTATTGAAAGTGCATTGACACACTTTTTGGTTGTATTTTACCTAGTAGAATGTTTTTATTACTGCAGCAAGCAAATAGGAAAATGAAACAAAGTAAAATTAAATTTCAGTTTTAAATCACAGAAGTGCTGGTTGGAAGCAATCTGTGGAGGCTTGTTCTGTCCAGTCTCCTCCCTGAAGTAGTATTATAGATCAAACCAGCTATGTCTTTGTCTAACAAGTCTGAAAAAAATCCAGGGATATCTCCAACCTGTCTGGATAACCTGATCCCATACATTTTCAGATCCTCTTAGCCTTTGGATAACCTGATTCAGGGCTGTGCTATTAGCCTTTCCTCCTCATGTCCTGTTTGAATCTCTCAGGCTGCAATTTGTGGTCTTTCTTCCTGTGTTCTACTTGTGTGCCATTAACAGGGAGCTTAAGATCACCCTGTTGGCTTGTATTCACCTTGGTGTTCACTGTACCTAGTAACCAACTACATTCTACTGATTTGTGGGGTTATTCTGCCTCAGATACAGAAATTTGGACATTTCACGTTTAACTTAGATTTCTAGTGGCCAGTCTTTTAAGTTTCTAAAGGTCTGTCTCATACTGAAACTGTACTATTTTGTATGCCATCCACAATTCCTGAATTAGTGTCATGAACAGTTGTTGTGAAAATGAAGACTATCATGGCTTCCTCCCTTGTCATAGAAGTTTTTATCTCTGAGTAAAAAAAGAGTTAAGGGATCGAAATTATGTAAAATGAAGTTCTGAACAGCGTGAGTCTATCACTTGCCATAAACATGCCTTGAGTAATTAACATTACATCCATTTGTTCTCTTTTTTTCCTCCTGTTTTTTCCTGTACTTTCACTTGCTGCTGCATGGGACTAAAAAAGCAAGTGAATGTCAAGTTGCTCAGAATGGGGATAATTTTATCCAGAGTAGTAGTTCATTGTATTTTGTGGCACTATAAAATGATATTTAAATAATTTATTGCTGCTTGGTATTTGCCTTTTAAAATGAATGTTTTCAACTTTACTGCTTATTCTTAAAGTATTTAGTTGACATAACTTTTTTTGTTCAATACAGTAATTTGTTTTCAATTAAGGTAATAAAAATAAAATTCCTTGGCAACTGATCTTACTATATCTTTATATTTTTCTTTAACATGCTAGGAAATGTCTGATTTAAATAAGTACAGCCCCCCTCCTCAGTCAGCAGATCTCTACATGGCAGCTAGCAAACACTTCCAGCAAGCAAAAATGATTCTTGAGAATATTCCTAACCCAGACCATGAGGTAAGACTGAAATACTGGAAAAAGGAGTGGTTGCTAATAACAGAATGAGTGTGTTTGTTTTGTAGCAGTATTTGTTTGAGATCGAGGGTGCCTCACGTGTACTCTGCTGATGAGCAAAGCTGAACGTTTTGGTTACGGAGCAGACAGGAGGCTGGTGTCGCAGTGGTTCATTTCTGTACATTCGATAATGAAATCTGGGTTGTGCTCCCTGTTCCAAAGCCTTTCCCTGCCGAGTATCGTAAATGATAGGTAGCAATTTATCTATGCTTGTTTGTTGCTTTCTGGCCACATTCAAAGAGCACATCTCTTCTACCGAGAAGGTGACATGTACATGTGCCTCATGTACCTGGAAACTGGTCATTTTCCCTGAGAGATGGGAAAAATTGGTTTCAGCGTCATCAGGCTGGAAAGAGGATTTGAATCTGGCATTTGTTTCCTGGAGCAGTTTTCTCAGCAGTAATTGTAAACACTGGTAGGAGTTCTTCCCTGTTTGTTCATAGCTTAAGAACTAAGTGTCTGTGACTGTATTTTGAAGTAAGGACACTTACTCTGTCACATCTGAGCAGGTTAAGAACAGTTACGGGATTAGGTTCTTCTGAGGATTTAGGAATCCGTGCCTCTTCTCTGGTTCCTGGTGGTGGTTACACAAGAGCTAGCTAGTTGAGGCTAACAGTAGTTCGAGGTAGTTCAAGCGTGCCCAGAGCACTTCCATTAAAAAGCAGCCTGTTTGGTGCTTAAGTTGATCTTCCTCATCAGGATTGGATCAGTGTATGGGATAAGATACCAAGAGTATGTCTAAACCTTTATTTGGACAAGTGCCTTAGAACTTGCCATAGTTTTGACAATCCTTGAACTTAACCATGGAAAGCAGTGGTTTCTGTGGTCTGTTGAATAAAAAAGTGAATATTAAATAATTAAGTATATCAATTGGATTAATAAAATTCAGAGGATATCTAGAATGCCTTGATCTCAGCTGAAATAAACTGGTGCTGGAAGAGGGCTGCAAAATTTTTAGAGTATGTAAACATTTGAGTGTTATCCTTGAATTATTTTTGAGGTCATATGCTTCCACTTGAAAACTTCTTGTTGTTTTCTGTTTAGGTCAATCGAATCCTAAAAGTTGCTAAACCCAATATTGTGGTCATGAAGCTACTGGCAGGAGGTCACAAAAAAGACTCTAAGGTAAGAAAATGCCGGTTGAAATGAATGTGAAGTACAGTAATAAATGCAATGCTACCACAGATTTCTTACAGCTGATTTAGCAGATTGAGGCCATAGTTAGAAATAGTTTGTTGTAGTTACTTAAATAAAGAAAACACTTTGTTTAAATGTCTTTGAAACAAAATTGGATAAAGCATGTGTGGGATGACCTGTGCAAGTGTGGGTAGTCTTCAAAAGCAGAGAGTAATTGGTAGCTACGTATCATCAGCTTGTGTGAACACTGCAGGCTGGCCTTCAGGAGAGGGCCTTCAGGCTTCCTGCTGCGTGGTGGGCACGGAAGAGGGAAGGACCACACTGAAGTAAGGCACACCAGCGCCCTACAACTTGGTGCCCATGACCACTGGAGAGTGACTGGAATATCCAGAACTGGGTTGGAATATTTTCCGGATAGGAAAGAGCTGTGATTATTTTTTAAATCGCCTGCTATTTGAAAGTTTTCATCTATCTGCAGGGTGTACCTCATTTTGAATACAAAATTCAGTAGTGCTTCAGCGTAAAATTTTAAACCTTTTCCTTCTAGGTTCCTCCAGAATTTGACTTCTCCCCTCATAAATACTTCCCGGTTGTGAAGCTTGTTTGAAAGATGGGATTATTGTTAGGATACCTGAAGCATAATCAGATACCGGCTGTCAGATGGAGTATCTTGTGCTGTACCAACTGAGTAGGATCTCTGGGATAAAAGTATTATTTCATGAAATATCTCTAGTCTGCCTTCTTTATATGACCTGAATGACAACTGCTGTTTTAAAGTGGTTTGTATAATGTTCTTACAGGTGAAGCTGATTTTAATCAACTGCATTGTTGAAGAATGTTGTACCTTACTTGATTTTATTACAGATTTAATCATAAATCATTTTTATGAATGAACTCTGACAGAAAAATGGCGTTTTAAAGGTTTAGTAACACTCATGGCTGAATAAAAATATTGCAGTGTAGTCTTATGTCTGTGAGGCACAGCTGAGCTACTATAAGTCTACTTTGAACAAAGCCACTTGGAGAAATGGTCAATTTCCATACTTTTGCCCAAACTGAATCAGATGTGCTCATTTTGCACGTAGAAAGGCTGATTTCCTTTCTTGTCATGTCCAGCAAGCTAAAACAATCTTTATACAAATCAGAATCAGATAAAAACTAGACTACTTCATTTAGCACCTGCATTCACTGACGTTACTTTACTGAAGTCGGTTGTGGAGGAGCTATTTTGTTTCAAATGGAGATGTCCTTAAAGACAGCAAGAAATGGAGTAAGTTATTTCTTATTTCTTTATGGCACTTGAGAATCTGCATAGCTAATACTAGAATAGGCACTAGCAACACTGGAACACAAGACACCAGGAGTGTATTTTAACTAATTTGCTATGTAATTTCAGTCCTGTTATAACTTTGCTAATGCAAAGGAAGGACTGCTAATTTGTTCTATTGCTTCATCAGCTCTTGCATGACCTTCATTGTGTTGCTTTGATTCCAGTGTTGCTGCTGAATACTGCTGCCTTTTGTAAGGGTTAGTAGGGATAGAAATCCCAAACAGGCGAAGCCCCAGTCCTACCCTTCCCTTCTTGGAGGAGTTCTTCCTGCTGTGCTTCCAGGTGTGGAACAACAAAGACAGGCTAGCTCCAGTTAAAAGCAGCCTTCTACTATAAGAGAACAGGAATGTTAAAAAGCTGACTTGCTTTCTGATGAACCATACTGCTGCAAAATGATGCAGTGGTGAGCTTTTACCTCCCTCTTGACTATGTTTCTCATAACTTTGTATCACGGGGTAATACCACTTCAATGGCATCCCATAAGCAACAGCACTGGTAAGCTGTAACAGGAAAACAGGAAGGAACCTCTGAAGTAGAACAACTCTTTTGTCTGCCAGCAATTTGCAGCTTCCTGGAATGAGGAACTCTCAAGAAGTAGTTTCTCATTTCTCTGGTAAGGAGGTTGCATACTGTTTTACATGTTTGCTTATGTTGATTCATATACTTGAATGTTTCTATATCACTGCCAGAGGAATGAAAATCCTGGAAAATACAATTGTAAAGACGGTAAACTGGTAGTAGTGCAGGACATGAAGAATTCATTTACCTTTTGCTGCTGCCTTGTAAGCAATCATAAAAATATTTCCTGTCTTCAAAATCTTTAACTCCATGATGGCAGCTCAAGGGACAGCCTTTTATATTTTTCCAAAGGAAGCAGGAAGTATGAGAGTGCAAGTTCTACATTATAGCACATTCACAGAACTCTAAAAAAAATGCTCACCTATCCTATTTTCATTAACATTAGAATTGAATCAACAGTACAGAACAAGATAGCGCACAGTAGAGAAGATTATTTTTATTTAAAATGATTATCTAAAATGGATCAGGCTTTGCTTTAAAAAACATCAAGGACAAGTGTTAATTTAACCCCAAGAAGACTAGTCAAGAAACTTTCCCTCCCTCATGCAAGTGAAAGTTTTAGTGATTAAACACTATGTAAACCACAGTTCGCAGTGAATCTCGTTTGTTCAAATAAAAGTTAGTCCTTGGACTTTAAACTTCGGTACAGTAGACATAAAGGTCCCTTATCCATTAGAAACCTACCACCCTATTTACATTCCTGTAGCACTTAAAGTTATTAAGACTATATTCCATTACGGTTTTGAATATTGCTTTTACACAGGCTTTCAGACCCCTACTGTCAGAGTTACACCAGTTGTGATTTGCACAGAGGAGGTTGCGTTTAAGGGGAGGACACCATTTAGCTGGCTAGCAAGGAGCCTTGTCAGATTTTAGGTACTGTACAGAAGTACAGTGAGCAGTTTCCTTATATGAGGGTAGCCAAACACTGGAACAGGCAGTGGTTGATGCCCTGCACCTGTCAGTGTTCAAGAGGCATTTAGACAATTTTCTTATTGATAGGCTATAACATTTTATTAGCCCCCAAGAGGTCAGGCAGTTGGACTTGATAGTTGTAGGTCTGTTTTAAGTGAACTATTCTAATTCTAGAAGAATTATCTGGCAACATATTAATAACAAAGGATTTTTTGTTTGGCATTTTACCAGTTTCAAGTTAAAGCCATTCATTCAACTTGAACACGGCATTTCATTGCACATTTCATACAGTTAAATGTACGCTCTTTAATAATCACTATTATATTCCTGATTAACTTCATCTCAGCTACATAAGTTTACAGATCAAGTCCTAAAATAATGCCCATTTTACTCTGAACACATGTAAACATTTTGATGTCAAAACATAACATGTTTTGCAAAAAAAAATAAAGCAAAAGAACCAGCATCCCAAGAAACATCCCAAGTTTCCCAGCATTTGTCATTCAAAGATGCTCATTACCTCCTTTTCTCACTGCATACAAACATTTC
The DNA here is from genome assembly GCF_013377495.2 of Cygnus atratus. NCBI lineage: Eukaryota > Metazoa > Chordata > Aves > Anseriformes > Anatidae > Cygnus > Cygnus atratus. The sequence continues at coordinate 43,819,459 of NC_066396.1, forward strand.
TCTGTTATTACTTACTATAGTAGCCCAGCCCAGTAAAATCTGACGTAAATGGTGAAAAAGTAACAAAGAACTCAGTAATGGACAATTAGTGATTCTCTTAAAAGAATTCGTTACATTTGGCAAGTCTGCAAGTGATCTGTTTGCGGATTTGGGCATAATAGGCACTGTCTGACTTGAGCTCTGCCTTCTTTTGACAACTCCTACTCTTTTCATTCACAAAAGAACCAACCCTCTACTTAAACATTTAGACACCTTAAAGTACAGGAGCTGTAGCATAGTACACTTAAGAATGACACACCATGGAGGCTCTAATATGAAGTACATTGAGAGAAAGCCACGACAAGTCTTTACATTCTTAAATGAAGTTGCTGTTCGGGAAGTTGGTCGCGTCTGTCTTCTGGTCATACTGGTTGGTTCGCATTCACAGACTTCCAGACATGGGTATTGGTCTTAAGGACGGACACAATCTTCAAAACCGCTGACTGCACACATGCAGGTAAGACTGAAGTTAAAGGTTGTTTCAGTGGCAGCGATGGGTAGTTGTAGGCTATCCGAAGTAAACTAGTTTTTAGTTTACGTTCAGAAATATGCAGAAAAGACAAAGACTACAGAACACGAACAACGTGATACATTGTGTGTAACGCAGAACTTCACAACAACTACAGCTTCATCTGTGAGAGAAGGTGAAATGTCTGGAAAATGCATAGTCTGGTTTGCTGCCTTCACAAGTCCAGCAGAGATTATTCACTTTTTTGAACAGCTGAATCTGCTGTTTTATAAGGCAAGCATTTGCCTTTCTACTCTTTAGAAGAAGATGGTGGCTAGATAAAGGGTAGATGTGGCACAACATTTCAGAAGGCCTCTCATCAAAAGTTCAGGAGTCTGTTTGAATTCTGTAGAAGTTAGTGGTAATTGAACCATACTGTACTTCTGATTTTGTGAACAGGTGTTCAGCAAGGCTTTCAGGAAACTTTCCTGCTAATCTCTTAAGAAGATACTATTATCAGAATCTACTTTAAACTTAAAGCTAAGAACACAACCAAGACAGCGATTCCTTTCTAGTACAGATCATGTGAGCTAGGAGTTTCATTTATGAGACCAAGAAAACTATATCATACTGCACATTATCTAGGAACTACAATTATGCTGAGTCTACCTACACTGCAATAAAATGGTGTCAGAATTGGCATAAGGGCAGACTGCAGCATGCATGGGCCATTTTTCATCTTTTCACGTTTTGTCAAGGCGAGTTAGCTTACCCTCCCCTTTTAAACCTAGGTTGGAGATTTCTCTACTGCATTGATTAGGGGAAAAAAATCTGTCCTTGCCCAAGGACTCTTTCCCATCTACCACCCAATCCATGCACGCTGTGATTGTAGTATGATTGTACAAGTGACCTGACTTCAAAGTTACTACAGTTATTGCTTGCTGGTCTCAATTTTATAATCAGTAGGAAGGAAAGAGTCATTACAGAGGTCAAGATGCTTTAAAAAAAGCCTTGAGAGATTTAACAATTTTTTTTTTCACCACTGAAACGGTACTAACACTTTGCAACAAACAATTACTTCATTTGGGCCCTTATCGAAGTCTTCAGAAGATAATCAAACATTCTTAAATCACTTTGCTCTCATCCTTGCTGCATTTATAGGAAGAGGTGACTAAGTTGCATCATCAACTTCCCTTGTTCACAATCTCTCTCGTTTTTCAATTTGGTCATATAAGTGGTTCTTCATATTTTCTTCAGCGTTTTGAACTAATTAGGAAAAAAAAAAGACACAAATCTCTTTAAGGCTCAGAAGCAATAGGTCTTCATCTAGAAAATTCTGAAAGGACTGTTAGTACTCCATGGCAGAGTAAAGTTACAGATTCTTCCCCCCCCCAACACACATTAAAAAATAGTTTCAGTAATGCTACATAGAAAATACGTCACACTCAAAATTAGGGAAAGCTCAGAGAACAGAGAAAAAAATAGCTGTATCTGCTACAGGGTAACATGCAAAACATCATGGTAGCATTTTAAGCTTGAATTAAAACATTCTTTTTTTCTTATTTACCATTTGCAATGCCTGCAAGTGCTGCTTGCTTGTCCGTTTCTGATTCAGCTTCATTCTCATCTACATTGTAGTCAACGTTCTTGTCCTTCAATGCTTCCTGTGCCTGGTTGTCTGGAAAAATATTATATTAAATGAGTTCTATGCTGCACAAGATACAGTTACTGTACGTATCTAGCACAAAATTTATTTTGCTGTTGAATTAATTGCTGTTTAAAGAGTATGTTTTAATATTATTTTTCCTTTTGAATGGAAAACCTTTGCTGTAAATCTTGTATAATGAGCAAGGTAACAATCTTTTGGGATTTGGAATAAAACTCAGTAATGCATTCAGATGGACAAAGAAAAAGCATTGAGCAATTTCAGAATACATTACATGACAGCCAAAGAAACAGTGAAACCTGAAGATGATACTGAAAACATGATGGAGTTGCTTTTAAATGTATTAGCACCACTGCTAAAACATACCTCAGATTCCCCCCTTCTTGTTTTGGCTTGTCCACCAATTAGAAAGCTCTGAATTCAGCATAAAAAGAGTACTTTACTATGTGCTAACTTGACACAAAAGTGGTTTTCTGTAAAAGATTTTCTTCACTCTGTCATGAATCATCCTGCTCCATACAACTTGTATGTAGTAAAATTTGCTCAAGATGAAGATTTCTTACTACAGATTGCTCACAAGTAAATTATTTCTGACTGCTGAAGTCCTACCTTTATTTTTCAGTTTGCCAGCCAGAAAAACATAGTGGCATAGAGGTATAAGCATACCCCAGTTAAGAAAAAGAGAAGAGTCTCTAGTTCTCAAGGAGAAAGAAAAGCCAAACTATCTAAACAGCAACTGATTTAGAAACAGGCTTGAAAGCTTCTAGCCTTATACTGTCCATGTTCAGACCAAAACACCTACAGTGATAGGCCTAAAGGTCTCCAGATTTTAAAAGAAGCTTTAAATGACAGACAGGATGCTTGGGGAATGTAAAAGAAATCCATTTCTACTTGATGATCCTTTGGCTGCAAGGAACCTACACCATAAGGTATGGTATTTTTGCTTAGCAATCAAGCCTGAAGAATACTGTGCTGGTCTTTCTCTCACAGAAACTCTGACCTTTCACAGGCCGCACCACAGAGTTTTTCTTGCAGTAATTTTTGGATGATTTTTGCACCTGTTTGTTCTGTTACTTCAGTTAAAATGGAAAGAGCTAACACGTATAGTCACATCTCTTCGGAGAACCGCCTGCTCTGGCCAGCATCTTTTTGATGCAGTTGGAAAAATACTACTTCTGCAATGCAGATGAGATTATTTATCCCTGCCAAGTCCACTGTGGTAACATCATAACATAATGCTTTATATGAATGCATTCACTAGGTTGAAAAGCACAGACAGCATTTCCCGTGGTCCATCAGGCTGCTTGTTTACTGTCTGGGCTACGGATTCAATACTGCATTGTACAAGGAAGGATAAAGGATTTCCACATTCAGAAGAGGTCACAGTGAGGTCCTTAGGATAGATACTCCAGGTAGAAAGACAGATACACAAGACAGGCTGGGATGAGCTCAGGAGAAGCAAGGAACTGAGCCTGCATGAATGCTGTACGCTTCAACTGCATCAGAAAATACTACTTTGTTCTGTGAAAAAGTGCTGATAACCATAAAAAGTGCTGATCATAGTAGGAGCACCATGCTGCGTGCACGAATTGAAGTCTACCTAAGACTGAGTTCCTCAAGACGGGGATGTCTAGATCCTGGCCAGGTTTTGACAAGACATCAGTATCTCAGCACTGTGGAGACACTGGTTCACAGTCACACGTGGTAGATGCCAAAAAACACCACCTCTGCTGACAACCTCCGACCTGCAGTTTTGCAGACACATGATAATAAACTTCAGATACCTGAAGTCTCAGGTGAACTTTCGCTCGTGCTAACATATTTTCAAACAGGGGTAGCTAGCGTTTACACATCAACGTTATAAGATGACTATGTGCAAAACATTAATATGCGGTATCTCTACTCATCAATGCTTTGGATGGGCAATATGTCTCATCCTTTTCAAAAGCATTGTATTTTCACACAGCCTCAATACCAAGAAGTTTCTGGGACTAACGTCCCCAAATGCTGTGTGCAGACAACAGAGAGACAGAGGGAAAGGCTGGGACAGTGATGCAGACGAACCCAGCCTGGTAGCTCCTGTTGCATGAACAGAAGCCTCCATCTTCACCCACTGACACTAGAAGCATGCTGGGGATTAACTAACCTTTTACCTCTCACACTAACCTTTATGAAACCTTATACTAAGTCCAGCCAGCTGCCATCACTGTTTCAGAAATCACGCTCTATTACACACTTACATTCCTTTACTTGCAACACACAACACGCTACCAACCAGCCTTTCCAGGGGGTGATGCACCCTGCTTAGCATCATAATTTAGGAGCTGCTCCCTCTCCACCTCCTCATTGGCAACCTGCTCTGTGGCCGGCTGTAATGCATCTTGCCCAACTACGTGTTTTTCATCTTCAGCCGGGTTCAGTTCTTTCTCTGACTCAGGGGGCATCTCCTTATGACCTGTGACAGCCTTGACTGAACCCTGTGGGTGTTTCAGTTCACCAGAAAGTTTCTCCTCTTCTGCTTTAGGGTCCTGTTTTCTGATGGCAGCTAGGCCACTTATTCTTTCTGTAAACAATAAAAATGATTGAGTAAAAAAATAACAACTTTCAGTGGCAGCACAAGTTAAAAACCTTTAATAAACGCTGCTTTGTTTTTTACATTCAATTCTTGTTTTTCTCTCAGTCATACCAGATCCAAAGAGAAAGACAGAAGACAACCCATGTTTTTCAGACTGGGGACAGCTAAAAGATGAGACTTGTAAAGTCTAGTGGCATTGTCTACTGTCAACATATTCACATTGCTACCTACTTAGAATGCTCACATATGGAGTTAAAAAAGTTTGGCAGGTGAAATAGAGCAGTTTAAATAAAAATTGCAATTTGCTACGCAATGTCAGGTTTCTGTGTATTGCGTTTCGTTACTGGCAATAAAACAGATTAGGTGTGCAAAAGCATCTCAGGACAAAGCAGTTACATGGGCAAGTTTTCAGCTAAACGAAGGCTGTTCTTACAGCCTTCACAGAGGAAGTGGAGGTAGGCTACTGCTTTCAGCAGACATTACCACATCGCTTTTCCTGTGTATTTGTATTTTTAACTAAAAAACACCAGGACAAAATTTACCCAAGTAAGTTATACGGAGATGTTGTCTTGAATTGCTCTAAAATTACTCCCAGGATTGTAATTTAAATAGCATGAAAGAATAATTAAATAGGAAATTGGATTTCTCACACACAGTTCTCTGTGAGACTGATGCACAAGGCACATCCATTCGAACTAATAGTTTTTGAGAGTTTAATGCAATAAGCAAGCACTAAGTTATCTAATCTGATCTCTGCATATCATTTCCATTACTTGCATTTTGCTCGTTGACAACACATGGAAAGCACAGGCATGCATTTGTTTAAAGCCTAACTTTCAGCCATTCTGTACGGAAGAGCAGCAGCCTAGATGTATCAAACTTACTAAAACTAGCAAATTTAAAACATGCTTAAAAATCTTTGCATCCAAAAGCAAGGTATTTTCTCAACAGTACGTGAGCGATATGACTATGACAGAATGGTAACTGTTTTTATTTTCCTTTACATGCAACACGTCAATTTCAATATAACTGAACTAGTAGAAATGATAGTAATAAAAATATTTGAACAGATACTAATTATACCCTCCTACAGCTAAAGGAAAATTGATTATAATTCAGCCTACCAGTGTCACTTTTCCATCTTAATTGTGTATACAAAAATATTTTTAAAGTGTTCCGTTAAATTACAAACTTTCTCACTCAAGTTCCTAAGATACCAGTGATTTCTATCTCACCTTGAGCCTGCAGAGGGTCTGCCTTCTTTACCGTAAGTTCTTCTTTTGGTACATCATCATCTTTCGGCTGTTCTGAGTCAGTCTGCTTGAACTCAGATTGCTTCAAGGCTTGCAGCTGACTATCAGCCTATAAAGTGAATATACACAGACAGACATTGGTCTTAACATCTGTTCCTGGACTTGGAAGCTAAAATTAGGTCAGAATCCATTCAATTTTCAGTAGAGATTAAAAAAAAATCTAAACACTCAGAATTTTTTCTACTGTTGATGGAATTACAATCCTGATTATGCAGTGATGTTTCTATATAAAGAGCATATAACACATCACAAGAACTTAAGATACCATTAATTTAATTAAAGCTGAGATTACTGTTTTTGGCTAATGTTTTACCAGAAACACTACCTGTTACGCCGTGAGGGCCACAGAACTGTAGTGCTGCACATTTCTCCGCTGTTGCCCTGCTACCACATCAGGGCCAGCAGAGCAGTAAGAACAGATGGCATTAGCTACTGCTAGTACAGGGACAGGTAAACCGAGTTCGTGCATAATCAGAGTTCAATTAATTGAGGCTGTACAGAACAGTACTAAAATTATGTTGAATGCAGGCTTCAGAGAAGAAAAAAACAAAACAAAACATACAAATCAACCAAGTAGACAACAGTATCTATTTAACTGGATGAAGCTCACTTAAGGAAGAGTTTTGAATTAAGGATTATCGACTGCTGGTACTAGACCGGTCTCAGAGTCTGACCCATATGATCTGCTTTAAGATTAATGGCTAAGTTGTACACTGTCTTGAAGATCTTCCAACTCAAGAGTTAAAATTTTCTGTGCTGCTTTTACTCATATTAGCATTTAACTGGCCAAGAGCTATGTCAATTCAGTTCACACAAACATGCGCGTGAAATATGTCTGGAGGCCATGTTGCACTATTCTAGCATTAAAAAAAAAAAAAAAAGTCTGTAATGAAACTGTTTGTCTTACATATTTATCTTTTTAAAGATCCAGAGAGCGCAAGTGTACAGACATTTAGGGACAAACATTTTTATACCTGACTACGCAAATGAGTAAGAAACCCCATGGCGTGGAAAGTCAAACAGCAGACAAAAAGCTTCCTGTTACAATTGTTGATGAACTGCAGCTACCTATTGTTCTAAGCATGCCAATAAAATACCAGGTTGACAAGTCTTCCTATGGTTGTTTGGAAAACATCTGCAGAAAGAAGTGTTTAAATAATCAAGATACTGAAGTTGCAGAGGATTTGTAGGACATGATTACTTGGCTATTTTGAAAATGTTTAAGCTCAGTCGAGGACAGGCAGAACTAAAGACCTTGTTGGGTCAACACCATAAAGTCCAACATCAACAACAAATAATCTAACACTAACTCTTATGAAAGCTTGAGAAGCAATTATTACCACAGAAGATTTGGTAAATTTACTGCAATAGAACCCTATCTTCCTTCTAGTCATTAAAACCTAAAAATGCTGTATTTAAACAAGCTTCTTTTTTACACATAACTAAGCGTCTCCACCAGACACCGAACAAAAATCTATTTTCCACTTTAGGCTGAGGCACAAATACTTCCATAAAAATATGGAGCCTGAACTTAACAGCTGCAATTCAGCTCTTAATTGGACACATAAGAGCCCATAATTTACATTACCTTAAATATCTAACTCTGTAATTTTTAATGATAGTGTTGAACAAAAAAAACAAGTGTGTATGCTGAAAAAATTTAAGTTGAAGCGGTTGGCCTTCTTGCTAAAAAAAATAATAATTTAAACACGTAAGAGAGAAATTAATACAGACACTATATATATATATCCCTCAACCAAGGAGTGTACATCAGTCCTCAAAAGACAGAGCTGTAAGAGTGGCTGTGTATTTATTAACAAACCAACAGAGAAAATTCCATCATCTTTCTCTGATTTATTTTAACCCTGACCTTTCCATTACATAAGCACGTACATCTTGCAAACTCTGCATGAAAAAAAAGGAAACCACAGTAGCTCAGCCACTGTGATCTGTAAAAAAACTGAATTATTCCAGCTAAAAACTCTGGTTAAAAACATTCATGGCAATACATAACTCATCCTCTGTACAAGAAAAAGTTGCAATCCTTGAGCAAACAAACTACTGCGAAAGTTACAGCTTGACATAAAAGGCACTATCACAGACACTAGGGAACACAAGAAAACAGAATTTATTTTGGCTGCGGCTGTATGAGTGGTTATCTCAGCTGGGACCAACCCATCTGTAGATTGAAAGGAGGACTGGTAACCTGCTGCCTGCTCTGAGCAGTGACTGCCTTCAGCTATGGGACTTGCTGAAGGAGGCTGTAAGCGTGTTGCAGAGGGGCTTCAGCCGAGCTTCCCAGGTACCAGGCTGGAACTTTTACACAAACCACATCCAGCACAAGCAATGTTAATGAAAATCTGCTGCAAGGCAACACTGGAAATTGAGTTGATCACCTCTTCAGTATGCGCTTCCCCACATCAACTTTCCAAACGGTTTGTATTTTCCACCTTTCAATCAAATAAGATGCATTTGCTGTACAAGGTTTCCCTAGCCATGTTCGAATGATGGGTTTGTTATTTACTCACCTGGCACTGTTGATAAAAATTACCGAGTTAGACAAACAAGAACTTTCACTTTCTTCTAAAGGGATAAATGGCTAGCATTTACTATCTCTAATGCTTCGTTCTTTTTGCAGTTCTCTCAAATAACACAGGTTCCCAGGATAAAAGGTCACAGCTTCAACAGTTCTCTATTCTCCCTTTTTACATAAAGAGTTTGAGGAGAATAGAACAGAGACTGGAACCATTATCTGAACCCCAGGGGTCAATGGGAAGATGTTTCAGCCATTTTCTCCCAATCGTTTCTAGCTATTTGCAAAACCCAAATTCAGCTCTCAATGCTTTACCCTTTCCACTTACTAAGTCACCAAATTGTTTCTCCAAGCGGCCTTTTCCTAGGCAAGGAATAAAAGGCAGAAACTACCTAAACTCCCTTGCCTTTGCAATGAGAGTTGGCCACTCATATATGGTAAAAAGGCCCAATTGCAGCCACATGTAAAAACGTAACATCTGCCACAGGTGCTTGCAGTCCTGACGAAAGGGTACATCCAAATAAACTGTTGTACATCCAAACAAATTAGCTGCCTTTTCACCCAGGAGTTTCACTACCTGTTTCCAGGGATGTTTGTAGCAAGCTGAACTGCTCAAGTCCTATCCCTGATCTAACCCCACTTCACTGAAGAAGCAGCAGTAATTCACATGCCAAGACAACATGACCATCTCAGATTTCTTTTTCCCAGCATTTTTCCCACCCTCTGCACCCCAGGAGGAAAGACTGGGTGGGCACACAGCCACCCCCTTTGGCAACCCTGCACTGTTCCACTGATACTGCTCAAAGTACATACAGCAATGCTTTTCGTGCCTTTTTGATTCAGAATAACCAAAAGCAAACAGCTAAAACATTTCATCTCCCCCTCACTCCCACTGCAAAAGTCTGAAATTTGTGTTCATGTGGAAAATCATGGCGCTTTATACCTATTGATGAACCTCAAAGTCTCTAGTGAAGACCTATGGACTACAGTATCATATTCGAGGCTTGCTGGTACTTCGAAGTGATTCACAGTACATTTATCCTCATCATGTATCCTCATCCAACTTCAACACACAAAGCTTTGTAAAGTCCTTTAACAAAGTCAAAAGGACCAAAGCTCAGCAGCACAAATATTCTTGAAAGGGCTCCTTAACACTCTCATTAGTAGCTCTCGAGTTCTGCCCATCTCAGAGAGACAGTAATTTGGAGAACAGCAAGGTCTCCTGCAGCCTCTGCCTTGTTCTGTATCCAGAATCTCTCAATTTCACATAAATCAGAAACATTCAACAGATATGAATCAGAGCAGTACAAAACTTAATGAGATGAGCTAATGTTAGCTGAAGATGGCAGAAAGGAGGAGAACCACTTAACAATTACATAGAAAAAGATTTGTAAGAAACTACCTCCACCATACCTGGCCACTTTTTTTGGAATCTTCTGGGAAGTCTTTATTTTCTCTGACTTGTGATACATCACTGCCTTTTTTTGTGATCTCATTTATCCTTTCTTCACATTGTTCTTTTAATTCTTTCATCTGGTTGATGCACTGTGACCTGGAGAAAACATGAACAAGTGAGCAGTCATGAACTTCCATCCACATCCATAAAATAACTCTTCTAATATGTTGTTTTGTAACATTATTTATTCCATTCCTTTTGTTTATTTACTTTTTAAATCTTCTTAGTTCTATTACCTGTGCTTACATTTGAGAAGTCCATAGAAAAAAAAAGATGTTAACCTTTGTCCTAAAGACAAACTCAAGGTGCAGGTGGTCGAAGTTCCACTTTAAGAAATTAAATTGTTTTTGCTATACCAGCTTAACAAGCTGTACAGACTTTCTTGTCTTAGACTAATCAGTCCGTTTCAGTTAAGTCAAAATCAGTTTTGGTCCTTGAAAATCTTCTGTTATGATAACAGAAACATATTTGGGTTTTAGATACAAAGAGGAAACAGCAAAGTACTAGGTCAAATCAAAAGCAGATGCAAGCTGCTGCTAGCAAACTAAACACACCCTTTCTCAATATTCCACCAAGGTGCAGTGCTGTAAGACAAAAAAATGCTACAGAAAGGAGTTCTTTGGTAGCTATGATGAGTTCCAACAGGGATATCTCTTAAAGAAGACAGCGTGTAGTATTTTATATATGATTTTAACAGTTACACAGTGCTACCAGTGCCTCCTCTGTCAAAACACTAAGGGACTGCTGCTTTCAGTTGTGTAGCCAGCCACTCTCTCACGGTCATAGAAAATGAACATCTAAATATCATTCAGCAAAGCTAGTGAAGAAAGAGTAGCTTCTTGACTGAGGTAACAACTGCTTTTGTGGATTACCAAAGTGAGATTGCAGGAGACAGTGCACCCGCCTCAGGACTGATAGAAGGCAGACAAGTTAGCAGCCTAGTTCCTGTTCATGTAATGGTGGGCTGAATTATCATTCCTGTCTCTGCACCTTCCCTGACCTACGCAAACCCATCTAAGTAGTACGGTTTCATCTCTGTAACTTGTTTATCCCTTCACCTTGAGCCTGCTGTGATCCTGGAGATGCTTCCTGCAGATCTGACCTTCTTCTGCTAAACAAGATGTACTTGAAAATATTTCACAAGAGAGGGGCAATAAGCATGAGTTTTCAGACACCAGGCTTTCTACATTTACTCTGTATCACTTTCCTGCACATGCTTATCAATCCAGCAGTTCAAGGATTTACCACTTATGTGGAGCATGACTATACAGCACATACACTTACAGATACATTTATTCTTGATGACCACAGCCTTCCAAGGAGGACACTAGAAAACAGATACTCTTCTCCAGCTAGCAAAAAACATCAACAAAGGTCCAGCAGTCCCAGCTATGTCACAGCTGTGGCGCACAATAAACTTCAAGGGGAAAAAATACCTTGATTGACATGTAAGTGCAACACAGCTTAATAAAAGGCTGGTACAAACTTCCTTTTACTTTTATGTTAAAGTCCCAAATTATTAGAAATCCACCAATATATTCCATCTGGGTCATCACTACTAAATGAGTAACAACGTCTTAAAAAAAAAGAAACACATACTACATAACCAACTGACAATCAGTAAACATCCCAAATGTGGTAATACAAATCCTTAACTCTTAATTCAGGGAAATGAAGAACAAACAAAAAATAATAATAATAAAAAAAAGGTATTTCAAGTTTTCAAGTTTGGCCTGCAAAATTCAGGTTTTTTGATTAACACGTTGAGCTTCTAGTCAGAATTCCTAAAAAATCTGGCTAAAATGTGACTGTTGGAAAAATACATATCACTAGAACAATATATGCCTAATGTAAATCCTTATGAGAACATACAAACACCAAATTTTGTTGGTTTTCTATATCAGCACACCAGAGGGGAGAATAGTAGTGAGGAGACAAGAACTTTATTGAACAGAAAGAAGCCATGAAAAATTCCTAGAAATAGCAAAAATACATGTTAGTATTACCAGAGATACTAGTAAGTAGTCGCGTTCAGTTATCCATGCTTCACTATTCAATGAGAAATCTCAACTAAAAAACCATGACTATGTACAAAGTGCACTGCAGAACTGTAACTCTATCAGAAATTTGCTGTGACCTCCACAACTCAGGGAGGTACAGCTTCTCAAAGGGTATTCCTGTGTCTTAGTCCTCAAACTTCAGCGTTTAGCCTCTTTGTGTTGCCATTTCCCCCAGCTCTTAAATGAGAGTATTGCTACCCTTCTCTTCCTGCACTGGAAGGAATGTGAAGTGTGTGAGAAATCTGTGCATACTGAGACGCTGGGCATTGCAAGGACTATATTTTTCTCCAAGATCGACCATGAGCAATTTTAGATGTGTCAGGTGCTGCTTTCATCTTAAAACTGCACATCTACTGACAGCGATACAGCTATCACAAGAATACTTAGAAGAATAACTGAATCACTTACAACTCCAGAAGCCATTATTTAGAAAGAGCATACTTACAGGTCATATGAGAACTTTCTCTGAAGGTTAGTCTGGTTCTTCTGAAACCGGTAAACATCCAGCTGTAGTTTTTCATATTCTGTCTGTAACTCTTTCAAGTGTTCTGATCATAACAGGTTTAAAATATGTATTAAAATACACACACACATATATACCCAGATATATTACAACATAAATATCACACAACAGATCTGTCAGTAAGTACACTAGCTCTATCCTCCTCTTATGTTCATTACATTTTGTATACAGATGCACTGACAATTGCTAAACTGATTCATCAAAGATGCACTGGACTGGGCATGATTAGTCTTTCAGCTGCACATATGTGTCACACAGCTTGTGTTAATATTTTGACCTCCTTTTTTTTCATTAGAAATACTCTTACATTAGGAAACTTGTTTGCAAACCCTTGTTCTGCTAGATTTCAGCCCCAAAAGCACTCAGGTCTATGGAAGACTAATCAGAACATAGTATGAAATAGCCTTCATATTAATTAGCTATCAGAAGACCAAGTTTCCAACTCTTCCCTGAATAACATACATTTTACTATTAGATTCCTCTGGTTTTGAGGAATGTAAGATTCATCTTTTTTTTTTTTTAATGTTAGAAGAATCATCATCATGCTCTAGCATTATAAATACATTCTGATAGAAAGCTTTGTGAGAGGACATCAGGAGAACTGGCAATACATTTATTTGCCTGTTTATAGAACTTATGATGAGCTTTCCAGACATCTGAGGCATAAATTGCTAACAACGTTTTGGAGCACAAACATGAACTGAAAGGAATTAGACTACATTTTCTCGTTTATTATATGAATTTGAAAATTCTCTTGGTGCTAAAACCTATGACCCAAACACCTCAGAGAGGAATGCAAACATATGCTATAAAAAGTGGAATGAAAAATATATTAACAATACATACAGAAGCTAGTTGTATTTCATATCATTTTTACATCATTAGCAGTTAGGGGTCAGGAGTCCTACATTAAGCACTACATGGACACATATAGATTGAGAGCGGCCCTGAGGAGAAGGACCTGGGGGTGTTGGTTGGTGAGAAGCTCAACATGAGCCAGCAATGTGCGCCTGTAGCCCAGAAAGCCAACCGCATCCTGGGCTGCATCAAAAGCAGCGTGGCCAGCAGGGCAAGGAAGGTGATTGTCCCCCTCTGCTCTGCTCTTGTGAGACCACTCCTGGAGTACAGTATTCAGCTCTGGGGTCCCCAGCACAAGAACGACGTGGACCTGCTCGAGCAGGTCCAGAGGAGGGCCATGAGGATGATCAGAGGGCTGGAGCACCTCTGCTCTGAAAACAGGCTGAGGGAGTTGGGGTTGTTCAGCCTGGAGAAGAGAAGGCTCCAGGGAGACCTTGTAGTGGCCTTCCAGTACCTAAAGGAGGCCTACAGAAAAGCTGGGGAGGGACTCTTCGTCAGGGTGTGGACTGATAGGACAAGGAGTAATGGCTTTATGCTTAAAGAGGGTTGATTTAGATTAGATATTCAAAATAAATTCTTTACTGAGAGGGTGGTGAAACACTGGAACAGGTTTCCCAGCAAAGCCATGGATGCCCCATCCCTGGAAGTGTTCAAGGGCAGGTTGGATGGGGCTTTGAGCAACCTGGTCTGGTGGGACGTGTCCCTGCCCACTATTGGAATTGGTTGGAATTAGATGATCTTTAAGGTCCCTTCCAATCCAAACCATCCTATGCTTCTGTGAAATCCCTCTGGTGTTGAGGCGTATGCAGACTGACAGATCACTGAACAGGAAGTGTGTGGATGCAGGATCGAAGTCACAGCAGCTCCTGCACCCTCCCCACAACTTGAAGGAAGGCAGCATTCCTAGAAGACACTGGAATAACACAAGCCTTAAAGACCAATATGAGAGTGATACAGGGGGGTATTATATCATACCTTTTAGACTCTGGATTAATCGTTCATTTGCTGTGATGTTGTTCATCAGCACTGCCTGGAAGGCACAAAACAGAAAACGATGTTTTAATTGCGAAGGGCCTGTGTTCCCATTAAGGTTATAAACAACAACAACCAAAGCACTTAAAACAGGATTTTTAATTTGCAAGTGCTGAGTTAGCTGCTCTGGAGATTTATTATTACAAACAACAAGCACTTATTTTAACCCAGATTTCCCAGTATACATACAGAAAAAACAGCTATCACTGCACAGATATCACAAACAAAAGTAGGAGGAATTTACAGAGCCCACTGCTAAAATTGCTTGCTGCTTCATTCTGGTTTAATCTTATTCCATGAAAGAGAATACCTTGTAGTATAACTTGCTGTTAACTCCTGCTCACCTGCACTCAGGAACACAAACATGAGACAGAAAGCATAAGCGAACTCTGCAAAAGCAACATGAAGCCTTTGCCTTGTATCACATTTCTAATTATCCACTCCCGCTTTGATAAGAAAGCACTGCATAATGTTGCTCCATTCCCTCACTTTGCACTTGCTCTCTCACTCTGAAGAAGCAGTCAACATATGAACATGATTCGTCCCTTTTTCCCCTCACTCACCCTCTCCCAACACAAATACGAATGCCCCAGAACACCAGAATATTCACTGAACTAACATGAGCCTAAATGAAAATAATTCCTCTGAGCCAAATATCAACATAACTCATGCTTATATTTAACATTCAGAAAGCCTGGTCCAGGAGTCTTAAAGATGAGATCCACTGATCCTTCAGCAATGATCCAGTCTCAAGAGCATATTTCTTATGTTTCATTGCAATTTTCTCGACCTGCAGTTTTCCCAGGACACCCCTATATTCTGCAGGGGTCTGAGGTCAGGATACATCAAGCCCACAGTTTCCCAAAGCTGCTGCTCAAGAACTGATGCATATCCATACCCACATCACTTCAAAGGAAAAAAAAAGTGCCTACATTCATTCTGTCTGCCCATGTCATGCCAGTCAATGCTGCCAGTCAGTGCCTATTTTCTTCAAGACTACAGTAACAAGTACTAACTGATGAGGAGAAGGAAAGTGTTCAATCAATCCAAATCAGATTACACAGCAAAGGCGTGGATTTGTCTTTTGTCTACCCTTTAAGAAGTCCCAGTTCAAAGAAATGGCCATTCATGTCCTGATGAAGAGGCAGATATTTTCAAACCAATAAAAGAAATATTCCTACACCATTCTATACATACAGTCAGACCATGAACTTACTGTTCATGGTGTTATGAACAAATATGAACATTTGTGAAAGCTCAAAAGCAAAGGTTTTACTCCTTTGTTAAAAAGAAAAGAAATAGCAATGACATGAAAAACAGCACATACCAAGGATTACCTCCTACCTATCTGTCGTCTCCTTTCTTATAGGACAAGATAAAAAAGGCTCTGGATTTGTTTGCACTGGTTTACTGGAGAAACCATTAGTTTGACATGGCCATTTTATGTTCAGACAGATTTTTGTTTGTTTGTTCTTTAATGAAACCCCCAAATACCAGAATCGTTTATTTCATTTTGACAGTGAAGAAGACAAGAGCTAAATGTTTTGTACCTTAGGACAGCAATAACTGTGATTAGCTGATGTGCAGAAAAGCCAAAAAGCCTCCTTGAAACATTAAGAAATAAACACGTATCTTACTCGTTTGGACTGCATAAATCCAAATCAAATAAAACTTCCTTTTGACAATGCCACACCTACCTTCCTGAATTTGAGGGTAAGAGTACAGGAAGAAATCATGGAAATCTATTCACCTGTTTAACTTGAGCAGAAATGCTGTTTAATAATTTACAGAGCAGTGTTTCAACTGCCAGTTTTCTATCTGACTGTATCAATAGCTTCAGGCTTTATATTCTTCCTCCTGGCATGCAAACACTAGCTAATCTTTGCTTCATAGCTGTGAATTAGGCAGATACTATTTTATTTTTCAAAATGCAGGGTAACAGTCAGCAAACACAAGCCTAAACTCAGAGCTAGGTAAAAAAAACAATTACATTTTAAATCTCATTGAGCCCACAGAACAATACCTATAATCCCTAGCAGTGATTATTCAGCTTCAGGATACTTGGTATTTTGCCATATCAAAGTCTGATCTCTGACTGTGGGAGTAACTCTGTTAGACAGAACCAGCTTGTTGTACTTGCATGCACGCCTTGCACAGAATGCCTTGCGACTATCAGACAGGAAAGGTCAGTCTCCGGCTTGGGGGTCCCTATGGTGGACAGCAGGCCCTCAGAAACCAAACGGAAAGCCACGCTGCCATCAGCAAATAACGAAAAAATCTTGCTACAGCTGGACAGCAAATGTTTTAATGACAGCTGAGAGAGATATTTTTTATTTACCAAAGAACACGTCTACATAAGTCATATTCTACTAAAGAAGCACAAACGTTAAAGGTATTGTTAGTTAAAAAAAATAGGAACATACAGAAATGCATGCACGGAAGCACTGAGATAAACTATCTCAAAGCGTATGTTTTGAGCACGTGCTCTGAACTACACACAAGCATTTCATCAGATTAATGCCTTACACAGCAGTTGCAATAAACATACTCCTGGGAGGCATACTACACTAGCTCCTTCAGCACTGGCTGTACGTGGCTTTTTACACCATCATAAACAAGCTAGCCCCAGCACCCTGAACCAATATACGTGTTTTCCAACAATAACCGAACTTAGCATATCCAGGCACATAATGAGATTCCTGATGGAAAAAAGAATAAAACAGCAAAGTAGCTGAGAAGAGTAAATATTTGTTTCAGAACTAAAACCAGTGAAAAGGGGTTTTGCACTCACAAGGAGAAAAAGGTCAGACACAGCATCAATGATCTTAAGCTGCACATACTCTACATTTCCACTTTCGGGGCGCCTATGGTTCAGCCAGTCCCAGCCCACCCATTTTTTCTTCACCATATTGAAACACAATTTAAAATGAGATACTCTCTAGATATATGCTGTACCAGTTATGAGTAAGCAGACTGATTTCTCTCGCTAATTCAGAAATGCCACACGGCAGCAAGTAAAGCGGGGAGCAAGGCAGTGCCTGCTTTCCTTAAAACTTTCCAGAACTAGAAGATATGACGCTGTTTCTTTCAAAAACAGAAACAAAACATACATTGGTGCCTCTTCACAGCAGGCTTTTCTTCCCTCTTCACCCTGTCCACCGTCACTCTGTTTCAGAAGAGTCCACTCTCACCACACCAACGGGTACTTTGCCTCAGAATGCTCCACTGGAAATTGAGATTTTCCCAAAGGGAAGGATGAGAGCAGCTGTGGCCAGTGTTAAATGAGTAATAGTGATGTATTTTTCACCCACAGCACACAAAGCTTGCTGCTCTTCCTCAGTAAAACAAGATATGGGATGGGGAAGCATCACAGAAATCCACAGAAAAAGAAAATTGCAGAAGTATGTTCTAAGAGTTAAAACTAAAAACAGGTTACATGTGTTGTTCTGTTGCTACACTCTTCAAAAAGACTACTGTGGGTGTGTACATCTCAGAAACTACAAGTCCTGAAAAGCAACCATACTGGATATCGTTCTGCTTTAGAAAATTGTTTATGGATTACAAACAGCCCTTTTGCACTCCCGATTCTTATTTGTTGTTACTGAGAGCTCATGTAAGCTCTCTCGATCTCTTCAGTCTATTTTTGTATGGATTTCCAGAATCCATTGGCTAAACCTACATGAATCCTCAAAAGTTCAAACAGATTTTTTTAAAAGCAGACTGGTTACAGAAATGTTTTACACGTACTCAGATGTAGGAAAAGAATTATGACAGCAATTACCCAGGATTACACTGCCTCAACGAATGGTGAGCCCATGCGGTATTTCAGGCTCCAACAATCTCCTACCTTCTGTGCCTTTGCTCTTGAAGTAGCACAGGGGCAATGTAACTACAAAAGCAGGCAGATGTAATTCTCAGTGGCTGTCACGTTGCCTCTAACAATGACTTTAACTTGCAGAGTATCTTACTGGTGTATAAGTTTGGAACAAAACTAACTCGGTGGCTTAATTATCCTTGTCATATTATCAGCATATTACTACATCCTTATCCATATAATCAGCAGAGTAATAAGATGAAATGACCAGAGACAAACTGCAATTAATCTGGGTCTCAAATCTTATCTGAGAGTTGCTTTTATGAGAAGTCCAGATTGCGAAGGTTTGCCCCTGTACAGACTTTTTTTCTATATCCAGATGCCCTATAAATTCTCCCTGAAAAAGAGCAGGTTTTTTTTTTGAGATAAACCATTCACTTCTACACATCTGCACTTTTACTTTCCTTATTTAAGAACAACTATTAAAATTAAAACAAAATCTTGTTTATCATTCAAACATCTGTCTAGTTACATTTAGACAGTTTGTATTACTTGGAAAGAGAGCTGAGTGACTCAGGGTTTGGACTTGCATTCATCCCTCCTGGAAAAGGTAAATACCTACTGTTAATCCCCAGGGAGGGGAATAAAGTTCAGTTCAAGGACTGAGGTTTGTATAACCAGAAAGGGTGAATTTATTACTTGTCCCCCAGGAATCCCTGCAGACAAAAACAAGGATATGCATTTGTGTGTGTATACAAATATTTATGTATGCACATGTGCATATACAACACATGTTTATACATACGTATATACAGATAAACACACGAAAAAGCTCAGAAATAGTCTTTTCATATATTCTACATCCTGTTGTTAAATAATCACTGATGCTGAAGAGCTTCTTCAGGTTAAGGTCCTTAGCAAGGAGAAGGACGCTCTCCTTCTCTTCCACCACCATTGCCACATCAGAGGTGCTTCTAATTTACGGTGGATGAATCCATGCCAACTTGGTTGATGACATCTTTTGACAAATATAGTTTTCCAGTAAAGCACTTCTCCCTACTCTTAAGTTGCAGAATTGGAAAACAAACAATATCTGTGTGGGATGTTTGCTCATGTGTCACAACAAGAGCAAATTCTAAACTTGCCCTGAAGTGGTGCACAGACACATACATGCTCATTCTAGCACTTCACCTCCTGAGGCTTTCCAGTCATGAAAAGAAAAAGAGAGGAAATAAGTCCATTGCATCACTTTTATCTAATGTTTTCTACAGTGACATCTCCTCAGTTTTCAACAGCAAACTTTACAGATTATTCCAAGCAGGTTGATAGAAATATGGGTGAGAATTAGAGGCCAAGCCAACAAAGGAAACCTCATGATAGGTGTTTACTACCACCTGATCAAGAGGAGAACACTGATGAATTGCTCTTTCCTCAACTACAGGAAGCGTTATGCTTACAGGTCCTGGTCCTGCTGGGGAACATCAACCAACCTGACACCCGCTGGAAAAGCAGGACAGCAATCTGCTGGAAAAGCAGGACAGCAAATGTCTCCCAGAGGACAGTTTCTTAATCCAGGTTACAGAGGAACCAGAGGAATAGCTTTACTGGACCTGTTGCTCACTAACACAGATAATATAATTGGGAGGGGGATTAGGGGAGAGGTCAGGATAGGTGGCAGCCTGGGTTGCAGTGCTTATGCCCTGACAGACTTCATGATCTCAAAGAACATGGGCTGGGCAAAGAGCAAAGTTAAGACCTTTAACTTTAGGAAAAAAACTTCACCTGTTTAAGGAAATGGTGAATGCAATCCCGTGGGAAACTGCCTTTAGGGTCACTGAAGCAGAAAAGTGTTGGCAGCTCTTCAAGGATATTTTTCTTCAAGCACAAGAGTTCTTGATCCCCAAGTGCAAGAAATTAGGCAAGGAAGGCATGAGACCGGCATGGCTGCACAAACACCTCCTGGCTGAACTGAAGAGCAAGAAGGAAATGCATAGGCACTGGAAACAGGAACACACATCTTGGGAACAATATAGGAATGCTGCCTGAGCATGTAGAGATGTGATTAGGAAAGCCAAGGCACAGATAGAACTGAACCTGCTGAGCAATGTGAAAAATAACCAGAAGGGCTTCTACAGGTACACTGGTCAGAAAAGGAGGAACAAAGAAAAAGAACCCTCCCTGACAAGTCAGAAGATCTAGTGATGACAGACATGGAAAAAGCTGAAGTACTCAACAATTTTTTGCCTCTGTTTTCACTAGTGATCAATCTTCTCAAATCTCCCAGGTCCCCAAATCTCAAGACAGGGCTTGGGTGAATGAAGTTCCTCCCCGCATAGGAGAAGACTGGGTTGGAGACCATCTGAGGGATCTGAATGTGCCCAAGTCCATGGAACCTGACGAGGTGCTTTCCAAGGTACAGAGGAACTGGAGGACCTAATTGCCAAGCCACTCCCTATCATATCTGAGAAGTCGTGGCAGTCAGGTAAAGTTCCCAGTGACTGGGGAAAAAAAAAAAAAAAAAAAAAGAAATATCACCCCTATTTTTAAGAAGGGTAAAAAGGAAGACCCTGCAAACTACCGAACGGTTAGCCACACTTCAATTCCCAGCAAGATCATGGAGCAGATCCTGCTAGAAGCCACGTGGAAACGTGTTGAGGCCGAACTGGTTGACTGAAAAGAGCCAAAACAGTTGTACCAAGAGCAAATCATGCCTAACTAACCTGGTGTGCTTCTACAACGGAAGAATTACATCAGTGGAAAAGGGACGAGTAACTAATGTCACCTACCTAGATTCTGCAAACCTTTTGACACAGTGTCCCATAATATTTTTATCTCTGAACTAGAAAGGTACGGATTTGGCAGACGATCTACAGTGTGGATAAGGAATTTGTTGGACAGCTGCATCCAAAATGCAGTAAATGCCCCAAAGTCCATATGGAAACCAGTAACAAGTGGTGTTACTCAAGGTGCTGATATTAACATCTTCATTAATAATATAGATGATGATGGGTTGGAGTGCATCCTCAGCAAGTATGTGGATGACACCAATCCGCATGGTGTAATCGATACACCAAAGGGAAAGGATACCACCCAGAGGGATCCTGACGGGCTGAAAAAATGTGCTCAGGTGGTCCTCATGAAGTAAACCATGGACACGTGCAAGGTCCTCCACCTATGTCAGAGCAATCCCCAGTATCGATACAGATTCGGTGCTGATTTGATTCAGAGCAGCACTGCAGAGAAGGACTTGGGGATACTGGTGGATGAAAAATTGTGCATGAGCTGACTGTGCATTTGCAGCCCAGGAAGCCAATCGTATCCTGAGCTGCATAAACAGAAGTGCTACCAGCACGTCAAGGGAGGTGATTCTCTCCCTCTACTCCAACCTTGTGAGATCCCAGCTGCAGTACCACATTCAGCTCTGTTCAAAGACAGGGTGGATAGGCCTTTGGGTAACCAGATCTATTATAAGCTCTGCTCCTGGCTGCACTAGATGATCTTTAGGGGTCCCTTCCAACCCAGACCACACTATGACTCTATTCACTCGAACGCTGTCTGAATATCCTGGGATATCTTTTTAATATGCACATACATTAAAAAATAAACAAAAAACATACCTCACTTTTTTAAAAACATACCAAAAGATTGAACTCCAACGAAAGACAGAAATTATCAAAGTAAACTGTTTGTTTCAAAAGAGGTAAAAATAATTGGTTTATTACTTCTTTGAAGACTTTGGATAAAAATGATTTCAAAATGATTTAAAAATATATGCCATTGATTTGCATATTAATGGCACACTTCCACCCTCATTTTCATTCAGTTTTTCTTTTTCTACAACTTTCAGAGATTCTTCTAGTCATTTTTTGTTTGCTTGTCACATGTTTTGAAAAGCAAATTGCCATCTAACAGTGAACCGTTCACCTGAACAGTACCTATTACCATCACCAGTTATATCTGTTTAGCCTGCTGAAAACTACAGTCCTGGAAAGTTGATCTATAAACTTTGGCCATAAGACTCTACAGAAGAAGTAATAAACAAGGAATGACTACTCTCAGCCAAATACTCCTGGCAACAGTGAGAAAGTTATATTAATGGTTTACTGACACATCTGAGGCAGTGTCTGTAACACAAAGAAAATACAAAATAAAATGGTCAGTGGTAATCATACATACTGTTATTTAAGTATGTATGTTTACATTCTTCACAAAGGACTTTCATGCCTCCTGCAATGCTGCACTGTCAAGAGCATCAACACTAAAGGCTGTTCTAACCCTTCTGGTGTCTCTCACTTTTATTATATTTTGTAGGCTGAAGATGCCACAAAATTTGCAATGCATTTAGAAATAAACATCAACCATTATGCCTACTGAGGAAATAAATACAAATGTATCTGTTGGTACAGTTTCTTGTTTTCCTCGAGTTTTAAAACATTAGTGTACAGGAAAGAAAGCCAGAGGCCAACCCAATGTAGCTCTATTGATGGCTTAGGGAGACAGTAGAGGTATTATTCTGAAGTGCTATCACTTGTAGTTTTAATACTTCATATTCAAAAAGCTGATGAAGTGCAGCAGTAAAAAAAAAAAAAAAATATATATATATATAGATTTTGTCTTATTCTGTATGTTTGTTTCTTTTTCTTCCCCACAATGTATTTCTGTTTTCTCCATTACAGTCTGCTGAAGAAGTCTACCACTCTGAGGGCTATAAATCACAATCATAGAATGCATGGGCTGGAGGGGACCTTAAAGACCATCTAATCCCAACCCCCTGCCATGGGCAGGGACACCTCCCACCAGACCAGGTTGCCCAAAGCCCCACCCAGCCTGGCCCTGAACACCTCCAGGGATGGGGCTTCACAGCTTCTGCCACAGCTTCTCTGGGCAACCTTTGCCACTGCCTCACCACCCTCTGAGTGAAGAATTTCCTCCTAACTCTTCTTTAGGCTAGACATCAGGAAGAGGTTCTCACTCAGAGGTTCATCACTGAGAGCATGGTCACGCACTGTAACAGGCTGCCCAGGGAAGCAGTCACTGCACCAAGCCTG
This sequence comes from Cygnus atratus, assembly GCF_013377495.2. NCBI lineage: Eukaryota > Metazoa > Chordata > Aves > Anseriformes > Anatidae > Cygnus > Cygnus atratus. The sequence continues at coordinate 43,842,824 of NC_066396.1, forward strand.
TTGGAGTTTAAGAAGCATTTGGACTGTGCTCTTAGTCATATGGTCTGAATTTTTGGATAGACCTGTGTGCTGCCAGGAGTTGGACTCAATGATCCTTATGCGTCCCTTCCAACTTGGAATATTCTATGGTTCTACGATTAGCTTAAAACCATTAATAATATGGATTCAACGTCCATTTTCTAAACATTATGATAATTTATGTTAAACATTTTGCCACACAAATGTTGACCATACCCCCATTAGCTTGCACATTTGAGCAACCTTACACTATTGCAGAGAGCATGATGGTAAATGACAGTCTCATTGTAAAGTGTAGCTAGAACAGGGCCTACCTTCTCTTCCTGATGTGCTCTGTTGGCATTTTCCATCTGGAAGCTATGCAAGGACTGGATTTGATCAATCTGCTCTCGCTGCTTCTCCAGCTCTCCCTGGAATTCATTCTTTTTGAGCTCCACGGCGCCTCTCTCCGCTGCTGCTCTGCGGACTTTGCTTTCCAACCCCATGATCCGACTCTGAGGAAGAGCACATTAGCAAAAGACAAAGAGAAATGTTTCCCCTCTCAGACTGTTTTAAAAGGGTCATGCTTTCAAACTTCACATAGGCAGAACTGGAATATGTAACAAGTAAACCCAATTTCCTTTTTACTGGACTTTTCTTCTATTCTTTCATAGAATACCTAACTTCAGAGAATACAACAGACAAACAATACTAACCTCATCAAAATATTTCCTCAGTTGGTGATATCTGTCAGCCACCTATAAGCACACACACACACACACACCAGCCTTACATAAATTATTGGTAACTCATATTCTGTAGCAGCCATCAAAATTTTAGTTAAAGATCATCAAATAAATACAAAGCTAAGTACTTACGGTAAAAAAAAAAATCACAAACAAAAAACACACCAGAACAAAAACAAAACAAAAGAAATACATTAAAAAATATGTCTACAATCTTTCTGAAGTACAAGGTCAAAACATTTCTCAAAATGCCCACTCGGACATCACTGCAGTTTCTGGTGTTGATCCTAAACTTACTCAGAGGGAAAAAATCATCTCTCAAATCATCAAAAATTTTTACTTAAGACCATAGACAAAATGGACGGAGGGCAGCACCGTTTCATTACTCCACTTCATTGCCACTGCAAGAGAATGAAGAGGAGGAGGGAAAAATAAAAAAATAAATAAAAAAAACTTGTAGGTTGGCTGGAGGAGCAAAAAAAAAGCACTTATTCCGTGTTAGTCATAATAGCAGCAAAGTCTCGCCAACAAATGAATGGGTTATACGAGCGTTTTAGGAGTGTTTTAAAAGCTCCATTCATAGCTTTGGATGTGCTTTTATTCTAGTCAGAGTGCATGACTACACAGAAGTGAAAGTATTTTCAATCATGTTCTCTGGGGAAAGTGCACAAGATGATACAGTAAATCAGTAACAGTAAATGGGATTTTACGTCTGTACATTACTGACACCAAGATAAGCTGGTATGCTGACTTATTTTCCTATCAGCTGCCCCACGATTGTGCAGCAAAGCCTCAGTATTACTGCCGCAGCTACAAACAGCTGGTAGCCACCAACCTGAGGCCCCTCACTAAAGGAAGGCGGAGAGATGACCAAGTTTCCAGAAGAAATGACATCATACCCTGTCACCACAGGAAAACTAAGACGTTCCCTCAACTGCATGGCCCAAGACGTGCCCTGTTTGAAGAGTGTCAGCTCGGGGGTGGAACAGGAATGCAGTTCCAACAGCCATCAACTCAGTGTTAAAATTCAGTTCAATTAAAAAGAAAATAATAATTAAATAGAAAAACTTGGGAAGAGCTCTCATAAACCATGTTTAATCACCAGACTAAATTTTCAGGTTTTTGTTGTTGCTGATTGTTAAAGAAAAAGAAAGAAAAAAGAAAGGAGAAAGGGGAGGGAAGAGAGGGAGGGGCGGGCAGGGAGAGTTGAATTTTCAACTTAAGAATGTGCAGTCCAGTAAGGATAACAAACCCAAGCTCAACAGACACAGAAAATACAGTCACCACTACAAAACAGCAGAGTAATTATTTCCATGTGAGCTGTGTGCCTTCTTTAGGAACGATTTCTAAGAAATACAAATTCGGATTTCTCAATACCATTTCTGAACAAGCTAGATTTCTCTGTCCTTGGTGGTAAAGTGTGTGTGCATCCTTATTCGTCTAACATTTATCAAAAGAGGTCAATCTTACTTTATACTAAAAAACAGAAGTCACCAGAATGGCGAAAATATAGGAAAATAATTTACGGAGATGAGCAAATTACGGAGGCCCATTCAGATTAAAAAATGGGGGGCAAGTTGCAATGTGCTCTGAGGAAAAAAAAAATAAGAAAAACAACAGGATGCCACATCTGCAAACTGAAACAGAACAAACCAGCTGAATGCCACATGTGTGCTGAAGTTACAGGCACCATATGTAGGTCTTCAGGTTTTGGGTCCCCCCTACCTACAAACAGGCATTCCTCCCATTTCCCCATCTCCCTCTTATGATGAGCATCAACTGTAATATTTGTGTAAACCCCTACAGCAAGCCAAGTTCCTAGCTCACCATATGCAGAGGAAGCATTCTTCTTGCTGTGGACTACCCTTATTAACCATACCCGTGCAAGACCACGTGCAGACCAATAGGAACATTACCTGCAGATCCACATTGCGAGAGCTTGCAATCCAGTAATTGAAACCCAAAACGATGATGCAAGCCAGGAGCGCGGCCACGAGGAGAGGTGGAGACTTCATGCCTTAGCAGCTGTTTCCTAGCCCTACAATTTCAAAAAATAAAACATAAAAATTAACAAAAACACATAACAGTGTAGAAATCTGCAAATCAAAATACATGTCATACAAATCAAAATACATATCGCGTCCTCCACTTAGATTACTTTACACACACAATCAAGCTTTTACTATAGTAATGCAACAGCTCCCAGCTGAATGGACTACACCTAGCAAGGAAGGCATTCTGCCTAGGTATTTCTATCTGGGGGTGTTCAAGGAAAGGTTGGACGTGGTGCTTAGGAACATGGTTTAGTGGGTGACATTGGTGGTAGGGTGATGGTTGGGCCAGATGATCTTGACGACCTTTTCCTTTTCCAGCCTTAATGATTTTATGGTTCTATGATCTGAGGGACTTTAAAAAAAAAAAAAAAAAAAAAGCCGTATCATATTATTAGTTTCTACATAAAGCTTCACATCAACTGCAGGGTTAAGTCTTGAATATTCTTGACAATATAATGAAAATCTGCAATGAACAGAACAAACCAGCCATCCTTCTATCATATATTCCATCCAGCAAGTTAATTAGACAATGCTGGACTGGAGATAAGAGGATAGATTCCTTGTAATCTCATTTAGTCAGTAATGAAATTCAAGTCTCATGGTTTCAGGAGTAAATTACACTTCGCTTTCAAAACTTGGGTAGTTCAACTTTTTGCCCTGGTAATATGATTCTAACATTTTGGTTCCACACTAGTTAGTTAGTCAGTAACAAATCAGATTGTACCAAATTATTTTATGGATAATCTAAAAAATATATAAATAAATAAAAGTTAAGCAAACACTCTGTTGATTTCAATGGGAAATTGTACCAAGTGATGTTTCTCTTGATACTCAGCTTTCTTCTGCTCCTAACAAAAAAAAAGAAAACAAAAAAGAAAAACTTGCTTTATTTAATAAGTGTGGTTTAACAAACGAAGAGTAGCAATTGCTGTTGAGCCTTGGTTTATTCTGTGGAGCTGCCTATTCCAACATGAAATGAGGGCAAAGGGCACCTGCAATTCTGTTTGCAACAGGCCATAATCTTCCCATGATGCGATACAATCTGGGCTTAATGAATGCAATAACACCTAGCTCAACGAATCCTCAAACTGGACTGGGAACCCTGGGCACAGTTTGTAATACCGACTGCTCTCTTGCAAACTAATAGCAACCTTTTTTCTCTCCTTTTTGTACTACTGCAGACAAAAGCCAGCAAAAATAAGCACAGAAGATCAAACAGCAAACACTGATGTATTGCCAGACACTAACTCAACATGAAATGGGTGCATTTACTGCTAAAACACCATACAGTCTCTCAAGTGAATGCTCTTAAAATGACTTCTTTTTCCCTATGGATGCAATTTACAGGCTGTAATGTATTTATAAATTAATAAATGGTAGCAACTCTCAAAGGATTTATGTGGGGACATACATTGTAATCTCAGGGGAAGAAGAAAATGTCAGCAGCTAGCAGGGAACAGAGATGTTGCTATTACTCTATTCCCAGTGCTTAGGTCCCACAACAGCTCACCTACATTTAATGTGTGCACGCATCCAGAGTAAAACCCACTCTGGAACACTCCTCTTTGGATTCAGCGTAAGACACAACCTTTCTTCACCTTTCCCCAGCAGGAATTGCACAAGACTGCCAGTCTGGCAAGTGCTTCAAGTCTATTTGCTCATTTGAAAACACTGTGTGAGTTTATCTATTTATTTGGGGACGGGCACCGAATGGCAGAAGGCAGCTTCCTGAAAGTGCCACCTCTTCACTCGTGCTGCACCTTGACCGGCAGCTGGCCTCAAGTTGTGCCAGGGGAGGTTTGGGTTGGAAATGAAAAGTTTCTTTTCAGAAAGAGCAGTCAGGCACTGGGACGGGTTGCCCAGGGAGTCAGTGGAGTCACCGTCCCTGGGGGTGTTCAAGGAAAGGTTAGACGTGGTGCTTAGGGACATGGTTCAGTGGGTGACAGTGGTGGTAGGGGGACGGTTGGACCAGATGATCTTGGAGGTCTTTTCCAACCTTAATAATTCCATGAATTGTAAACCCGTCCTCCTGAGGAGCAGGTGAAGCACACGAAGCACACAGTTGCATGGGTCCAACACCCCAAGTCCAGCTTTCTGCTAAGGATTCAGCGGTCGCACACAGCGCAGCCCCGACAGCAGCCACAGGGACACGTGCAAGGCAACGGCAGGGTGGGGAAGAGGCACAAATTTTAGTCATAAAGCACAAAATCAAGATGCAGTGGACTAAATCACACGCATATAGATACATACACATTTCCAACACAAGGCTAAGGATTATGGAAATGTGTACACCATTGTACAGACTGTTTTTCCTGCTGTGCCATGTTAAGAGGAGCGCCTGAGATTTACACAGCATCCTTGTCTCCACAGGCTCCCTGAAAACCTAGAACTGCAGATGTCCGGAGTGGCAGAAACAACATGCAGCAAATGGGCATAACCACATCAGCTAAGAACAAAGTAATTTGTTTATTTTTGCATACCAGAAAACCACAAATATAAAATACTTATACAAATAAAATACTACACTTCAAAAAATGTATATCAAAATCCATCAAGAAGTCAGCAGTATCCTGTTATTCATAGTAAACGTATTAGTTGGCACACTTAAAAACATGGAAAAAATTACCGAATATAAACTGCAATATATAGTGCGTCATTCCAAGCATTACTTGAATAAAATAATTGGTATTTTACTCCTGTTAGTCAGAAGTAGGGGAAGCAATACATCTTATCAGCTATAGAAGCTTACACTGGAAATTAACTACTATTTAGACTAGCTGCTTGCTCCAAAAGACTCAGCAGTAAAGCAATTATACAAAGGACAAACGATTAGTTCAGGGCACACCTTAAAGCACAGGTGCAAAACGTTACACCTACCCAGCGTGCAAATTGAGTAGCCTGAATTCCTTTCCTGCTGCTTTCAGCTGCTAAAAGCTGGGAAGCGAGCATTGATTTCAGCAAAACATGCTCAACTTCCATATATTTTTCCCCTCTAGAAAACTCGGTGTTGCTTGCCTTTAGTAATTTATGTTAATGGAGAATATATTTTATAGCCACCAGAAGGAAAGGCAAAAGGAAGAGTAAAGGGGAGAGACGCAAAGAAGGACCTTCTGTCTAACCAGTGCAGACACAACACATAACCTCAGCTGCAGTATCGGTATTTCCTCTCTCATCAGCCTAAAAATAAAATCTCCGTAACTTTCTACCAGGGATATACACATGTGTTCTGGTGGAAAGATAAGCAAATCAGCTCAGTAAACACATTTATATGGAAATGTATTTGTCATGCTGTTTTCCAGGAAATATCTGGTTTGGCACAGTGATTTGAGTTGAAAAGAAAATATGTTTCTGATTTTATGGGTAAGAAAGTGATTTTACTGAACATGAAGGAATCCATCTCTCATGAATGTTTACTACAGATGTGAAAATCAGATGCTGTATCACAGATACAGTGCTCTACATTTGGTAGAGCACAAAATTCCTGACTTCAGCACAGCCAATTTCAGTCTTCTGCTTTGCCAGCCTAGCAGAGCTCCATGGAGAAGGAGGTGTGTTAGACTTTAGGATATTCAGGCAAACTAACATCTATCCTTCCTTGTTTGAATATACCATCAGTCTAAGCAAATCTTTCTTTTACAGCTGTCATGTAGGTAGTTGCTACCAAGCAGCTTCCAGTACCGACAGCCAACAAACGCACCAACTCCGGACAAGGACTTTATAAGCAAAGACAAAGCAAGATGATTTGTGCGTGCCAAAATCCCAAGAGGAAAGCCAAGTCTCCCTGCTTATAGGGCCCAGCTTGGCATATTTGCGCGTGACCCGCCGAGTGAGGGCCAGCAGACCAAACGAAGCACTCACTAAAAACCTGGGGGACTTCTGGGCAACGCCTCTGCCTCCCCTCAGACATAGCAACCCAAAGACAAAACCCACTGGAGACTTGGGGGTTGATATCCTAATTCCTTATTGGGTGAGACCTACTTTCCAAAAAAAATTAAAAAATATAATGGATCAGCTTCAACAGACTAAGCTACACCAGACCAACATCATAATGACATCCTGATCAAGTGTTCTCATTCGTTAACCAACACTTACAAGCTAACAAAGCGGATGGCACGTAGCCTGCTGGCACTTATTGCTTGCCCCTTATCTGCTGACTGCTCAGCCACTGCAAGGCACAAAACCAGCACAAGCAACAACACAAAGACAAACCCAGCAGGGAAACACAGCAGCCGCCGCCACGGGACCGCCACAACCCTTTCCCAGAGCAGGCTTGATTTCTCGTCCCAGCTTACAGCACAGATGTATCTGGGAAGGACAACCTGGAGCTGCAGGCACGAGGATGCTGCGGGCTGAGAGAGCCAGACCTCTTCTTCTCAAGCGTCTTTCACAGGAACCCACAAACTGCAGGCTGAAAGCAATAAATAAATAAATAATCCTGAAGTGTTCAGCAACAGCCACTTTACAAAATTCCATGCTCCGGACAACTGGTTCACTTCAGGGTGGCAACTAGCCAGAAAAATTCAAGCGCAGATGCTGCAGGATGTTACTGAGTCACTATTTGTCCAAATTATCAAGTTACACTTTCCCCAGGAAGAGGAGGGGAGGCACTTGATGTAACAGGTTTGGTGACTGCATTTTCACCATTCTCAGGAAAAATCATCACTGGATACTCAGATTGGGTCTTAGGTCTTCCCTTCCTCAAGCATTTTAAACCATGTTTTAAACAGATCAGGAGAGTATGAAAACACTGAAGAGGTGTCTGCTCAGGGAGGGGCCGGTCGTTACCGCTGCCCCACCAGTTATTTTACAAATTTTACAGAAGAATTTCATCCTGCAGCTGACCACGAGAGGCCAACAACCAGAACTGACTCAGTCACCCACAACATGCTGCTCTTTACGCTCTTTTGATTTTGAAGAGAAGACCCAAGCAGGCTTGTAGCTAATAAGTTGCTAGTGGTTTGCTTTAGGTATCTCTTCTGATTAAGGCAGCTATATAACCAAAAATAACTGGACAAAATCTTGTAAAAACACCCTCACGAAGTTTTCAGGCACACACCTTCCAGATGCGTTTGTAGACATCACTACCAGCAACCATAAAAATTTGTGTATGAAAAGAGAATTAAATGAGAAAGTTACGAGAGCAACCTCAACGCTTGGACTGCTCATTTCTTTTTAAGAAAACAGATTGCTCTCGGTGCTTTTTCCATGCGAAATGAACTACCCTGTCAGGATCTAAATTAAAAGGACCCCCACTTGATCTTCAAATACAGCAGCAGGAAAAGGGGCACAGCGGGTTTAGGCAGGCAATGAGAGAACCACACCATCACCGCGCTGCTCCCACCCCTGCCCGGCTACACGCGTGGTCTCGCTGGGAAGCGCACAGACCGCCCGCTACAAAGTAAGAAACGCAGAAAACCAGCGGTGCGAGCGGCTCTTCAGGAGCACGGTGCTGTGCAGATGCAAGACTGGCACGGGCTCAACCAGAGACACGGGCATCCCCTGCGGGCTGGCACAGGACCGAGGCAGGGCAAGGCAGCGCACGGCAGCCCCCCGGGGCACCCCTCGGCTCAGCGGGGCCGCAGGACGAGAGGCCCGGCCGCCCCCCGTTGGCACGGAGCCGCGAACAGCGGCTGCAAAGCGGCTGAGGGAGGCCCGGAGGGAGCCGGCCCGGCCCGCCCGTGCCCAGCCCGGCCGCCAGGGCCGCGTCCCCCGGCACAGCGGGGCGAGAGGCACCGCGCTGCCCGCCCCGCGGCTCCCCGCTCCCTCACGCCGCCCCCACACGCCGGGCCGCGGCCCCACAGCGCGGCGGAGGCCGCGGCGCCGCTCTCCCCGCTCACCTCGCCGCCGTTACCGCTGCCGGGCTGGCCCCGCCGGAGCAGGAAGGCGGCCGCCGCCTCTCTCGCCCCAGCCCCCGGCACCTCCTGCCGGAGAGGGCGGCGCTGGCGGGCGGGCAGGGCCGGGCCGGGCAGGGCAGGGCAGAGGCGCCTCGAGGCTTTCCACCCCCCCGGTCCTGAATATTGCTCCTGCCCCTCAGCTTGCGGCGGCGTTACAGGAGAGGTGCGGGCGGCAGGCGGGCACGAAGCTGCCCTAACGCAGCTCTGGGCTGTGAGCCGTGCGAGGGCTTTGGGAAGAGGTTGTTCTTCTGAGATAAGTGTCCTTAACAGATCTGGGGCAGTAGGCATCATTAAAAAATATTAAACAATTAAAAAGTAATTTATGACTGAACAGGTAGCTCAAACTTTTAAAAAAATTAGCTTTCACCATCAGAAGATAGTACTGAACATGATCATAGAATCACAGAATATCCCGAGTTGGAAGGGACCCACAAGGATCGAGTCCAACTCCTAGCACCACACAGGTCTACCCAAAAATTCAGACCATATGACTAAGAGCACAGCCCAAACGCTTCTTAAACTCCGACAGGCTTGGTGCAGTGACCACATCCTTGGGGAGCCTGTTCCAGTGTACGACAACCCTCTCAGTGAAGAATCTCTGCCTGATGTCCAGCCTGAGCCACCCCTGTTGCAGCTTGACTCCATTCCCGTGGGTCCTTACTCTGGTGACTGAAGAGAATAAATAGATCGGTGCCTGCCCCTCCACTCCCCCTCACGAGGAAGTTGTAGGCTGCGATGGGGTCTCCCCTCAGCCTCCTCTTCTCCAGGCTGAACAAGCCAAGTGATCTCAGCCACTCCTGGTACATCTTCCCCTCTAGGCTCTTTACCATTTCTGTAGCCCTCCTCTGTACACTCTCCAATAGTTTCACATCCTTTTTGTACTGTGGTGCCCAGAACTGCACACAGTACTTGAGGTGAGGCCTCACCAGCGCAGAGTAGAGCAGGACAATCATTTCCCTCAACCAACTAGAAATGCCATGCTTGATCCTTTCTTCTGTTCCTTAAAGACTATTTTAAAATGATCAGAGTAAGACATGCATTTTAGCATTTTCACCTGAGAGCGCTTTTTTTTTTTTTTAACAATATGTACAAAACTTTTGTCTAGGTCAGAAACAAATTTTTGTTGCAAGTTCAAAGCCATGTTGGAGCACATCCCTCTTCTCATCTAGTTAGGGAGATAAGTAATTTCCTGACTGGGAGCAATTTGCTCTTTCATTTTTTTTAAGGAAAAGTGAATCCTTCTTTGCAGCACATGCAAAGCCTAAAGTTATAATTTGACTAAAAACAGGGCTTCGATGTTTAGGGAACTGAACTGTTTGCCAAGATTCATAGAAACACAATGGCAGTCAGAAAACAGCTCATTTGTCTTTGTAAGTAAGACAAGAAAGATGTTAAAAATAAACACCGATAAAAGTATTAATTAGGAATCATTGTGCAAGCAGAAAATGTGAGGACTGTCTGCAGCTGGGACCACTCATTGACTAATTTTGCCCTGCTTTCTTACAGGCAGCCAAGACTTCTGGAGACATAACCCCATTATTTTCCCTTTCTCGCTGGATTGTCTTGATGAGTAGCTGTTCTGTCCAAAAAGATCAGGAATAAAAAGTCTCTTAGATACATAAATAGCTGACAGGTCTCAAAAGCTAATTGACTATAAAGCCCATTTTCAATAGCAAGAGTGAAGGTTTCAAGTCCAGCACTGCCTGCAGTATGCATCCAATGAGAATAAGTTAATTGAGTTCAGAAAGTACAGCACTATGCAGTTTGCAAAAGTGATTTTATGAACATTTAAGGACATTGACAGTTACAGAACTAGTTAACAGCATTTGTCAGTAGCCATCACCTACCAATGTTTTAGAAAATATTAGTAACTGATACTGACAGAGAGGTGGTTGCAAAAACATCAGATGCTGCAGAGCAATGGCTCTTATGTAAAAACATAAAAATAAAAACCTGCTGTATTTAAGTTTCATAGTCATTGTTACTGTCCCTATTAACTAATGCTCTAGGCTACAACTATAACCAGTCTTGCATAAAAATTAGTAGAAAATGCAAAACAGCTCAGCATTATTTCCTGATTCCTATATGCGCACAATATACCACCATGGTCTTTCAGAACTATGTCCTGAAACTTCTTTGGAGCCAACAGAAATGTATTTATACATATGCTAAACTGCAGAGAAGTTAAGTAACTCAGCAAGGTCTCTTGGGACCAGTACTAGAAGTAGTAAACTTGATAAAGGTCTGTTTATATGAGCTTCACAAGACAGTGCAGCCCTCAGCCCAGGGCAGAGCTGGTGCTGAGAGTGAAGCCAGATTTGTAATTGAAAACACTACAAACTGGAAATGAGTTTTAGTGACTTACTACTGCTGAAATATTGTGCATGAGAAACATCATCTAGAAGTAAAGTGATTTGCAGAATAGTGCTGGAGGTGGATTGCCTGTGTAATTTTTGTTTGTTTGTTTGTTTGCAAACGTTTGTGAAAATCAAGACTAGAGGTTAAAGTGAGGAAAATTAGATGTGCTTTGAGGAAGAGGAATTAAAAAGACTCAAACTTGTATAATAATAGTTATTTATCATGAAATTAACCTGAAACACAACAGTAGATGTGTGAACATTGGCATACACATGTATATAGCTGGCATAGTAATGAAAGCAGGATGCATTCGCACAGAAAAAGTCAGCAAATCAGTCAATGGTAGGGAAAAAAATGTTTTATCCATGTCATAAATATTAAAACTGACTGAAGTGCAGTTTTTTCTTTTAACATTAAGAGTTGTCCTGGGAGAGAGAACAGGATTCAGCACAAGCCTTTATCATAGTTCTGTTGTGTTGCTAGGGCTCTGCATCAGAACTTCACTGTAAACATCAGGTTTTGACAGATGTTAAAATTTCCTTTGAAAGAAAACACCTGAGGTACAACGTACTTTGCAGCTGATGCCATGGAGATAGTACATCCACTCTTTCTTGAACATTTGGACAAATAACTCAGGAGATTTAACCCATGTGAGAGGATTGTTCTGAAGCATAGAAGTACTAAGTTTTCAGGGAGTGGCTGATGTATAGCCTTCCTGACATGTACAATCCACAGCTGCTGGATACTACCAGCCCAGTGTTAACGTGTCTGTGCTTAATGTAATGTTTCTGGTATCTCCAGTAATGAGCAGAAGTAATGCTAAAAATAACAACAACAACACCTCTTTCTCTTTGATATCTTAGAAAATGCCTTCTAATTTTGCATTGTGCCTTCGTCATTATCTGAAGCACAAGGATGCAAATTGTTTACCTTTCTAATATATGGGAAAAGAGAGACATCATTTTTAAGCGCCACGTTGTGACTGTTAGGATGGGTTGGTCAGGCCCTTCTAAATAAGCTCTTCTTGAATAGTTCAGGCTTGTCTAAAAGTTTATTAGTTATTTAAGATGTAATACATCAGTGGCATGAACTTACAGTACATCTCAAATACAAAAAGTGTTTTATTTTCCATTGTACGGACGCAATCATGTATGTTATCTGAATTCATGAATGCCTGTAAAATGAACTGTGTGACCTGCTGATCACGCAGGTAGCTAATCTTTTTTGTGATTTGCATTGTTTAAACACGTGTGAGAGATGGAATTGTAGCCTTTGTTTCAAATTCCATAGGTTTCTGCCTACTTGTGAGGAAACACACATTTTTAAGTTGCACTGTTTCGCAGATATTCATTCCTTGCAAAACTAGTAGTTTAATACACTTGATCCTACTCACAAATGTATTTACCTTTTCTCCTGACCTTTGTTATAGTCGTTTGTACATACATACAAGTACATGGGTAATACTTGACTGCTGTAAACAAATTTCCCCATGAACACTTGAGCATCCCTATTTGAATACATATCTCCTACAGATTGTTAGATGTGAGCTGCACCTCTCTGGTCATCTCTCCAATACTTCCAGAAGCTCTGCCTCTTCATCTTTAAAAAAATTGTGAAAGTTTTGTTCCAGCAGCATTAGTCAGGCAAGAAAACATTGGTCTAGCAGAGAGTGAACAGATTTTAAGAAATCTGATTCTAATCCTATCCCTGACGTTGATTTCTGTGCAGCCCTGAGTATGTAATTTAAAATGTTAGGTTGGAAAATAAATATCTATGTCACAGACAGGGAAAAGACATATAGCTGGTGCAGAATAAGTTTCAGTATTTGCTTTTCAATTTTAAATAGATACATATATATAAATATATATATATCGTGCCCTTGGATAGAACAAAATTAAAAATCAAATGTAATTTTAAATATTTCCCTTAGTACTGTGTACTGACTGTGTAACCCACCTTTTAAAAGTCTTTGAACTGGTGGTACTTCAGAAGATATCTCATGTCCTTACTGCAACACAAGGATTTAAAAGTATTTTCTTGCGAATGTTTTTTATAGAAATCCATCTTTTTATGGAATTTTTCATAGGTCAGTAATTGAAACTTGGTAGTGTTTCTTCTCATTATGAAAACGCAATAAATACATATTAAAAAGTAAGTCACAAAAACTAGTGAAAAAATACAGTGTCTTACAATTCTAGATGCTGAAGAAGTGTGAGCATAACTCTAACTTCAGGCCTAGATGAAGCAAAGCAAGATTTAGGGCATTATTTTATTTTGAGTCACCTTTTTGGTCACACAGAAGAACATCATAATGATAGACTTGTTCTAACTATCCAGGTTGAATGCATTTCAAGCACAAGCCTTCTGCTCCTCTCTGCATCCTGCCCCCCAAAACAAAACAAAACAAAACAACAGCAGCAACAGCAATAAAGAGAAAGGATTAAGGTAGAGAGGAGTCAAGTGCAAGGAAAATCTGTCAAAGTAGATCCTACACTTACTCTGGGATTCTGGAATTTAACTGAGACTATTGAACTATGATGTCAACTAGCCTCACTTTTCCTGCAGGAGAACCCTGTCCCTCTGAAAGCCAAAGAAGTTTAGTCACTCACATGTTAAAGGCCAAGATTTTATCTTGTGTCTTTTCCAGTCAGAACTTCTTTTCAAGGATCGATGGGAAAAAAGATCCTAAAACACCAAATGTAAAAAAAAAAAAAAAAAAGCTTCACTTCATTAGAGGTGTTGATTGCACTTTTGACATCAGCAGATTTGTTGCTATGCTCTTCACTTCTTCCACTCCAAAGCAAACAGAGAAAGAGGATTTAAAATCAACAAGTTTTCATGTATACATCTTACCTAACAAGTTTACTACTGTCTAACAGCAACTGAAATTGCTATCTTCTTCCATATCAGTCCTACTTCCCAGTCTCTTTTCTGCTTCATCCTCAAAGACCTTTTCTTTTTTATTCCTTTTTAATACTACTTTACCTCTCCTGTTACCTGACAGAGAAGGAGCAACTCTCAAGACTTTGTAGAGAAATAGATAGAAATAGATTACCTTGAACCATTTGTTTCTTTCCTAATATGCTTGCTTTTTTTTTTTTTTTTCCTGCCAAATGGTAAGCTAAAACCGTCCAACTGTCAATATCCTTTCACTAAAAAATAAAACTAAAAACTAAAAAATAATAATAAAAAAAAAAAAAAAAAAAAAGAAACATCGTTCCACCTCGCCAAAGCTACTGAAAATTTTCTGGTAGAACAAGATGGTCAAATCCAGTCATGAGATCACTCTCTGGAGATCCATAATCAAAGTATTGTCAGATTGCTATCAACCAGCACAGGAGCAAAATTTCAGACTACTACAGAAGGACACTAGACATGTTTTAGTATGAGTATAGTCAACAGTTTTACCATACTGTTATTCCCAAAGATCCCAAACAACAGGCATGTAACTCCCCAGAGCATCCAGTGAAGTTAAGTTTTAATGCATTCCCTTTTTTCCATATGTCATTAACTTAATTTGCCAGACATCTCTGTTTCTTCCTGCCAGTCTCATCTCTTTGAGGATCCTGTCTTTTAAGGTCTGCTTCTTTGAAGAGAGAGTTCAAGGTCCCTGGAGGTGTTTAAGGAAAGGGTTGATGTATGTTAGGGACGTGGTTTAGTGGGTAATATTGGTGGTAGGTGGACGGTTGGACCAGATGATCTTGGAAGTCTTTTCCAACGTTAATGGCTGTATGATTCCCTTGAACATCTGGTCTGGCGTGAGGAACTTAAGATTTATACTTTAAGCATCCAAAAGATTTATAAAATTATCAAAAATAATTAACATGAAACGAAATAGGGTCTTCTCTTTTGTTGTTGTTGTTTTTTGGGTTCTCTTGTTGTTGTTTGTTATTAATGTTTCATTAAGTCAGGGCTGTATACCAAAATCAGAAAGGACTGAAACGCTGAAGGCAGCTGCTGGGAGATGAATGATCTCCCTTACCTCCTGTCTCCTTCTCTCAAGGGAGAGCATCTAGAGTCCATGTTGCGTTCTTCAGAGGTGCAGAGCATATTATAGGATATAAAAAAACCACATTTGCAACACGTTTTTTAATAGCAGATGAAAAGTAATAAGATCTTTTCTTCTGCACAATATATATGCATTTATTTGTTCTAAGTGCATACTGACTTATCTGTACATTCACAGGGTCTGTTTTTACATCAGAATAATTACGGGCTTCCCCATCACTGGATGTCGTTCTGTAGCCTGCATTTTACAGCATGTACACTTAATGACCTCCTTTGGCCTTGAAAATATACCTCCAACAAATCTTCCACTAAAATGGGTGCAGCCTGAAGCACTGGGTAAAAACTAACACTTACACAAACCAATTAATTTACATAATGAAAGCAAAGAAGTGAGAATTTTCTAGTTAGAGTTTTCTAGTGAGAATTTACTAGAAAAGATTAACATTCACTATTAAGATCAAGCAGCACACATAATGTTCTGCGTGTTTTAATTCTTTTACTCCTTAGAACTGGATTTACTTACAGTGCTTTGTATTGAGCTGGAGTTCAGTTGCTAACTGGAAATAGGAGCAATTGTTATAGGAGCTCACATAGGAATTAGTATTAGGTAGTATTTTCTACTTCCATTTTAAAAGAAATGCACTCAGAATGAGTGTTTCACCTGGATTCCAACACATCTCTTTGTTTGCAGACATAGAAACTCTCTATTCAGGTAATTGCTTTGTCATGCTAAAAAAAAATAAAAGGCATGCACAAACAAAACAACAACAAATAGGAATCAGGGAGCGGTTTATTTCCCACTGCAGCAGTCCCCAGAGGAACTGTCAGCTGAAATCTGACTGCAGTCCTGCATTACTGAAGCACAAGCATACTATCACAGGCAGATGATAGAAGGTTTTCTCTGCCCTTCCCAGCTTTCGTATACTCTCTGAGTTACTCTGAATAACCCTGGATGCTGGCCCTGGGCGTAGCTTCTCCAAATGGCATTGTCACTGTGGCTTCTGCAGCTCTGGAGCGTTTGCCTCAAAGTATCAGCTCTCCTGCTTAATTGCACAGCCTCATTTAGAGAAAATGCCCGATATGCTCTGATATGAAAATGTACTGCTTCATGGGAAATCTGGGCTAGCTGCAAGAGTTACAATTAGGCAATGATGTCTCTGTAGAAAGACATAAAATAAATATGCACTCAGCATGCAGTAAAAAAACACCTTAGCAAAGAACATTTTGGCTTTGAGAGCTGGTTGAATCTCTCCAGGATCCTCATCGTGTAACTTCTTTCTGTTCAGCTTGCTTCTGTGCCTGTGGTATGTTGACAGCTTCCCTGTCCTGCTTTGCAAAACGGGTTTTTCATTCATAGGATATATCTCTGAAAGTTGCTTCAGAGGGTTCACTGACTAACGTTACTCTTCAATACCGGTTATGCCATTTTCTTGGGAAGAATAATACCTGAAGTCAGTATGTATATTCACTCTTGATAGTTCACCTGGGCTATCTGTGTAGCCAGAATTTAGTCTTTTCTCTTTCAAAACAATATAGAAAAGAGTAAAGGAAGAGAAAGCGCCCTCCACTGAAATTAAAATATTATGAAATTAGTCCCTTATTTTCTACACTTTTAGCTTTCGTAGGTGTAAGACAGTAAAAGGAATGCAACACACTTTTCAATGTATGTTATACAGATGGATAAATTTCCCTTACACTGACTGCGTATGCAATAAAGGATGCCAGATTTGCTGGCATTTGCTGCAACTTTGTGTGCAGGTATGCACACAGCCTGTTTCTCCTAGAACATGGTCTGTCATTTGCAAAACTTTGTCCTATTTGAGTGAAATCAAGCAAGTATGCCTTAAATGAGTTTAAGAGAATGACAATGCTTTGTCCACCTAATGAGAGCACTGAGAAGCTTAGTTTATTAGGGATAGCACATGGCTAGTCCAATATTCATAAAACAGGGTAAAGGTTACAAAAATTCTCCCCAGATCTTGAATGTCCACCCAGCCAACAGCGGCCTCAGTCTGTATTTTTTAGAAAAAACATCAGTGACACAAAGCTGCAATTCTGCGAGGAAGGGAAGTGGTAGCTAACACGGTAACTACGTACAGTTTTGGCTAACATATTACTCACTTCAACTCACAGGAAGGTAGACCATATACAGATCATTTTATCATTTCTTTGTGCCAGGGTCCACACTGTGCAGCAGGCTATGGTAATATACGATAGAGTATCTCTCTAATCACCTGCCAGCCACAGCGTTTTGCTCTGACAGTGCGCTTTGGTACAGTGGTCTGAGCTCTAGATAAAGTGCAGGGTGACTTATACCTTGTTACACAAATTCTGCACTACCTTGTTCATAGCACATGCACTGCATAGGGAGGAGAGAGAAGCAATGGTAGCAATCATGAAGGAACAGCTATAAGTACTTTGGAAATGCAGGTGGAAAACAGGATCGTCTAGCAAGGGAGTCTATAAATGCCAGAGTACTAGCAAGCCAAAAAAAAAAAAAAGAAACTATTAAATCTACAGAGGTTCAAATCACAAGTTTCACATGCTGTTATTTGTTTATGTGAAGGTAATACTTTGTTTTCTGGGATTAGTGCCTGTGAGACACAAGTGCCTGTGTGTGAACCTGATTTGTCATCTCACGGTTAAAACAGGGGACTTACTAATGATTTAGTTTGGAGACAAAGCAAAACAATTCCACTAGGGTTGCTAGATGGTTGTCCACACTTGTGGTGAGGCTGCTGCCAGCATCATCTCACTGGCTACATGTGTCAAATCTCCTTTTGCCATCAGCAGTTCAAAGATGGTATGTACAGGATGCCACTGAAACTGAGTGAATGGTGTTGCTACACTCCCAACACAGCAGCAGGAACAGGGAAGTGTCACCGTTGGAATGTCATCCAACATCAACAGCTTTCCCAGCTTCTGTTCTGTAAAAACGTGGGTACCACCGCGGAGACTGAAGGCTCAGCTTAAACACAACCTTTGCAATAATCTGTTACTTCTGCAAACTTGCAAAAATTGATGCTGCACAACAGGCACATTTGCACATTTTCAAAAAATCAAAATCAAAAATAAATCAGTTGGTTTTGCATGCATCCCTGCTATTTGAAAGGATAAAAATAATTAGCAAATAAAAATGCAGTGTATGGTGATCACTGCCAGATGGTACCAACCACAGAGTACGGGTATCTGTTGAATTTTCCCAGTTACACTGGATTTCTTGTGATCACTAACACATTTTTACTGTGTGATTATATATGTGAAAGGGCTGAACTCTAAAAATATTAAAAAAATTGTCAACAAATGCTCAAACTCTCCTACACCAAAAACACCAATGAGAAACACTCTCCAAGGTCACTGCTCCTGTTAGCAGAACACACCTTTTATGTTGCTTCTGGCAAACAGGTGATATGAAATTAGGATGTTTGCAAAAAACAGCAGTATGGTTGACAGTACTATTTGATTAACGGTTTGCTTCATTGTCAGATTTGATTCTCAGTCTGAAGTCCAACAGCCTGTGGTGCTTTCTAAACTCTTTGCCTGATAGTTTCTGCGTAAGGATTGGAAAAGTGGACAGTGCACATTCCAGGAACATTTTTGAGCAACATACTCATCTTAATATCGGCTGCTCACTAAAATAATAGTGAGCAGCTGTTATTAAGCCAATATTAACAATGCCTAGGCTGTTCTAGGCGCTGATGAAAGTCTGTCCTGTCCCACTGAAAGATGCATACACAGATCCTAATCAAATATTGTCATTTCTTCTACTTTCGAAGGTTTCCAAAAGTGAGTGAGAGTATAAAGGATAGTGCATCAGGCCTTCTGTGAGCTTCCACCATAAAAATTGTTGTTATTTTGTTTCCAGAGCTTCACGGCTTATGAGTTGAGATGTTGACAGGAAAGAATATTTTAGATTTTGAAGAGTTCACAATATATCTGCCAGCTCTGCACAAGGATGGACATGCTACTTGGCTTGCCAAGTGACCTGTGCTTGCAAAACACTGATATTTGCATCAGAACCATAGGACACTGTTTTGGATGGCTTTGCTTTCAAAATATGTATAAACAACAGTTCTGGTTTCTGTACTCAGAGGTAAGTTGTTGTAAGTTGTCTGTCTCTTCCAACTTCTTCTTGGTCCCTGATGCATTCCTGGGTCTCGTCTCTACCTCTTCCCTTGATACTGTAGTGGCAGCTGGTAGATCTGTGGTGGAAATATGTATGACAAGATCCCATCAGAATGCCCACATTCTCTGTCTGCATTGCTCTGTTGTTTCCTGGACAGTGATCATAGTAGTGGAAGTAGGGGAGACCAAGACCCCTAAGACCAAGACAATAAATGACCCCTTCCTTGCTCCTGCTTCTACCATCTCCTTTGTCATTACAGAAATTAAGGCACCTGTATTCTTCTCTTTAACTGTTGCTACAGTTTCCCTTGAGAAGAAATATTTTTTTTTGATACTATATTCCACCTTTGCCATAAAATATTAAATTATTTTAATAGGGCCACTGATAAACAGAGAGGCAGTAGTAGAAAAATTAATGCTTGCAGTGCTAATCCTATCATTGAATTCGTATAGGAAACAGGAGGGAAAAGACTGTTCATAGCAGCAGCAATGAGGATATGATGCATGGCACAGAGATGTGATCCTGTCGCCGTATCTTAGAAAAGGAAGCAGACATGCAGTTGAAACACAGCGATGGGTAGGGGCTCTGCTTTCTTTTGCCTGCCAACGGCATGCTAAGGCTAACTCCTGAAATCAATTCATACTCCTTTGCACAGCTGTGGACTGCCTTAGGTCTGATGATAAACTGCATGCGAGTACCTTTCGTGAACTGGTTCCCCAACAGCACAGAAAAGCACACATGGCCCAGAATAGTCTTGGAGCTCATCAGATCTGTATGTTGTCCGCTGCAACACCCTGAACAGCAATTTGTGGCCACCCCTTGTAGAAATGCAGTCAAAGCTGGCCCCGATCCAACATTCATAGGCTTTTATAGACTCGAAGGCTCTAAAAATAATGCATTTGAAATAACACACTCAAGACCAGAATGTGTCAGCCCCCTGGAGCACAGCTCCAGTGCCTGAGGATCGGTAAGTGGGGACTAACTGCATTGATCGTTTCTCTTCCCTGATCATATGAACATAATATCTAAGAGTCTGAGATCAGCTGCCAGTACAAACAATTACAGACCTGAGGACCATTTCCCAAGCGACTGCTGCCAGCAGACTTGTACCCGCCCCACAATACTCCAGGACATGGAAGAATGCAAACCTGTTCTCGCTTTTCTTACAATGTTTGCTCAGCAGCGTTCCAAGTCTGCAGACCTACTGTTGGGCATGATCTGTGTGCCACCCACCCCACTAATATTACTCTCCCACCACACAAAGTAGGAACTTTCAAAATCTTTTCAAAACCAAACAACCTGAGCAGAAAAACAAAAAACTTTAAAGAAAACAAGGGTTTCCTTCCTAGACCTGTAACACTTTCCTGTGTTTCTTTTTCAGGTAAGAAAGAGGATCCAGGGACATCTTTAGTTGTCTCCATTCAGATTTGACCCCGTTCCAACCCCAATACAGAAGGCAATCATGTGAAGCAATTGCAAGAAGAGCCGAGCAGCTTTTCTTTTGGGACTCTGTATCTGCTATGATTTGTGCTACATCCCCAACTCTTGCCATGCTTCAGGCCCCAGCACTTTTTTCAAAATCTGGCAGCCTCTTATTCTACAGTTCTCACAGAAAGCACAGACAGGGCCTTACATCTGCACTGCACAAGATTTACAGCTGTGAAGTGTGACAATTGGTTACACGTACCCCCATTCATGCTGCTCTGGCTATGCACAGGGCCCTTTACAATCAAGGGAAGCAAAATATACATAACTGCTTTGGGACAATGCATGTTTTACAGGGCGTAATAAAAGAGACTAAAGGCAAGAGCTCTTGAATACTATTTCTAGCTGTGACACTTTGTCTGTGTGCCCTTGGGAATGCAAACTCCGTATTTAAGCTCCCGTGCATGTTTATTCCTTACAGAGACTACATGCTTTTTAGCTGGTGAGGTCAGCAGTTGTCCAGTGTGTTTATGTGAACCATGCATGTAACACAGAAGAAATATGAAGCTCCAATAACATACAAACCAAAAGGAATACATTATCAAGGTAAAACGAAAAAGATAAGAGTATTGCTTATACATTGGGGTGGGGTGCAGGGGGGGGAGGGGTGTAAGTATCATAAATAAATAACAGCCTAAGTAGACTTCCTTGACATTATGAAATTTTTGTTTTGCAGTAGGCAAACTGTCTTTCCTGCAATTACAGACAGGGATCCATTATGACAGTGCTACAACTGAAGCACAAACACTACAAATACTATTTCCTTTTGTTTTATAGGCATATATTATAAGATCTACACAGGCTTTAATTTGTGTTACAAGTTGAAATCCATAAGCAGCAGTCTCACAACCAATAGCCCTTGTTCTTGTGGGGGGGGGGGGTTCGACTTACCAGATGCCTGCTGGAAATACAACACAGCAGAGAGGAAACAGTCTAGGATGTTTTGGGGGTGTGTGGAAGATAACTTCCTGACACAGCTGCTGAATGAGCCAAGTAGGGAAGGCATCCTGCTGGACCTTTTTCTTGTGAACTGTGAAAGGCTCATGGGAGATGTGAAGGCTGGAGGCTGTCTTGGCCACAGTGATCATGAATTAATAGAGTTTTCAATTCCTGGAAGAGTAAGGAGGGGGTGTTAGCAGAACTGTCACCCTGTACTTCCAGAGGGCAGGCTTCAGCCTGTTCAGGAGACTGGTTGGTGGAATCCCTTGGGATGCAGTCCTGAAGGGCAAAGGAGTCCGGAAAAGCTGGACACTCTTCTAGAAGGAAATCATAAAAGAGCAGGAGCAGGCTGTCCCCATGGGCTGAAAGATGAGCTGGTGTGGAGGAAGACCAGCCAGTTTGAAGAGAGAGCTGTGCTAGAGCTCAGGAAGAAAAAGAGGGTTTGTGACCTTTGGAAGATGGGTGGGGTGGGGTAGGGGACAGAGAGACTCAGAAGGGCTATAAAGATCTCATGAGGCTATGCAGGGAGAAAATTAGAAGGGTCACAGCCCCACTGGAGCTCAGCCTGGCTACCACTATTAAAGAAAATAAAAAATGCTTTTATAAATACATAAACAAGAAAAGGAGGACTAAGAAGAATCTCCATCCTTTACTGTATGGCGGGGGGAAACATTGTGACAAGTTATGAGGAAAATGCTGAGGTACTTAATGCCTTACTTGCTTCAGACCTTATTGCTCTATACAACTACCTCAAAGGAGGTTGGGGGGGGGGGGTTGGGAACGATGTCTCTTATCCCAAACAACAAGTGAAAGAACATGAGGAAATGACCTCAAGATATGCTAGTGAGGTTTAGGTTGGGTATTAGGAAAGGTTTCTTCACGGCAAGGGTTGTGAAGCATTGGAACAGGCTGTCCACGAAAGTAGTTGAGTCACCATCCCTGGAGATATTCAAAAGAGGTGTAGATGTGCTCAGAGACATTGTTTTGTGGTAGACTTGGCAGCACTAGGTTGACAGTTGGACTAGATGATCTTAGAGGTCTTTTCCAACCTAAATGATTCTATGATTCCACTCCAGTAATATGAAGTGGTCTAAATAGAAATAAACTTCAGATTTTGAGTGTATTAGTCAGGAATCAGAGGTATAGCATCCATTTTATCATTCTGTTGATCATTTTGGGAGGGAACAACATGTCTGCAGTGTGACACCACCATCAGGCTTGTGATGCAAGAGCTAAGACACAGTCTTACTTTTGGCCAGGGTTAAAACATATCCTTCTTCTTAAAGGAATAATTTCTTTAGCAAATTTCTATTCTCCTCCTTCAGCTAGCACCCTTTTGCACACCATTTTTTAGAAGCAGTGCTTTGTCCCAGCAGTACATGTCTGGGGAGTAAAGCTGTGTATCCTTCTAAACTAAAATTCAAATCAGGGACAGCCTTTACCAGAAAATAGCCGGGAGACTCGTTGAATAGTTATCTTTCATATGTCAGAAGAAATCCATTTCACGGTTTGTAGTCCTAATCCAAAGTTCACCGAAGCCTGTGGGTTTTCATTAACTTCGATAGGTTTCAGATCAGATCTTCAAAAAAGAGACACAAAGTAGTGCACCACCACCTAGATACCAGCCTCTGGGTGGGGGTACAATAAAAGCTGTGCAAAGTAGAACCCAGTTGAGGTTTTCACTCAGCTCTTTCCCACAACCCTTATGCTTCTGCGGAAAATAATTTACAGCTTTAGAATAAATCCTTAGCCAGCTTTCACCCAGTGGGCTTTTCATGAGAATGACTAGATGTGGGTAGCTAAGGCAACTTCAGCCCTCTTTCTTTAGGTATCTTCATAAACACCATCTGGTGCATGAGGACTGCACATGCTTAGTATCTCACCAATGAAGAAAAGAAATATCTGCCTTAATCTTCTGTGTTTCATAGTCACATGCATCTTCAGGGAATAACTTGCTTGCATGATGAAGACAGAAAAAGAATGCAGTTCGGCAGCTCCCATCGGTGGAGGCCTCTAAGCAGCTTGAAGACAACAACTGTGGCTGCTCTGGACACCAGGAAAGAGAGGAGTCTTCCTAGAGAGGCAACACAAGTGGACTAACTGATCAGCAGTGCCAACCAGGCAAGCAAAAGGTCTTGCAGACACTTGGAGACTGGATTGTGGGTCTGGCAGAGTGATCCCCTTTGTAATTAGGATGGAGAGAATCCTATCATAAAACAGGAGAGCCTGATGTGTCAAAGGAAAATGGGAGAAGGGGGAGGAATACATATGGGAAATTCACTCCTGAAGCAAAGCAAACTGAAAGAGAGGCTGTCCCCTGGGCATCTGCATGCAAAGATCGATTCATGACTAACAAGAAGAGAGAGAAAAAGGGTGATTAAAAAAGAACCAAGGCATTGTTTGAAGAGAAGGTAGAAAAGAATGGAGAAATAGAGAAGTGACAAATAAGAAGAAAAAAAGAAGGGGGGGGTGTATAAAAGGCAGAAAGATGAGGAAAGGAAGGACAGACTTGTCCTAGAACATGCCTACTTCCAAAACAACATCTGATTTGGGGGTATCTTGGGTAGCAGTTAACTGAGCCAGACTCCCTAGACTGAGAACTACATTTAACAGAAAAAGAGATAACATTTGTTATACAAACAGCAACTTATATTCCTGGAGAGATGGAGAAATATGTGAACTTTGTCTGAAGGCTTATGTTTCCCTTCAGCTGCTCCACACTGAGAAGCCAAAAAATCTCCGGGAGTCATTTTATTATGCTGTGTTTGGATAGTGTGAGGAAGTCATGTTCCAGGCTCAAATTCAAGCCACTACTATAGTCAGAAGAATAATTAAAAATAACAATAGCTTTTTAATTGCCTAAGGTACTTGCAGCTTTATTTCCTTTTCTGCTGAACTGCAGTCATTTCCACTTAAATTCAAGGCGTAGAACAGGATATGCAGGATAAACTGAGAAAATTATTGAATCCTTAAAAATCAAAGGGAGGATGTAGTCTGTCTTCTCAGGTTTTTCCTCCAATATTGTGAAAGTTCTGTAATTTGCTTCTCTCCAAAATATTTGGAAAGGCTCCTTCCTCTTCGCCATGCCTTTATACAATTTCCACTGCAGTCCCCTCAGATTATGGAAGATCACATATGGTATTTCTGACACTGGCAATAAGGTATGTATTATGTTACTATATATGTAATACAACCTTTCATCTCAAATAATTAGAAATACACCGTAACAAGGCAGAACACTGACCTATGTATGCTATAATCTAAACTAAAGTTCAGGACCCAGATCTGCAGTGAGGTATACACACCGATAAATGCCTATATTTGTTATTGTTGTTGTTTTGAAATCAAAACAAAATGAAACAGATAAACCTAGTACTGCTTCCACTTAGATGTGTGGAGAGATTCTTCCTGATTACCACGTCAGGAGGAAAAATACTTCACATATCATCACTGCTTGGCACTCATGTCACACCAGTCACATTCGCTAGGCCAAAAAATGACTAGATGTCAACACTTAGCAGCTGCACACTCTCACAGATGTGAGTTGCTGACAAATCAGGGAAGACATATGGGTACTGATGCCACCTATATTGCACCTGTTATTTGAAGTAAAAAAAAAACGGATCTCAATTCACCTTGTTTTATCCTGTTTCCATATTAAAATGTCCTTGGCCATCTAGGCATATTTTTTTCACTGTTGGCCTGTGAGGAACCTTGGCAGATAAGCATGAGAACCAGTTTAAACTAGCTGCTTGAACACTTGTCTGCTTCTTGAGGTCTGTAAAGAAAAAGTGGATGCTATGGCAGTCCTCAGGTCCAGTGTGTGAGGGGGTAGGAATACGGACAATGTTGCTTTGGCACAGATTTTGCACTCTGCTGCTTGAGTGGTAGCAAAAAGATACTCTGGTGTGGTGGACTCTCCAGGCAGAATGGTCACAGTGTCTGCAAGTTGTTAGGTGTAGCAGATCCATAAAAAAGCCTGATAATATACTTCAGAGCAGATGTAGAGTTAAAATGATAATAATAATAATAATGATAATAATAATAAATCGTTCAAGAGCTATTGAAGCTGTTGATTAGGAGAATCTACTGCTTTGTTTAGATGTGAAAAATGTTTACATGAACCCAACTCTCACAAAAATCCAAGCCAAGATTCCCACTGAATTCAATTTCAGGAGCAACTAAAAAGCTTATAAGGATTAACTGCCTCTGTGTACACCACTGACAGAATTCTCAAAAGTGCACAAGGGCCTCAACTGGAGAGAATTCCCAAAAGCCTGTCATGACTTTGTAGAACTTTTTTATATTTGTTATAGACTTGTCTGGAAAAATAAAAGTTTGGTGTAAATAAATACTGCCTGAGTTCGAATATTCAGAATACCTGAGTTCGAATACCTGAGTTCGAATATTCAGGAGGTCTATCTCAGAATTCAGTATCAGTTATTTTCCTTTTTATTTTTACTTTTTTTTTTTTTTTTTCCCCTGTTGTTTCTAGCTAATCCCATTTGTGCTATTTGGAGTCACACATAAATAAGTATCAGTAGAGACTACTCACCTTCAGAACTGTGTAATTTTGAAATGGCAGAAGTCTCAAATGCTGGCTGGAGCTTTTTCTCTTTCCTGAAATATTGTATCTTGCATAATATCTCCCCGCTGAAACATTTGTCTTGGATCAAAGCAACTGGCATTGGAAGGCAACTTTTGATCAGAAACACGTAAGGTAAAATAAGTTTTTGCAGTGGGCCACAAACATCGTATTTTTTGTGTCCTCCAGCAACAGATATTTTTGGCTTTGATTTAAGCAGCTGTTTGACATCTTCAGATATGAAACTGCCTGGGATTGTCATTTCTGTTCTTGGTGAGTCAGCATTTTTCTTTACAAAATCTATTTGTCAATAAATGCTACTAACAAAATCACGACAAAGAAAACTGCATTTGTTATGTGCTGCAGCATCCCAGTTATTAGATCTTACAGCTGACTGTATGGTATGAAAGAGAGAGATGTGCGTTTGTTCCAAAAGCCATCGGTACTTTTCCTGCTCATTTTTAATATTTCTGAGGGATAACAACAATTCTGACACCTGAAAAAAAAAAAAAGGATTTTTTTCTCATTAATGGCTATGAAGATAAATTCTGTGGATGACTAGGAAGTTTTATTTTGTTAATATTTTGTTATTACTTTCATTTTTTAAAAGAATATACGTTTTGATAAAAATCATAGTTTGGTAGACATTAATCTTCATACCATGCAAACAGATCAAGCTTGCCACAAAAATCTTGCATCACAAACATAGGATAAAACAGTATTCAAGGGCTAGAAATGAAGATAAAAGCAAAATGATGATGTAAGATATAATGAGCTGTGTTCCCAACACTCCACAATGATGACAGTTCCCTTTGGATTGATTTATATCAATATGTATAGATGTTTCTTTTATAATGTTTATAACAGACTGTAGATGACAACAGCTCCATGAAAACTCATCTCTAATTTTTCTACTTCATGCCTTGATTAACAAAATTGTCCAAAACTACTTTTAAAATGTCGTTTGGCCTGAACAATGCATTCCACTACACAGGCTATGTGTATGAAACAGATCACTAAAAGTGAGAAAATGAACGTAGAGAAGCTGTAACATTTTGTATCCCTCTACTTAGCCTATGTCCTGCACTCAGTGCCAGCAAATCTCTTACCAGGAAGCTACTAAGATGATGCACCTAATAAGGAAAAGAATGTGCTGTTTATTTGCTGTCATATACTATTATGTACTGGATCCAAATATTATGCATTAAAAGTCATTTTATTTTACTGAAAACTCATAGAAACTGACAATTTCTGTGTAGATGTAGTTAGCATTGCTTAGAATAAAAACTACTTAGACAGAATGCCTGCTGTTGAGATTACAATGTCCTTCCGTTTTATTCAAATAGCACTCAACATTTACAGAAGAAATCAAGTGAGCTGCTTGCATTAAGATAACTGAGTATTAAGGGACACATTATCTAAAAGACAAAGTGGAATCTGATATCCGGCACTTACTGATGTTCTGATCAAGCATTCTGATATATATAGAACAAGCGAGAAACAAACAAAATGATCTTGTTGATTTACTGCATGAACATAAGACAAATATAGATATATATTTTCAGAATAGGAGCAAATGATAGTAATTGAAATACTATGCTTATAAATACTGAACTTGAAATGATAAACTGCTACAAATTCTGGTACCAATTCTTTTTCTGCTACAAAAATTAAATGCAAATATATTTGTGACTCTTAAAAAGTTCCTCTGTATTTTCTTGCTAGGCATCATTCCATTAAAGCCTGGCATATCTCCTCACTCTGACAGTTCCACTATACATACCAAAGAGCATTTTGAACAAATAATAATTTGGTACTGTAGAGGTACCTAGGCAATTGTTTTTGGAAAAACAAAACAAAACAAACCCCACCAACATTGAAGATATAAGGAAGCAGACACAGAAAGCCTACAAATGGGTTTTATGGGTTTTACAGTTCTCACTTTACAAATGGGTTTTATACTGTTACAGTTCTCACTTTACAACCAAAAGAGAAAGACTGTTTCTTCTGCTCTGGATCTTCTGGCACTATATCATTCCCAGTTTGATCCATTGTGGCCTCACTCTGCTGAAAAAAATGAAAGACGTTTTAATTAAAATACGTGAAAATGATAGGTTTAAAAGGGGAAAAGTTTAATAGGAAAAATACAAATGCCCAAAAGGGACTCAATTCCACATTTCTCAGCATCCTGTGAATTAACAGTGGTATTTCTGTATTATGCATCTGTACTGGGTCTGGCTGGGATGGAGTTAACTTTCCCTGCAGCAGCCCATACAGTGCTGAGCGCTGCACTTGTAGCTAGGACAGCAGTGGTATCACACCAGTGTTGTGTCTATTGCTGAGCAGTGCTGGCACAGCATCAGGACTCTCTCTAACCCTCCTAGGGGGTGGGCAAAAAGTGAGAAAGGAACATCACCAGGGCAGCTGACCTAAACCAGCCAAAGGGATATTCCGTGCCATGTGATGTCACACTCAGCAATAAGGGGTGGGAAAGGAAAAGGGGGAGTGGGGGATGGAAGCTCTCATTATGAAGACATCTGTTCACCCAAACAACCACTATGCATATTGAGGCCCTGCTTGCCGGGACATGGCCAAACATTGCTTGTTGATGGGAATTAGAGTAAATTTTTCTTCCTCTCTCTCTCTTTCTCTGTGCTTCTGCATGACATTGCTTTTTCTTTTTTTTTTTCCTCTTCCTTTTCCCTTAATTAAATTATCCTTAACTCAACCCGTAAGCTTTTTTCTTTCCAGCACACTTTCTTCTCCCTCCTCTTCTAAGGGAGGGGAGTGAGAGAGCGGTTGTGGTAGAGTTCAGCTGCCGAGCAGGGTACAGCCACCACAGCATCACAGTACTTTGCCCACCAGTGTATAAAACCCTCTCTAAAACGGCAGGATTTCTCCCTTTCCTTGCGAGATGATTGCCAGTGCCAAAACACCCGAGGGGGCCTCGCCCTTTGGCCTGCTGGGGATCCACCATGGAGGCCACAGCTTGGCCTCCCTGCCCTCAGAGAGGCTCAGAGCAGGGAGCGCCAGGGAGTGCTGAGGGGGGGGAAGATGGCCACTGGGGGAAGATGGCGGCCGGGGGAAGATGGCCACCACCAGCAGGTCCTTGACCTGCTGGTGGTGTTTAATTTTTATTTGGCTAAATTTTACTAAATATTTTACCTGGGGTGAAAAAATTCTCTTTCCTGCCTGCTTTCACTCTCCTCCCACCTCCTGCCCCAAAGGCCGCTTTGGGGAGTGAGAAGTGCCGTGAGCTGTGGTAGGCTTTCTTCAGGCAGCAGGTGACTGTGCAGGCAGGTTTCTTGAGCTAGCAGGGCCGGAGGTGTCAGCAGACAGAAACAAAGCCACTGCCTTTGCAATGCACCAAAACATGCTCTGTTCGAAACTCAGCTTGGGCAGATTCCCACCGGAGTACTATTTTCCAGGAAATATTTTTCAAATTAATAATGAACATAGGGTTCTGTTTTTAGAATTGCGTGCATGCAAAACCTCTTTATTGAGACACATGGGCCTAATTATAACACAAGGCTGTTCTAACCAGTTTTGCGACAGCCCTGGCTGCACTGTTTTCATTAAGTCAAAGGATGGCACATATACAGATTTAATGTGAATAGCTTTCTTTGTAAGGACCCAAACCTGGAATTCATGACAGTTGTTCCGAGTCCAGCATAACTGCTTCACAGTTCTGTTACGGGCAATGCCTGTAAGATGAGAACGGTGAAGATCCTTGTTAAATGTCTAACAGCCTTTGAATTTGTGGATTGCATGAGCATTCTGAAATTCTAAGTTAATTGTAGAAAACAGATTCTTCATGAAAAGAATATTGTGGGAGGCAACTGACAATAACCTTGCAGCAAGTAGTTGAGGCTCCCTAGGACATAGACATGTGATCTCTAGCTCACCTTAATAGGGTAGTTTATGTAACACACACTCACTATAGCTATCACTGTGCTATGGTTTTTCCGTATTTCAGCAAAAGAAAATAGGTTCCTCTCTTTAAAGCATTGAAATGCACAATGCAACATGTTAACATAAACTCAGCTTCACTAGCTTAGATTCAAGCACTTGTTTCACTAATCTGCTTGAATCTTAGTTCATAGCTTGAATAGTAAAGGCAGAAATTCAGAAGATATATCTCAAGGAGAAGCAGTATGATTTCTAAATAAAGCTTCCAAACATTAGATTTACATTATCACTATTTACACCCAAGTACTGGATTTTCTATTTATTTATTTATTTTTGTGGAGGGTGGAATGTTCATTAGATATTCACTAGAAAATCAATTTTTACTATACACTTAAACCAAATCTAATTTGCAAACAGGAGGATCACACACTGTAAATTTCTTGTGAAAATGGAGGTTGACAGGAGGAACTATTTCCCATTCCCTACTACCTGTGTTCTTCGTAACATCCCACCACATTAATCTTGCCTTTTCTCCTTATTCGAATACTTGCTTGTATTTAAGCTTCTGATGTGAAACAATTGCAAAGAAGGAAAGAGTGTAATTAACAGCAAAACAATCTAATTTAAATACAGT
This sequence comes from Cygnus atratus, assembly GCF_013377495.2. Classification (NCBI taxonomy): domain Eukaryota; kingdom Metazoa; phylum Chordata; class Aves; order Anseriformes; family Anatidae; genus Cygnus; species Cygnus atratus. The sequence goes on from NC_066396.1 coordinate 43,873,559, forward strand.
TTTGCTACCCCATACAACTATTTAGCATTGAATCAGAAGGAATACTGCGCTTAGGAATGAAAGGTCTGCGTGAATGAATCACCATGAACAAATTACAGACTATGGATGAAAAAGGAAGTGGCTGGCTGGAAATCTCTGTGAAATGAATTCTGCTATTCCAGTTATTTCAAGTTTCAGAGGCTCTCTCATTTCATTAGCCAGTTAAGGGGAACTTATTCCCGCTATCCAGATTTAGTTTCAGTAAGCTATGAAAGGAATTCTCCATTAAAATGTAGTAAAATCACTATGCAGTCAGTAAAAACCCAAATGAGTAAGGTGTAGGGGATGAGAGCATTCATTTGCAGTAATTCAGAGTTAAGATACAACATAAACGAAGTACATTATCACACTACTAGTTAGGGGAAAAACTGAAAAATCCAATGTTTTAATAGCAAAAGCTGGCAAGCAAGCTATGCTTTGCACTTTGTTACTCTTCGCATCAGGAGGTCTTAAAGTGATGTGGCATTCTGCATTTCTGTAGCCATCTGCCATCCTTCAGAAAGAGGCAGAAAGCACAGAACAGAATAAAAGGATGGGCAAACAACACAACAGTTTCGAACAGTATAAGCAAGAGCACTCTGGTATTCATGAAATAAAACAGGAAACAGAACGTGAGAATCAAGGCAGAGGCGGTTCTCATTTTGAAATGAGTGGACTGTAAGCTTGCTGCCATCCTGTGGCAGCAGGTATGCGTTCCCATGAACTAGGGATCTGGGTTGAGTTCATGGAAAAGCTAGATAGGCCTCGTCTAGGAAAGCGGGTTCCACAGTTTGAGGATCTTGTGGAGCTCTGCTACCAGTTAAGATGCACACAGGTTAAGAAATGACCCACTGAAAGGGGCTGTAAGAGATGAGGGCAAAGAGCTTGCTTCAAGTCAGCAGATAGACTTCCCTTACTGTATCTCTCTTTAAGAAAGATGACAGCTACTGCTTAAAAAACTACAATTCAAATGCTGCTCAAACCCAAACGCATGTGGAACTGTGCTAAGTATTTGCATTTTAGCTTTCCTTGTCAAAGCAGCATATTTTGCAAGTGGTAATAAAAATAAAGCAGGACAAACTGCTTGCTGTATGGCCAGCCAATACAAAGAGCATGTATCAGTAATCTCTAGCATTTTCTCCAAAATTTGATAGTATTTCTAAGAGTTATTAATTCAGATATCAGTAGCGTTGTATCTAGTTTTTAAAGGCATACAAATGTAATTCCCTTCCATCCCCTCTGCCCCATCCTCCTTTGTTACTCTTAACAGAATTTCAAGATCGGAATCTTTCATGTTTACGAACAGGCAATATTTATTGTTATAACTGAGAACTCTACATACAGTATTGCACAAAATTATAATGTATCAACTGACAAAACCATGTTCCTATATAACTGTTAATAGCACTTTACAGAAGTTTACTTTAACACACTGTGCGTTGTCAGTAAATTGATCATTCTTAGAGGATTATTTCATGGGTGTATGGAAGTGCAAACTTTCATTCAAGGCATATACACAAAACACATGAAAAGGATTGCTGTGAGCACCACAGGTCCAAAAAAAAAAAAAAAAAACAAAAATCTAACTACTAACAAAAAAACCAACCCTCCCTCCCAAAACAAAACACATGCACACTGAAACAAGCTGAGTAAGTAACAGCATTCTTAGGAAACACCAGTGCTACTACATTCATAGTCTTATCCCCTAGCAAGAAGCACAGAAATGTAATCTGAAGAGATGCCCTTAACTCAGAGTTTTAGACATACTAATTCAGCTGTATCACATTAACTGGACTTTTTTTGTTTGGCAAGACCAAAGGACATACAGCACTATAAATTCAGCTAACCAGTGTACTACCAGTTATTCCTGAATTACTGTATAAAATAAAGTAACTGTGTACAATAGTTGACCACTGCAGGGAAAAGTGTTTTTGCTTCAAAAGGTGATACAGTATACAACTAAAATTCAAGTACTTAATATTAACTATAGCTGTGGAAATCCTGGCCTTCTTTTCTTACGCAGTACATATTGAGAATTTTTCATTTTTATTTTTCCCTGTACAACTTTTCTCGAACTGGATCTACTCAGCTGCAATCCCACATCTTCAGCACATCGCTGCTGCAAAGTTGTTCACAGGCACGTGGTATGACTCTAAGAGCCTTAGTCCCTTTGTCCTCTGCTTCCTATTTCCAGCCTTTTGACTAACTGCTCAGGTCAGTTTCCCAGGCAGACAAGTTACCATCTCTCTTCTACACAACTAAGTAGCTCAGCTGCACAGCGTCCTCTGTGGACAACCAGGGAAATTAGAGATACATTAGGATGGAAAACAGTACTTTTTTTCCTACCAGCTTTGGGAAGGCCTGGAGAAACATTTACACTTCTGCCTGAGCTCCAGTAGAAGAAGTACTGAAGACAATCAGCCTGAAAAACACCATCTTAAAAAAGGAATAATCTGATGATAAGAAAGTACATTAATCCCAAAGAAAAAATAGCATCCTGTAAGTATAATTGTTTTAATTACCGACTAGATTATTTTTAAACAATTATTAAATACAAGTTTTTTGTTTTTAAATCACAAAGATTTCCTGTTACTAAACTGACCTCAGGATGGGCATTAAATACAAGTTACCGTAAAGTTTTGTAAGGGAAGAATCCTAGTACCTACACAGTCATTACAGAGAATTCAAATTCTAACAAAATTAGTAGCACACATGTCTACAAAAAGAAAAAAAAAGTATTTTTTTTTCCTCTCAAGAAACCTCATGCATATATATAGCTTTGGTGCACAGACAGCATATGAGAGCATATACATGTTCCGTGACCACTGGAAATCTGAATTCTGAGCAGTGTTATCAACTTTGCAATTTAAGTCAAGAAGGATGAGGACAAACAACAGAAATGTGAGACACAAGACCTGCTTTACTCCTGCTTTAGCACTCCAGTGCCTGAATGTGTTTCAAGTTGTTGAAACACAAACAACATAGGCTCTGCCTTCAACAAGGCAAGGAGCAGGATTAAAATTGGATTAGCATATTTTGAAGTATTTCTACAAACAGTGCTCTAACAGCCTACTACATTAATACATTAACTTCTTTTTGGACTTCCTTGGATTTACAGGAAAATTGGATACCAGAAAACCTACACATAAAAAACATGAAACCATCAGAAATCTAAGAACATAAAGTAAGCATTTACATAATCCGTGAACTTTGAAGCTGAAGACCATAGATCGGTGTATATAAACAAACACCTATAAATGTTGGTTTTCGTTACTTCCTTCCCCCCCAAATCAAATCAGAATATATTTCTGATAATTGCATGGGTTTTGGATGGGGAATTGTGAGTACATTGGACAAAGAAAATGACAAAGGAAAGGAACAGTGAGGTTTATTTCCTTGGCATGTGAAAGTACAGAGATGTTGCTATAGCACTTACTGTTCTTACCTTTTGGATCCCGACTCATCACAAATAACAGCATGACTATATCAGTGCTGGAATATAACACACAATTTAGAATTTCAACATGCTTTAACTTTATTTTCCTTAATGGCATCCACACTTGACACAGCCTAAGAACCTGAAGAAAATTCATTTGCTTCTGAAAGAAAAACAGCAAGTGTTTCGTGGTGTTCAAAGTCAAAAAATTAGTCCTACGTTTCAGATGTTAAAGCTTTCTCCACAGCCACATGTTCCTTTGATGTTTGGATTATTGAAGACAAATTCACTGGACAGTTTGTCTTCTACATAGTCCATTTCAGTTCCTAGAAGTGTCAGCTGTGCTTTCTTCTCAATAAACACTCTAACCCCTTGAAGACAAAGAAAAAACATTTACATACAGCAAAATCATTCATCGCTTACCTTGAAATTCTGTTTCAACTAGAATAGAACTGGATAAACTTTCTGTTTCAACCTTGATAAAAATGGAAGCAAAATTTCAAGACTATCATTAAAACATGTTTTCCCTTGACTAACATGCACATGCAACACTTTGATTTTATTTTTTACCCTACTATAACACTCTAATAGCAGCCTAGCACTGTTATTTGTGTGTATACATGAATGCATATATTTTTTTGTTTGGAATTAGAAACACAATAACCAGGGAAATAAGTTGAAGAATTTGGGAACGAATATCAGCTTTGATACTTCTCATGCATTATAGTTGTTAACCCATTTCCTACCATTCTTAAAAGTCTGACAACATCTGACCAACAACAGGTCAAAAAAAAGTTCCTCTCTCACAAGGGAATGTCCTTTGTTCTACCAAAATTATTAGGTCTACATGAACTATTAGCAGTATTGAATCCTATACCAAGCCAAATGTATGGCCTTTCAAAGATATAATAACTTTTAAGGACTAAGAATTAGTAGTTCATCTTAGGAATCAGAAAGGGATCACTTTTCTAAAGCACGCAAAGTATCAGCCTGCAAAGATACTGAACTTTAAATCTCCAAGTCCAATACAAAGACATGAGTGAATTGCCTTAGCTATCTACAGACTAGGGAATAACAAAAAGAAAAATTTAAAGTTGCATCAGTAAACAGCAACAAGAACTGGTTAAGTTATAAGAGAGATTGATGGAAAGCTGTTCTATCACAGTCAAAATACAAAATATATTGCTAACTCAACACAAGCCTGGGGGCAACTGAGTTGAATTTGCCCCAAGTACATTTTCGGGGAGGGCTAAATCTAATGAAAGAGTTTATGGACTTGATCCATGAAGCAGCCACTTGCTACCTAAATGCCAGAAAATTTGGGCTGGTATCCAAAGCCACCAGCTCACAGAGTATAGAGCGATATAAAACTCAAAGCCTTCAGTGGAAGTCTGCCTCCAATGGATAAAAGCCTAGCCAAAGAAAACTGCACAGACACATCTGAAATGCTGTTTGGCTTTGGAGTTGCAGGTCTCTGTCTTGACTCAGGGAAACTGCTTTTACCTTCCTCAAGATTGAAATCAGGAAATGCATTCTGAAAAATGTGTTTTCACCCCTATAAAGTCAGAGCAGCTCTCTGAGTCAAGCAGAAGACATAATACCAGAAGCAAGCTAAGTTTGAAATCAAAAGGCACTTGCAGAACTGTGTGGCGCTCTCAATCTCATGCGTTCCAGTTCAAATTAATCATTTGCTGAAGCCCTGACTACTTCTTTTTTTAACATAATAAAATGTATGGGTTGGTCATAGATATTTCCAAGACAGCTGGAAGATGGGCTCTGCCTAGCAGCATACCTTTTAAAAGAAAGTAACTGCGATACTGCATTCTTATTCAAATCTCCTACTTCTCTGCTAGATTAAATGTAATTATCCTGAATGCAAATATAAGAGAGTTCAATAAAGCTTAAAAACAAAACAAAGCAAAAACTCCAAACACAAAATAAATATTTTAGAACTTTTATAAAAGGAGAATTATTATGCGTCTGTAAAAAAAAAATAAAAAAAATCCATATTTGACAGGAAGACCAAAAAGAAATTCTTATAAACATGGAAAAAATGAATGGAAGTTTCAGTACTTTAGCAATAGACCTGTGATGGGACACACAATGAAATTATCAGGAATCAAGCTTAAACACCAGCATATGAAAAAAAATTAAAAAAATGCTTAATTCAACTTGTAGAAGTGTTGTTACAAAACATTTCAAAGATCAAAAGCATAAACAGGTTAAAAAGAAATTAGCTATCAATGAAGCATAAGACTAATCAGAGAAAATAGCTGCTAAATCTTTTTGCAAATAAAATCTTTATTTTGCCAAGCCTTGCTTTAGCTATGCTGATAAAGTATCCCTTTATACACTCATGGTTCTGTATTTTCTCTAAATATCTGCAGTTAGCCATCTCCAAAGACATGAGTGATAGGCTATACGACTTATGCAGTAGTGTCTGAACCAGAGACGGCAAAGCTGCAGATTTTAACGGTAACTTCAACACAGAAAACAATGCAACAGTAATCCCAGCACCAGAAAGCTAGAACCTCTTGCTGTAACTTGCTACTTCAAAGAATTTCTAACCTGTCCCTTCAAATCTGTAATTAGGTTCTTCTCCCACATCACCACACAAGTTTGCTGTACTGCATCAGAAACTCACCATCTTGAACTACTTCTTCATCAGAGTCTCCTTTAGACTTTGTATATTCTAATGTGTAAGAGAGTCCATTGCATCCTCTTGTACGAACACCTACTTTCACACCTACCTGAAAAAAACACAACCCAGAAACATAGAAAAAAGTCATTCTTAAGCCTGTTCTGCAGTACCTAGATAAAACAGACAGAACACAAGATGCTGCCATCTGTCCTACACTACCCCAAAGACAGTGCTAAACCAGAAGTGCATTAGTATTATAGATTAAGAGGTAACACTTTTTCCCTTTTACAAAATTGACTGCTAAGGTAAGGGTAAGTATCAGATGATTACAACTGTGGACCAAGCTCTAAAGTATTTTTAAAAAAAGTCTTGAAGTAAAATAGAAGTAACAATAAACTATTGCCTCTCCTGTAGGTGCCTCCTCTCATAAAGACGGTGAAATTTTAAACATGTTTTTGTGACTTCAAGTTAAAGATTATTCAGATGCTAATTCAGGCACTATTTTAAGATTATTTACAGTAATTTATTTATGAAGCTGTGAGGCCAGGCCAAGGGCAGTGGCTAGATTTTTACATTCCTCCTCTAATGACCATCAGAAAACTTTTACTTCAACACAAAGTCCTGAAAGAAATTACTTTTATTTCTTCATTACCCCTACTGCCATCCACCTGTAAAGCTCGATCCCTTCCTTACACGAAACACGTCCGTTTGTTTCATGCTTTAATCATTGTTGAAAGCTAACACAGATGGTATATTTGTAACCACTGACAGCTATCCAACACAGCCTTCTATGTCTGACAAAAAGGGTATCTGTGCAGGTAAAGAACTAAGGTAAGGTGGCACGGAACCAGAAAACTGTATGCGCACAAGAATCTTTCAAAAGTGGCTGTTCCATTTTCAGCACACAACTGCTTCATAATTAAATAGGAAAAATATGCTGTCTATCCACATAATCAATGTTATGATAAAAACTTATCAAAACGTCATCACTCGCCACCAAGTGGGATTTCAGACAAACAATGTATGATCTGTCCAGACTAAACAGCTCTCTCTGCAGGAGCTGCTAGATAAAAATACGCTGGAAAACAGGAACACCATCTATAACAAGGAGGTGACTGACCAGCTAAGCTGTGGGCTTTGGGCTTCCTTATGATGGTTTAAAGTGTTAGAACAAAGAGTCTAGATAAGTGCAGATGTACAGGAAGCAAGAGAAACAATGTGCTTTGTACCAACGTTGGAAGAGAAATATACTTCTTGAAATAGTACTTGCTGTGAAGCAGAAAACCTAACGCTTGTTTTTATAATGGTCAGAAAGCAAAACTGTGTTTTTTTCCTATGAAGAAAAAGATGACAAGCTCAGTTACATTGTAAAATGGTGATTATTTATACATAAAGACTCTCTCTCTAAAATATATGAATATATATACATATTATATATATATTCACACAAATATATAATATTTATAATATATTACAATATGAATCATACATATATACAATATATTTGTTTAAATATAAATAATATATAAAAATACATGTATATATGTTTTATATATACATATATATAAAGAAAAATGCATTTTCTGTCAAGTTTCTCAAGAATTGTATGTTTTCCAATGGGTATTAATCTAGCTTTGTAATTAGTTTTTGTAGGAATTCTCACTGTGAAGTAAATAATTGGTAACATCCTAATATTAACAGTTGAAGATCTCTGGTCCTACCAGAAGTCATGATTATGCCACATTAGAAAACTTAATTAAAAAATAGCTTAAAAATACTTTGAAGCTTAACCTTTTTCTTCACCTTTATCTATCTCAAAAGTAAGCGTACAATGAAATGTCATTACAGTTATTTCCTGCATTTTATAAAAAAAAATGACACTGAATAAGCAAGCTTACACATTCCCCTCCAAACAAAAGACACCAACATCTCTAAATTCCTTAGCACATTCCTTAATACCTCAGCACTATCTATCGGGTGGCCTTGTTTACACTTACATGCTCAGGTTTATCTTTAAGAAGTTGTTTTATCTTCTGCACGGCTGATGGGGTCTGAAAAAGAAAAATATGCACATCAATTTGAAATGTTCCCTTTTATTTGTAGTGAACACCTGCACATACTAAGAAGCATGTAACATACTTACATGTATTGTAAAAATTTCTGACTTTGTGTGCAACCTAATTCTGTCTCACGTTTCAGCTTCTTTTTCTATCTGACACATCCACCTTCAGCACCAGCCATCTGTCAGTGCTCACTAGCCTATGGGAGCGTGAGATACACTCTTATGGGAGTGTAGTGATAGGACAAAGGCAATGGCTTCAAACTAAAAGACAGTAAGTTTAGACTAGATATTGGGAGGAAATTCATTACCATGAGAGTGGTGAGGCACCGGGACAGGCTGCCCAGAGAAGCTGTGGATGCCCCACCCCTGGAGGTGCTCAAGGCCAGGCTGGATGGGGCTTTGGGCAGCCTGGTCTGGTGGGAGGTGTCCCTGCCCATGGCAGGGGGTTGGAATTAAGGGATCTTTAAGGTCCCTTCCAACCCAAACCATCCTGTGGTCTACTTGAATCTGATGGCTGATCTCAAGATGTTTACGCTCCTGTAAGACTGCTGAGGCTAACCCACGCAGCACACAGCGCCTGTTTACTTCCTTCCCCACGCACACTGCCAGCCAACAGACACCTCGAGAACTTCACCCCGTGACAGCAGCTTGTTTTCCCAAGGTCACTGCCACAATTCACTACATTAACTCTGTTCGCGTGGAACTTTTATCCAACACACATTACAGACGAGGAGGAACTAGGCACAGAAAATTTACGGACCTCTTCCTTCCCACCCCCCCCACCCCTCCAACGCCCGCCGTGCCCGCAGCGGGCCGACCCCAGCCCCTCTCCTCCCCCCCCCGCCCCCCCCGCATGGCCGTTAACGGCTCGCCCCCCCCGGCCGTTAACGGCTGGCCCCCGCCGCGCCCGCCCCGCATCCCCGCCCCGCCGGGCACTGACCAGCGTGAGGGCGGCGCGCGTGGCCTGCAGCTTCCTCTTGCTGACGGCGCGCACCGTGGCCCGCACCACCGACGAGGCCATGGCCCCCCCGCGCTGCCCTCGGCCATGGGCACCGCCGACGTCACGCCGTGACGGGGCCGCCGCGCCGCGCCCTGGCGGCGGCCGCCCTCATTGGCCGAGGGGCCGTGATGGGCGGGGGGAGGAGCCGCCCCTCCGGCGTCGCCCCGCCTTCCGCGGCCGTGCTGCGCCACCGGGGCCTCGCTGAGGCGGCGGGCGGGTGCTTGCGGCGATAGGCGGCGATAGGGGGCGATAGGAGGCGATAGGAGGCGATAGGCGGCGCCCGGCGCTCCCATCCCCCCCGGGGAGGAGCGCAGTAGCAGGGAGGGCGGCGGCTGAGCGGCTGCTGGTGGAGGCGCTTGGCAGCGTTTCGCGATAGCTCCCGGGCGCTCAGCCAGCTCCGGCAAAGCGGGGACGACACAGCCGCGGCTTTCGATGTCGTGACGGCTGCCGGCTGCTCGCCTCCGCCGGGATAATCCGTTACAGCGCTGCTTTAACGTCACTGTACAAAGCCCAGACACAAGCACCGTGCCCCACCGTGCCTCGTCACCACATCTCCTTCAGGCCCCTGGCGCTCCGAGGGCCAGCTTCAGAAGTTTTAAATTGCTTTAAAATACTTATTTTATTTTTTTAAAGTGTATTTATTTATTATTTCATACATGATTGTACCTGTTCTCTCCAACACTAGAACTAAGGCACAGCACTTCTACCTCAACTATGAAAGCAGATACCAAGTGTATAAAATTGCACTTTCTTTAGCTATACAAAACTTGGGCACACATCCTCACCTAAAACACACCCACCTGTGGGTGCGGGGGCTCATATTCATTGTTAGTCCAAAGCTTCAGTCAGCAAGACGAGTGCTTCCAAGCTGTAAAGTTGTGTACAAATGCACACCCACCATTACCATCCACCATGCTGGCATAAATTGCTTCGCCTTCTTGTATTTCCCCAGGGAGCTTCCAATCACCATTCAGCAGAAAGGTGACTGAAGTATCTCAGCGTATAAAACTGAGCATAGGCTAGAAAAGGTGCTTTTTATCATCAGTACAATGCCAAAAGAAGATAAAGGTAAAATCGGTATTAAGATCTAAGTAGTTCAAGCAAACAATAAGAAATATTATTGATAACTTCATTACGATAGGAAAAAGTATATTCTTCACTAGCAAGGCCATTTTTGATGCAGTTTCTGCAGGTCTTATAAGACTCTGGTTTAAAAAAGGAAGTATTGTGTACTAAAAATGTTTAAATAAAATATTAAATGAATGACAAACCTGTTTTAAATACATCTATAAAGCAACTCTCACAAGAACAACTGGATTGGAAAAGCTGGCTCTGTAGTCTGAACACTTTCTTTTAAAAGGAACTATGAATTAAGGTAGGTATCTAGATAACTATTAAACTAAGATTAAATTGCTGATTTAAGAAAGACAGTTAGCTCTGCTGCATACCTGAGAGAGAACTTCTTCTTTCATCTTTATTCAGCACTTATAACTAAGTAATAATAGCACAAGACATTTTCCAACTGTTGAAACAAGGATGTCAAGAGCACAACAGCACTTTGAAACAAAAAAATCACAGCAAACAGCACAGTGGACAGTGTTCATTGTGTAGTCTTTAGGGAGACTGAATATAACAGTGGTACTGAACATACAAGTGGTAAAGAAGAAATCTTCTAAACTACTTGTTTCTTAATATTTATTACATTCTATAGTAGTATTTAGCTGTAAACTAATAGTTCAGTTTATTACTATGAGTTTTGATGCTGTTTTTTTTTTTTAGAAACTTTTTATTAATGCAGTGCATCTCTTTTTTTTTTTTCTATATATGTGAAAAGTCACTCCCTTGACAATATACTCCCAATAAGGCAAGAAGGCTCTTGGATAAAAAGAAAGTTATTGAGAACCTAACTATTATTTTACTTTGATTTCTAGTCATAGAAGGGTTTGGGTGGGAAGGGGCCTTAAAGACCACCCAGTTCCAACCCCCTGCCATGGGCAGGGACACTTCCCACCAGACCAGGTTGCCCAAAGCCCCATCCAGCCTGGCCTTGAACACTTCCAGGGGTGGGGCACCCACAGCTTCTCTGGGCAGCCTGTGCCAGGGCCTCGCCACTCTCTGCGTGAAGAATTTCTTCCTTACATCTAGTCTAAACCTACTGTCTTTTAGTTTAAAGCCATTACTCCTTGTCCTATCGCTACACTGCCTGACAAAGAGTCCCTCCCCAGCTTTCCTGTAGGCCCCCTTTAGGTACTGGAAGGCCGCTGTAAGGTCTCCCCAGAGCCTTCTCTTCTCCAGGCTGAACAACCCCAACTCCCTCAGCCTGTCTTCATAGGATAAGCCCTATGGAGAAGGCTCCAGCCCTCTGATCATTCTTGTGGCCCTCCTCTGGACTTGCTCTAACAGGTCCACGTCCTTCTTGTGCTGGAGGTCCCAGGGCTGAACACAGTGCTCCAGGCGGGATCTCATAAGAGCAGAGTAGGGGGGGGGTGAATCCCCTTCCCTCACCCTGCTGGCCACGCTGCTTTTGATGCAGCCCAGAATACAGTTGGCTTTCTGGGCTGCAAGTGCACATTGCCGGCTTATGTTGAGCTTCTGATCAACCAACACCCCCAGGTCCATGACTGCAGGGCTGGTCTCAGTCCATTCGCTGCCCAGCCTGTATTTGTGCTTGGGACTGCCCCGGCCCAGATACCGGACCTTGCACTTGGCCTTGTTGAACTTCATGAGGTTCACATAGGCGCACCTCTCAGGCCTGTCCAGGTCCCTCTGGATGGCATCCCTTCCCTCCAGTGTGTTGACTGCAACCCACAGCTCAGTGTCATCAGGAAACTTGCTGAGGGTGCACTCCATCCCACTGTCCATGTCACTGACGCGAAGTTAAACTGCGCTGGTCCCAGTACCGACCCCTGAGGAACACCACTCGTTCCTGAACTCCACGTGGACACTGAGCAATTGACCACAACTCTGAGTGAGACCACCCAACCAATTCCTTACCCACCGAGGGGTCCATCCACCAAATCCACGTCTCTCCAATTTAGAGACAAGGATGGCATGTAGGGGCAATGTCAAATGCTTCACTGAAGTCCAGGTAATTACAAATCCCTTCACTAAATTTTACAACATACAAATCCAGTAGATATGCTCATCATCATCAACAGCCTCATCATCTGTGTTTATTCTCTGTAATGCATCATTGTGTTAGTAAGTTATGACTGTGCTCTTTAACTATAGTTTAGGCAAAGACATTTACTAGTCATTTGTGTAATGCCTGTACTGTGCAGCCCAACTTTAGAGGTTTTATTCTAGGGCTATGCCATTGGTAACTATACAGACTTAGTAGTTGTGTAAGGAAGCAGCAGCTTCAAAGTGACAAGGCTGGTAATCTACAGAACAGTTTGCAATTGGATGTGAGTTTAGAAGCTCACATTTTTTAAGTTTTACTGTTAAATTACAAAATATCACAACGGGAAGAGGGTGAGTATGTATAAATATTATTTATTTCATTTTAAAAATACCTTCTATTTGTGAGATTGTGCCTTAGTCTCTTGGAGGTTTATACAGGTAATTCCCATCAGCAAAAAATGAAGTCTCAACAGAATACTAAAACCATACAGAAGGCATGTCAGCCTTTCTACTTTTTGGGGTATGAATGAAAAAGTACAGAAAAAACATGTTTTTAGAGGAAAAAATGGCTTAATTTTATATGAAGACAGAAGTTACAGAAAAAAAAACCTACTGTTTGTTGCTGGCTAAGATTGAAAATATGTCAAGGAAATTATTCTTTTTTTGAAAAGTTGCAATCTAGAAGTTTATAAATAGCCAGTTACAGATGGATGCAAATCAAAATAGGATCTCAGCTTCTTGAAGTCACTTTAGAAATTCTAGCTTTCACCTTTAGTTTAAAAATAGATAGGTACGGAAAAAAGATTTAAACATGACATTTCAAAAAACAGATTATTCTAACAAGTTAATCATTAATCTTACATTTAAGTAAAGGAATACTGAAAACTACAACCTAAGAAGAAATATAGAAACTTAAGTCTGAATTTCTTTTTCTTTTTTTTTTATTTATTTAAAAGTCATAAATAACAGTGGTTTCAATTTTACGACATAACTAATTCTTTCCTGAACAAGATAGAGAGTACATTACCAGCTCTGGAAGGACTTCAAGTAAAGCTCAAGTTGATAATACTACTTAAATTCTTGGCTGGTCCAAGGATTCCATTCACATTTTATGAAAATGGATGTGTTTTCCCCAGTTGCCATATATCATTTCTCTGTTACATAAAGCAGTTATGTCTGTATCCCCAAGGTCATGAAAAAGATTCTTAGCAGCATCAAACAGGACTGACCTGTTTCATAGTCCTTTTTTTTTTTTTTTTTCTTCTTTTTCCCCTCTTGTACACAAGCACAGCAGCAAATGAATTCCCATAGAATCACAGAAGGGGAAAAAAAAACAAAACAAAAACCTTAATGGCACTGCTTATTTGCAGAGACTTTTACATACGTTTCCTAGTGTCCATGTTTTCAGTTCTGTACATGGGGGAAAAGAAAACACCACAAAAACCTGTTTGCAAACACAGCTGTAGCAGTCTACAAACATTTCATACAATTTTACACAAGGATTCAGTAAACAACATTTATAAATATTTGCTCTTTCAAAAATCAGTTTTTGAAGAAAATACATATTTGGCTTGCACACAATTTTAGTGCATTTTAAAATGGTCAGGCTGAATGACAAAACCTTGGTCCATTTTTAGTACCTGCCCTTATCTATATGATTTACCTAGTGAACAAATACAAAATGTGGTGGCTTTCTATTAAAATGCTTAAAAACAACCTATTTAAGAGCAGGGGTCCATGGTATGAGACCATATTAAAATCCAGTTTCTTTTACTAGCAATTTGTATTAAATTTAAAGAAATATGGGTATTTTAAGTTGAAGATTGTTTATGCTGCTGTCCTGTGAATCCAGATGCTTTAGCCAAAGTAAGTTTTTAAGTGAATGAAGGGCCTGTATTGCAATTTAACAGTGCTTCATATCCCTCATGATTCTTGTTGGGTCCTCTTCTGTGAGGCTTTTCCCTGAGTCATATATTTATTGGAAAGGCTGCCTGAGATTGGGGGGGAAAAAAAAGCATCACACTTTAAAGGTTTAAAGGTTTCAAATAATATTAAAAAAAAAACACAAACAGACATAAAGCAAATGAAACAACCAGACAGGAGGAAAATACCGTTAAGTCAAACTACAATGAAATCACACAGATCAACTTTGTAACATCAGCTGCTGGAGAACAGTAGGAAATACTAAAATAGAAACAAGTAAGACTATTTTTTTTTTTCCAACTAAACACCTAATGACAAACTGCTTTGTGGTTTAAATCCCCAAACTTAGATTTGAAAGAGTCTTGCAATGCAAACAGGAAGTACTATCCCCACCCCACAAAAAACTGAGACTCTAATGAGGTACTTAATAGCAGTTTAGTCTTCAGAAGTTTGTGAATACTACTCAAATCCCCCTTCAGGTGCCCCAGAAGAGACTTATATATATTTCCTGGAAAAAAAAAAACAAACAAGCTGCTAAATGGTTTGCAGTTGCATTCAAAACTCAAATTAAAAAAAAAAAAAAAGCAGTTGCTTTTAAAATCTTCATTGTACCAGTTAATACGTTAAGTGTGTGAAATTACTGTAAGGAAGCTGCAGCGGCAACCATGCATCTAACACAATGCACAAAACATCTCTGATCCAGAGAGAGTACATAAAGGCCTTTATGTCATCATCTGACTGCTACTTGTAAGTGTAATTTTAACTTTCTTGCATTTTGGCAGCTCAGACAAAGGATGTGCTTTCATAGTCTCTCCTAAGTTAGCTGATCATATGGAATTCTAGACGATTACTCTGAGGAAGCCTCACAAGAAAGTGTTCCACATGTCGTCCCTGAAGAGAAACACAGAACCCCATGTATGCCAAAACAGAGGGAGAGAAGAGAAAGATTGATAAAAACACCATATCCTTCTGCAAAATAAATCTATCAGAGTTAAATAAAGAACAAATGGCTGACAGAATTAACATGCCTTACATGTTCTGCTCCCAAAACACAACTGAAAAAAAATGCACATTTCCAGCTTGAAAAAAAAAAAAACTGTTTTCACTTAAGAATTATCTAGCAACCTGTCCAGACTACTGCTGTGTTCAGCAAATTGGGCAGAGTTCCCGTTAGGACTGATGGAGAAAGCAAGTTAAAAATGCATGCTTTTACACAGAAGTTCTGAACTGAAATTAAGACATACAAACCTGACTGGGGACTCAAAAATACTTTTCCTTTTTGTTTCTTTTTTTCTTCATGTATAAGCATTCCCTATAAATAACACATACGTATTGATGAACGAACAAAACTGAATTATAACAATAACCCCCCGCCCCCAAAGGTTCTCCTTGAAAGCTTAAGTAAAGCTATTTTTAGTTACTTTGCATGGGCTTCAGAATATTCAAAGATAAAAAGATCCAGGAAAATGAACATATAGTGTTTACCTGATTTAATCGACCACCATGTTTGGCAACAGTTGGTAAAGAAGGGGATCCACACAACACTTCCAGCTTTGATCCTCCTGAAAAGGTCATAATACAACCATGATTTACTAATTTGAAACTAGTTTCCATCTCAGGTTTCATAACATAAAAAAAAAATACAAAGATACTTGCATCTACTTTCATAGCACAGAAAACACATGACATTGCTATTTTCCTCCATTTCATAATATGGAAAGTGGGCACAATGAAGTGAGATGCATCTATAGATAAACATCTAAGGAATCTTCTCCAAAATCTACAGAGAAAGACTGGGATCTTCAGAGAACAAATGAAGACACGGGGTTAAGAGAATTGTCCAAAGTCCCATAGAATGTTTGTAGCACAGCAAGGAACAAAAATCAGATCTCCTGGGTCCACTCCTTCTTAGTCTTCTACTCAACTACAGAGAACACTTCAGGCATTAAGCAAGCAAAAAACAAAAGCCCAACCTAGATCAATTCTCCCTCTCTTCAAATTCAAATATAATAATTCCCAAAATACCCATCATTCCCATCAGTGACTACAAAACAGTCAGACATACTCATTTTCACCACAGCAAAACTCAGCATGATGGCAAATGAAATGGTAGCAAGAAATGCTCAAAGACAAAGAAACTCAAAAATTAAGTTTAAACTTGACATGCACCTTCAAAACATCAGAAGCTGGACGGTCTTACTTTATAAACATCTTTTTCGTCCACCTAATACTTCTAGTGGTTTATCAAATGAAGAATACTTCCAAATACCCTGAAAGTTCTGAATATATTTGCAACCATTTTCCTCCCACTTCCAGTATTTTGCTAGTACACCCTTATGCCCTCTTCTGCTACATACATCTGATTAAGAAGAGTCTCCTTATCTAAGCTAAAAGGAACGTTTTTGCTAATAGAGAAAAGCTGGTTTGAAATGATGTTTATGCAACAGATTCCTATTTTTTACTTTAAAATGTCAAGGACTGAGCAATCTGTAGAGCATTTTTTCTATAGTATGAATTTAAACGCTCTTAGGTTTACTTAACGGAAAACTGTAATACTGTGTTCCTTTGGAAGCTAGCTGAAAGTACCATTCATCATCTTAAAAAGTTTCATTTTTATTACAGAGTGATTTTCATTTCAACACAGATGATAAGAGATCTGTCTAATGTGAAGGATGACTTAGATACTGCTTAGCAGTTCACTGTTCTGTTCAAGTCTGTCTGTAAAGATCTACGTGTGGGGCCCTTTTGTAATTTTGTTTTTTTTTAACTCAAAGTTACAATTTGACTCCAGGAAAAAAGACAGATTAAGGAGGCACATTCTTTATTTTATTTCATTCACAGTATTTTATCTAAGCAATTTATTTTATTTAGTGACCTTATGGTCACTAAATATTTTGTGTATGGGAAGATGATGGGAGGAGCTATAGCCTAGCTTTTACTGCTATTTCAGTGCACCAAAATAGAAGCTGTAATTTGAAATGTTAGCAAACTCTTATGTAGAGAGGACAATGAAAGCAATTTCAACATACACTCTACTCTTTCTTCTACTTCCATCTTACCTGCTAAGAGAAACCATGTCACATCTCAGGATACGGCAGAGTTTTGAAATGTAAGTGAGGAAGGGAAAACTGACCAAGTGTGACTACATTTTTAAAACATGAGACAGCATTAATGTGACGCCATTCAAAGCAAAAACCTTTATCCATTAGTCAACACTGTTAAAAATTCCCAAACAGTAAGTTGTGCTTAAGCTACTCAGGTTGATCAGCTTCATACCTGTAGGTGCTTTATACTGTGGGCACTCCTTTTTGATATGACCTTCTCTTCCACAGATGAAACAACGTTTTTCTCTTAACTCTCTGTCTTCCAGACGCTTCCACTTCTCTGCTGATTGCCTGGGACTCTTTTCTCTTCCAGTTTCCACTATTCCCCTTGTTGGTTTGCTCTTCGGAGGTGTAAATGGATGCAACTTTCCCTCTTTCACTGAGCTCTCTTTTTCTGTTGTTTTATTCTGGGTTTCTTTGTCCTCTTTGCTTTTTTTCTCTTTGTTTTCTGGGTACCTCTGGTTTTTGCTATCTTCATAATCACGTCGCCGCCTTACTCTGCAAGGGGAAAAGGCTACAGAGTTCATACACCTTATATACATACATGGAGGAAAAAAACCACAAGCATTGCATATGAACAATAAATGTATTTAATGTATTTCCTCAGACGGTCAAATAAAGTTAACTCCTTTGACTCTCCTAACAAACAGTCCTATACCGATATAAAATACATTTAATGATTTAACTTTGCGATTAGATTACAGTACAGGTGAAAAGCTAATAATTATATCTCAAAAACATAAAAATTTCTGTAGGAAGATCTGTGTGCTGCAGCTTTAAAGACAGTGGAAGAAAAGAAACACCAAGCAAAATGCTAACAGATAAAAATAGGGTATCAATTAATTTTCTTACTTGTACAATTTTATCAGAAATCTAGCTTCCTTCCTTCCCAAACTGTGTACATTCACAGTATCTCTAAAAATCTGGGAGAAGATTCTAATGTTCAAAGTGACTTAAAGTGTCACCTATTAGTGAGGACCCAGGCATCGTTACTGGGTTTCTTTAACTTTTTATCTATGACCTGGAGAAAGAGCAATCAGTGAAACTTCTGAGTCTGAAGATTACAATAAGCTCATTTGTTCACACAGATGCAGCACTAATGGCAAGCAACTGGAAGAAACTAAAAAAACTGAATGACTCAAAATGATGGCAGACAAGTGTCAACATAGATAAAACTGTGAATAATGCATCCTGGTAAAAATACTCTAAATCATGTCCATACAATGTTGAACTTGGAACTGGCAATTAGAACTAAGAAAAGACATCTTGGAAAAATTTTAAAGAAATCTCAAAAAAAAATCAACTAGCTGACAAACAGTACTGGCCAAAAAGGTTAATGTTTATCATCAGATGAAACACCAAGAACAAGGGAGAAGGGATTTTTTTTTTTTTTTTTTTTTTTTTTTTAAACTAAGTAAAACCATGGTGTACCAACACCTGAGTACTGCATGTTGATCTGGTCTCAATCCTTTAAGAAGGAAGTAGTGGAGTTAGAGAAGGCACAGAGAAAGGCAGCTAAAATGAAAGGAGCAACTGTCTAAAGAGGAAATATTAAAAAAGGCCAAGGCACAAACTTGGAAGGAAGCTAGAAGGAAAGAAGCACAATCATGGCTTACAAACCCATGAAGGCAGTATCATTACTGACTAAACCCTACAATGCTATGCCTATGAAATGTTCATGAAACTAAAATCAGTTTGGTTTAAAAGAGGTAAAAGAAGGTAGTACTAGTTTACACAGCATTTAGCATACTTCTGGAACTGGTTAGCAAAGAAGGTAAACAGGAGAATCAGGTTCAGAAAAAACACTTAAAAAGATAAAATTGTAAACAACTCCAGTCCACAAATGAGTACTACCAGAGCAGGTGCATGCTCTATCATCTCTTATTCAGCAACTGGAGATGATGGTGGAATGTAAGAGAAGAGATTCCAGAAGACAGCCAACTAGCGTGCCTTCCATAAACAGCACATCCTATTTGAAGTGTCTGGACAGAGGACTCACAGATGCGTTGACTTTTGCTCTAATGCTGTATAGAATATATCTGCATTCGTGCAGCTTTAGCATTCCTATTCCAATCTTCCTTCTAAACAAACCTAAGGAAGTGTTACACACAGATCCCAGAACTATACTCACTTTCTTCTCAAGGGACAATCTTTCATGAAGTGGCCAATTTTACCACAAATTCTGCAGCATCTGTCATTTGGTGCCAATTCTCCTTCTGTGAGTACTTCTGGATCAAAGAAGTACTCCTGAAAAAAAAAAAAAAAAAAGAAAAAAAGATGCATTTAAATTGCAAATCCATACACTTGGCAATCAAAACAGATAAGCAAATGTTGAACTACAGTAGGAGTTATGGAAAAGTATAAACCATACGGATAAAAAGTACAAAAAGTATAAAAAGTATAAAGTGTGCAGCTGAACTCCTGAAAAACCTGATGAGATTAACTGTCCACTGCTGCCTCTTCTTCACAAGCAGCCTGCCAACTACCAAGTCTGCAAGTTCTTTTTAAAAACGCAGTCTTAAAGAATGGTAAGCTGTTTTTGATGGAGAATAAAATGTTGAAAAATCTGCACAATGAATATCTCAGTTTATTAGTATTCTGCATGCATCCACATTTTATACAACATGAAAGCAGTATATAATAATGCTTTTAAATGCATTATTATGCCTAATGATTTATTATATTTATAATAAATATTTATTAATATTATTATTAATGTTTTGTTATTATGATTTATTATAATGCTTAATGATTTATTAGAGAACTGTAGAAATTTAGAAGAGAAAATAAGGAGACTGTAACCATGTTCCCAGAAATGATAATTTATACATCCAAGAGCATGTGCATACTTCTCTTAGAAGCAGCTTACCATTTTTGATGGATATTCTTTAGGAAATATTTTTACAGGAGTACCAAATACCCTTCTGCCATTGATAAAAGCCTTCATTATAAAATTTGTCACTAGGGAAACAAAAAAGAGAAAACATTATGAAAACACCAAGCAAGCCAGTAAAATAAGATTTAAGACAAGATCGTCACATTGTACACAAATTTGTCAACAGGAAACTCACTTTTTCTTGATAATCCAGCTCCAAGGTTGTGGTTCAAATCAAAGGGGTCTGTATAGAAAGCATTATAGACATTATTGAAATCCAGGGCAAGATCAGCAATATATGTATACGCACATGGATAAGCCAAGGCAGCTATTTCCCAATGCTCAATTAATACACTGAAATTAAAATGTTTTCAAACTTAAAGAAAAAGTTCATGGACACAGGATCACAGCAGTCCATCTCTAAAGTGACTTAAGCATCCTGGAGTGCATTAAGCACAGTATAGCTAGACAGTCAAAGAAAGTGATTGTCCTGCTCTGCTCTGTACTGGTGCAGCCTCACCTTAAGTAACGCACCCAGTTTTGGGTGCACAATACAAGAGGGCATAAAACAGAGAGTGTCCGAAGGAGGGCAACAAAGATGGTGAAGGACCTAGAGGAAATGACATATGAGGATCAGCTGAGGTCCCTTGGTTTGCTCAGCCCAGAGCAGAGCAGGCCGAGGGGAGGCCTCATGGCGGCCTGCAGCTCCCTCACGAGGGGAGCGGAGGGGCAGGCGCTGAGCTCTGCTCTCTGGGGACAGCGACAGGACCCGAGGGAACGGCATGGAGCTGGGACAGGGGAGGGTCAGGCTGGGTGCTAGGGAAAGGTTCTGCACCCAGAGGGTGGTGGGGCACTGGGACAGGCTCCCCAGTAAAGTAGTCATGGCACTGAGCCTGCCAAAGTTCAAGAAGCATTTGGATACTGTCAGACATATGGTTTGATTTTGGGGTGGTCATATATGGAGCCATGAATTTGACTTGATCCTTGTGGGTCTCTTCCAACTTGGGATATTCTACAATACTATGAAAGAATAAGTTGTATGTGGGGGTAAGACAGAAGTTCTTATCATGAAAGTCATATGGGCCAGAAAATGGCTTAGGGAACACTTCTGAAATGTATCACTTTATTTTCTTGATCGAGACCTTGGTATTAGCAGTGTAATACATACATAGCATTAAATCTGTCATTCAAATATGGACTCTGCAAAAACTAGTGAGAAAATCTCCAGGCATGAAGTCTGTTTTGTAGCTTCTTTGCAGATAGAAAAAAAAAGAGCTTTTTAGCAATACTGAAACTCAATGGGAATTCTTATACAAAGACTTTAAAACATGAAGAAATAGCAACTTGCAATCTAGTAACAGAAAAATAAGCAAACCATGTGGAAAGATCATTTTTTTTTATGTGGACATGAAAGCAATTCTACATGTGTACATTATGTGCTTTTACCTTCAATTACAATGTATTTGGAGGTCCACTGCTTCTTGAAAGTTGTAAGCAGATTCTTTCTCCTAATGCAGATGACATGCTCTTTAAAATCAAATTCTTCTGTGTAAAAACGGAGAAGTCCCAGCCAAAGCTGCCCAACAGATTCAGTGTTTTTGCCAAAGTCAGGCCAAACATCTGGCTGAAAATGACAGAAATATTTTCAATACTTACATTAGGCAGAATAACATTGTAAATTGGAAACTCCAACAATGCAAGCTTTATTCTATAAAGAAACATGATTCAGTTACTCCAGAATACTTCCCTTCCCTTCACAATTGGTATTAATAGACAAATATTGATTTTAAAGTGGTGTGTTTTTTAAACATTAACAATTAAAGTGTAGAATTAATAATATTTCTAACATTAGATTTTGCCAGTTTTCCAAAAGAAGTATTAATTCACTTTAAGCGCTCACTTAATACAAAACTATTCAACAGATTTAACCAACTATTGCCAAATATGTAGCTTATACTTGAAGGAATTCTCTACCCAGTAATACAGCACATCCAGCAACTAATCATGATTAACACCTTGAAGTAATTTCTTTTAAGTCTATTTTTCAGAATATGCAGGTTTTTTTTTTTGGGGGGGGGGGGGGGGGGGGGTTGCTGTTGTTGTACAGACGCTTGCATTACTGAGTGGAATACAATCGACCATATTCCTAAAGCTTCACATTGGGATTTTCAAAGGAATAGCTACTCCAGTTACATTTCTTTATTCAACCACCATATTTGAGGATAATGTTTCTTAAATTGAATTCTTTTTCATTTGCAGAGCTACAGGTAGCACCATTTCAAATTCACCTTTCTGATTTACTCACCAACTCTTCTATCTTATCAAAGAAATAAACGTTCCAACCATCAACTAAAATTTCAGGCTTTTTTGGTTCTTCGTAGATCTGAAAAGATAGTATTAAACTCATTAGAAGAGCCCTTAAGATTCAGCACTGACGTTCTTCTGGTCAATACTGTGTACAGATACTCATTTCTTTTGATACACTGTACCTCTTGAAGAACAGGGATGACTGGTGGATTTCTCTGTTGAAGAAAATAAAGCACCATAAGAGTATATGCGTAAGAAGAAAGGCTACCTCGAGATGCATCTCCTATGTCACACATCTAGAAAAAGAAACAAATTACATCTTTTGTGGTTGTTATCTCTTGCTGCAGGCATTACTGCTTCTAGAATGTCAGAAAAACTCACCTTTGTGAAGACTTTCATTGTGTAACACAAAAATTTTACTCTAGGATCAATGGCTGAATATGATGACAGGAGTCTTGTATTATGCAAGGCCTATGAAAATAATAAAGTCATGTACAAAATACAGAAGCTCTGAAGAAATGAGGGAATAAGCTGAGAACACAAAAAAATTTTTTAAGTCAAGAGAGTAAAAGTCAATGAACGATTCAGAGCACTGCAGACTGAGTTCACGTGTATATGCATACTTCTTCCATTCTAATTTATTTAAAAATAATCAGTTTGTCCACAAAAAGTCTACAGAGTAGTGTGTTCAACAAACACAGATGAAGCCCTGTGTAGTAAAGTATATATGGAGAAAGGAAGCATACGACAATGAGGTTATCACCTGCTCTGTTAAAAAGCTGACAAACAACCTTCATCTGCTCAGAAGTGGTATAAAGCAGCATTCACAGAACAGTATTACAGAAAGGAAAGAATTCATCTACTGCTCCATTTTCCAACTATTTGGTAAAAAGTAAGATCATGAACTAAAAGATTTCATTTCAGAATGTGAGAGCGATCAACTGACCCATCTGGACGTGTAACTTCAAGAACAGACTTTCAGACTTACTTATTGGTTGAGGTATCCTCCTCAAGACTGCCCTTGGGCTCAAACAGAAGCTTCATAAAGTTTAATGTTTCACTCTAAAACTTACTTTCCTTTGATGCTGCAAGGAACCGGCTACTGAAGTACAGAGATATTGAAATAAACAAGACTTGTTTAAAATATTCAGCCAAGGTCTTTTTTTCTGAAGCTGGATTCTAAATCACTGTCCCAGGTCTTAAAGGTTAGGCAAGAGCTGCGATGGGAAGCGAGGGATGGGAAAGCTGAAGTTGTATTAATTTGTCTTTCTGATTTACGGAAAGAATTAAACACCTAAAACTCTACTGCTTATTCTTACCAAGTAACTAATATATTGGCTTATAGATGTCACAACTCTAAAGTCTCAGTTGTGCAATTGACTGCACTCAGTTAAAACAAAACAAAACAAAAAAATCCCTTGGCTTGGCACTCTAAAACAGAAATAGGTAACTGGAAACAGTTGACTATTGAACCTCAACAAAGCTATCATTCCATCGTCAAGAAGCAGCCCCACATTTTTCTGTTAAAAAGCAGACCACCTTACCAGAGTGTTATATAAACTGATGTCTACTTCAAGACCACTTCTGACATGGAAAAATTTGACAATTGGGACTTTAGCTGTTGTTATTGGCAAGACATTTCTGAGACCTAGGAGAAAATGTTTAATTATTACATGGCTGCAATACAGTCATAACAGTATGGAATGCTTTACAACTAAGCCCAACTATAGTAAGAATGCTACAAAATCAAATCTTAGTTGATACCAAAATTTGTATTACTTATATTTTAACACTGACTTTAGGCATTTGTTAAACACTATGAATATACTAAATACACTATATTCAAATATATGTATGCCCCCCCAATAAAACAAAGATCAGTCTAAATGTAACAAAAATAAACTTAAGAGATCAGAGTTACAGTTTACTCCACTTATATTAAAGTAGTTTAAGATAAATCAAGACAAGCAAAACAAAATAGTATTTTCTTGTAGATTGAGCAGAATATCTTGTGTAAGCTTGTATTAGACTACCTTTTACCATTACCTTGTTAGGCACTGAACACACAACATAACTGCTAGCCTGAAGTCTCAAACTTAAGGTTTGTTCTTATGCATTTAAGTTATGAATCTAACATCTGTCCAATTCAGATGCAGTTTTAAAACACCGTTATCTTAAAACCTGCATGTGCAAATAAATCCAAATATCTACAATATATACTCTTACTCTAACACTAACTTCATCAGTATAGTTTTACATTAATGATTTTCCATCTACAGTGCTGCAGGACTTTATCACATCAATTGAAGTCACAAACAGAACCGCTTATTTTAATATTCAAGAGTTACCTGACTGTTTCTTGAGAACTTTTGCTAAATCTTCAATGATTCTGATGCAATCAAGTCCCTAAGACATTAAAAAAGAGAAAGTCAAAACTGAAATATCTGCTACAAGTATTTCAGATGAGCCTTTTATTACTTGCCATTTAAGCTTAAAGCTGCTTAAGAATCAAGTTGCTTAAGTTTAAATGAGCTTAAACGATAATTGAGTTTCGTATCTCAACACTAGACAGTATCCCAACACAGGCTTTTTTGAAGTTTTTATTAGGCATGAAAGGAGATTTATGTCCCTTTCCATTGTCTTCCATTTCTAGTTGTTCATGCTACTAAGCGTGTTATTTGCACAGCAAAGTTTTGCTAGTGCATAATTCAGAAGAAAACTGACTACCAAGAGAAGTTCTTGAACTCATGCCTAGACCAATACCAAAAAAATAAAATCATCTACTTTTGTGCCACCTACTAGTGTTCTATTCTAATCTGAAAAACTTTCACAAAACGATAAATTTGCCACAATATATGTACAATATAAACAAAGTCGTGCATTTATTAGAAAAACGACAACAAAATCTTGTCAAGCTACCTCAGCTGTTTCCAGCCCATCCATTGTCATACAGATATCAAGGTCACTTTGTTTGAAACCAAAGCCATTTTTTGAGGAACCAAACAAATTCAGCTTTGTTCCTGTAAAAGATATGATGGATTATAATCACGTTGACACAGAATCTCAAACTATACATAGCCTTCAAACCACTGTATGCTTTTTAATACGTTTTAATACACTGTTTTTCTATGGCACTTCAAAATTTATTTCCTATCAACCTGGAAAAAAATATCGGCTTTTACTGGTTCAAAAGAGAAGTCTGACAGATTCAGAAACAAATTAGATGGTCCTGTAGCTATATGATCAGCATGCAGGCATAGGCTGAAATCTTACTAAAATATGCAAGATTGCTCTCTGTAAGAAAACTTCATACTAAGGGACCCGTCTGTCAACATCCTAGGCTCCAGCAAAAAAAAAAAAAAAAAAAGTCTGAATTTTTAAAGACTATGAACGGAATTCCAGGTGCTAAATAAAAAAATCCAGAAACAAAATAATAGTTTCAAGCAACTATGGTCTGAAGACAGGTCAGAATTTTAAAATATTTCAAAATCAATAACTTTTGGTAGGGACAATATCGATCAGACTCTCTTGGCCCTGTACATAATTTTTAAATATATTTATACGCACACACAGACTAATATATATATGTATGCATGTGCATATAGATAGATAGATATACGCAGTCTTTGAGGTATTACCATCATTTCCATGTCTTAGTAATCAAAATATAAAAAAAATATAAAATCAAAGAGAAGTGCTGAAACAAACAGAAATACATTCATAAACTAAAATATTGTTTTTTAGCCTTGGGATTAGGAATCCTAAGAGGGTTCTTAAAGACTATAAAAAGCTTACTGTTGTTTTGTATAAATAAGAAGCCTAGTAAATGAATGCAGCTAAACCACCTATCATAAAACTGTTCTACTATTACTTTGGTTTTCTCCTTAGCTTGCCATTGTTCCTTACTACTGTTGTATTTATGACTCAGTCCAAGAAGGCTTAAAACAAAACCTGTGTGGCCTTGTTTTTCTTTAATAAAAAATAAAGAACAACTGACGTAGTTCGAGCCTGTCTTGTTTGTTCAAAGAAATAAAATT
Source organism: Cygnus atratus (assembly GCF_013377495.2). Taxonomy (NCBI): domain Eukaryota; kingdom Metazoa; phylum Chordata; class Aves; order Anseriformes; family Anatidae; genus Cygnus; species Cygnus atratus. Next base: position 43,900,085 of record NC_066396.1, read on the forward strand.
CGTGTTAACAGGAAGGGAGTCCAGGGCATGATAGACAACACTGAGATACTAAGCTGCACTAGCTAATGGCTATTGTAATGGAAAATAACAGAAATTAATGTAATGATATATAGTACTGCTAAGCAGCAATATAGATGTTCAATACTAAAATGTTTATTATGATGGTACGATAGGTTTTCTTGGAAAACACTCAAGTATGAACTCACCAAAGTATGAATATAAAGCTTGAACTACCTAATTACCTGGGAATTCCATTCTAATGAAGTTTTCCAAGTTTTGTCGTATATATTCCCGAGCCTGATCCTCTACAGTATTTGGTGCAAAATCCTCTTAAAAACAAACAAACAAAAAACAATTAAGGTAAACTGATCTGTAGAAAGAGTCAATGGCAAAGATTCAAATGAAAAAGTGAGGGGTACACAGCAGGGAGGAGAGAAAAGCAAGAGAAGATTCAAATGTGAAGGAAAAAGCGAGGATGAAGAGGAAGAGAAATACCTGTTCAAAGAAAAACATTAATTAGACAAATAATGCATTTTGTCAGGTCAGAAATGGTGAGAGAGAAAGGAGGAAAGTTGGGTCACTCTGAAAAGAATAAAAGTGGAGAAGTGTTATAAAACAGTATACTTCTACACCATTGAAGAAGACCATTGAAGACTTCTGGAACACTGAAGTCTTTGCTTGCTAAGAACCATTACTCGAATGGTTTATTTGGAAGCATCAGTCAAAAGATTCCACCCCAAACTAATCTCTTAGATTTATATTAAGATGCCTGAGTAATCAGACAGTGTGTGGAAGTATTTTGTATTTCTCCAGATACAAACTCTGGATACAGTCCTATTGTAGCCTTACAAATCTTAGGAAGTACATCCGTAAGAGTTGGATGCAGTGTGGCAAATAAACTGGTCTCCATAATAACAACATTAGTCTGTGGTTATTACATTGGTTTTTACAATTCTTTTCTTCCCCACAATATGCAAAGGAAAAAACTTACGATAACATTGGACACAAACTTGATCTAGAATAATTGAAAATTTGGGTGTCAGCGGTGGCAGTGGGTCTAGCTCAATTTTCTTGAAGTCTTCTGGACAATCCCTCTTTAAGTGACCTTCCCGTTTGCACAAGCTACACACTACTGTAGGAGACTGCATGAACAGAAAGCAAGATTGGTTTTAAAAAGTATAACCCTTCAATGAATTCGCGCAGTACTTTCATATATCTGATAATAGAACACAAGCAATATGCTTATGTTCTGTTAAAGCTTGCTTACCTTGCCCTTTGTAAAAGCTGTTTTACTAAATTTATAAAAGAGTTCGGATTCTAAACACTGTTCTATTCCTGTGTTCTCTTCAAAAAGACTTCCCTTTTCAGTAAGATTCTCTTGACTCAAATTGATTCTCAGAGATCCATCCACATTTTCTTTGAAATGTTTGTCTTCATATTTATTGGTGATGGACAAATCATCATCTTCCTCTGACAGTGCATCCTCATCTCCAGATCCAGGAAATGTGTTATCTAGTTCACCTTCAGCTCTCATGATGCCACCACACACTGCTTGGCTTAGAAGACTTGATTCTTCCTCCTCTTCCTCCTCATCATCAGTGTTAATCATCTCAGATAATTGACTTTGTGTTGAACACATGAATTTTTGTGGGGATTCATCCAGTTCATCAGTACCTTCAGTGCTCTCCTCATCAACATCAATCTTGTCATCAATTATACCACTGCACTCTAAGCCGAACTCATCACTCTCTGTAAGTGCTGTGTTTTGAAAACCTTCCAAGTCTGAATTACAGCATGTCTCTATATCATGCTCAATCACTGTAACAGGAATATCTCCACTATCGCTGTCTTCATCTATTCCCTGCTCAGTAGTCAAGATATTCCATCTTCTTCCTTGTTCTTCTTCCTCCTCCTCTTCCTCATTTCCACTCTCTGTCTCCTCACAACTTGGCTTAAACCCCTCATTATCTCCAGAAATAACTTCCTCAACTATGCAGTCTGAATCTTCATGGGCAATTCCCAAATGACTTATATCATCAGCTAATTCTTCTTCTGTCAAGCTTTCTGAGCCATCACACACCTTTGAAGAATCAGTTCTATGCGCCTGGGGAATATCTGTGGTTTCAATTACATAATCTTCCACTACTGCTGTGTTCATTCTATCATCCAAGGTTTGCAAGTCAGAATTTTCATGCTTTATGGCATCATTTCCATGGTCCAGATTTTGGGATTTCTCCTCATTGGCATTTGGAGAGGACTTTTTGCTCAATTTTACATCTTTCTTGTGAGGCAAGGCAAAATACTTGTAAGTTGCTCTCAGGCAGTGAAGAATATACTCATACATTAGCTGGCTGTTCAAAGTTCTTGCTACATTCCTCTTGACTGAATATGGGTCTAGCAGAAAGAAACAGTGAACCAGCAGTGTAGAAGTTAACCTATTTTTTTAAAAATTATAACTTACATCCTTAAAAAAATAACCCTACTACTGTTAATTACTTTAAAAATTTGTGTAGGCACATAAAGTCTATGAATTGTGCTGAAGACTCCCTCTCCCCATTATCCCCCGCTCCTTTTTTTTTTTTAAATCCACTTACACTACTTTTGGTAATACTGAAAAAATAGCCAAACGAAATACTAAACTGATTATACCAAAACATGTTGTACTGTATTATTGGGAATCACTGTTTGGTGCTAAAGAATTCTAAGTTACTGCGCATGATGTCAATAGCCAAGAAAGTACACTGCAAAATTAAAGGTAACAGTTCTATAAAGTCTACTGATACAGTTTGATAACATACCTTCCACAGCAATGCGCTTTTTAGGCCAGTCCTTTAATTCACGAGACACTGTTTCTTTGAGTCGTATGCTAATAACCAAATCAGCCATATTGAACTCCAAGGCATAGAAACGAAGCAGTTCTACCCAGAGCTGCCCAGCAGGTGCTGAACACTGCTGTCCCGAATCAAATACTAAGGGAACCTGTCAATTACAGAAGAAAAGCTTAAATAATATAATGCATACATAGGTATTTAGCTCTTGAAAGAGCCGCTAATTTAGAACATGCATTTGTAAATAACGTCAGATAGCTCAATTTCCTTGTATTCCATCTGAAATGTAATATTACAAAATTTATAGTGGCTTCTATATTCCTGCAATTGCAATAGAAATTGCAAAAACAAACAAACAAAAAGAAATGGTAGCATAAGCTTGTATTGTAATACTTCAGAACGAAAGACTGCAGCAATGATTAAAGGTGTCAATTATTAACAATTGCTTAAGTCTCTGTCTCATAATTTATAAATTTCAAAAAAACCCACATCTAATCTCATTTGACAGAACAGATTATAGAGCCTATACTTTATTGCTCAATGTTGTAACATGCAACTACATAGTAACACTGTTGCCTACACAATTATTATAAAATAAATGATTTCTAAGAATAGTTACAAAACTAATCACAGAATCATAGAATGGCTTGGGTTGAAAGGGACCTTAAAGATCACCTACCTCAAACTCCCCTGCCATAGGCAGAGACACCACCCACTGGATCAGGTTGCCCAGGGCCTCATCTAACCTGGCCTTGAACACTTTCAGGGATGGGGCATCAACAGCTTCTCCTGGCAACCTGTTCCACTGCCTCACTACCCTTACAGTGAAAAAATTCCTCCTAATCTCTAATGTAAATCTCCCCTCTTTAGTTTAAAAATGTCCCCCCTTGTCCCATCCCTCTCTGCCCATGTAAAAAATTGCTCTCCATCTTTTTTATAAGCCCCCTTTAAGTACTGAAAGGCTACAATGTGGTCTCCTCAGAGCCTTCTTTTCTCCAGGCTGAACATCCCCAGCTCTCATTTTTTTGTCATAGCAGAGGTGCTCTGGCCCTCTGATCATTTTCATGGCCCTCCTTTGTATCTGTTCTAACAGGTCCACATTTTTCCTGTGCTGGGGCCCCAGATCTGGATGCAGCACTCCAGGTGGGGCCTCAAAAGGGCAGAGCAGAGGGGGACAATCACCTTCACCTCCCTCCACCTGCTGGCCACTCCTCTGTGGACGCAGTTGGCCTTCTGGGCTGCAAGCACACACTGCTGGCTCATGTTGAGCTTATCGTCCACCAAAACCCCTAAGTCCTTCTCTGTAGGGCTGCTCTCAATGAGTTCTCTCAGTCCGTGCTCATGTCAGGGTGCACAGCACCTTGCACTTACACTTGTTGAACCTCATTAGGTTCACATGGGCCCACTTCTCCAGCTTGTCCAGGTCCCTTGGATGGCATCCCTTCCTTCTGTTATATCTGCACCACTAAGCTTGGTGTCAGCTGCAAACTTGCTGAGGGTGCACTCGATCCCACTATGCCATTGATACAGACATTAAACTACACTGGTGCCATGACAGACCGAGCATTTAGGGACACCACTCACTACCAGCCTCCACCTGGACATGGAACTGTTGACCACTGGGTGCGGTCATCCAGCCCACTCCTTATTCACTGGATGGTCCACCATTCAAATCCATTTCTCCAATTTGGAGATCAGGACTTGTGTGACCATGTCAAAGGCCTTACAGAAGTCCACGTAGACTACACCAGTAAGAGAAAACAGCATTCATACGCTTAACCTAATTCTGAAATGAAATTGCTTCATTTTCCTACCCGACAGATTAAAACCCAGGGTCTTATCAAAGAGATTGAATTAACACCTGCCAGCTTCAAAGCAGCAAGAGGTAAGCATAGTAAGCCTTGTACTTGTACTAGTCAGCTATGTAACCTTCCAGTTCATCTTATGGTTTTGCAACACAAAAACAAAGCAAGAATAGAAAGCTCTTCTTTTCTTCCCCAAAGCAGCAAAGACTACTAGACTACTACAGAAGTAAATTAAATGGTTCACACCTTGTCCCTTTTAGGGGAAGTTTCTTGTGGCACATCAGCGTCATCAGGGGGGTTATGCTCCCAAACCACAGCATCGTTCTCCACTTCTTTAATATGAAAATTAGTTAATTTGTTTAATGAGAATCCTTCAATCTAAAAGAAATAGGAAAAGCAACACAAGTTAACATTATCTGAATTTAAAGCATTTCCCATATAATAGAAAGCCAAAATAGAACAAGTTTAAAAATAGCTGTTTCAGGCCCTAGAAAGTATCCCAGCCTGCTTCTCTCTTCTCCCTAAACTTCTCTACAAAATGCTCTCAAGGACACAGTGCTTTTGGAAGGGTATCCATATTTCACCGAACCTTGTTTTGGCACACTGTACAATAAATACATGTATTTTAATTGTATGGTCATATAGTATAGGGCTTTTTTCTCCCAGTGCACAGTGTGGAGAAACTTTGTGAATGAGTCAATCACATAGCAAAAGAAATCATTAACTGCAAGGCCCATGTAATTGCTTATGGAAACTAGAACATGCACACTAAATATCAACAGGTGACTGTACAAATAAAAATGCATGACATGGGTACAAACAGCTGAATGATGTCCTGGAAAACCGGATGTTGTCCCTAACAGCACTCCTAATATTAAGACGCATCTCAGGCTTCTAAAGTCAAGAAATACATGTTTTAAACCCCTAGTCTGATCCCATGGACTAATACTAAACTAATGTGCTCCCTAACTGTGGTCTACACATTCTTCACTGGAAATGAAGCATTAGATGTTAAAGTCCAAGACACTGTTTTGGGGTATAGCTATATGAATTCAGAGTTCTCAAGAGTATGGAAGAAAGACTGAGGAAATGAGGAAGTAGGTTGTTACAAATTGCATTATTCAATGGCCTACTCTCCTTACTCACTAAAGGGTCAACAGTAATACTTAATTCCGTGACTATGATTGTGAACTGCATCCTTACAGCCAAGTACATAAAGGTTAAGTGTAGCATGGCTGAAATCACATTCTTTCTGAATTCCAGCAGAAATGATTGGTGTATGGCTTGCTCAGTATAGCAAGAAGCTGACAGGTTACACCACCACCAAAAGTTAAAAGGATTGTCCTCTCACTCACAATATTCAGTTTATTAATATACATACCCATGATCCCAAGTAGACAGGTAGAAAAGGCTCTTTCCTCTGTTGCAGGAAGAAGATGACCATTAATGCAAACACGTAAGGTGACAAACCTCCTTCTTCGGGACGATCAACACAGCACAACTGTAAAAATATATTGGGTAGTCATTAATGTTTCAAGATACAACTTGCAAAATATCATTTTAATTCCTGTTCAGAAGTCTGTCACAGTACACATACTGAGAGAAACTCAGGTATCTTTGACCTCCTCTTGTGAGACATGAACATCCACATCCTCCACTCAAGGCATGAATGTTTACTGGAGTCATAACATTAATACAAACTTTTCAGCGTTAAGAGTCCTGGTCTGCAAATATACTGCATAGACAGAGTACATAGACTGGCAAAACAGTACACTGAACATTTTCAAAACGATGACTTGTTTTACATAGATATACTAAGTTCAAATGATTTTCTATGCTTTTATAAGTCATATTTTAACTGCATACACATAAAATCTCGAAAAAGAAAGGTTTTAATCTACATATGGAAACAAACAGTTTTTCTTTCTTTTTTTTTTCATGATGGATTACATTTATAGGAAACTGCCAATTCCATTTCATATACATTCTAACTTTGGTAACGCAAAAGAGCAGGACACTTATAGCCTTGCATGCCAGTAACTGAATCTGAAAATTCCACTTCTGAAATTTACTGGAACATTACAAAACAACTAGAGATAACTTATAACAAAAAGAATATCCCTTTTCCAACTCTAAGAACAGTTTCAACAACTGTTTTCTAAACCGTATGTACTGTCTCACCAGCATAGTACCAATGTTCATTCAATATTTTCACAGATGGGAGAATAAAAATAACTCTTACCTTTGCCCAGTACCTGAAGGCAATCACTAAAGATACAACAGTGGGTTCTAGTTTTCCAAGTGTAGCCAAATGGTTTGTTGTCAGATAAGCATTCTCATTCCCTGCACTTACTTTACAAATAAGGCCACTAAACAACAAGGAGAAAAAAGTAAAGATATTGAAGGTGTTGTAAGAATGGTGGTAGGTTAGAAGACATCTCACAAAACATTGTAGAAGGTGGCTGCCAGGAAAGACTTAACAGCCTTTCCAAGACAGCTTATCTACATTAAAAGAAGCATAGAAAACCAATTTGACTTATGATTAGATTGAAAATACATGCATTCTAACCTTCTGTGAAAGTGTGTTCAAGTACAATTCAAACTTAAGTATGTTTCTAGTGACATCAATTCTAATTATATTAATTCACTGAACTAAAAAAAACCACAAAGTTAACAAACAAAACTTAAAGTACCAATTTCCTTTATGAATCAAAAACATTTTCCCCACATGACACCCATCATAAAACAGTTTCTATGCTGTTTCCACAGAACAAGAAACATTTTCAAACAGCGAGAGATCAAAGTAGCAGCAAATAACTGATAATATACCTGTACCAGCAAGTATTTACAGAATGTTGGGTGAATCTTAAGTGATATCCAGTAAATGGGCAAAATAAAATTTGTGAAATACTAGTGAGGTTAAGCAAGCTGATCTTGCCCTTAAAGAAAACCTTAATTTAATACAGTTTCTAAGTTATCTGGAAGGCAGCAAAGGAACTCCTGTTAAGCAGTTATCCCAAATGGAGCGGTAAAGGCATATGCCGGAAACCATAAAGGTTGAAAGGACTGGGAAACATGCAGCTGGGGCCAGAACAACCCTTACACTCTTATTCTAGACTAGGAATGACTTGCTCGTGAGTGTTAGTTTATGTTTCAAGATCAATGGAACTGTAATAATTTAGTACTGAAATGTCATTTGTCATATGCTGGTACACACAATTTACGTAGCTATATACTATTAGAACACACAAAGCGACAACAGAGACCTTTGCTTTTCTCTGCACACCACCACTGGTATTCTAGTATGGAAATCTGCATCAACTTCAATAAACGATTCTAGGGAGGAAAAAAAGAGAAAAAGCCACATTAACTATGGTACTGACAGAAAATATCATTGAATCGTAGAATGGTTTGGATTGGAAGGGACGTTAAAGATCACCCAGTTCCAACCCCCTGCCATAGGCAGGGACACCTCCCACCAGACCAGGCTGCCCAAAGCCCCATCCAGCCTGGCCTTGAACACCCCCAGGGATGGGGCATCCACAGCTTCTCCGAGAAACGTGTTCCACTTCCTCATCATACCCTGAGTAAAGAATTTCTTCCTTACTTCTAATCTAAATCTACCCTTTTTTAGTTTAAAGCCTTTACTCCTTGTATCAATACGATCGCCGACAAGGAGTCCCTCCCCAGCTTTCCTGTAGGCCTCCTTTAGGTACTGGAAGGCTGCAATGAGGTTTTCCTGGAGCCTTCTCTTCTCCAGGCCGAACAACCCCAACTCCCTCAGCCTGTTTTCACAGGGAAGGTGCTCCAGCCCTCTGATCATTCTTGTGGCCCTCCTCTGGACTTGCTCTAACAGGTCCATGCCCTTCTTGTGCTGGGGGCCCCAGAGCTGAATGCAGTGCTCCAGGTGGCGTCTCACGAGAGCAGAGCAGAGGGGGACAATCACCTCCCTCGCCCTGCTGGCCACGCTGCTTTTGATGCAGCCCAGGATGCAGTTGGCTTTCTGGGCTACAAGCGCATGTTGCCAGCTCACGTTCAGCTTCTCATCAACCAACACTCCCCCAGGTCCCTGACTGCAGGGCTGCTCTCAATCCATTCTCTACCCAGCCTATATTTGTGCAAATATGTTGACCTGGACGCAACTAGAGAAGTGCAGCTATTTTCTGACATTCAATTTCTTAATTATCTCAACATTCGTGATTTTATTAACTCAGCCAAGAATGCAGTATATCAGATCTGATAATCATTCACTATTTTAAAGCAAGTTTTTCAAATGCAATAGGAAGAGTGTGGTCTATACTCTAATAAGCATTTTCTTAAATAACAACTCTTAAGAAAAAATGAACTTTTCAAAATCCATACGTATGGTAGGTATAGTTAAGCAGGTATACTTTGATTAAGTGCTAGCTGAAGTGTAGGCAGATTAAACTCTTGAACAACTTCAGTACTACAGGCATATAGACAGACCAATGGTATCTGTAAACAACGTTAGTGCGAAAGATGAAAGAAATAGTGTTACCTTAGTATTAGGTGGAAAGAAAGCAATGAATCTTATTTTCCCTGGTAATCTAGCGTTGCTTTACGCAAGTATTAGAACAGGCTTGCTAACAAGAAGTCACGTCTCCCTGCTATGCTTCTACCCCCTTTCACTCCCCATATTCTTTATATAGCTTTCCAAATATAATTCAGCTTCATTTTTTTTCTCAACACCAAGAAGTACAAATGCAACTGCAGTCCTTCTTCCAGTTGGAGTAGTATTGATCCAAACTAGACTTATTACTTGATAACTCACTGTTTCACTGGGTCAAGTGCAGAAGCAACAACAAAAATTTTAGGTTACCCAACTTAAGAACTGTGAAACTGAAATCTTCTTGTTCCCACCTAGCCACTAGGACTCACGATCTCTTTGAAAATACCTTGCTTTTGCCACTGAGGTACCTCAAATGCCTAATACTCTGTCCCTGTATCTCTTGACTTACAGAAAAAGGCTTTGCACAAGATACTAAAGAGAACATTGTGTGCTTTCAAAACACATTACAGATTGTAAGTTCCTCTATTCTTCCACTCTGGTTGAGGAATAAGTAACCCCATCCTCAACGACTGTAACAGTCTACTCATCAGAGAAGAACATGCACATACAATGGCTGGGGAGGGAGGTTGTGAGGAATGAAAAAATCTAGGTCAGAAAATACATGCATGTTTAATGTACTTGTTTGGAACCATAAAGTCTGATTTCTCATCTGTGGACACAAAGCAAGGCAAAAAAGTCAAAAAGTTACTTGTCAAAATCTGTATTTAAAAGGACAAAATTTCTTTCCCATCTTTCGATTTTTTGCCTGGGTATATGTTCTAATTGGTTTGAGTGCTTTTTTTAAGATCTTAAATGTTACTTGCCTGTATTAGTACATACAGTTGTATTCATTACCTGAAAAAACACGCGTACATTAGCTCACTGCATTAATAGTCACGCAGTTGAAAGAAAACAGACCGCAATCAACACGGTCTGATGACAAGTTAGAAGAGGCTAGGCTACTTTTGGTACTATATATAGTTAATAGAGCTGTCTCGGGAAAGAGATGCAGCACATTCTACCTTCTTCCCTTGTAATACAGAATAAAATGTCTCATTAGGCATTTCTGGTATCAACAGAAATGATGGTACTCCAGAAGTCATAAAACTGACTACAAACACAAGTGTAAGTTTTGCTTAGGATGATGTAGTATTTTCTGCAATATTTTCCAGTTTCAAATTATTTATAAAAACCCTCACAGTCACGTGGTTTACCTGTTCAAGCAGGAGAGGGTCTTTGTCAGGGAGTGTAGTGATAGGACAAGAAAAAATAGTTTTAAATTAAAAAACGGTAGATTTACATTAGATATTAGGAAGAAATTCTTTACTATAAGGATAGTGAGGCAGTGGATCAGGTTGTCCAGAGAAGCTGTGGATGCCCCATGCCTGGAAGTGTATAAGGCCGGACTGGATGGGGCTTTGGGCAACCTGGTCTAATGGCAGGTGTCCCTGCCCATGGCAGGAGGGTAATGGGATGAGATGATCTTTAATGTCCCTTCCAGTACAAAACATTCTATGATTCCATCTTTAGATGGAGATGACATTCAACACTACTAAGCAATAATAGTTTAATTGAATTGAAAAGGAAGCATTTTTTTTCTTACCACTGTTCTGCAGACTTTCTTGAACAAGTAAGAGAACATCTGGTTGACTCATCTGTGAACAAAAGTAATAAAGCTGTTTTCACTGCTGTGAAAAAGGTGATTTTCTACAATCCAAAAAGAATTTTAAAACACTGCCTCTAGGAGAGTTCCATTTTATTTCCAGAGACGGAAGCAAGGGGGAAACAGTAAGAGCAACTGAGAAGAACCTGCTCTTAATTTTTAGTTATCATCCAAGTATATCAGAAAGAAGACAGATGAAAAATATCCTGGAGTAGCTCTAAGTAAATCTATTCTGATCTCTATCAAAGACTCGGTTGTGAAAATACTGTTTCATTGTGTTTAAATACAATTGCCTTCTGACAGTAGTGGACCTCATGTAAGAGATTGAAATCACAGCTTTTATATGTATTTTATGAACATCGATCATTCTTTTCTCCATTACATTTCAATGTTTGCTTCTCTGAGGAAATGCAAGATTTTAGCTACGAGGCTGTCAAACTAGAAATGAGTTTAAGCATGGAAGCCTAAGGTTTTCACCAGCCTGAATTTCTTTCAAAGTTTCAAGCATAAGAATGTACAGAAACAACGAGCATAAAAAATCAAGACTTTACATTAGCTCACAAACAAATGATGTAAGATAGTTTCATGGCTCAAAAATAACGTAGCAATCAAATTCTAATGCATGTAATATATAGTACAGAAGCAAGATCATCCATTTAATTCAGCTTTAAGAGATGACAATTAACTTGACCTGTCGCACAGGACTGCTAGGAGTCCAGATGTTTTAGCTGTTTCCAGATTTTTAGAAGGAAGGTTTGATAAAGCACAAAGTCATGTTACATTACCTGACCATTACTGGCCCTATGAAGCAAGGGATGTTATTTTAAGACAGTATTAATGTGGTAGCTTTGTTTTTCCCAATGCTTTTTCATAAAAA